>NC_133867.1:6752046-7359474 GCF_044706935.1 Curcuma longa | reverse complement strand
AAATAGGTTGTCGTGTATTACTTTCTATATCTAATGCACTGTTTTTCACCACAGACAATGCCAGTGTAGTGTGTGTAAACGTACGCCAATGAGTGGGTTGGGGACTTGAAAGCTAAGAGCTTGGATTCTGAAGGGTTTCAGCGAGCCCCACACCATGGCAAAAGCTCATAAAAAGATGCAGAAAGCCTAAAAAGATAAAGCTAACAAGTCTTCTCAATGCCATCACTTCCCTCGTTATTTAATTATCTGCATGCGATGCAATCCATCCCCCTCTGCAAAACCATGATTGAAACCAAAGTCCTCCATAGGTTGTCCCCTGCTCCAGCTTGAACAGGTATAGCAGTAGCGCTGTCTCAATCACGAATACAAGAATTGTGAAGCATAAAAAATCGAATCTTGGAGAAGAAAATCAAGTGGCGCAATGGAGGAGAGCGGCAGAGTGTACAGGAAAGGCAACTGGAGTCTCCACGAGACGATGATCCTGATCGAAGCTAAGAAGGTGGATTACGGCCGGAGGACGCAGAGAACGTTGAAGGAGAGCGGCGGCGGTGCCGGCAGCAGTCGGCCGCAGGAGATGCGGTGGAAATGGGTGGAGGATTGTTGCTGGAAACAGGGGTGCCACCGGAGCCAGAACCAGTGCAACGACCGGTGGGACAACCTCATGCGAGACTACAAGAAGGTGCGATCCTACGAGGCGAGCTCGAGCCACGATCCAGCCTCGCCGTCTTACTGGAAGCTGGAGAGGCACGAAAGGAAGGAGAGAAACCTGCCCGCCAATCTCCTGCCGGAGACATACGAAGCTTTGAGTGAGGTGGCGCAGATTAGAGCCGCCATGGCGGAGAAGCCACAAGGCGGTGGCGATGGTGGCACGCCATTGGTTGCTCCATCCATAGGTTTGATTGGTTCCCTGATTGGCTTCAAAATTCGACCTTCTGCCTTAAAATCAAAATTTTAATCTCTCTCCTTCAATATAAGTTTAGATTCTGAAGACAGTGAACGCTCGATCTCAGCATCGCCGGAGAGGAAGAGAAAACGAGGAAGAACAGGGGAAGAAAGCAGCAGCCACCACCAACTCGAGCTCGGCTCTGCGATCTCCAAATGCACCTCGATCATAGCAGAAGCTCTGCAGGACGGTGAGGAGAAAGAGGGGATGAGGCACAAGGATCTCCTCGGCATCGAGCAGAGGAAGGCGAAGCTGGAGGAGACGAAGTCGCAGGTCGCCGCTCAGTCCATGGACGGCCTCGCCACTGCCGTCGACAAGCTCGCCACCTCCATCCTCGGCTTGGTCACTGCCAGAGTGCAGAAGCTCCAAAAGTAAATGGCATCCAATCATGAACCAAGCTCGGTCGGTCGAGATTGCTGTTCCGGAGAAAAAGCGCAGTCCACGAAGAAAGATTCTCTGCCTCTTTCTCTCTTTCTTTGCACGTAAGAGGATGATGATGTTGACTTAATTAGATTACACAGCGTTGAACTTGCAGTGGGTTTGGATTTGGAGCTTGATCAATAGATTTGTTTGGTGTAATCTAATCGTTGTCATGTTGGATCGAGGCATTTACTTTTTGTGTCAGAGTCGCTTTTGTTGTTGTTGTGGGTGGACAAACAAGTACTTGGAGAGCAGTCCATTGATCAGTCAAACTGATATAAGTATAAAATTACAGTCATGCCATCCAAGGTCTTCTTTGGATTACAATCAATTCCATTTTTGTTAGTAGAAATCTTACTCAAATTAATTTTTAATCAATCAATATCACAAAATATCTTATTTAAAAATTTCAAATCAATTTGATTGAAACTATTGATAATTAATTTCTTTTTTTAATAAAAACACCAAAATAGCTGATCACTTGACTTGGTTGTGCCAAAAGGTTTTGGCTTTTCTTTTCTTACCAAACGAAAAAATCAAGTCAAAATTGCAATCAAACAAAACAAATGTGTTTTTGAAGCAATAAATTCAGGATGAATGCTACAATGCAGTGATTAAAGTTGCAGAGCCAGCAAAGTGAAAACATTTCAGATGGACTAACATTCACACACTTTGTGGGAATTGTTAATGTCAAACTCATGAATGCTAATAGTTGTGGAACTAATTAATTCGGATACATTATTTTACACCAAAAAAGGCAGATTGATAGTTGCTGAAGAGACTTTCAGAGGTGCCAGAAAACAACATACTTTCTGATAGTTTGAAACAATTCTACCAATCTATTTCTCTGGACATCTATTGTTAATATACATCAAGGAAAAAAAACTTTAGGGCTTCAATTTCTTACAGACCTCTGATGGTTACCTTCACCGGTCGGAGAGGATGAAGACGAGGACGATAAACCAGAGAGCAAACTTCGCTCCTTGTCCTTGTTGAATGCATCTCTAACATTCTCCTTGAGCTCGCAAATTCGCAATTTTTTCAACTTCTGCTCGTCAGGGGTGCCTTTCTGTAGGTAGGAGGGTTCAAGCAAGTTTTCCTCGAGGAAGTTATCTAACACTTGTGAACAATGGGGGAAATAGCGCCGACCAAGCTCAACTGAACAATTATGCATATGGTATCAGTTATTGCAGTGAATAACATAGCGTCTACACTAAAATTTAATAGGTAGAGTCAAGTGTGGATTAAGAGAGAACATTTGTAATCATGTGAAAAATTACCGGTTTTGTTCAAGGCTTCGATCCTAGAGTGAAGCCTCTTATTCTGCCCTACGGGTGTCTCATTCAGGTCAACTTCCCTGAGGTTACTAGCACTTCTAGATGGAGGAAGATCAGTGAATTCTGAAGTCGTATCCGCATGTGCTATTTCCATGGCTAGCTTGGCTTCAGCAGGGAAGAACAATCTCGCACATGCAACTGAATGGTATAATACCCAAATAAGTACCATCTTTAACACATCAAAGTCATCACAAGAATATGTAAAATATGATCTCTCTCATTTTCTACATAGTATCTGTAATAAGAATCTATATGCAGAAAATTTTCTGCTGGAGCTGATTCAAAGAAGAAAATATCAAATTTTTGACAATTTTTATCCACATATTCATGGAAGCAAAATAATCTAGGCTCAAGACTGTCAGACAACAAAACCGCAATCTTTATACGAGTGAGGTAGGTGTTGAAACAAATGCTTTTATCAAAGGATACTTATACCAAGGGGAAGTATACATACCATTCATGGATCTTAAGCATGCATACCTTTCGTTTTTCAAGTTAGTGTCAATAATGGTAAGAAATGATACTAAAGCAATAATCTCATAATAAGGACTGCATGCAGAAAAGGACTATATAAAGGTGCAGCTAGCTCAACAAATAAGAGGACTAGGTAGTACATGCTAAAAAATAAACACCATCAATAATCATGGTCACTTTCTCTTCTAAAAATTTACCTCTATTTTCCAGATAAAGTAGCTTCATGTGTGGATCATCAGCGAACAATGGTGAAGTGACAGAGTCTTCCACAGTAATAGAATTCCTCATCTCTCTCTCTATAATTTCAATGCACAACTTGTTTTTATTTGACTCCTGACCTTGCTCTGTCCTTGTATAATAGTCTTTTGCCCTCGTTAATCTTCTACATATCGTAACAGCATTTTCACCATCAGCAGTTGTGTCGAATGCAGAGGCTCCTTTGGTAAGAAGCGAGACAATTACTGCTGGCTCTCTTCTCATTGAAGCTACATGAAGTGGTGTATATCCTCTGTTGTTTTTTAAATTTACATTGGCTGAGTTGAGGTCTAACAGCTCGGCAACAACTTTGGAATCACAGTAAGCAGCTGCATAATGTAGAGCACAAGCATCATCTAGAGTAACTCCAGATTCACTCAGGAGCAACTTTACAAGCTCAACATCATCACAGTCAAGGGCCCTGTGGATTCTTTTAATTCTTTTCTCATGTATAGGGTCTGCGACACCATTAGATTCCTTGGGTTGTGATTTTCGGCGCAATGTCCTGATTTCTTCAGCTACTTCTGGTGGGAGCTCCTTCTCAATAGCAACATCATCAAGATCTGACCTAGCTACTCTTTGGACACAATTAGAGAGCAACTGGTTGAGCTTTGAGTGTGAGGCAACCTGGAGGATAGGGATTACATCTTCCACTAGAGCTTTCTCCACAAAATTCAGAAGTCGACGCTGTAGATCATAGAAAGATGAAAAATCATTTGAGAATTTAGAGGTGTAGCATATAAATATCAAAAATATATTGATACCAAGATAAAAAGAGGACTTTGAATAATAATTGTGAGTTTACTCGTGTGGAGGATTTGCATAACATCAGATAGTCATACAAAACATTACAGTGATAATCTCATACTTGGACTCTTCTTTTACCACTTCAGTATCTATATCAAATACAAACACTCGAGCAGACACTTTTATATTTCTATTGGTGATGTGTAAAAAAGTAAGAAATAGTCATGTCCAAGTAATTACTTATCTCATAAATTCAACTTGTTATACAGCTAAAAGGCATGGATATGCAAAGTCTTGCCTAAATGCAAAAAAACATTTAGGATGAAAGCCATAAAATAAGCTCAAGGTGGATATAAACGCACAGATAGGAACCACAGGACTCAAAAGGGAAGGAAAAGAAAGATATATTTTTTTTTATCCTTTTTACAACCGATGAAATATTAGTGTGTCTAGGAAATTCTTCAATAGTAACACTTGTGAATCGAAAAAGTTTTACTTTTCTTGGTTTCTAGCAGATGTTTGCATAGTCATCAAATTTATAAAAGAAAAAAAAAAGACTATATGCATTTTCACAACGCTTTGTATAGTCATCAACTAGAGGTTTTTCATACAAGTTAATTGTGGAGGTGGTGTGGTGTTATGTTCTCTCCATTAGGGTCTTTCCGGACAGGTCACGCCAAAGACACGAATCCTCCATCAATTACATAATACAGATACAGGTCTCTTTATCTGCAATCCTATTAAGCATAAACTAGATATTTCAACAGAACAAAGCCATTTTTTCTTGTTCTAATCAAGCAAAAATTAAAAACATCTAGCATCAGATCTGAATTATCTCATCCACGTAAAACACATATATAAATTTTCAACTAGTATGAAGTTTCACCAATTATAGCAGTCACAAAAACAGTAAAAATCCACATAATGATGAATTCTATAAATAGAAGCTTAGGAAGAAAGACATTGAACTAAAGACTAACGAATAGAGAATCTACCTGTAAAAGCGAGACAAGCTCTGTAATCTGAAAGACCGAAGACGCGTACAAGAGCTCGACGGCGCAGTCAATGGCCGGCCGGCAAGCGTCGTGCGGGCAGAGCCTGTCGACACAAATCGATACCTCCGGAGGTGCCGACTTCAGCTTACCAGTGTAAAGATAGCTCAAGAAGACCGTGAAGGCCTCGCGGCCAACCCGACCGCCTGGAACCAGCTTGTCCATCTCGTACCTCGGCTTTTTCTCTGGCCGAGACCCCCCTCCGCTTTCTTCCTTCGAGAAGAGGTCACGGAAGAATCGGCTCCTGGCCGCCAGGATGCAGCGGTGGACGCCGACGGGGGTCCCTTCCACCATGATCTCGGCGTCGGTGCAGTCAAACTCCGTATCGAGGAGGAGGCATCCCAGGTTGGAGCTCAGCTTGCTGAGGCTCAAGACCTCGAGGTTAGTCCCGCACTCCGGCGCCGGGGGCTGCGCGTGAGAGCTCGGGGCGGAGACAGGAGCATGGTACGCGCTTGAGCCATTGGAGAGATAGGAAGAGGCTAAGCTTATGGAAGACGATGGTTCGGTCATGTTGAGCATGGCGTAGAAGACAAGAAAGCTTCCACCTTGTTCTTCCAAAAACACTTTTTTCTTCGGAGACCAGCGATCCAAAACCCTCAAATCAAACTTTTCCCCCCAATTTCTTCACATACGCTGCTCAGAGAAGGAATTCATCGAAAATAGCTTTGATAAACCCCCAAATCTCAATCAAAAAATCAATTTCTGATGGAAATTTCACCAAACTCAGAGAGTCAAACGACTAAATCCCCAACTCCAACAGAATCAAGCAGAAACCCAGAGAAACTTGGCGGAACGCGAGCGCAATCAGAAGTGAGATCTGCAGATTGGGGGAGGAAACCGATGCCAGATTTAGGAGGATGAATCTATTTGTGGTAAGTGTTGTGGATTGGTCTGGGGAAGAAGATTAGAAGAGGAAAGAGGAACAGGGCGGTGACGGGACTTCTCTTGGCCGCGTTTAGATGCTGAAGTCGCGAGGTGACGCGACGGATGCCGTCACCGCCCGGTGGTAGAGTTAAATGACGTGGGCGGCATGGCGACGAAGTTTCTTCGAGCTTTCTCAGACTTTTTGTTTGGTTTGGTTTTGTTTTCTCAGACTTTATTTAAATTATTAATATTTATGAATAATTTTTTTTCATGTATTTAATGGTAATAAAGACTTCAAATTTTATCTTACATAATTAAAAAAAATCTTCCAGTATAACACTCCTTATTTTTCATTCTTTTCCATCCACTCAACTACACACGCCATGGCAGTGGAAATGATGGCGACATACATGACGAATATGCACCATTAAATGATCCTCTTAAGTTTTCATTAACACTAATTGTACATTAATTAAATAATTAAGAAGATTTTTCTAGCTTTCGGCAGGTCACGACACGTACGTCACGTCACGTCGTGAGCGATAGCGAGTCCACGTTGACCCACCGCCCCTGTCGGCATGTTACAACTCTTCCCCGGTAAGATGACCGCCCCGCTCACCAGTTGACCTTCTGTCTATCAATCTGCGGTCGATTAAAAAAACCGAACCGGAAATTAAACCGGACAGCGCTGGAGATCACTGATAAGATGCTCCATCAATGAATCGATTGGTCGAATTGCATGTTAATTTTAATATTAAATTGATTACTCAGACCGACTTAAGTAATTCAGTAAAATTATAAGAGTAAAACAAAAAAAAACTATTTAAAAAAATTAAAAGACATGAATTATAAAGAACGCAACTAAAATTTAATTAAACCATAAATTAACTAGATGACACGTTGCGGATGGACCCCACGATTGTGATATTCAAATGATTCTTGCGGTGATGTCATGCCACACGACTTGTGACGTCACCTTACTATTTCTTTTTCTTTTAATGAAATGTAATAAATGAAGTATAATTTTTTTGATTAGTCCTAAATTGATGCCCATGATTAATGGGAGGTTTGGAACATAAAATGGACCATTAGAGGCACAATTAGTTTAATGATATGGATAAACAATAATTGAGGGTATAAGCTAATTAATGGGAAAAAAGAAGGAAGGTACATGAATTTTAAATGGTTTAATTGATCTTTTCCATTTAAATTAACTTTGTATGTTTTTTCAAAAGAAAATATAGGTCAAGTTAATAAATGAACACACCTTTAAGAGTTTATTAAAATATAATATTTATATTGAATTGTTGAGAGAAAGTGTATCCAAAATGATTAACATTATATAATTAAAGTGATTTGAAGATTGATATAATTAATTCATTCTCGCGATTACGGTTCCAATGTGGCTAAAAGTTTTGACTAGATGAAGAAGGTGAGACGATATGATCTATGTATGAATTATTGTATTTTTCTTAAAAAGAATTTACAGACGATATGATCTGTGATATAAAAGAAATGATGAATAATCTACAAAAAAATATTTTGGTTCACCATCTCAAAAAAATATATTTTGATTCATTAATCCTTTTAACTAACACACAAAATTCTCATTTATTTAAAACACTCAAATCCATCATCATCACATTCAAACATAATTGCAAATACATTAGTTTGGCTTCTCGATCATCCCACACCGATCGATCGATCGATCGAATGATCTGAACATTTCTTATTCCTTTAACATAAACAAAAGTCCTATGCATGGATCGACGTCGTACGTTACTCTTATTTTTCAATCATTTTGCATGCATGCATGCATGCATATTCCTTAATTACTATACGTAATAACGCAATAACTATTAGTTAATTAATTACGGGCAGAAGACGACCCTGTAGTTGGTACCGCCCGGGCAGGTGAAGGTGCTAGTGGCGTCGTCCTGCGGGTAGCTGTACGCGTCCGGGCACAAACCCTTGAAGTACCTGCCCATTAATTAATTAATTAATATATATATATATTAATCAAAGCTTAACTCAAAATTATTATAGTAATAAAATCTCATTAGCAATAATACCTCGAGTAGTCGGTGGGCCCACATGGTCCCTGCGTGCAGCAGTATTCCGGCGTGCGAAACACCGTGCACGGGTTGTTGCAGCCGCCCGGCGCCTGCAGCGGGCCGGGCACTGGCCGTTCACGTCCGCCGCGCACCGGACCCCGCGGCAGCTGCCGTCGGTCGGGCTGAAGTCCATCGGCACGTTGAAGCCGTCGACCAACGAGATGTCGAAGAAGTCCAGGTTTTGGAACTGGTTCAGCGAGTACTCCGCCAGTGTGTTGGGCGGCGATCCATATCCCTAAAAATAATACATATAATTCTGTATAAATTGAAAAACAAAATTTGAGAGAGAAGAAATTGTGCCTGGCATTGAAGGAGGCCGCCGCAGTCGCCGGTTTGGCAGCCGCCGTTGCCGCTGCCGTCGAAGGAGCAGCCGGTGCGTGCCCATACGCGGCCGCTGGTGGTGCCGGCGTTGACATTGATGGACCACGTCTGCCCGGGGTCCAGCTGCTGGCCGCCGCCCGGGGAGGCGGCCGCCCACACGGTGTAGGAGCATTGGTTGACGATGTCGAAGGTGGCGGCGGCGGCGAGCCGCCCTCCACCGGCGACGAGGATGAGGAGGAGGAAGGAGAGTGATGAAGCCATTCGATACGTGTGTGTATCGATCTTCTGCTTTATGAAGAAATGGCTACATTGCATGAGGTATTTATAGCCAAATTAAAATTAATATTAATGAAAAAAGAAATTATTTAGTCGAAAAAAATAGAAATATTAAATTTACTCGGCAATATAAAAAACATCAAATTAAAAATTAAATGAGTCAATTTCTTCCTCCATTGTGCAAGACTTTGCATGCCTAGCTGGGAAGAAGAAGTTAATTTAGCACATGCACAAGTCATTTGATTCTTTCTACTTAATTTCCAATCCAGATTGAAAAACTCTCTCTTTTGTTTGTTTGTTTTTGTAGATTATTAGGCAAGGAAAAATTCCACAATTTTTCCAACTTTGTTCCTTCGCTCAATATCGTTAATTTTTCATGAGTAAAACAAAACAAAATAAAATAATAACTATATTATATAACGACGTATTTGATGGGGCACAAATTAAGAATTAACTTTATAATCTATATATATTATGGAAGACCTTGATGACCTTGACTGGAACCCTTTTTTTTGACTTCAAATTCTAAAAGCTGATATTCACCGTGTGTAATGTGCAGGCTGATTTTTGATCTGATTAATGTAATTTTATCCTTCTCAACTCATGTACTTATAAGTAGGATTTATCTTCTCAAATCCCACAAAAAATTCATCGTATCGACTGATGATAAATTAATTGTCAGTGTAATACTTGTGACGATGAATCTGTATTACTAGAGAGGCCAAAAATGAAGAAAATTGTCTATGCACAATTTAAGTTTTACACAAGTAGTTTCATTTTGCATTACAGATATGGCACAGATCAAAATTTTAAGTAGTTACTCGAACAGAAATTAATTACTCGCGTCAGCTTCGATACCTTGTTACAAAAAAAAAAAAGAATCCGAGACTAACTTGACACAACTAGATCCACAAATTTACAGGTAACTTGCTCCTTCTATGTACAGAATGAGGGAGGAATCAATACCAAAGGTTTCTTTGTTGTTTGGATATTAACAAGTGGCTCGCTCAGTCTCAGTCCTTGAAGCTATCTGTATCGAGAATGGGGTTGATCGAGAGAAGAACTGCTGGAATGAGAAGATGACTCTATGTTCTCAGGGACCTCCATTTGCGTCGGCAGTAGTTTCTGAAAACTTCCTTGGGCAGGCAGATTTTGATTTGAGGATGGATCCGTCTTGTCTGTGTATCCGCATGAATAAACCTATTGGTCAATTTCGCAAGACAATTCGATCGACTAATTGATTAGGAAAAGGGAAACAAAGAGGTCGTTTACTTTACCAAACAAGGATTTAATTGTTGGCCTCTTTGGCTTATTACTTTTCTTCTTCAATTCAGCTGTATAAGAATGAAGAACAATGAAAACAGCATACTTCTCTCCCATTCGATCATCCAATATATCTTCTTGGTTAAACAAAATGAGAGTAAAAGACTAACCAATTCCTGAAACTTCGTGGTCATTTACTATTTCAAAATTTTTGTATGTGTAACCGACGAAGTTGACATCCTTGGATGGAAGCATCTGTTTAAAGAGAAGGAAAAATAGTTCAGGTAAGAGATACCACAATTACATTGTACAAAATCATATCGGCTTATCATTGATTTCTTAGTCATCGATATTAATAGTTGATCTACAAATATTATATTATGAACTAAAAAACAGAATTACAGGCGATGATTATGGGCGATAGTAAACTCAAGAAATACCTTTCTCCATGGGCCAGACTTTGAAGAAGTCTGGATGGGTGTTGACGTCTGCATCGAGAGACAATAATATATGTCATTTGAAGTGCTCAATCAAAGATACAAAAGAAAGGAAAAAATGCTTGAAAAATTTAAAATGATTTTGAAGTCTTTTTTAAAAGAACTCCTTGATACGACTTGATAATTAAATCAGTCACACTGTGTTTTGATGTTGTTCGTTAATGCATTGTTCACTTGGGGAAATGAACTAAAGAAAGGAAAAGAAATAAATTGTTTCCACTGTTTCAATTAATTTGAATCCTTTTACATTACCCTCAACATAAACGAGTAAATTAAACCCGATTTCCATTGTTTCTCTTCTCTTCATTATATGAGCTCCTTTGCCTTCTAATTCTCTCAAAGTAAAGAAATAATTGGGAAAGGAGAGGACAGGACATCTTTTTATGATGAAACTATCTTTATGTTAAAGTCAACAAAATAAGGATATGGTCGACCCAAGTAACAAGCAATATTAGCAACATTTCACTGTTCCCATGAAAAGCAGGTGAGCATTAGAAAGCAATAACATATACGATATATTGGAGAGGGAAAAAAAAACAATTCCCTGGATGAGGTAAGATTCATGTTGCCTAAAAAATTGACACAGATTCAGCGTGTTTTGAGATTTGTATACCTCTTCAAATTTCTCAAAGTTTTGAGTATCCAGTTCATCATTGACTTCTGGTTTAAAAGCAGCTTCTATGTGGTACAGTCTCTCCCATTGCATGCCTCTGAACCATGGGTGCACCTAAAATCAACGCTGTTGCATCCAATAACAAGTTTCCGTATGCATTATATCAGCTGGCAACGAAAAACATCTTAATATGCAGACCTTTATTTGCTGGGCGCCTTTGGTACCAAGTCTATGTTCCACATTACACAGGAGTCTGCCGATAAGATCTTTAGCTTCAGCCGAAAGTTTTGCCTCTTCAGGGAACTTTAAGTGGTTTCTCCAATTTACAATCTGTGATGCAGAAGTGAAGCAACTATAAATCCACAATGACAACGGTAATTCTATCTCCACACCAATTTTCTTGTATGCAGTTTCCAGGGGAGTAATGAATATGACTTTTGAACTGCTAAAACCAACACAAGTAGAGCCATTCTAAATGTCAATATGACTGCCACACCATCGTGCCAACAGTAGCAGTATGAGGGCAAGTTTTAATATTTTTAGGTGGAATGGTTGCGTATACAAAGAAGTTCAATGCAAGGACCTTCTATTCAGATGGATGTGATCCAAGAAACATTCTAATGGGTTTAAGGTACATCATGAGGAGCTTAATAGTCACATGTGAATCCACTTGAGGAAATTAAAAGGCAAAGGTAAAGGAAACAAGGGACCAAAGTAAGATTGAAGAGAATATTTTCTGGGGTCACTCTTAACACAAAGTTACTGATAATCATAGTAATTAAAGAAACGTATAAGGCTTAGAAAAAATGCAAATGGGATTGGGATATGCTCTACCATCAGTATAAGCCACCTAATTCCAATAAAGAGGTCTATGCAAGATAAATGCAGGCATGGAGTTTGTTGATTAAAGAACAAATTCAAGTTAAGGGAAGGCACGCCATCTCAGGAAGAAAGCTCAAATAGAAACGCTGCACATTTTGTTAAATGCATCTTCTACCTGAAGATCTAACATAAGTAAAGGTAACAACAAAAATGAAACAATCATTTCTTAGCAGAATCAAAACTCAAGAAATAAGCTAGGGATGAAAAAAAATCAGGTTCTTCATTTCAGATGTGATGCAAACTAAGACAAATTATGTAGACCAACAAACATCAGGTGGTAGGGAAAACCCTGCAATTTTCATGACACTTACACACCTTCCTACATGTGGACATTGGATCTTCAGAATAAAATGGGGGATAACCCACAAGCATCTCATACATAATTGCTCCAAGTGACCACCTAGAAAACAGTATGAGATTCAGGAGATTTTTACACACACACACACACATGTGCATATATATATATATATATGTGAGAAAGAAAAATTTAAGAAAAAGAAGGATCTAACCAGTCACACTCCATTCCGTATCCTTTCTTGAGAAGTACTTCAGGAGCAATGTAGTCTGGTGTTCCAACAGTTGAGTAAGCCTGGAAACATTACTAAAGATACTGAAACTAAATGACAGTAACATAGTTTGTATTTTAAAAAAATGTTTACAATTATATTCAATATGTGACAATGAAAACCTAAACCTAACACACAGAAGGAATCTAGTTTTCTTGATTATCAATTGCACAATGAATTTGTAAATTTAATTATTCTGATAAATAAACTAAGAAATGTAAACTCTTTTGTCAAAATTAAGTGTTCCTCACACTACAATGATTAATGCGAGATCAGAATACAAAACTTTTTTAAATGAATATTACCAGCATTCGTCTATTCTTTTGCCAATGTTGCAGTTGTTCCTGTTGACTACGTCTTGGAGTGGGAGAGGCACTAGACCGTTTATCATCCAAAGTAGACTTGCTATTTCTTCCTGGTGCATATTCAGGTTCACTAAGATTTGGAAAACTACTACTATCCAGAGGTTTGCACAACCCAAAATCAGAAAGTTTCATATGTCCATGTCGATCCAACAACAGGTTATCAGGTTTGATGTCCCTATGAAGAAAAAACCATGGTTATTTAATTAAAATACTGTCGAGAACAAAGATAAGTATGAACAACAGGAACAAGCATACCTGTGAATGTAGTTATGCTTGTGAATAGATTCAATAGCTAAAACTGTTTCTGCAATATAAAACCTGGCCTCGTCGTCTGTCAAAGTATCCTTGCGCATAAGTAGAGTCATCATGTCACCCCCAGGAAGATACTCCATGATGAGATATAAATATTCATCATCTTGAAAAGAGAAGTAGAGTTTAACAATGTAGGGACTGTCCACCTCCGCAAGTAAATTTCTTTCAGCTTTGACATGTTCAACCTACAAATCCGTGCAAGTAGTTAAAAAAATTGATGATGTAACTAACACGGTTAGATGAATGAACATATAACATACCTGACCCCTACGAAGCATTTCAGATTTTTTAAGTTTTTTCATTGCATAGACATTTCCAGTTTTTTTTTCTTTACATATTCTGACCTGCATCATAATGATGGAGTCTGAACAATCATCAAATCTAATAAGAAATACCAACAAGGCTAGAGAACTAAAGAAAAAGTGTTGAATCAAATGTCACATATCCACAATCTTTTTGTTTGACAAAGTTAATTTTGAGCCGGTCCATATTTAGGTGTTTAGCTAATCGCTTTGGCAAGAATTAATGTAAATATATAGTCTTTAGGTATTGATCTTGCATAAAAATGATGCTAACAAATAGCCAACTTCCATCAATCCTCATGTGCTATTAGAAGTATTACTAAAAAAACAAGGCATGTAGTATTTAATTAGAAAACCCTCCCACTATCTAATAAATGAAGCCAATAGAAACCATATGCAGCAGTTGAAAATAAATTTTTCATCCAAACAGATCCATGACAGATTGTATATATAAAAAAGTAAAACAAAATTTATGAACTTACCTCCCCAAATGCCCCCCTCCCAATAATAGTCAAAAGTTCAAAATCATCCACACCCATTTTATGTCTTTGAAGTCGCATATATTCTGTTTCTTTTTTCTCTAAACTCTTCAATATGTTATTCTGCTCTTCCTTAGAAACTTCTGCATCAGCAAGTTTCTTCTCCAGCATCCAACGTCTGCAGTTGTCATTTAATTAAATAGAAAATAATTTATTGTAGATTAAAAGAGTGAACAAACAAATTAAAATTTAAACGTATGAATGTAAAAGTGTGCCCTTTTCTTCTAGCTGATTGATGGGAATAAAATAATTGACAAAATTATTATATCAAGCTACATAACCAAATGTTATTTTACCTATCAGAATATTTTACCCATTTACTCAAGAAAGATAAATAGCTAGCACACTCCAAGCAAAAATGGGACGAGTTATCAAGGTGTAAGTCTATTTGATGATTCAGGTTAATAACGGAACTACATGTGAATGGAACTATCTGAATCTTCACAATGTTCTCATAAATGCATGTCTCACATCCTAGACACTGAAACTAGAGAAATAACACAATTAGGAATCAATCCAATCCAATGAACTTCAAAATGTAAAACTACAGAACAGAGCTTAATCAGATCTAATTGACGACAGGTTTCAGACTATCTTTCCTGATTTTCTAACGATATTTAGCCAATGCATAACTATTTAAACAGAAATTTGTGAGCAAAAAAAAAAAACCTCTCCTTGCGATCTTGCAAGGACTTCATCTGATCCTTGTAATGGTTCTCGATGTACTGCTTTGCTGCGGCAACTTTCTGCTTAGTGACATTTGAAGGCGCATCCTCAATTGGAGGTTTCTGCAGATCCTTTGCACGTCCAGCTTCCTTTTTAGCAGGTCCGGGTTTTACTTTCTCCTTGGGTTGTAATCTATTGAACCAGCTTCTGGCAGAATCCATCTCCGGCTGCAACCAAAAACATTCTAGGGGCCGTTATCCACGATCAACTAAGCCACAAAGATCTTCCGGCATTCAGAAACTATTTCATCCCAAAGGACGAAATCACAATTCAAACCCCAAAAAACATACAAAATTGGTACTTAAAAGTAAGGACCCCAAGACCCAAACTTTCCACACTGAAATCCACAGTAGAAATAAAATGAGAAATTGAAAGATTTAACAAAACATACCTGTTGCCCAATCTAAAAAGCGAACAGCGAAACCTCAGTCCAGAACAATTAAATCCCTACTAATTCTTAGAGAGGACAACAAAGATCCAGAAAATTTTCCAGGAATTTCCGCTCCCGTTGACCATAATTCACGCAATAAAATAAAATAAAATAAAATAAAACAACGCCGAATGAGGAACAAATACCAACCTAGATCTGCAACTGGTCGACGGATTGGAAAAAATTTCGCCCTTTCGGACCTCGGCAGCGTCGCTTTCACTGTCCGCAGCTAACACCTGCGTCTGCTTTCTTTCTACCTTCCTACCACGATGGGATTCATCGCGCCATTAATTGCGGCCACACTTTGAGATTAGCCTTTTTTGGACATTAGCCACTTGATTCACTGTATTTGCACATTAACCACTTGTATATTCGAGCAATGACAAAGGTAGTTTTCCGCAGCCGGCGGCGGACGAACAAGAGAGACGGAGTTGGAGTTGGAGGCGGCGGAGACGCCGCCCGATGTCGGCGCAAGGGCGGCGAAGGCGCGTACGGTGGGGCCACGTGGCCGTCGAAGCGGTCCAAACGCGTCGGGTCGGTTCGGACATGGTCGGCGGGGAAATTAATTAATAGACCGGCTTTTTTTAAATCCAACCGGCCAGTAGCCTCATTAATTGGTAGTTTAGCAGTCGACCGAGAAAACTAATACGATGGGAAGGGGCTGGGTCCCACCCTGACCTGTCCAATCTACTCGAGATTTAACCTTAACCGTTCACAGTAAATCAAGGCCGAATCGGACGGCTGAAAAGGGCTTCTTAAACGGAGAATGAGTTTTTTTTTAAATATATAAAACATAAAATTCATTTTATTGATACGGTAAAAAAATCATAATTAATATTGTCACAATTGATAGTGAAACTAATTTATTAAATTAACCTCGTGCAAAGTACTCTTCCACACGTGATAATATTTTTATACCCCTTAATAATAAAATATAATATTTTTTCTCTCCTATTTTGTCCTTGTTGAACCAAACAATCGATTTTTTTTAAGCATCCAATCATTCTTGGGTTATCGAGCAATTATTAAAATAATATAAATTCGATGTGTTTGCAATAGTGACTTAATGAGCAACATATCATGTGTTTCTAATTATTCATTGAATGTTTTACAAAATATTTTAAACAATAGAAATAAAATTTGGATGAATCACAATGTTAGATTCGTTTATTAAAATAAAATAAATAAATAATATATATATATATATATATATCTTCATTAAATTCGATGTATCCAAATCCAACGCTCGTATCAAAAGCAATGAATCTGGTCCAATTAAATTAATGACTAATATTTATTATCAGTGAAAATTTCATTGCACTCCAATATAGTTATTGTTTTTTCAGTATTTTATGTTTGCTGTTAACTATACAGGGAATTTTGATATTTCAAATAGATTGGAATACAGTGAATTTAAAGGGTGAAAATGAAAAAAATGAACCTATTATTAAGTCAATGTACACCAACAAGATCACAGACAATTCTCTCTCTCTCTCTCTCTCTCTCTCTCCTTTCTTCCTTGTTTATTCCCACACAATTCACATTGGGAGAAGCCAGCCATCTTTATCTCAATTCAACGGGGAGCAGAGCAGTAGTGAAGAAGACATCTCTGTGTCTCCCGAACCCAAAAAGGCGTCTGCTTTTTCTACTTTTGTTGATTCCATTTCCTGGTTTCGATCCCTCTCGTGCCTTTGGATTTGTGGAGCGAGTAGCTGCTGCTGCCGCAGTGTTTTTATTCTTCTGCTGCGAGGCTTCGATCCGATCTCAGCTCCAGGCAGCTCCTACTGGAAAAATTCGATGCAAAGGTGCTTGCTTTCCAGGTCCTCGCTGTCCTTTCTTTGGCGTTTCCGTTCGCCGCGCGCGAGGGTTTAGCGGGGAGGGGTGATGACGAGGGGATACGCGGCGGACGGTTCCGGTGCCGGGAACCCTAACCGCCCCTGCGATGGCCTCGCCGGAACTAGCGATACCGCTGCAGGTGAGTTCTTCTTTTATTGTAGTTTGCCTCGCTTGAGTTAGTTGGTTCATTTTGTTGTATTGCTTGTGGTTTGATGGATTTGGCTGTTTGATATCGGTATTTTATGGAGCGAGTTCTTATTTGGGTTTTCTGTTAGTTGCTATAGTAGAAGTGTTTGCTGGAATGCTCTTGCTGCATCGCATCGTCTGAGAACTCGAACAGTGTTGTTTTATTATCATTTTCAAAACTCTTTCTACGGGTGTTTTAAAATATATATGTATATTTTTTCAGTATTCACTGTGTCACAAGGGATGTGATTGCTTTTGGTCAAACAGGGATATTTTTTATCACACTGTATTTGGAACGGAAGGCTTTTCTCCTCTAGTACATTAATGATACACTTCCGATTTCAAGCTGACACAGTTTATTTACTCCAGATCAAAGAAGGATTTTTTTTAATCACTCTGTTTGGAATGGAAGGCTTTTTATCCAGCACATGAAGTACTAAATTTAATTTCCCAATTGCGATGAGTTTAATGATACATTTCAGATTTCAAGCCGAACAGTTTATTTACTCTTGGTCGCAGGGAGATATTTTTTTTATCACACAGTGTTTGGAATGGAAACCTCTTTCTCTAGTACATGAAATACTACAAGCTGGCACATTTTATTCACTCTCACTAATAGTTAATACTCGATTCTACTCACTTTACTGATTTATAATTAAGTTGTTTTCGTTGATTAACTTCGTATTTGCTCATTTACAACTTGCTTCTGTGATACTATCAACTTTACTCGTCTGCTGTTGTAGGTAACTCTCTATTTGATGCCTCACAATATGCATTCTTTGGCAAAGAGATCATGGAGGATATTGACTTGGGCATTTTGGAAGATGATGAAAGTGTCAATGCAAGTTTTGCTAGGATTGATGATGAGTATTATTTCCCTACCGTTCGAGACAGAGAGGAAATTATTCCTTCTGGAGGACATGATATAAATGAGGTACCAAATGCATGATAGTCCTCGACTTTGCACTCTACACTTTTGCATAGATCATAATCTATTTCAATGGTGTTTTTTTCCCCTAGGATCATATCAATTCTTCCTCAGTACTTAACCTTCACTTCACTTGCCAACTATTTCTGTTCCTACATGTAGAAATTTCCTTTTCTATTGTTAAACAAATAACAAAATGTTGGTTTAAGTTATTTTCTAGTAAAATTTCTCATTGTTGTTCTTATGTTCCACGTGCAGGTTGAAGGCTTCAGTTATCCATCAGATAATGATGACCTTGCAAACACTTTCGCAAAGGTTGTTTTACCTATCTAATTGATTACTTTCTCATAGTTGTTTTATTTACATACATCATGAATCATGAAACGAGACTGTTTGAACTTAACATGTCCGGTGTGGCTATCATAGCATTCTATTGTTTACTGAAAATGTGGTAATGTATGAGAAGAGTAAAATATTTTCATCCGACCATTTTTCTAGATAAAAATTTAGCATCACATGTGTGATGCATCATGATGGTATAAAAAAAATTAGTTCCTCACTGTTACTGTTCTTTATTTATTCTTTACTTGCCCTTCATTTTTCTTCTAATTGCTATAGCATCTTTGAGATTCTTAAGTTTAATATGTTCACCCATGGGCTATTTTGATCATAAACACTTTGCTGTCGTCTTAAATGATTAGCTGGAGATCGCATAAAGTAACAAGTCGGCAATATGTTAAATACGATGCATTATCAAACTTTTTCAATTGGGTAATATAAAGAAGCTCATCTACTGTCATTACGATAATTCATCTGTTTTCTTGAAAACACATTTGATGTCTTCTCTGGGCAAAGACGATCATGCTAAAACATGTTTTTGTTAAGTTCTACGTTTGGTTAACGGAAGCTTACACTGGCTTTCAGTGTGAGTATCAAGAAACATGTGAATATTGCAACTTGAGATGCCAAAAACAGGACTCTTAGCTATTTGGGATCAATAATACACTTTGCTGTATCATTTTCCTATCTCGAGAGCTTATGAAAATTTATCTTTATATTTTTCAAGTGTCTGTGTTTGCTTGTTCTCCTGGATTTAGGGAATACTATTTCTCATGCAATTATGCCGCCATCTTTCAGGACATTCAGTATTACTTGTAGTTTGTCTGTATATTATGCTACACTCATATATTATATCGACAGTTGAACAGAGTCGTCAGCGATCCAAGGAATACTGGAGTTATTGGTGATCGAGGATCTTTTTCTAGAGAAAGTGAGTATTTTTGCTTCACTTTGTCGTAACATGTAAGTTTATGGTCAGAAAATTCAATCTCCTCATTTTCAGAAACCATTGTTGTGTTGTTTGTGTGTGTGTGTTTTAGGTTCTTCAACTGCAGAGTGGACTCAGGATGGAGACTATTCAAACTGGATTGATCAGCAAATATTAGATGCTGAAAATATCCAGGAGAGTAAGAGATGGTGGTCGCAACTACGATCATCATCGTCTCAACTTTCGGAAGAGAAACCACTGTACAGAACATCTTCATACCCTCAACAACAGCAGCAGCAGCAATCCCTTCCTCACCAGCAGCAGCATCAATATACCCGGGAGTCGATCTTTCCACCCAGTCCACCTTTTGCTTGCTGCTATGATTCACACAGTGGTGGACGATCTCAGTCATCGTCGAGTCTTACGCGGCATTTAAGTGATTCTGGACTCCAGCTATCTGATCTTACTCTCCCCCATTATTTTGATCCTCTGCGGCATTTGAGAGGATCAGGTCATGGAGGATTGCAATATGGTCCTAATTCTGCTATAATCAGTGGGACGAGAAACAGAAACGATTTGGTGAACCACACAGGTCTGTTCATGCTTCAGCAACAATTATCTTTGCCGAGCAATTTGATCGCTTCTTCACAAATATTATCGCATCGTCAGCACAGCCACAGATTGCCATACATTCAACCATCTCATCTTCGTTTGTCACACTCGCAAAACAATGTCTTCAGTCCTCCACGAATGAGGCCTGATCGAGATAATAGATCGAGAGTATCGCAAAAAGGAAAGCATCATCATATGCGATTTTCTCACCAGTTTTCAGATATCGGCAATGATAACAGATGGCCACAGATTAGATCCAAGTACATGACGCCCGAAGAGATCGAAAGCATTTTGAAGATGCAAAATGCAGTGAGCCACAGCAGTGATCCATACGTATCTGATTATTACCACCAGGCTTGTCTTGCAAAGAAATCACCCGCGCAGTTCAAAAACAGTTTTTTCCCACCAAACCTTAAAGATCTGCCTGCAACTGCGTCTGGGAAGTTTCTCTCCTCTTCGGTTCGTCGGCCTCGCCCTCTTCTCGAAGCCGACATGGCATCTTATGGAGATGGCTCGCATGACCGGAAGTCTACCGTGAAGCTGCTCGAGCAGGAGCCACTTGTAGCTGCTAGGATCACCATCGAGGATGGTCTCTGCCTCCTCCTCGATATAGATGACACCGATCGTCTTTTGCAGTTCGATCCTCCGCAAGATGGCGGACTGCAACTGAGGTGGAGAAGACAGATTTTGCTGGATGGACTTGCAGCATCACTCAATCTCGTCGATCCACTTGCTGGCTCCTCCGGCAGAGAGGGGCATTCTGTCGGCCTCGGTCCGAAGGATGACATTGTCTTCCGTCGCATAATCTCTCTCGCCAAAGGCCGGAAACTCATCTCGCGCTACCTCCGACTTCTAATCCCTGGCAGTGATCTTGCCCGGATAGTCTGCATGGCTATTTTCCGACATTTGAGGCATATATTTGGCGGCTTGCCATCTGATTCCAGTTCAGCAGAAATGGCGACCGATCTGGCAAGAACGGTTTCCTCATGCCTGAATGATATGGAACTCAGCGCGCTCAGTGCTTGCCTCGCCGCCGTCGTCTGTTCATCTGAACAACCACCTCTCCGCCCCATTGGAAGTGAATCCGGTGATGGAGCCACCATCGTTCTAAAATCTGTTCTCGACCGGGCGACTCATCTGCTAACAGATCCTCATGCTGCCGGCACGTATAGCATTCCTTGCCGGACCCTGTGGCAGGCATCGTTCGACGCTTTGTTCGGCCTCCTGACGGAGTATTGCCTGAGTAAATACAACAGCATAGTGCAAACGCTGATTGATCATGCACCAAAGGATAATTCCATCCTTGGATCAGAAGCCACCATGCTGATGAGCAGGGAGATGCCTGTCGATCTGTTACGAGCAAGCCTTCCTCATACGAGTGAGCACCAGCGCAAGGTGTTGATCGACTTTGCCCAGAGACTGATGCCGGTTACTGCTTTTAGTGCATATCCAAGTATCGAGAGGTCTGAAACATCTGAATCTGTTCCTAGTTGATGCTTGCTTGGTTTCTCCTCTAAGCTGTTGGTCGACTGTTACCTATTTATGCTATAACATCGATCGATTGATGCTGATCAGTCTTCGACGGAGAAAGATAGATATCAGTGATCTTGAGCCGACTCGATCGATATACAGAAATGTCAGATCTTGTTTTAGTGAAGAATTTGCGAGGTGTCTTCATTCTGCAACTTGTTTCTTTCTGTGCTTCGTCTTCATTACAAGGACTTCTAATGCTCAAATCATTTAACTCTTTAATTACTTTTTTTTTATTCCACAAAGTAAAATTTATGGTTATTTCAAGGGATGAAGTTGGAATTAAAGAGTATAATTTTTATTAACTTTCATTTCAATCTTTGTTTTCCTTCAGAATTTTGGAAGATTCCATTTCTTTTCCTTTTTTTAAAGGAAAATTTTCCTTTTATCTCTTGAAAAGTACTGGCGTTATTTATTTAAACAAGAACAATAAAATTTAAATCTTTAGGCCTAATATAAACACTTCAATTTAACAAGCATCATAATTTCTTTTCTTTTTTATATTTTATATTTAATTATGTCCTTTTTTCATGCAACTAATTGTAATTAAAGATCATAAATAAATTAAATCCGGACAAGGAAATCACAACAACATGATGGAGACTCTTCTTCTGTATAAAGGTGGAATCTGTCACTTTAGCGGCCTCATATAGTCGGCTTCACGATCATCTGTGAAGAGGTAAATCGAGGATGGAGACTGTTCTTTTCTTCTGTAAAAAGGTGAAATCCGCCACCTTAGCGACAAAAAGTAGATCTATCGTATAATGTTGAGTTCTTAAAAGTTGTCTCAAGTAGAGCTGAGCTGGTCAAGTGAGGCTTCATGCCATGACCTACAAACAAGTGGGACCGCGATAAGTATGCCCTCGATGGTGAGGTTTTGGAAGATGGGGCTCCATCTCTCCCACTTCCTTCACTGTATCATGACTAACTAACGAAGGTTTTGATAAAAGAAAATATATATAAAACAATTAAAATTATGAGCTAGAAATTTAAATGAGAAGATAATGGAGATTTTATAAGATCATAAAATTTAAGAAATTCTTTAATAGAATTTACTCACTAATTTAGAAAAATAAAACAAAAAAAATTGTGGTGGAAATACTTAGAAAAAAATGACATTAATTGAGTATATATATATATATATATATATATATATATATATATATATATATATATATATCTGACACTGCAATCGAATGAACCAGCGGATATAACAACTAAGATGACGATGTAGAAGGTACGAGAAAGGTTGAGGATGTCAAAACTATCGACAATATTCAAACAAGAGTTAGGATAGGTGTCAAGGTGAGCTTGATTTGATCACTCCGACATTCAAAGTAGCATAGAGACTAAGAGAAGATGAAACAGGAAAAAAAGAAGATGAGTATCTTTTTCCCATACCTAGCTTTGTGGTGCCTCTTTCTAAGGTTTATAAATTTACCAAAAGAGCAGTAATAATGGGGAGATCAGATTTGACAATCGTTACATACTTAAGTATCCAGGAGACTAAGTTTGACAACCATATGATTATTCCTCCATTCACTCGTGGTGTCGTGTTCATGAATATTCATGATAATTATCAATGGACCTCTATAGAGTATGAGCCTTGGTTGTGGATGACGTGGAATGGCCTCATGCGTCGGAATGTCTTGACTGAGCTACTGCGATTGGATAGTTGAGAAGATGGAGTTGAGAAGATTGAGTTATCTGTAGTCAAGTGACTAAACTGATAGAGTCGAAAAGTTTGAGTCTTCTGAAATCGGGTGGCCGAGCTAATGTAATATAATATATATATATATATATATATGTATATATATATATATATATATATTATATTTCAAATTTATGTGTTTCATATTAATGATTGATATGAATAGGATAAGGTCAATATTGTTTATCCCATTTTGTCTGTTACTGAGAAAGAATACTCCTCACTAAAACGATGTGTTCTATTATATATCACATGCGTTACTGAAATAAAAGATTTAACTTTATATAACAATGTTATTAAAAAAAGACTTGAATATAAAAATAGCCCATAATGATTAAAAAAAATAATTTACTTCTGTGTTCAGTGATTTCCTAATAATTTTCCTCTTAATTTTAAAGATATAATTAGTTTAATATAAAAACAAAGTGAAATATTATATTATTTTTTTTTATGTATTAGAACTCGTTAAAAAGGCACAAGGCTCAAATATGCAACAGGAGCTCTTCATTCCGGTTTCAACAACAGAACAGCTGCGAAAGGAGAGAGAGAGAGAGAGAGAGAGAGAGAGAGAGAGAAGGGACTTCTGTTCCATTTGCAGAGTATAAATATCACTCTTTTTGAGTGTTCTTGAGCGAAAAACTTGGTGAAGAACTCGCAACTCACAAGGTTGATCACTGAGCTTCCTTCTCCTTCGTTTTATTCCGAGCTTTCTGTTTCAATCGAAGCCTTTTATCCTTTTGGTTTTTAGTGGATTTTGATTACTTGAGCTTTTTCATGAGGTTTTTGTTTGTGTTCTTGCTGCAAAAAAGAGCCTTTTCCATTATAAAATTCTGAAATTTGAGCTTTTTGGAGTGTATATTCAATTTTCTTGGTGGCGTTTCTTCCTGTTCGATTAGTTGTTTTATATCATGCTTCATCTCGAGCAAATTTAGGATTTTTTTCCCCCGTGATTGATGAGTTTGGCTTCTCAAAATCCTCACTTGGTGATAACTTTTTGCTTAGGGTTTATATATTTCAGTCAATTAGGGGATCTTCACTTTTCCCCTCTGACAAATCTGAGCTCTGCCCTCTGTAGAACCCTAGTTTTATGTTCCTCTTCGCATTCTGATTTCTTTTTTTGTGTTTTAGCGTGAAGTTGACAGTACTATCCAAACAATGAACCAATATGTACCTAATTGGGCAATGGAAGATGACTCTGGTTGCTTCACAGATCCCTGTTCCGCGAAAACAATGGGGTCAGATTCTGCCCTCTTCAATTCCTATCCCAAGTTTTTCAGACTCAAGTTTAGTCTATGGATTTCTAATCTAGGGTTCTTCCATTCTTGCAGACTGGACAACGAGCTGGTGGAGCTCTTGTGGAGAAATGGACATGTTGTGATGCACAGCCAAACTCACCGGCGTTCCACTGCCAACAAGACTGATCAGTTTCAGAAACATGAGCCATCTCTTGGCAACTCCAGTAGCTCGATTCGAGAAGCTGAAACCTTGCCATGGTTCCAGTATCCCCTCGATGATCTGTTCGAGAAGGAGCTCTACTCCGAGTTCTTTGAGAACATGGACACCGATGAGATGAACAAGGACTTGATTGCAGAAGAGGAGTGCCATAATGGCTTCACACCATGTGCTCTGAAGCAGTCCACTATTCCTAGCTCTCAAGAACAACAGACCATGCCCCTTCCCACATTGCATTGCTCGAGTTCTACTCCGCAGTCTTCGTGCTTGGACAACGGTGGTGGTCCCCCGCTCAAGGTAGCCGCTGCAGAGTCCACGAGGATGACGACTGGATCGAGCATCTGCGGAAGCAATCAAATCCGAGCCTACACCGATCCAGCCAATTCTTTAAACAAAGATGAAGCTAGAAATGTCACAGGATCATTGAAAGAGGACAGTGAGATGAGATTACCATTGAAGAGAACTCGCTCAAAGGTGCACGAGGGCACTGTAACTTCATCGTCCGGCGGTTCTGGCTGTAGTTATGGAAGAGCAGGTCAGCCAAATGCGAGCAGACAAAGCCACAAGAGGAAGGCAAGGGAGGTGGAATATTCTGGGTGTCAAAGTGAGGTATTCTCTTAAGAATTGAATCAGACTGAAATTTCTCCTATAACTTTTCCTCAGTTCCAATGAGTTGGATGATGTTTAAGATTGTAGAACTTGCAGGAAGCCGAGTGTCAGTCGATCAAGCCAAACAAATCAGCTCAGAGACCGACATCTAAACGCAGAAGTCGTGCTGCTGAAGTCCACAATCTCTCTGAGAGAGTAAGATGAGTCAATTCTTCTCAGGGCAAGTTCATTTTCATCTCGGTCCTTACCAAGTTCTTAAACTGTGTAGAAAAGAAGAGATAGGATTAATGAAAAAATGAAGGCTCTACAGGAACTCATACCTCATTGCAA
This sequence comes from Curcuma longa, assembly GCF_044706935.1. Lineage (NCBI taxonomy): Eukaryota > Viridiplantae > Streptophyta > Magnoliopsida > Zingiberales > Zingiberaceae > Curcuma > Curcuma longa. Next base: position 7,333,715 of record NC_133867.1, on the reverse strand, counting down.
CAAGGTAAGTAATCAATATTTCAGTAAATCTAATTCACTGATCCATCCATCACAAATCAAGTCTAAATCATATTTTGTTGCATACCAAACAAATGGATAAGTGTTAATGCTTCCAATATATGTAATTCATAATCTCAGACCGATAAAGCCTCAATGCTAGACGAGGCAATTGAGTACCTGAAGTCACTTCAACTACAAGTTCAGGTTTGATATTTCCATACTTTTGGCATTCTTTGTTCAACATACTATAGATCATAACGTGAATGTATCATTAATCGTGCATCAGATGATGTGGATGGGAAGTGGCATGGCGTCGATGATGTTACCCGGTGTCCAACAGTACATTTCAGGCATTGGAATGGGAATGGGCCATGTTTCGATGCCTACTATTCCTAGTGCAGTTCAACTACCAAGAGTTTCGATCGCTAACCAATCAATAAACCCAACTTTCAGCTCAAGCCAGACCACGACATTCCCCTCCCCAGCCACAAGTTCAGTAAACTGTTCGGATCAACTGTATGCCAGATATCTTAGCATGCATATGGTGCCTCCTCATCAGGTTTCTAGCTCAACTGTGTTCTAAATATCCTTCTTTTCATGTGTGGATTTCTCAAAGACGTCGATCTATCCAGGCGATGAACTTGTGTACATATGGATCTCACTTATTGCAGCAGAATCAGTCAGCAATGGCACCTAATAGCAGTCCCCTAACTAAAGCTGTAGAGAAACAATAAATCCAGTAAGTTGGATTCGCGATCAATGTCTCCCGGAACAAGTCCAATCAATGAATGAAGGATGATTCGATGATATCCATCACTTGCTAATCTTTGTGCAACTTGATCAACCTGATTTCTGTAATTAAGTCTGTCGTCGGAAGACTGCAAGTTATCACTGATATACCAATTTGTCCTTGGAAGCCTTCATCTTCAGTTCAAGCTACATAACTCGAAACAAATCGATGCAATGCACTCGTGATTCTATCGTGTAGAGAATCGACATCAATACTGATTTTTTGTTTTCCACAAATTAATTGCCAGTCTACTTGTTGATTGTGGAAAACACTGCAGCAGCTGTATTTTTGTACATTCTTCTAATGGAAATATACTCTTCAGTACAGCGAAAACAGCAATGCGATGTCCTGCATTATCAATTTTTCATCTCGTCGGTCTCTTTGTCATTAGTCAGGGTTTTAACTGAACTAAGACTTGTTTCTATGCAGATTGTTGCATTAATATTCATTGAGGTAAAGAAAAAAAAAAAAAAAAAACCACAATGAGATGACAATATGTAGGACAAGTTACCTTATTCATAGGCACTTCTACTCCCACTCAACCCTTGCAGATGCAGAATCATTGAAACAGCAGCCTATTTTTAGCACTTTGAAGAATGTTACCATCTGCAAGAAACCATTTTCTTTAGCAGAAAGTTGGGAGCTGTCTGCTGTTGAGTGACCAATTGCAGAAATGAACCAAAATAATAATAAAAATAAAGATGTAGTTCTGGTTATGCTTCTGAAAAACTATTTGAATATTGTATTATTTGATGTGAAATCATTGGGTGAAAGGATTTAGGAGAAGAAAGCTTAGGACGAGATCTCGAGGTGCATCTACTGTTCGATACAGAGACATTCGTGACCTCGTAACCCTTCTTCCATTTTTATAATAATTTCACTAAATTATTAAGTTTGAACTAGATTTAAGCTCGATAAATACTTAAATAAACAAATTTAAAACACCATCAAATTTAGCTCAACTCATTTATATCACTAACATGGGGCATGCTCCTTCTCCCATATTAAGTCCACAACTTTTACATCGACTACACTCATCTTTCAATACCATGTGCCCTCATTCTTCGATATTAAATCCACCGCCTTCGTGGAGAACTCCGCGAAAGAGACTCACACCTAAGTCTTGTTCCAAGTAGGATCCAAGCCCAAGCTCGCACACACAATCAGCAAATGTAGGAAGGAGATCGAGCCGATGGCTTAGAGGTGTCCCCCCGAGAATCCCACCATTGAATACTCAACCTAAATCATTGCACCCCCTTCAATCCACAAATGGGGCAGCAGACAGCTCCTCTCCCCTTGTTTTCTTCTCCTTTACTTGATGTTGCAAGCTTGAGACTGACTGATGCTTGCCGCTGTGCCGCCGCAGGGCCCTCCCAAAGAATTAATAAGACATGGCCACAGCTCATGTCTTAATCATATCCCTTGAGCCCCAACTCTATCCACAATTTAGATCCTTGTGATCCAATTGGTCCTCCTCAGATTTTGTTTCCTTTGATCTCCTCTAACTTTAATCATCGAAATACAATAACAACAACTAAGCCTGTTATAATATAATTAAAGATATATATACGGCAAACTTTCATTGTCTTATGTATTAATCTAATCCTAATCTTAGATTCAACTGGGATTAAAGTAATGCAGATGGTATATACATGCCATAACAGGGTTTCTTTATGCTGTAGCTTTACAATTGATATCGATCTATATCGTCTCTTAGAAGCTATTTATTTTATGCATTTATATTTCATAAATATATATATGTATATATTAATAATAATATTTTATTGCATTATTAGATCTTGTTGAATGTTGCTTTATGTGTGTTGCAAATGAGAAGCCGACATGGGGGGCCACATTCCATTAGGATTCTATCCTCTATCCTCATAAATAAAATATGCACATTCCTCACATGATCATGACAGCCGTGCACACATACATAAACAGACAGAAAGATGACTAAATTAAAGATAAAATGAAGTGAATAAAAAAGTGATAGAGAAACAACAATAATTATCTATAGATAAATTTAATCACAGATAATTAGCATGAATTTATTTTAAAATTTTAATTTATTTTAAATTATAACTAGATTATAAATGTTCAATCCAACTAACTAAGTCGAATCAAACCCAAGTCAGACCAATATAATAAGTGCATGTTTCCAAAACACATGGACTTCAGTTTAGATCAGTTTCGGTTTAGCTCATGACTTGACTCGAGCGACCTCCACCCATCTATCGAACCATCAGATTAGATCAGTTTCGGTTAGCTCATTATTTGACTTGAGCAAACTCCACCCATCTATCGAACCATCAGATTAGATCAGTTTCGGTTTAGCTCATGATTTGACTCGAGAAAACTCCACCCATCTATCGAACCATCAGATTAGATCAGTTTCGGTATAGCTCATGATTTGACTCGAGCGAACTCCACCCATCTATCAAACCATCAGATTAGATCAGTTTCGGTTTAGCTCATGACTTGACTCAAGCAAACTCTACCCATCTATCGAATCATCAGATTAGATCAGTTTCGGTATAGCTCATGAGTTGACTCGAACAAACTCCACCCATCTATCGAACCATCAGATTAGATCAGTTTCGGATTAGCTCATGACTTGACTCGAGCAAACTCCACCCATCTATCGAATCATCAGATTAGATCAGTTTCGGTATAGCTCATGAGTTGACTCGAACAAACTCCACCCATCTATCGAACCATCAGATTAGATCAGTTTCGGATTAGCTCATGACTTGACTCGAGCAAACTCCACCCATCTATCGAACCATCACATTAGATCAGTTTCGGTTTAGCTCACGACTTGACTCGAGCAAACTCCACCCATCTATCGAACCATCTATCAGATTAGTACCAAACGAAAACTGCAACATAACAAGATATCGAAATGTATTTTCAGGTGAGGTTATTTACCTCACTAAAACAAGCTCCAAGCAGGGGTACATCCTTCGAAAAGCCTACTGCAGAATTATCGCTACCTTCATGACGCGGGTTGCATATCGAAGCCCGGTTTTGAAGAAACCTTGCATATCAAAGATTATCATGGCTTTCATCTGGAATTAGTTACCAGTGTAATCGATGATCTCAAGACTGGATCCATCACCTAATCTGAACTCGTGTAAGGCCTTCCAGGCCAGCCACTGTCACCGTCAGCCTTGCTAGAGCCTCCACCAAAACTGCTAAAGTCAGATCCAGAATCACTAACACGGCCCGAACCAGAGTTTCCGAAACCACCAGAACGGCCAGAGCTGGAACCACCAAAGTTCCTGAAATTGCCAGAGCGCCCTGAGGTGGAGTTTCTGAAACCATCAGAGTTACTCAAGCTGGAATCATCGAGCCGCCCTGAACCTGAACTACCTGATCAACCAAAACTGGAACCGCCAAACGTACATGATGAACCTGAATCTGACCCACCATAGGAACCAAACCCAGAATCAGGGCCTCCAAACCTGTCACACCTGCTGAAACCACGAAAACGCTCATAACTGGAATTGCCATAACTTCCACTGCGACCAAAACCAGAGCCACCCATTCAGCCACTTGCATAAGAATCGAAACGACCACCGCCCGGGACATTAGACATGTCTTCTCCCCCGCCCTCAACTGTAATCAATCTTTGGAAGCTGAAGATTAAAATGAAGATTACACATGAGTGAAGTCAACTCAATTAAACGAAGCAATTTTATTTTCATTTTCTACTCAAAAAGAGTGCTGATGCCAGTTTATACACACTAAGCAGAAATACGAAAATTTTTATTAAAAATAACTTAATGAATTGGTAGCAAAGCAGCTACCAATTCATTAAGTTTTTAATTCTATTAATCAACAGTTTTTTATTGTTCCAGGATTTCCCTCTCTAAATTCTAATTTTTGAAGGTATCATTAACAAGCAAAATTAAACTGTAATCCTGAGGCAGGAAAACTCACAAGTACTAGTAATTTACCTCAATAAATCTGCATCCTAACTCTCTTTCAATGCCTCTAACAAGACGATTTTGCTCATTTGAATGAATCAGAATTGCACTTCCCTTTTTGCCTGCTCGTCCAGTTAGGCCAGATCTATGAACAAATAGTTCAGAAGTGTTTGGAACCTCGTAATGTATCACCTGGCCAAAGAAGGAAGCAATGGTTGATAAAAATTCTATTGAAATATTCCATAAAAGGAAAAACAACAAAAATCCTAAGAGTCATAAAGAATCAAAGCTCAGAAAGAGATCAAACCATAGGTTTACATCAAGTAATGTCAGGGCTATTAAGTCAGCATAATTATTGCTTATACACCAAAACATATTTCCGACATGCCATCACATAATTATTTGAGTAACGATAGAAGAGAGAAAGATTGTTGTCGCAATCAACTAAGAGTTAGTCATCCAAAAATCAGGGATGTATCCACCAGTAACTCTGTGAAAGTAGATTCTGTATACAAATTATATAAAATCCTAAATCAATTTAGTAATACTATGATATGAGCAAGAGTTGAATAAAGCAGGTATCGACATCAGTGCTGACACAGTCGATAACTGCAATTGTGTCAAAATCATTAGCCTAAAAGCTCAACGATTAACTGAAACTATGTCAAACACAATTTTCAATCGAAGTATGGCATCTATGTAGAGGCTCCACCAACTAGCAACCCTACCCGTATATGAATTTTCACACGAGAATGTGGTATGTAAACTAGATGCACATTTGAAAATCTTTCAAGAAGGTACGTTCAGAACAGTTGCTATGATGCATTAGCAAGCCACTAGAGTAACAAGTGAAGAAAGAAAGATGTGAACCAGATCAACATTTGGAATATCCAAACCACGAGCAGCAACATCAGTAGCTATTAAAATATTAAAGCGACCATCACGAAATCCAGCAAGTGTCTTTTCCCTCTGATTTTGCGCAATGTCACCATGGAGGGCCTCACATCTAAAGCTCCGACCCATAGAATAAGCTAACCTATCTGCATCACGTTTTGTTTGTGTGAATACTATGCATTTACCTCCTTTAGCATGTTCCTACAAGGAAATCAAAATGATGTTAGTTACAATTCTATCAATTGAACTGACATGGTTCAATAAGTAACTAAATTTTAAAGAGTTGACTGGGTTGCCAATTTGGTGTATAACTTACTTTAATTAGTGACCCAAGAATTGATGGTTTTGTATAAGTTTCTGAGACGATAGAATAGAGTGTTATTCCTTCTGCTAACTTCTGATCAGAATCACCAACCTACAGGAGAAGATACATGCTTAAGGAATTTTCTAGATAAACGAAAAGGAATTAGCAACTTAGCCAACTAATAGTGAAAATAAAATCCAACTCACATGAACTATCTTTTACCCATGAAAATGCAGCAAACTAACCATGGCTATATTTGTCATAATCTCAAAGATAAAGAAGACTATGAGGAACTGATGTTCACAGAAGGAAAAAAAAAACATTATGCAAAATGAAATATGAGCTTCTCAACCACTCCCTAAAGCAAATGGAGTAACCTTGCTTGCACCGTTTTAAATTTTGCCAATATTCAAAGTATTTGACAAGATATAAAGGGTGGTGAGGTGATCTAGGATTGGAAGGTTTATTTACATCAAAAAAAACTTTTTAAAAAAAATACTATCAAAATGACAGAGATTGTTCAACTGAAATCTACTATCAACATGCCTCCAGTATCAAAAGGAAATAACCTTGTACAAACAATTAGAATAAAGATGATGACCATGCAAAAGAAGATGCAAAAATTTGATGCTCTATCAAACAAAACACTAAAAATAATATAGTATTGAAATATGAGTTGGACTTACAAGGTCAATGCTAACTGGATTGTTTAGAAATTTTTGTGTGAGTTTCCTAATCCAAGTTGGCATAGTTGCAGAGAACATCAAAGTTTGATGTTTTGGAGGCATCTTTTCCAAAATTCTCTCGACATCTTCAGCAAATCCAACATTAAGCATTTGATCAGCTTCATCAAGGACAACAAATTGAATCTCAGATAAATTCAAGGTGCCTCTATTCAGCAAATCAATAATCCGGCCAGGAGTCCCAACTACAGCATCAACGCCATAATCAAGTGCCCTCATTTGTTGGTTAATTGGAGAGCCACCATAGACACATAGTGTGTCCAAAGTGGAGGATTCTCGAAACTCCTTCTCAACTTGTCGAGCAAGTTCTCTGGTTGGTGTCAGTACTATTGCCAAAGGGTTTCTTCCACGACTAGACAAAAAGAACATGGTATGGCAATTACTCAGCTGTAAAAATTACTGAAATTGCAATTTTGTGAAAGAATTGAATACGACAAAACATACGCATATGGATATACATATATGTGCGCTCAAGGCCATGTATATGTTGAGAAGTATCAACATCTGGATAAGGAACTAACCCATGTTTGGCCTGAAAATGTAAAATTTTATCCATGATCGGAATTCCAAAGGCAAGAGTTTTCCCTGTGCCTGTCCTTGCGCGACCAATCATATCCCTCCCTTGCATTGCAGGTTCAAGAACAGCTCTCTAATCAAATATCCAAAAAAAAAAAAAAACAATGTGATGTAACAGTAAGAACACAGTTAGATTTATAATGCCACTAGAAAATGAAATAAAAAGTGATGTAAAACGTTGATTAACAAATGTCAGGAACAAACAAGTTGAGAATTTATGCATCATAATTTGTGATATCACAAGAATTCTATCAAATATATCAAATATTATGATATTTTGCATCTTCCAGGTGATCACTGCTAATAAGCTTCCCGTGCAAGAGAATTCAAAGCAGCAGGGCACACAGACACACCGGGATTCAAAGTTTGCAGAATTCTCTAGACTATTTTACAATAGGTGTGTGTGTGTGTTCGCCTAAAAATAGAACAAAATGAAATTTTGAACAATAACACTTGATACCTGCATAGGGAAAAGTTTCGTGATTCCCCTTCTTCCAAGCCGAGACACGATATCCTTCGAAATTCCCAGTTTATCGATCTCTAGCCCCTCTTCGCCAATCTTAAAATCCCCTTTATCTTTCTCCTCTTCATAATAATCATCAAAGGCGTACTCAGCAGACGCAACATCAGTAGCCTTGAACCCCACCGGACGCGCCGAATGGTACTCCCTACGGATGAGACCACAAAAAACAAAATTTTGATTCCCATGAGCCCCAAATGAGCGTCTTTCATCGCCAGCAGCCAATGCCAAGGCAGGTTCCGCGGTTATCACCGGTGGGAGGCGACACGACTCGAAGGAGACCAAACCAGCAATGGACCGACGACGCGACGCCGAGGCGGCAGCCAAAATGGACCTACGGAACAAGAAGCTCATCGCAAAGCTAACACGGCAGCGACACTAGGGTTTTGGTCGTCAAGAGGAGAGGCTTCGCCCGGAGCGAAGAGCAAGCGAAACAAACTACTGATATTTATACGTCCCATGGCTAGAAACCAACTATCTTATTCCATTTACCAAACAGGAATGCACGCTTCCCTATTCGTCAACAGCAAGGGCCCACCGATCCCAACCAATCCAAAATGAATCCTCCATGTCTCGTAGCTTCGCTTTAACCTTTTCTATTCGTCATCCGATAAAACCTTTTGTCTACGTATAATGCAATTTCACCGTCTAGTTTTATTTCGAGTATATGCTCAAATATTAAAAAAATTAAACTTTCAAGAGAAATGTAGATGATCCTTCATTTATAATTTCCTTGAATAAATGAAGTAATCTTTTTATTATCTACGTCCATTGTTTTATTATTTATTATTTACTTTTTATTATTATTATCTACAAAATTTGACTTGTGAGCATGGCTTTAAATTAGCAGGCAGCCGCCACTCCAGCTATTTTCTAAACAAACGAGCGAGAACTACACTACCTACATCTATTGAATCCGTTTCGACAATCACAAACAAACAAGAACTCGCATCAGAGATGAGGCTAGAAATTGCATTTGCCAGAGAGCTTCATATGGATGAAGCTTCATATGGAGATCCTCGTACACAGACTTGATACCCGGTCGCTCGGAGAGTGGCCGAATACACCTTAATGCGACTCCGAGCATCTCATTCATCCCCTTGGTTGCGACTGGATTTGCCATTTCGGCTGTCATTGTTGGATCAAAGCAGTTGGATCCTCCTCGCCCTTCTGCCACCCGTAACCTTACCCAATCGGTAAGGTCGACTGCTCCTTCCTCTCCTGAGACCACATCCCCTGCACACCTACCAGTCAATAGTTCCAAGAGAATCACACCAAAGGCATAGACATCCGACTTGAAGGAGGGGCACGGCTTCTTGGATGCAGCCAGCTCAGGCGCGCGGTAGCCCAGCACCCCGGCATCCAGAATTTGCTCAACTGTGCCTGATTGAGTGATCAGGCGATGGAGGCAGTAATCGGCAACGCGTGCATTGAGGTCCAGGCCGTCAAGTAGTATGTTGGAGGCTTTGAGATTGCCGTGCGGGGTGGCTCGGTCGAAATGGAGATAGTTCAGGCCGCGTGCAACGTCGACAGCAATTTTGAGACGCTGAGCCCATGTTAACAGGGGTGCTTTCCGTCCTGGCCGGTCTGAATTGCAAAGAACATCAAGCAAAAACCATATATGTACATTTTTGAAAACTAATTGGGCGGTTCTTTAACAATAGAGATGCACAAACACAATAAATATGGGATCTGAACAAGTAGAGATGCACATGAGACAGGAGTAGACATACCATAAACGAAGCCGGCAAGGCTTCCCGGCGCGACATAATCTGACAAGAGAAGCTTCTCATGCTGGGTCGGCCCCCAGTAGTATCCATGCAATCCCACCACATTAGGATGCCTGATGTTTGCGAATTTCTTCGCCTCTTTAGCGAATTCCTTCTTCTGTTTTGCCACTCCTTCCCTAAGCCATTTCACTGTCAAGTAAACTCCATTGTCCAGGGTTGCTCTATAAGAAGTTCCATGACTGCTCCTTCCCAGCACTACGGCAGGTGCCCTAGATAATTCATCTGGAGTCAGGATTATGGATTCATCCAGAAAATGTAAATCACCAGCCAACCGATCTGGCGAACGTACATCCAGTCTTCCAAGATTTTCTTGAGTATACATGTTGCTGGAATCTGGTGGCCACGAAACCACAGCCATTTTCTCATCAGGATCGAGTATCTCTGACGAAGAACCTTTTCGGGAGTAATCAGGTCTTCGGCAGATACAAGTGACCCACCAGATTCTCTACTTTTGCTTCGCTTATGATGATTCTTGTCAGAAACCTTATCTGATCCAGATCCCCTGGAAGCTCTCATATAGCGCATGGCAATAGCCAAGAGGATCAGGATAACTGCAGCCACTACACAAGCAGTGATAACCCCGGCAATGACAAAAGTTTTGACTGATTTGTGATCACGATTCTCCAACGAAGAACTACCAGATCCAGGTGGAATACTTGGAAACTCTAATCTGGAATTACCTGGATGGAATGAAGACTCCGGGAACTTTCTAAGGTTTTCTGAAACTGTTCCTGATAGGTCATTGTATGAACAATTGAAGTATACAAGTGTATCAGGCAGTGTTGATGGCAAAGAACCAGAGAAATGGTTAAGGGAGATATCAAGGGAAGTGAGAGAGGAGAGTTTTGTGAAAACAGGTGATAATACACCAGAAAAATTGTTTGCAGAAATATCTAGGACTCGGAGTGTAGTCAACGACCCAAGGCTTTCAGGAAAACTACCATCAAATCTGTTAGCTGATATATCAAACACACGAAGATTGGACTGGTTGGAAAAAGACGACGACAAAGTGATATTGCCATAAAACATATTGTTCTGAAGATGAAGCTCGCGCAATGTGGAGGAGCTTAGTAGGTCATTTAGAATAGTTCCCTCAAGCTTATTGAAACTGAGATCCAACATGGTAAGTTTCGGGTACTGAATGAGAACAGCAGGGAGATCATCTATCAAAGAATTATGAGAAAGGTTAAGATAACTAAGTAGAAGAAACTGCGAGGTTATATCTGGTATGTGCCCTGTCAGTTGATTTCGGCTAAGGTCAATATACTTGAGGTCATTTCCCCACTTAGCAACAAGTGATAAATTGCCAGTAAACTGATTGTTTGATAGATCAAGCACTGAACAGGTTCCTTGCACCACTGGAAGTTCACCGAAAAGAGCATTAGAAGAAAGATTAAGGATTTGCAAACTTGTTGAGGTGATCATATTAATATGTCCTGTGATACACAAAACCAATTTGTTAGTCAGTAAATGAAATATGAATAGTAGTGCACCTTAAAGCTTGAAGATGAGAAGAAGAGAAAAATGAAATCATAGAAATAATATGTTTATCCTGTCAGAAATATCATTCAGTTTTTCGTTAAGAGTGTAAACCAGAACGGAGGAAATGGTCATCAAACTAACTTATTGGTAAATTAGTTGATAAAAACTCCACTCAGTAACTGGTAGTCAGCTACAAAGTACCGTTAACTTTCAGGAGACTGATTTGATAGACATTTGCTGAATCTCCAAAAATTTTCAAAAAGACATGTGGTATACCAATGAATAAAACAAAACAAATAATTAGTAAATATGAAGCAGTACCATTCTGACAGGAGAAATATGCTACGGACAAAAGCCCTTTTTAAGTGTCAATTATTTACAGAGGTGCTACAGCTTGCTGATTCTTTGCAGGATTCATTTTTTAAACAGGTGAAAATATACTTTGATGAAAGAAACACTTGCTCGTTCAACTATTTTTTATACCATCAATGTGCAATTAAATAATCACACAACATCATTAGCACAACCAAAGGAATAGCAACAAGACACTGAAGTCATCAGCCAGATAAACTCAGAGTGAATAAGAAAAGCAACGTAATGTTAAACTATCCTTCACACACATACTTATCAAGTTAACCCTATCCAACAAATGCAAGCAGTCCAACTATCTAACGAACAAGAAAAAAAACATAATAGCTAAATATATCCTTCACCCTCATCTTCTGAAGTCAACCTTATCAAACAAGAATAGCAAAAAAAGAAAGTCTTCTACTACTCAGACAATACCTGCCCCATTCTTGTTTGATGGAGATTTATTAGTCATGAGTCACAACTGATAATAAAAATTTCAGAGAGGGTGATTATCATAGAAAATGAAAGGAAATCCTCAAGTAGTGTGGTACAAATAGCTCTTATACAGACAAAGTAGCACAGACCTGATAGGTTGTTTGCACTCAAATCCAATTCGTGTAAAACCAAAGTGTCACCTTTGAGAAGTCCACCAGGTAAGAAACCACTAAATCCATTATTCCCTAACCTCAGATCCTCCAGATCATATACATAATTAAACCCAGGCAGCTCACCATTTAACTGATTGGAACTTAAATCCAACACCTTCAAGCTCCCAAAAGTAGAAATCCCAACTCCAATCAGTGATCCAGTCAATTTGTTGTTGCTGAGATGTAAATACTTGATTGCCTCCGAGATATCTGACAAAGACTTCAACTCCCTGGGGGTGGAAGTAAGCAAGTTCCCACTGAAATCAACATGGATAACACTAGATGATTGCATAAGGAAGTTCCAATCGACACTACCATCAAGCTGGTTCCAGCTAAGATCAACTGACTCCAGAGTGTTAATCAGTTCCAACCCAGATGGAATGTTTTTACTAAAAGCATTGTAGGACAGATTCAAAGCAACCAAGTTATTGAGACCTGTCAGAGTAGCAGGCAAAGGACCAGATAGAGAATTGCGGCTCAAATCAAGAGACTTGATAGAAGTCAATCCGCCAATGGTGTCGGGCAAAGATCCTGTGAATTCGTTTCCAGCCAAGGATAAGTTCTGCAAGCTGTGAAGCTTCCCAAGACCTACCGGTAACTCCCCCCAGAAGGCATTCTTGGCAATGTCAAGATGCTCCAAGTTCTTCAGATCACAGATGCTGTCAGGCAAGCTACCAGAAAAGTTATTATTTGCCATGGAGAGCTTCAAAAGCATGGTCAGGTTAGCAAAGACAGACAGATCAGCGTAGCCAGAAATACCATGGTTATCAAGAAGAACACCTACCACATTCCCACCATTACAGACAATACCATTCCAAGACACTGGGCAGCCATTGGAGTCGATGGACTCCTCATTCCAGGAACCGACGACGTATCCGGTGGGATCATGTGTTATACCTTTCTTGAACGCCAGAAGCGCCAGGATATCCGGTGAAGGAAGCTGCCCGAAGCAAGGAATAACAAGGAGAAGCAATACAGAAATTCTTACGAGGAGATCCATTTATCTTCAACCACTGGCAGAACTGAAACAGACAAGCAGAACTAAAGAACTTGTAAACCCCTATTGGCTGCTGCTTCACCCAAATTGACCTGCGCTGTCTCAACTTGGTATAGTAGGTGAGATCAACCATCCAACACAGAAGCACGCTCCTCCGAGAGCGATTAGATCATATCAAAGGCAGCTTTTGCAAAGATTCCAGTCACGAGCAACAAAGATAGCGGCTTTTCGAGGGAAACAAAGACGTTAGCAGCTAAAAAACGAAGAACTCGACTTTTCTTCAACTACAACAAGGAAACGGGGCACATTCAAAGCCCTAGCTACACTACCGTGAATTGGCCAAAAAAAACCAAAGAAAAGCTTCGCCAATCCGCAGCAATCATGTTGCGGGACATATCCTCACCAGAATAACAAAAAAAAGCAGCAACTGGGATAAATATCCAAAAATAAATGGAAGAAAAACAGAGGAAGGGGAAGAACGAAGGACGGAAGTTGCAATGAGGAAGGAAGCCTGATCCTAGAGTGACGGAGTGGGTTCTCCCCGATGATGAGAGCACAGAGGTCGTCGCTGTGCTTGCCTGTGTGCGTCTGCGGACTTCTTCGTGCAGTGGCGCAGAGCACTCTCGTTGTGGCATGGGATGTATATCTCACTTACTATACCCGCCAAAAAGGAAACACGCGCCTCGCGGACGCCAACCGCCTATCAGATCCACTTAAGCAATTAACGGAGGCAGATCCACACGCCAAAGATAGTTCTGACCAAGAGACAAGAAACTGTAAATTAAGAGAAATCAAGAATATTGTTTTAAAAACATGTGAAACACGCAGGGCTGAAGGATCTGAATGAATAAATGAGATGTAATGAAATAGATAGACAGATGGTCAAAGAGAAGGGACGGAGCTCAAAGAAAGATTCTCGTGTCCTTTGTTGGATCCAAGTTAGTTAAGATGCATGGATTTTATTATTTTGATGGTTTCTCTTCTTAGGTGGAAGTGAAGACTACTTTTTTTCGTATCAATAATCAAACCCCAAGTGCATAGGATTCTGCTCGACTCTGAAGCATGCCATTCAAGCACTAAATGCGCCTGCAAAAGAATGAGTCCAAGTTATTCATTAAATAACAAGTAGAGAGGTAACATTAGAATAAGAGCTTAAATGTTCTTAAATTGTTTCACTGACCTTTTTTAAGCTGGTGTAGTAGTAGTAGCACTGAACACGATGATACAGAGTCGTCAGCAGATTCGAACAAACTTACTTAACTTGAAAGAGAAAGGACATGCATGGCAGTGCAAGGCATTTTACTGACGTACGTGACTCGACCTGTCTCAAAAAAATGGGATCCAAAGATTAGTGCACAGGAGGAGTTTCCTCACCTTGAGATCATTTTAGATCAAAATGTGGTTCCTGAAGTAGTATTTGAAGACAATTTCCTGACAGATCACAGCACATCAAGGCTTAAAATGCTCAAGTGATTGATGGCTCCAGGGATATGATGATCAAGGCTTAGAATGGCAGGATATTATTAAGTAGCAACAAAGTAGGCTGACTTCGAGTTCCACTTCCAGGGAAATAAGAAATTACCCTGTGTGTTTACGTCTAAATAAAACACACACTTGAAATTATGAACGTCTTACGATAAGATAGGCTGTGGCATACAGGGTTTAGTCTTAGTGACAATTCTCAATCATATTATGAACAAAGTGAAAGATGAGAAGGTAGCAGTTGAACCATGGCCCAGACTTGAGCAGCTTCAAAGCATGAACTTGGATGCTGCGGTAACATGGTTAAAATCAGATTGTTTGTTGTAGATGAAATAACCTCCGCATTCCCAGGTCGAAAGTTTGGCACTTAAATGGCGCATGAACCTGCATGGAAGTAGATCCAGGAAACCATAAAACCTCCTCTTAGTAACTTTAATCGAAGAGATTTGGTTTAGTGTGCTGTATATGTGGATTGAAACTAATTCTTATAATGTCAAAAGAAACTTTTTAGCAATTTTATAAGGCCTTGCATTATTTGCAGAAAATTTGCTATTCATCAAATGGCATTGAAAGAATGAACACATTCGATAAGTAGAATGATGATAAGAAGCTATCACCTGAGGAAACAAAAATACCTTTGTGCCGCAGTCAGAGATAAATAGACTGAATGCAGTCCCATTGTCGCACAAGTATGCACATATTTCTCCAACTACTTCAACTATTTCACTGAAATTCTGGCTTGCAAAGACCAAAGCTTGTCGAACATAATCTTCTACTTCACCAGCGTAAATACCTGTTGAGAGCAAATTACCATAAACAGGGATGGTGGGAAGAAGCTCCACAGGTAAAGGATCTGCAAAGTAACTTGCCTGTTCAAACATGTAATGAGGGAAACGACTAGTGTTAAGTAGAGAGAAATACTGCTCAGGAAACATAAATCATGTCATCAATAAGTATTTTATAGATGACAAACAGCTCTGAGAGCACCATTTGATTTACAGGAAAAGGACATCAGTATCTTTACGCTACATGGTAGAACAGATGGTTTCCAGACAATAGCAATCGAGAAGACAAATTAGATATCAAGGACGAGAAAAGAACAAAAGAAAAACATGATGAAACGGGCGTGAGAGGTAATAAATACACACCAGAGAGATTTAAAGAAGAAACCAGGCGCATGGACAAATCAGTTTAACTTGGATGAAGTAACACCAACTTAAATTGAATCGACTGTCCAAAGCAAAAACATCTGCTTACCAACAAAGATCTGACAATACAAGCACATTTGGAGGATATTAGATTAAGATAGATTTACTTCTCCAATCTTTTTTTTTTTTCACTTCTGGACATAATTGGTGTTTATGTAGCTAAGAAGATTTTGGAGTCTCCTCCCCTAGCAAATCTTCGTCATCGTGGTAAATGTTCTCTGCCATCTGCCATATTTGGAGGATGTTATCTTCAGCGACACTGGCGACGATCCAATCTTCGCAGGAGTTCCATGAGAAATCGGAGATCTTGCTTGTGTGGCCACCATGGATGAACAGCAACTCTGAGGGGCCATCGGCAGCATCTTCTGGCGTCTGTTCCTCGTCAATCCTATCACAATACTGACAACTTTCAAGCGCTGATATTATCAAACGTGCATTTTGTGAGATTTTGAGGAAAATGAGTTGCAAAGGTTGACCACATTGTCAACAAGTTGTGAGCTACACAGAACTACAAAGCACATTCATCATCAACTTTTCCCCCAAGACAGATTAAGGCGTGCATGAGCTATCAAGAGAATATACATATGGATTCTGTTACTATAATGATAGTTTTAAACCTCACAAACATGCATTTTGCAAGATTTTTAAGGACAATGAATGTTTCAAAGAAGCTTTTGTATATTTAGATGTGTGTTAGTATTAACTTGATATTAAACATTTTTAGGCCAATGGTTCGACCAGACAAGTTAATGACTCAATTCTCTCATCTATGCGAGTCATGACAATTGATATATCTAATCTTACATACAATGAGGTGGCAAAAAAGTTACTCTATGTGATGGTGTAGCTACCACTAGACCTCACATTTTGATGACATTAGACCTCACATATTGCTGTTCAAGGGTGATTATAGGCTACGAGTTAGCTTTTGAGTCTTAATGGGGACATTGAGTCTTATACAGCAGAGAATGTCTTGTCCAGACAAATTAATGGGTATTTAATGTCACATAATGAAATATCGACTAAAAGAAAGTTTTATAAGTTTACATGAGTGCAATATTATCTACTTGGCCATAAGCATCTTTGGGCTTTGAGACAAATTAATGTTGGTTCTCACATCTAGGTAGCCAGGTCCTTTTCTCATCTAAGAAGGTTGTGACAATATTGACACGAAGTTTATTCAATATATATGAAGGTGGAACATGCGAGAGAGAATGCAAATTAACAATTGAAAGTAACAGAATAGTTTCAAACAGATAAAAGCATCTAATAATTTCTGTGTATGTAGTTAAAGCATTTAAATACCTGCTTAGATCCCACACCATGAGCCGCCTACCTAGACAGCATGATGCTAGAATAGTCTCATTCTTTGGGCTCCAGCCAACTTGGAAAACCTCCTCTCTGGTTATGATACAACAACATGAACTTGCAATTGTCCACACAAGATTAAAAAAACTTATAACACACTAAATAAATGTGTGCTAAAAAAGTGGCATACTTGTGGCAGTCTAGTGTGTGCAGAGCAGTTTCAAGCTTACGAAGATCAAATAACTTGACAGTTTTATCAGTAGATCCAGTTGCAACAATCCACTCGTTCAAAGGATTGAATGCTAAGCAGTTTACCTGCCATGAGTAATCATTCAGTTCTCATGTCTAGCAAGTTTCAATAGTTTGACAAAAGTTGAAAAGGTACAACTGATGCATTTCTCAGTTGCTTCATCACTTTACTAGTCGAGATATTATCTCTGGAAGATAAGAAAATAATGGAATATTTTTCAGTAAAACAAAATCTACAAGCCTTTGTCAACTGATCCTCCATCCTTAAACTGTGTCCTGATCTAAGCTGTCAATACACTGAGCACATACTCAAGCAATTAGCCAATTGCAACCACAGATCAGTGAGAAATAAATATAAAATTCTTGATAAAAAAACACAAAAGTAGGAAAATATAGCAGTGGAGTGTAGGGACAACAAGAATGCATGAAAAGAAGATTATAATGATGGATATTCAATTATTTCCTGTCCATCCCTTCCAAATCATCAATATTTTGTTCATATGCAAACTCAAGTGTAATTTAGAAGTATTTTTTTTGTATCTACAGACGATTTTCAAATAAAAGACTGTATAGTAAGATCTAATTTCCATAACATTCATTGGCATAAAAGTAGCAAACTGTTATCGCATATTCAGATGTTAAGAGTTTCATCGTATATATACACGGACAAAAAACTAAAGGATAATTTCCCTTTGTAATTTTCAGTGTGATAAAATGCTACATGGACTCTAGACTGAGAGCATCAGGCTGACTAGAACAGAGGATCTGATTGCAGCCAAAAACTAATTTAAAAAATTAGAAAATTCATGAAAAGGAAATAATTATCACCCTTTTGGCCCAACATACTCACCTCACCTTGATGAGCAACAACAGATTTCACTGGCTTATTATTTGTTGTTCGAAGATCCCAAAGTAGAAGATAATGATCATCCCCAACAGAACCAAAATAATACTCGTGCCTTAAATGCCATGCAACATCCTCAACGACACCATCATGCACCTAAAGTAAGAGTATTAAAATCATTCAGGAATCAACACCCACTGATAAGTAATCAATCAAGCCCTCAGCAGTGAACAAAATAAACAATGATGAAAATGCCTAACTTTGGTCTCTTCAAGTTTCAACAGATGTTTCTTGAAAACTCAGGTTTTGCAGTTGCTAAGCACAACAAGAATGTTGAGAAAATCTTGAAGATGGTACCTTAGATTGCTCAGCAAACTGGTGTTAGCAGCATATATCCCAACTTAGAAGAGAGTCAACATAGACATTATACGTCTCTAACATTCAAGAAAATGTCATAGTTCTCTCAAAACACGCCCAAAACTAAGAGATGAAAGACAAATAACTGGAAGAAATGCAGAAAGACAAGCTTGCTTATTCAGGCAGATATATACAAAAGAAGGCTCACTTGTTCCATGAAATTCATAGTTATGCCTCTAAACTCATCCATATATGATAATGCGTTGCAAAAATTTTTTTGAACTGAATCTTACTGCCCAATTTAAGATGAAGTTTTATACACTATGGTTTAGAAACCATATAAATTAAAGTGAAAACCATCAGAAAATAAAATGATGATATTCACAGGAAACATAAACAATAAAAAACAACCATAAGAATAAAACTAATTATGAAAACCTGAAACTATAACCTTAAAAATCTGAAGAGCATCAAGTGTTTTATTTTTAGGAGCAGCATTAATGTCCCACAGACAAATTTGAGCATCATCAGAACCACTCAATAGGTGCCCTTGCTTAAACTGGCTCCAGGATAAACCATATCCTTCAGAATTGTGACCCCTCAACCTCAAATCAGGATTGCATGCACCGTCAAGTGGAGGCTTCGATGGATGTTTGCTGTAGTCAAAAACATAAACTTCAGCACTAACAGTCTTCGTTGCAATTATGAAGGGATTCTGAGGCATATAGCGAGCTCGATTAACCTCGCCATCATGATTTATTTGCTGAACAATTTGCACCTGGATGCAATAGCAGAAATAAAAATTTCGTGTAAGTAGAATCAGAAACATTATCATGCATTGTAGCAGTAAAAACCACATCCAGATGACAGCCTCACTGATATCCCATTCTAAAAATTATGTAATAATTATATTGCCTTGGGAAATCGATCTAAAATTCTTCATACTTCACATAGCATTCAAACCTAGTGAATGGTCAAGTATATATAAGCTAATTCTTGAAAACCACTTCGTTAAAAATAGCCAAAAAGAGAAGAACAAAGGGGGGAGAATGAAGAATAAGTGAACACTCAACCTGTAAGTACCCACATAACATATACGCTGAGCAAGAACGACGATGGCCCGAACGCCGGAAAAAATATAAACAAATAAAGATAGACCAAAAAAAACCAAATGTATTGTTAATAACGGCATCAATTACAACATCAAAATTTAACAATTATGCGTCAAAAGTTTAGAACCTAACAATCACGAGAAGGCAAACGATAAGAACAAACTGTTATTAAAAGAGAGCGGTGGATATGGAACAAAAAAAAGCACCTTTCCTCCGGCGCTGCCAAAGCCGCCAATCTCGCCGTGCTCGCCATCGTACTGGCGTGCATCGTACTCGGCATCCTCGAGCGGGAGCTGGACCTGCGCGAGCATGAGGTAGTTGGGCTCGTTGTCGGAGGTGTGAGTACCGAGGATCATCTTCTGCACGGAGTAGTCCTTCCCGGCGGGTTCGTCGCGGTCGGGGAGCCACTGCACTGTGAGGGAGGGCCACTCGAGGGCGTGAGTGATCACCAGGTCGTACAGGAAGGGCGTGTTCTTCTTCCATATCTTGTACTCCTCATTGATCAAACGCTCCTCCAGCTCACCCCGAAACTCCTCCTCGTCCTTCGCCATTCCACCTTCGCCTCCACTCCCTCCCCCCTCCTTGAGGGCGCGAAGGGGGATCTGCGCTTGCTCAGAGTATTTGACGTAAACCGAAGGCGATGAGAAAGGAGATTAGGGTTTAAAGAAGGGGAGAGGCTTCGAAGGTAAAAATATAGCGATGGCGAGGGGGTATTTTGTTAATTTGCAAACGTAAGCGATGTTTCCGCAAATAGCAACAAATCTCTGTCGAATTGTTTAAAAGCGTGAAAAAAATATTAATAATAATATAACATATGAATTATGCATAAGTTAAATAAAAAATTATAAGAAAAGGAGACCAATTACAAATAATTAGCATTAATCTATAATATAATAGAACCTTTTACAAGATAGATACTATAATTAATGTCTGTTTCTTTTCTAAAGTGAAAATTTAAATAATTTTAATTAAACACAAACTAATCTCAGAACCGATTATAAAATGTAATGAAGTATTCACATCAGTATCTCGGGATATAAGATATGATTGAGTTGATTACTATAAAATAGACTTATTACAATAAACAAGGATCGAATCTCGATGAAATTAAAATAATACCATTGCTATAATGATAATTGTAATTTTCTAATTTATCTCTTTATAAATAATTATAGAAAAAGAAAACAATGAATGAGATAGGCAGACATTGCTTGCCAATTGATTAATCAGAATACAAGAATTCACTAAAAGATTGAGTACACACCGATCTACCAAACAACATTTGAGGAACACTGATCGTTTAGCAACTCTTAGAGCTTATTTCTTTCCACATCAGAGTTTCTCTCATAAATCTGAAAAAAAAAATTGTAATAATCTGCTAATAGATGAATTTGTGTTCCTATTTAGTGAAGGAAACACAACATTAGACAGATAGCGAATGAGAAAGCACACAATCAAGAAACTATGCTACGGAACGACGATGACCTTAACTTTGCCTAGTAAACCTCAACGTGCCATTGTTTGTTCTTCTTCAGCTGGGAGAGCTTGGCATCCCAGCTCTCTCCCCTTTGCTCGGCAACTCTCTTTAGAGTATCTTGAATCCCAGGCATCATTCCTTTCAAACCACAGAAGTAGATGTGTGCGCCTTCGTCTAAAAGCTTGAAGATTTCATCACTGTATTCCTCGATCTTGTCTTGAACATACATCTTTCCGCCGCTCTTGTTCTTCTGCTCCCTGCTGAGTGCTTTGTCATATCTAACAAAAATTAAGTACCAAAGATTAAGGAGCCATAAAGAATTCAAAGATGATATGATTCAAAGGATGGTCCAGCTACCTGAAGTTATCGGGGTAGTTTTTTAGATAGTTGTTGAACTCATCATCATAGAGAAGGCTGTCTGCGTTCGCAACCCCTAAGAAAAGCCATGCAAGACCGCCAAACTTATATGAGGAAGTTACATCTTCCATGAACATGCGGCGAAGATATCCACGGAATGGAGCAACTCCAGTCCCAGTGGCAATCATGATATGAGTTGCATTTGGGTTATCTTCTGGAAGCAGCATGATTTTACCAGAGGGACCTGCAAATTGTTCATAAAAAATTGTTCAGTAAGAGAGAGAGGGAGGATAGAAAGAGTCCTGCATTGACTCATCCTGAAAACATAACTGGGTTAAAGTACTATACTACACAATTTCGGCTAGTATAAATCCCAATGGAAAGAATCTACTAGGAGTAACAAGTTCGATCTAGGTCCTATACTTTTCAACATGAAACTGGTGAGCTTTCTGTCAATCTTGTGTTTGCAGAATTATTCTCCAACGTTTACATGAAGTTGCACATGTCGTAGTTAATTAATAGATACAGAAGTACACGATCACATCATACCTGTTAGCTGAATCTTGTCACCTGGCTTTGCATCACACAGAAAATTGCTGCAGACACCCTTCTTTGAAGGGTCCTCCTTTCCAGTCTCAGGATCGTAATAGACAGCACGTCTGACACATAAACTGGCTGTCTTTCCATCAAATGAGTCACCATATCTCGTTGATGCAATTGAGTAGAGACGGACATTGTTGGGATTCCCTGGCTTCTTCGGGTTCTCACCCTAAAGAGATGAATAGACCAAATAAGAGAATTAGATAACAGTGAACAGCTACAGAAATTCAAGGGCTTTATGCCTATAAAGGAAAAAAAAGCATAATTTAGTAAAATCCACACAGTGGAGGACTATGGTGACAGCTCCCAAAGTTGTTAATTTGCTGTTTTGTTTACTATCTAAAAGGAGGGATCCAAAAATAATCAAATCCATGAATATGAATCACTACATCAAGAGGTATCTTGTGTATTAGATGATGGAAAAAATATTCATCGAACATTTATATTTGGAAACAACAATATAGTTGATGAATGCTTAACAACGGAAAAATCAGCAGAAAGACAGAAACAGAAGAAAATATGTGGAAGACAAATATCCATTGTGAACTGAATTTTACTTTCAGGTATTTGGAAAATAAAAACTAAAGATAGAAGGCATATTTATACACAGTCTCATGAAATCTAAGTACCAAAAATAACACGTACAGGAGGAATAACACCGTAGCTTTGACCTTCCCAATAAGGCACGTTGCCTCCATGATCAATCACAATATGGCATGTCTCACCAGGTGCATTTGGACCCACCAGCCTCTCAACTGAGACAATTGTTGCTGTATATGGTTCCTTGGGCTTGTATAGGTTAAGAGGCGGCTCTTTAGCATTATCATATTCCAAGGGCTGAACTGGAACTTTGTTTTTGGCAGTTTGTTGGACAGACATAGCTACCACTTTGCACTGATATTGTGTGGATGCTTGTCGCCTTTTCAAGTTTACTGATGGTAATGGCATCCATAATTTATTGTCAAAGCTAAGCCTATTTTGAACCTGAATAGATAAAACAAGTCAGTTTAGTTGACATGCAAAATCAACTGAACTTCAAAATATATAAGGTTGAATCATCAAATATCTAAGACGTCAGAGTTCCATGTTAAATTGGTGTCACAACTATGAGTTGAAAACAAACTGCAAAAAAGGCGACCAAGTATTCTAGGGCATTTTTTTTTTAGCTGCAGGCTAAGGCAGAACTTACTACTTATAAGAAGCAATATGTACATTATTCAACAACCCGACATAGTAGCAGGATTTGCATAAATAAGATAACAATCATCAATTGTGAAAGCAAAAAACAAAAAAAAAACGAAAAATATAAATTTAAGAAGTATGCTGTAAACTGTCAAACATAGCAGCAGGATTTTGTATAGATATCCATAGCTAACGCTGAAAAGATCAAGGTACCAAATGTAGCTGTGAGAATCATGTTACCAACTGTTAGCATCTCAGTTACAGAAACTAATCAAGATTATCTCGTTCCAGTATAAATCCCTCAAAGGTACTTTTACCAATACCATCTTCAGACTAAAACAGTGAGTTCAATTACCTATTGACCTTTTGGGGTTTTTTTGTATTAGATGCTAACAGAATGATAAGCCAGGAATGGAGCTGAGCAATCAATTGAATAAATAAAGATGAGAAGTGCCAGTTTCCCAACTACAAGCAAGAAGCCCCATTTTGATGGAAAAGTTAAATACTTAAAATTCCCAATAAAGATTCAATCCTAGTCCAACCAACCAAACCCAATTCCTAGCAACCAATAAAAAGATCATGAGCCAGCCTTTTCCCAACAAGGACTAAACCAAGTTACTATCTTGAAAATATTATCTCAAGCCGTCCATCTCACGTTTAAAGGTAGATTTAGGTACTCTAGTTATCCAACTCAGCAACGGACAAAAAATAACTAACAAACAGTAAAAAGGAAGGAAAAAAACACTTAAGGAACATTAAACTCGATGGCATCGAGCTTCACCTTCAATCCGGCCTTCCTCAACGATGCATCTGGCATGATTGATGCAGAGACGGGTGCCTACCAAAGACTCAAATCATCAGACAGTAGCCCAAACTCTCAGAATAGCATGAAAACAACACAGTAAACAACTAGAAGGAGATCAAAGCCTAAGATTCGAGGGATGAAAAAGCAACTCCACGGAGAAGATCGCATACCATAGATCCTAGAGCGTGCGCCATCATCACGAGATTTGTGGAGATCTCCGCTTGCTTTGGGAAGGAGAAGGGGGCGAGCAGGCGACCCAACCCTTGCCTATCGCTATTAAATACTCAGCGAAACGCACTGAGAATCATTTACGGAAACCCCCTCGTCTCTGAAGCTGGCGAATTTTATGATTAAGTCACCTAATTTGTCCAAACTACAAACTCTTTATTAGGGGTCTCTTTATAATAGCATTCCTTTTTATTACTGAAAGTGTGGGTATTAAAATGAAAAAGGGATCAATCAATTAAGTGCAATAACGGGCTATTTTGTAAAAGAACAAAGAAGAGGTGGCTTTCCGAAAATGTGACCTCAGACTGCAGGCAGCGGCGTGAGTCAACGGGCGTTGCCTCGTTGACTTTTCCTTTCTCCCCCGCAAACAAACTTTGAAAACGTTAATGCAATTAGAGCGGCACTGTCTCCATTCCCTGATTACTTGGAAGGAAAGGAGGGAGGCTGATGATTGAGGAGAGGAAGACAAAAGAACAGTTCTAATGAAAAGCACAAGTAGAACAAACACCTGAAGAAAGCAAACGCAAATGCAACAACCCTTGGAAAGAACAAAACCAATTCATGTGTGAAAAATTATTTATACAATATAACTTCCTGCGATACTTGCGTTGTTCATGTGCATTATCCTCGCGATATCGTATAGTCGAAGTCGCGAGTAGCACATCAAAATACCATCTTCATTTCGTTCAAGCTGACAGTAACGGTGCAAAAATTCAACCGAAAGGTTCATTCGTAAACGATATAGCGAGCCACGAAGTACATACATACTACATGATGTTAAAAGCAGATGAACAAAAGTCGAAACTAGATCCCAACGTTCAACTTCGACCGTTCGAAGTCTTCTCAGTACTCTAGTGAACCCACTGATGGAGCCATGCCATTGCTTAGATAGTCGCCCGATGCGCGGGATTGGATTCTCCTGTTGGGAGCTCCATTCAAGAGATCAACACCATCTTTGCCCATCTGCTGCACTTCTTGCGGCGATAGGATCTTAATGCATGAAACGCTGTTCACGAACTCTCTGAAAGCAGAGAAGCTGCATTAAGTTAGAAACTATAACTTGCTCAAAACCTATGAACGCAGAGACACTTCAAATTTTAGGATACAATGAGCATAGAGAGGACTTACAGCCATGGGTCGTCACCTACGAGAAGAACATCATTTTCCCGGTCGACGAATACAAGCTGCCAGCCTGATCTTAGGGGGTCCTCCAATAGACCTTCTAGGCCAAACAGACGCCCGAGCTCCATGCGCAACTCGAGGTAGCTGTTAAATTTGGTAATATCCAATGACCTTCCGAAGGACCCTGATTTGTAAACCTGCCAGCGAAATATTATGTCAAAGAAACTCAATAAGGTTGACATATACATACAGTAGGAATCCATGGTTAAATTACATAGGATATGTAAATACATTGCTAATGCATTCATTGATTTAATGATCAGATGCGATAACAATTATAGAGATAAATAGTAAAAAATCTAAGCAAACTGGAGATTATTTACCTTGACAAAGGTTCCACTTTGTGGGTTGACACTTCCCACATTATTAGGAGACTGAAAGAGTTCTGAATCCTCCACACAAGTAGAACTGGTCAGTGCTTGATGCAATGCAAAATCAGTTCCAGCACTGCTCAGAAATGGCATCAATGCTGAAACAGTCTCGTTTGCCATGCCATTCTGAACTAACAGTGATGATGTTTCTATATTCATTCTGGAATTACCTCCACTTTCCTGGATGAGAGAGCAATCTCTTTCTGGAAATGGTGGTAAAGTAACGACATGCTGAGACAGATTGATTTGTTGAGCCAACTGTTTCGGCTGTGATTGCACAGATTGTATTGCAGAAGGAACAGATTCAACTGCATGTCTCTTGGATGACCATGCACCTGTATCAAGTACCGGGTTTGTTTTCCGCAAACTAAGAAGGCTCGATGATTCTTCAGGAGAAAATGGGTCCATAACACCCTGCAGAGGGGAGATACTGGATCCCGATAAACTGTTAATATTGCTGTCAGGTAAGCTCTGCTGCTGGCAAAACGATGCCATTGTTTGCATGGGTGAAGTCTGAGGCTGATAATTGCTGAACTGGGGAACTGTCGACATTACATTAGAAATTTGGAGGTTAGGCGACTGCAGCTTTTGTATCTGTTGTACTTGAGGTTTCTGCTCCTGCTGCTGAAGTGCTGATAGCTGCCCATGTTCATCGTCATTGAATGAGCTTCCATGCTGTGACTGGTGCTGGATAAGCTGGTACGGAGAATGCATTCTATTATGGTTTTCTTGATAATTCTGGAGGGTTTGTTGAGGTTGAGATTGAATTTGCTGCAAGATATGACTTGCTGAAGGAGGACCGGATGCGCCAGATATGTTTTGGGCCTGCTGAAATGGCATGACTGCTGACGATGCCTGTTTGGAATAATCAGCTGCCCTCATCTCCTGTAGTGCTGCTGAAGCCATAGCCTGGTACATATCAGGCTGTACACCAAGCATGGATGGATTAAATCTTGGATGCATCCAAGCGGCCATCCCATTACAGAATCCCTGGAAATTCAAAGACTGGATTGCTCTGTCTCCATCTCGAAGCCACATAAGATCATCTCTCCCACCTAAACATATAAGCGATAGAAATGAGATGGCAGTAACAAGTTCATACCTGTTTAGTTAAAATTCAGCAAGCAAACATGAAAAGTACCATGCAGTGAGGGCAACTCAGAAGGCCAAGGGCGCTTGAGCCTAAGTGGAAAGGAAGATGGATACATTGGAAACGTTGTTAAAGGCTCGATCTCCCAAAGAGAGACTCTTGGCTGCCTCTCTCCAGAAGTTGACTCATCCCAGCCAACCTACAAGAAAAGCCAGATTCAGTTTCAAGAGGAAGTGGCAAATTAAGAACTTAGCAGTGGCATTCAAGAAACAGTAATGGATTGCAACACTTATATGCTACAAGGAAAGTCAGAAAACTTCAGAATATATACCTTCACAGAGCGCCAATATGAATTTGGCCATCGGACAGGATCTAGATCACTTATCCCTGTGACAGTGCCCATATATCTAATAATAAAAGGGCAAGGCAATTAGAAGCTACTGTGCATTAAAAAGCCTGTGACAAACTAATATAGATGCTTTTAATATAAATAGGGGGGAAGCAATACTCAATTGAAAATCAGATAATTAATGGAATTTCTTAAGGTCCAACATCAGAATGAAAAATGAAACTCAGGAATGAGAAAGGCTAAATTAGTACCAACCTGCGCACACTGGACTCTTCAGTTTCAAATAGCATTCTAAAACGCATTCCGATGGAAACACGGGTGTGATATACTGCTTTAACATACTTATCTAGAGGGATGACAAACTCTGAAGGGCTTGCCCTGATAGCAAAGGTTATGCTCACAGAGTTATAGCTCCTACAACAATAAAATAGTTAAAGAGAAGTAAAAGATTATAAATCCTACCTAGGGTTGTAGAATATGGTAAAGCGGCTGTTTGTTGCAGCAGCATGAGCTGCTGCAGCAAGAAGACCAATATGCATGCTGTCACTTGATAATACAGACGACGGCATGACTGTTTGTGGTCGATTAGCACGCCGAATACCAATGAGCAACTGGTTGTTCTCGTTCCTGGTAAAATATATGCAATAGAAAAGAGTGAGGATTTTGATTTGTGTAGTAAACTGGAAGGAAGCAACACATAGTACCATCATACCAGATAAAGAGTACTGAATCTCCAGCAACTAGTCTTTTGGCACTTACAAACACACTCCATCCAGTTGTTAGAAGATGCCTCTTGGGTTGACCTGCACAACAGTGCTCTTATGAAAGATTATCAGGTAAAATATGATCTTTTGGTTTGCAAAGAATCCGACCATTGATCCTGTTTATCCAGAACAGACTATGAAGAACAATGGCAAAAATAAACAATATTATTTTCTAGCAAGCGGTGTAAATTTAATAATACAAGATCGAGTGACATTTCTGCTCCATGGACTGCATGGAAATAAACACCCCTTTTCAATTGCAATGACTATATAACGTTGTTGCACATATTTTCTTTAAGAAAAAGAATAGCGATGCAGATCGATTGTAGTTTCACAATTCCCCCAGTCTTACAAACCACCTACCATGAACACCACCAAAATATAAGGCTTAAGTTATAAAAATACTATTTTAGCAGGATTTAAAGACCTTCTACAACTTTTTCCCTGTTAGTGCTTCCTTCACAGAATCTTTGAGAAGAGGATGTGATGCTCAAATCTTATAGGTGTGAAATCAGCAACAGTGCTGGACCATACCTATAAGATTTTTGGAGGAAAATACCTAGTTAACCAACTCTATCACAAATTCATCATAAGAAAAATGGTAAAGGTTGTATTTTTTATTTACCAACCATATTACTTATTGATGCATAAATGCAAAAAAAATTGCATCCATTGCTTACAATATAATAGTTACTATTGGTTTCAATGCAGGGTTAGTTCACAGGTTCCTGTCTGGTTCATGTTTATGATTGCTACTTCATCCATGAATGCATGTTGCTGTATGGTTACTCCATCAACTAGCACATGTTGATAATATATTTCCTTTGAAGATGATTTGTATGGCTTCCTTCAAGGTCTCGTTATTGATGTTAATAGTGTTTTTTCCATTGTCCACTTCATTTTCATCTGATTTAAAAAGAATCACAAAAATGTGTTTACCCTTTCTTGCAGTTTTCCACTAATACCTAATTTTGAACAGCTTAGATTTGTGAGCAAAGGGCCAAAGAAGGCGCCTTTCATCGTAAAAAAACTTAAACAGTCACCCCATATATTTAGAAATTCCTTATGAGAGCCCCATAAAATGAAAATTCTAGTCTTACCCCCAAAACAATATCTCAAACTAAACATGTGTATGATGTAAATGGATACCACGACAATTTGTCTAAATAACTGTTTTTTAAAATATTTATTGTATTGAAGCCTCGATATGCAGTTTTTAGCATTTGAGATCTTTCAATTAAGATGTCAAAAACTATAAATTACAAGGCAGTAGTCATCGGTTAAGTTGCATGCCTAGGTGCGCTCCCCCCCCCCCCCCCCCCCCCCCCCCCCCCCAAAGTATCAGGAAATGTGAAAATATAAATTAGAAAAGAAAATGAGAATGATTTGCATGACTAAGAGTATGATTGAGTTATAGGTTACGATGAAACAATATTTACTTACAGCCACAAACAAGCAGTCTTAGATAACAATTTCATTATAAGGAAAGTAAACAAGAAAACCAATTGGTACTAAACCAAAATAGTTAGTAGTCCTGAGTCAAGGCAGTTAGTTCCAACATAATCAATCCATTGCCAGCCAAATGACTGTGGATTATTAATATCGAGTGTTGATATCAATTGTTGCACAAATCTCATCTATCGATGTTCATTGTTGATTCCATATGTTCCTTCAGATACCATAAGTATAGCACAGTCCCCTTTTTATCCACACCATTAAACATTTTGGAGTATTAATTATCATATTCTCTTGTTTATGTTGACAAATTAACAAGCACACCTACCTTCTTACTTGTTATCTTAAGCTACAAATTGAAGTTGCACATTGATTGAGTTTAACCCACATGGCATGCACAGTCATTGAAACTGAAAACACACAAGGAAGCTTACTGCAAAATATGAAACTTACCACGAAATATGTGACGGAACTTCCATTCATTATCATGAAGGTCCTTTGCAATCAACTCTTGCACGGGAGGCTGCAGGGAATAATCCTGTAGAAACAATGTAAAGAAAACTCAATTGCTTAGAAACTTTGCAGAGAATCAACAGACTAATCAGGCTAGGATGAGACTTGAAGATAAAACCCACCAATGGTGGAAAGACTTTTTCAGCTGCCCGCCGAGGAACAGAGAAACCGCCATGAGTGCTGGTGTCACTTGCAGTTAATGTTTTGCAGAAGTAGTTGGTTGGCTGTTTGCTTGGAGTACCCAGTTCAGCAGGAAGATAAGGATACTTTTGCTCTTCCTACAGCAAGGGGCATGTCAGCTTATATAATAAAAGGAAAGGAAAGAAACACAAATGCCTTTGTGTCAAATGTAGTATAGAGATTGCAATTACAGCGCCTAATGGTTGTAGTGTCATCTGGGCATATACTTCATCAGTTTCAGCATCTGCCTGAAATGTTAATTGGAGGATGTATTGTAATCTAGAAATTAATCATATTAGCTGTTTACCCAAAATATTTATTTTCCATGGTGAACTTACATGCATTGTCACATTATGAAGCTGACAGATCAGTTGAGGAGGTAAGTTCGGGTAATTTGGGATATGAGCATCAATTTCCTTATTAGTTGAAGCAGAAACCTGCAAGGCCTATGAGCTGTCAAATCCTATACACTAGCTAAATGGATAGCCAAATTAGGTTGGGGACACAACTGTAATATTGTCATAAAGAATGAGAACTCATAGACCAGATAAGTTGATGTATGGTATCCAAATACTTAAAAAAAAAAAAGATAAAGATGGGGACAAGGATGATGATGATGATGCATGTGTGGAGTTAACAAAAAGGATTAAAAAAATACTATCCAAAAGTAATTAGGTTAGCTCAAAAAAATCCTAAAATGATAAAAAAAAATAATAATTAATAGATTGAAATGATACGAACATATTTAAAGGTGATCAATCAATTTAAGAATAAAGATAATTGAATTGTTCAAGGTGGAAGCTGTAAAGGATATAAGGAAACCAAAAAAATTATTAACAATGTCATAAAAAAAATTTAATTAATTCGAATACAAGTAATAATATAATCATTCTTAGAGTCGATGGAAGGATACAATTCATGTGCCCAACTCAAATACTTAGGTCAAATAACGCTTGATGATGATGATTAAATTGATCCACCATTGATCAAGGTATTGGAGTTGATTTGTTTTATACTGGATTTACTTTTACTAGAACAGTCCAACAGGTAATGCAAATTAAGCTTATGGAAGTTGGACCAAAATCATTAGAAGAAATATATATATAATGTATAGTTGACATATATGTCCATGGAACAAATCTCAAACATTTCTTGCTTTAGAATGACTATATAAATAATTTTGACATATATGTTATGTTGATCTAGTAATTCTTAAATAAACCATATCCACCCCCTCCCCAACACATAGACACACAAAATATAAGTACAAATGAAATGATGTTTCATTCACTTCCACCCATGTCAAACTCCCCATTTCCTGTTTGCAAATGACATCTATCCCCATGACAACTGTGCAACCCCTTCTACTACATCAAACTCTCCCTTATTGGAGTCCGTAGCTCAATTTTAGCAAAGGTCGAAGAAGACTGTAGGGAATCATTTGTGACTAGGACTTGCTTGATAAATATTGATTAACAAGATAAGTATTGCACTCGTTTTCACGAAACATAATATGTTAAAGAATGAAGCTCACACAGCATTTGCTAGAATTATCACAACAAATTACTTCACCAAGATCAATACTGGGTCTAACAGGTCATGCCAAGCAGTAATATTGCTCCAGCATGACCAAGCTCACCTACAGCTCCACTGCACCAAATACTTGTGGCAGAATTGGGAAGTGTAGAAGATACTGAATTCTAACAAGAATATATCAGAAAGGTATGAATGTGATAAACTTACCTGCTCGCTATGTCCCTGGGGAAAATACACCACACGGCTTCCAATAGCAGGTAAGCAAACCAGGGGTCCAGCACAAGCATGCCACAACTCTGAATTCAGATTCTTGTGCTCCCCTGTGATGTTGTATTAAATATCAAGTGCACTAGAAAGTAGATATACACGCAAGAGTAACAGAAATTTAAAAAACATAAATATTAAAAAAATGAATCCTCTCAAAAGGATTTGATCGCTCTTAACCTTAGCATATGCAGCATCAATTCAATGTAAATATGTTAGTTAGCATATTTCACAAAATAGTCAATACAATTAGACATATCGAACAAACAAAGACATTGTATCAAGGAGGTGCATTAGTTATTCTTCAACGGCTAAGCAACACAACATGTTCCGGAATTAAATTATTATGGATTTAGAGGAGTTAATAGATTAAATAATGCATAAAGTTTACCTTCTTGCGTCTGCTGAGGAAGCCCATCGGATGTAAGCCTCATCCTGAATTTTTGGACAGACTGAATTCAAGATAAAACAATCCTGGGAGCTCAATCGCACCCTATGTTGCACAAACAACCGCAACGCTGCATAAATGATTAACTTTGCTTCCGTGCAGCAAGATTGTTCAGTAGAAAGAGTGGCATCAAATTCTCTACCAACGGCGAAAAAAGGCAAAGGGGCTCAAAAAGGAAATAGTACTGAAAGATCCATTAGGTTACACTAAACTCCACCGGTGTGCAGCAAAGCCAGTGTCACTGCAAGCCACGAGATACTCGCTTCCACACTCATCAGGTTATAAATCTCTAGCTTGCAAACTTCAAAAACGTCCTCACACCTCAAAAATCCACAAAGTTTCAACTTAGAACCAACTAAGTAATACTGTGAGATATTGCTCCCACTGAGGCAAGTGTCTATTCCCAATGTCCAAGCTTTCTATTATGCAATTCGGCAAAACAAATCAAGCTACAAAGCTCCACACGCGGAATCAATCTTTAGAACTTGAACCTCACACAAATTAGCTAAAGGTTGCACGAAAACCGACTCACTCGAACAAAACAAGCAAGGAGAAAATAAAGCACTACAGATCTCTCCTCGGGAACTCCTTCTGCCACTGGAAACCGCAAAAGACCCTTCGGTGAGTACTAAAAGCGAGCTCCAACCTTCAAAAGATCCCACCTTTCCTCCTCCCGTCACTCCAAATCCCCATTCCGAGCTCCATAAAGCAGCCGCTGTCTCAAATATCAGATTCTGGAACTTGCAAAACCTAATCAATGAGCTCTCCTCTCCACGAAAACCCCATTTCGGTTGTCGCAAGCTCCAGATCCCCTTCCCAGAACCCCAAACACGAGCATTTTCCAAGGCAATCCCGCAAAAGGCGTCCTCGATCACTCTTAAACTGCGTAAAAACCTGACCGCACGGAGGGAAAGAAGTGGCGAGACGAGCAGCAGAGGAAGAGCGCTCTTCTCAGTGGCTCACTGTCCGTCTCTTCTTCCATCTAATCACTCAGTAGAAGACCGCCATTATTTTTTTTTCTCCTTTTTTCGAAGCTTTTTTATATCTTTTTCCTAGTTTTTATATGCACTGGTGATACTCTCGGAAACTTGGGAAAATAAATATTTTATTCTCCGTCATTCGTCTTAAATCAAAAAACTCCTTCAATTTCGGACAATTCACGTAACCCCACCCTTCTTTTCCAAAAGTTGAGATCCTATCTTTCACATGTGGACCATAATAACCTTTCATCGTACTTTTTAAATTAAAAAAATTAATGATAAATAATTTTTTGTCAATAGGTAAATGGTAAGAGTTATTTATTATTTAATTTCTATATATAATAAAAATTAGAAGAAAAAAATATATTTTGGCAAAAAGAATAACTCGCCCTTTTTAGTAAATGACTCGGGGGCAATAACGTCAAATCACGATCCATTTTTTTCTCTCTTTTATCTCTTTCGTCGTACGAGGAATCGCCTCTTTCCAAAACAGCCACCAACAACAATGAATTAATTAATGACGCACCCTTACTGCAAACCAACGTAATTTACCCAGGCCAATCTCTTCATCCTGTCCTTCCATCCCAGCTCCGTCCCTGATCCAACAGTTAATATCATCTAGCGCTGGTGCGTCTTCTCGCCGTCCTCTTGCACCGCTTTAATTTTACAGCGTCGCGTGGAAGTTTTATCCCAACGTCACGCCTCGCTGTTCGTACTACGGCCTATTCGATGACTGCGACGACCTACCCTGACGATGTCCTCGGCGAAGCGGGGAGGGACCCTGCGTGTCCGTCCAATTGATGGGCGAGTGGGAATCAGGGTATATTGCGTACTTTATTTTCCAATTTCGCGCAGGAAAAGTACGCCGGTATGGGCACCGAATACAGGGAGAGGGAAGCGGGGGGCCGACGTGGGCTGTCGGATCAGAGAGCCCGGCCATTCTAGGCCGTCCGATTGCGTGGGGACGCATGTGCCGGCTTCAAGAGAGGTCGCTCTCGAGTCGTACGGCGTGCCGCAGAGCGCGTGTGCTGCGATCGAAACACGCGAAGCCATTTTATTTTATTTATTTAGTTGCTTATTTAACTATTCAGCAAAACTTTCGCTTCACCCTCCCTAATTTTACTATTTACTTT
Source organism: Curcuma longa (assembly GCF_044706935.1). Classification (NCBI taxonomy): domain Eukaryota; kingdom Viridiplantae; phylum Streptophyta; class Magnoliopsida; order Zingiberales; family Zingiberaceae; genus Curcuma; species Curcuma longa. Next base: position 7,299,215 of record NC_133867.1, on the reverse strand, counting down.
CTATTTATCTTCTTTATTTTAATTTTACTATTTACTTTCTATTTATCTTCTTTACTAAAATACCCTTGAGAGCTTCGCATGGAGAACCTATCTTAGTAAGAGTCAGTCTATTCTTCTTGCAAAGCAACACGCCCCACAACGGATGGCAACTTCTGCATGAATTTACTAAGAGCAATGATATACTAGATAAACATACAATATAAAAATACAATATAACACATTATAGATCTGAATCCATTTAATGGGTCTCACATCCATGCAGTGTAGTATGTTATGTTGTATTTTTATGTAATATATTATTTTTCATTTACTAAAGTGCATCGGGTGCGAGTGCAAAAAGGAAAAAATGAATCGCAAAGAGCTAAGGTATGAAAACTATGTGCTATTGTTGAAGTTATGTTATGCTACATTCCTCCTACAAATTAAAACTCGGTTAGCCAAACAATTGATGGCAAAGAGGTATGTATGGGCAAAATCCATAAGGCCTAGGAGTTTTTTGTAAAAATTGAAAGTTTTCACTATTTTCCTTCCCTTTATATATATTTAAAAATTAGTCAGTAAAAATCCTCAAATTTACCCACCCGTCATTTTGCTTTTGGTAGGGTCGAGTGGGTCCCAGTTTATGGCCGACCATGGTTAGGGTATGGGTTCGGGTGTCAGGTAGTCAAAGATGTATGACTCAGATTTGTGTCAGGGCTGCACATTAATATTCAAGTTTGGATAAAATGAGAAAGTAATAAAATTGATTGATTTGAGTCAAATCTGAACGTGGTCTGTGTCGATTTGTTGTCGCAGATGTGTCGACTCCTGATTGGTCCTCTCCATCCGCTACGATCCAAACATTTATTGTGGTCTGGCTGGCTGGCCTACTTCAGTTTCATTCTAACACAATTAAATTTTTGATAACTTTCAAAAGTTTGCTTGTCTTTTGATTCAACTTTTACCTTCTCTTTTGATTGCATAACCATATTTCAAAGCAGAAGAAGAAAAAACAAAAGGATTCAGGCTTCATTTTGCTGTTGATACTGTAATGCTTGTGATCTCTAATCTTCTCTTCCGGATTTATCAGACTCACTGGTTCCCTCCAGTGGCTTCCACATGATATCCTTCAGCCCCGTCGAGAGACTCTTGAAGAACTAGAGATAATAGACATCATCAGCCTTTCTGAACATGCACTACGAAGATACAAGTGCAGTTTTGCCTCACCTTGTGAAATTCAAGCGTATCGCCTTTGGCCTTGCGGAGTTCGACGACGTGCAACGATGGTGCCACTTCGAAAACCTTCAGAAGAAGCAAATATTTTCATCCTCCATAACTGCGATATGAATGTGGAATAACTGAACATACCTCAGTTGCAATGGCTAGATGGCCTTTCCTTCCTGATTTTTCTCCTTGCAGCTTCAGCTGAGGTAGAAATCATCAGTCAAGCTCGGTTAGATCGACAAAAAGACAATCTTGTAGGATGAATCAGCTGCTGAATTGAAGCTTGATGGGGGGTTTAAAGTTAAAAGAACATTGCAGTTTTACAGAGAAACAGAGGAACATGTATGTATATACATATATATATACCTTATAATTTTGTTTTTTCACATCGAAACCCATAGGTTTACAGGCTTCTTCGATTTTCGAAAGTATCTCATTCGCAGGAAGTTTTGAGGTAAACCTTGTTTCCCTCTTGACCAGACCCTGGAAAACTAATATCTCAGCACACATATACAGGAAGTTATCACTCACATAAGAACAATTAGCACATACTTATGCATTTAAATTCAGGGAAACAAGTTTTGTTTAAGCAGTATTGGAAGAATGCAGACTGAATAATCACCATTTGCTTCTCAAAAAGGGTACCAAGATTGAGGCCCTGAGATGTCGAGATGAGATCAAAAGCATTCATTGCGTCTGGCTTTTCCTTGCGTGGCTCAACCACAAGATTTGTTGCTTCCTGAAGATTGAAGAGTAATAGAGATAAATCACCTAGATTGACATTGTTCAGAACTAGTTGAGGATAGTAAATTCTACCTCTGACTCGTCGAAGATCGTATCCACATCACCTAGATTGACATTGGCCGTCTCAAACTGAGGTGGTTGATATCCCTTCTTAAACCATTCATTCTCAATGATTTGTGGGATCGTGATGCGCTGCAAAGTAGCTGCATTATATCAGGAGTACATGCAATCTCTGACTAGTTGTTCAAATTTTGAATTGTTCTTGGTAGCTAACTGATCTTCCTTCGAACAAAAACAACTTACAGTTTGGGGGTTAGGATCTAAAATTCGCTTGATAAGTTTCTTTGCACTTGTAGAGAACCAATTTGGACAGGAGAAGGCTGCTTTGAAGATCTGTGATCCATTCATAAGCATCAGTGGCATATTGACATGGTAACCCTGTTTCAATAGCTATAATCTGAGTGAGCATTGTCACAAGTCACCTTTTTGTATAAGGAAGCTAGATTGGTTTCTTCGAACGGCAAATAACCGGCCATGAGGACGAAAAGAATCACACCACATGACCATATATCTGCTTTAGCCCCATCATAACCTTTGTCTTTGATCACCTAGTAAATTCATACAAATGAAGAAACTTGAACTTGACTAGTGACTATAAATTCAAAGCTAAATTTTCACCTCAGGAGCAACATAGTTCGGGGTACCGCATGTAGTGTAAAGCATTCCATCTTCCTGCAACATAAAGTTAGACAAGTTTCAAGAGACACCTCGACTCATCTACTTATTTTTCACAAGTAAACCTCACTTGTTCTAGTTCATTGCAAAACGCATAACCAACAATCCATGCCAATGTTGAGAACTTACACGAACTTGCTGAGGCAGCGCACTAAGTCCGAAATCTGAAATCTTAAGAACACCAGTAGCATCCAGCAACAGATTCTCAGGCTGTTATGAGTTCCAAGCAAGGGAGCAGAAACAAGTAAAACCAAACAAAATTTGCAAATTCAGTATTGCTAACAGAACAAGGCACAAAACTATCATCGACCTTGAGATCGCGGTGGAAGACCCCTCTACTATGACAGTAATCCACAGCATTGATCAATTGTTGAAAGTACTTTCTAGCTTCGTTTTCCTTTAATTTTCCATTCCGAGCCTAAATAACAAGTCTTCAAAGTATCATATGTATATATGTGAAAGGTATGACCATGGTGTTGATACCATCTGAAGTATATAACAAGAGTGTTAATACTATCTATCTTACAATTTTGTCAAAGAGTTCGCCACCATCTACAAATTCTAAAACCAAGTATATCTTCGTCTTGCTGGCTATGACCTACGAAAAGAGATTCGAGCTGTAAGTAAGATATCAGCTCTATAATGAATCACATTGTCAATGGACTATATATCACTGTCAGTTTACAAGAAATGGTATAAGGAACATCATTTGTGTCTCACCTCATGCATCCGTACAACATTCGGATGTCTAATTAGTTTCATAGTTGAGATTTCTCGTTTTATCTGCAGAGAATTATCCATCGTCATCACAAAGAAACTTAAGAGTTTCATTGAAGGAAGCTTATCATCTACACTAAATTATGAGATTCATACATAAGGTATGGGAGAAAGTTGACTTAAGAGAAGAAAGTTATCAGAGCGAACTTTTTTCTACCACACCGACGATGATGTTACTGAAAAAATAAAACTGAAATGGGCAACTACAAAATCACATTGCCTTAGGGAAAATTTCAGATGAGGATACAATGACAAATAGAATTAAGCACCATGAACACCAAAAAGAAAAGCTATGGAAAAAAGTATGCAAGCTCGCTTTCCACTTGCTTGGCTCGTGGAAAGAAACAAAGAGGCGAGATGAATGAACAAAAAAGAGAAACGAAACATGTAATTTTTTATTGTTGTTGTTACCTGGCCGACCATCTTATGTCGCAAGATCTTATCTTTATCGAAGATCTTGATGGCCACGCTCTCCCCGGTCTCCACGTCCTTGGCGAACTTGACCTTCGCAAAGGTGCCCTCGCCCAGCGTCCTCCCGAGCTCGTATTTCCCCACCCTCGTCCGTCCCACAGATCCCATCGCTTCTCCGTGGCTCCGCCTGCCCTAGCGCAACTCCACCAAACAAACTGCGATTTCCCGGCGGAGCGAATCACCTCCTCCCCTCGCACGACCAAGTGAAGCTCCCCCTTTCCGAAGCGCCGACACACCTGCGACTCCGCCGCGTTCGTCGCCCCGCCGCAAGCTCGGATTTGGTTGCTGAGCTCGGAGAAGAGTCGCCGGTGAAAGTGGAAGAACCGTCGAGGAAGGTAACGGCGTGCTGCGTTCAATGAAGCGTCCATTTATTCCATAATTGCTTATATTTTATTAGGAAATTATCCATTTTTAACCTCCCAAATTTATATTATTTTCCAAACGGCCCTTGACGCGGAGTTAAAAAGTGCACCCGTTGTTCTTTTGTTACGTCGCAAGAGCGACTTTAATAAGTAAGAAAATGAAGATATAGACACGTGTTCTATTAGAATTAGAATCATTAATTATTTTAATTTTAATTTTAATAGTTATGGTAAGTACGGAAACGTATAAAAAAATATTATCCAATCTAATAATTCAGTAAATTATTACAATGGGTGGACCATTTGAGGTGATTTTTTAATTTGGAATAATTGAGGTATTTTTAATTGCATTATTAGTAAAGACCTTCCCTGGTTAGAGTAGTCTCAAGCAAATTATATAAAATTAATATTATTATTGAAATGATCAAACTTTGGGATTGCCTTTAGTCTTTATGATTATTATTATTACTATGAAGCTAATGTGGATTAAGATATAGAATAATTGAGGAGTTGATTGTGTGTTTTATCGATTGAATTCCAATTAACTATGCTCATTCATATTTATTATTTTAGTTTATTGTTAAGATCTACAAATTTAGAATCAATTTTAAAATAAAAGCAAGTTGCCGGCCTAAATAATACTTTTTATGGATATCTAAATAGAAAGCTTCTTGTAGTCAATACTACCAAATCATTATCCGCTTCTATATAATGTTGTCATCATCCATGCTTTAAAAAAATCTAATCAAAAGTATAGAAAAATATATAATGAAAATGACAAATAAATAAATAAATAAAGATATTCGAATTGTGATTTCTTTTTTAAAAATTACGATTTGTCTTTGTTTCCAATTAGTTATTTCAGCCAAAATTGGTCCATAAATGAGGTCCAATAAAAAATAAAACATAGAAATTAAGAGTTGGACCTTAAATTCGGCCCGTTCAATTTTGAGCCGTACGCGAGTTGAGTCTACTAATTTTAAATGGGCCGTGGTTTAGCGAACGGTTTAAATGGTTAGGTTTACGGCGGGAGGTGGAAGAAGGAAGCGAAGCGATCATGGCGACGCTGGTGGCGGGCTTGTACGAGAAGTTCATCTGGGGCTTCGCCTTCCACTCTGAAACGCTAGCCGTGAAGTCTCTATTCTCCTACCTCTCCCACACCGCCCCCATCAAGTCGGTTGCCGTGGCCGTCCCCTTCGCTGCTTCTGGCGGCGCCGACGACTCCATCAACTTCAAGCTCTACGACCTTTCCTCCGCTACAGATATTGGTACCCTCCTCGACCACAATGGCGCCGTCACCGCGCTTTCCTTCCACACCCCGCCGGCCTACCCCGCAACCTCCTCTCCGCCTCCAACGATGGCGCCGTGTGCATCTTCGACGCTGATCCTTTCGTTCACCTAAAGATCATTCCCGTTACCGAAAGGGCGTAATGGATCTCGCCGTCCACCCGTCCGGCCGCGCTGCGATCACGAGGCCTCGATTGTGAGATATGGATGCGGAGACGGGGGAAGGTTCTTCACGGTGTCGGAGGAAAGGATTACAGTGCATGATTCAGAGGACGCGAAGATGATCCATGAATTGAACGGGCAGAAGAGGGTACTTTGTATCGCTCCCGCCGAGGTACCCTTACTGTTTCTGTAATGGTGCCCTTTTGCTACTATTTAGTTAGATATACTAATGTGGATGGCGCCATGAACTTTTAAAGAGTAGTGATCGAGATTTTCACCTCTTTTTAGGATTTGTCGTGGAATCTTTTAATTTCCATGTCCTTTGCTAGAGTTACATTTAGGCATATCTCCTTTGAAATTTATTGAACACGAGCCAGTGTTAGTCCATCAGATATCAATCTTCTCTTTTCAATTTCCCTACTAATGGTTCAGAATTAGTTGGTTCACTTCGGATATCAGTGTTTCCTGCTATTAGCAATTTTTGAACACACCAGTGAATTTTCACTCGAACAGGAAGTGGGCTTGTTCAAAATATGTGCTCGTACTTCGATGTGGTTAACTGAATTTTGCAGCTTGCTGGTTGCAATGACAGTGCTAGCGATTTGAAATTTTGATGGATTACTAAGTTGCAAGACAAATCTTAGAAGGCTTGTTGAACTTCTGGTCTGATGTATTATTGCTCTGGTAAATGTTCTTTATATTAGCATATTATGTGTTCTTCGATAATAGGATGCTAATAAGTATAACACCCATAAACAAGCTGATTCATTAGTTCTTGCACTTCAATATATTTTCTAGTACGCATAGTTCTTGAATTTGAGCAAACTGGTGCGATGTCTTTTACATGTTAAGATAAAGTTTTGATAAGTTCCATATTGGTATAACTCATGAGTTTTTTCTTATGCCACATGATATCAGAATGGAGTGTTGTTTACTAGTGGAGAGGACTGCAGTATCAGTGCTTGGGATACGACAAGTGGGGAAATTGCATATAGCTTTGAAAATGCTCATTCAACTCGGGTGAAAGGACTTGTCGTTTTGAAAAATAGAAGCGAATCCGAGACTTCTGAAGAATTGAATCTGATTGCTTCTGCATCCTCGGATGGTGTGATATGCGTGTGGGATGGTAGGATGATTGCTAAAGATAAACCAAATCATTTGGCTGAGGCTGATACAAAATCTAGACTAACTTGTCTTGCTGGTTCATTTAAGAAATGTGAGTTATAGGAGCTTTCTGTTCTTTATATATATATGCTTTTGTTCTCTTCTTGCCATTAAACATTGCTGCTGTGACATCAGTATTCAATCCTTTCTTGTAAGTCAATTGTTAATTTGCCATTGCACTCCATTTCTGAAATATCTGTGCAAGGTTACTAAAACCTATAGGTTCATTGCTAATGATCTGGTTGTTCAAAGATTCGGTAAGTCCCTATATATGTTAAGGGAAATTTCATTTTACCATCGAGGTTTGCTTGCTTTTTAAAAATGCCTGCCATAATTCTAGGATTTTCAAAATACCCTAGGATATGAAGTCTTGTTATTTTACTCTTCGACCAATGAAACTTTTAAATAACAACAAAATGATGACTTGGTAGTTTTCAACTCTTAGTGGTTGAGGTGTAAAATGATCAGACTTTAAGAATTTTCAAACTCTAAGGGCCTTTAGATCATCTTAAATTTCTGCAAGACATTTTGAAAAAGTAGGTAAAAACTTTAGGGAGTAAAATGAAGATGCTGAATATTTGCATTATATATCACAATGCTCTTTGTAATAGTCTGTTGTGTGTAGAAAACTAATTGGTCATACAAGAAATGTTTGAGATATTTCAGCAGCAATTTATAAGGAAAACAACTATGTTTACTCGACTGTCATGAAATACAATGCCCGGATACATCAAGCAAGTGTATTCAACTTCATAACACTGAACCATGGGGTGCTAGTGTGCCACAATTCTCTTACAAGTTCATTCCTTCCTCGTTCACTGTTTTAGCTCCTGAACCCTTAAAATCTTTGTTAGGTTCAGGCCTGTTTTTCGATCTTCTTAATGTTGCTATGTCTTAAACCCAAAGCTTATGTAGCTGTCTTCTATATGAAGCAAATTCAGTTTCAGATAATATTAGACGTTGCTATCATTTAAGAGACACAATGTCTGACAACATATATAGCCTTCATTTCTTGCAGGACTGTTACTATTTGAAAGATGCATGCTATCAGCTTGCCTTTGGTTCTTCTGCATGGGCTTATTGTACAATCGGTCTAGAATGTCATGAATATCTACAAGTTACAATATTTCTTCCTTGAAACAATTATTTTTGTTGTCGTAAAAGGCTAAGTATTTTTTTCACACCCAATCTAAGCAAGCTATTTATTGTTGTTTCTGAAAGTGTCTTTGCCTAATGTTTCTTTATTCCACATTGCTAATGGAAATTAGAAGCTAGAGAACTGGTTACGAGTCACGTTCCTCAGCCTTCTGGGGAATAATATAATACGGTGCATCTTTTACTGAGAACTTTTTCAGCTTATAAAGGTTTTAAAGTTTTCCTTGCATCAGTCAACTACTTTTGCCATTATTTAACAGCTTCCTGTCCTTGTTAACCATATTTTATATGCAGAGGGGAAAAAGGAAGATGGTCGTGATGGCAGTGGCCGTATTCGTCAGAGCTCACTGCAACGTCGGTTTTACTGTTGGTTGAAATGAAACGTCATGGACTGCTCAAACACTTTCCAGGTACAACATTGTTAACCATCTCCATGCAGCTCGTTAATCAGAAAAATGCTTTTTCCATAATGAGATTTGAATGCAAACTTTAAGAGTCAAGTTAATGAAAGCTTTCGAAATTGAAGATCCAAAATGATAATAGTAGTTCTAAGATTTTCATTTTGAATTTCCCCTCGATCCAATTATATATGATATTATGTGCCCGAGCAAATCAAATGCATCTTGTTATTCTGATTGTTGCATGCATACTAACTACACAAGTGTTTTAATATGTTTGCATTCCAGTAGGCCATTCGAGTAGGAAATGAAATATTTCATCATAGCAGAAATTGCACTAACAGATCATTCAACTATTCAGTAGTAGAAGCAGTCGTCTAATTAGTTTCATCAATTTAGTGCCTTGAAATTTCTATGATTCTAGCACAATATGTGTACAGTAGATCATAATATTTGCATATAAATATGTATAAGCTTAAAGCCATAGAGCACCGGCTTGCTTGAGAAGGGGCACGAGCGAGCCGTTAATATGGCACGACATCACCTTCTCCACACCGCCGAGCAGCTTCCCACCCACGAACACAGCCGGCACGGCGACGGCGGTGGCGCTGGGGACCGTCGACGTACTGGAGCATCCGCCACCTCCAGTGGCGGCGAGAAGGTGCTCCAGCACGGCCTGGATCTCGCGGCTACCGGCCTTGTCGAGGTGGTCGAGCTCGTAAACGGTCGGCCCGACGCCCAAACCCAGCAGCAGCCGCTTCACCACGTGGCACATGCAGCAGCTGCTAACACTGAACACCACCACCGCATTCCCGCTGGCCATCCTCGCCACCCGCTCGAACGAGCTGCCCGCCGTCGCCGCCGCCGCCGCATCATTCTTCACCTCCACCATCCTCATGTTCTAATAACTCCTCCCTGTTTCTGTGCAGCTCTAACTGATTGGCTTATATAAATATTTATGCGTGTGTATATATATATATAACTTAGGACCAGTGCTGAAACAAAACCAGACAACTAACTATATAGAGGAGTTGGCACATGTCCATTAAGTTAGTGATAAGCCCTGATGAGCAATGAATGATTTTAGCTATAATATTTGTAAGATAGCAAACTTAGGAAAATTCTCATACGGATAAGTTTCTACTTGCAAACAAAAAAAGGTGTAATGGCCCGAAGATGTAGAGCATTCTCACTTAGAGACAAATGAAGAAAAGGAAATGAATTGAAATGGTTTTAGGAATGCTAAGTTATTCTTTGAAACACTTGGACACGGAAATGTAAGTGTTTCCTAATTATCTCTTACAGATGTAATTGTGAAACTCTGGAGGCAAAATAAAATTTTGGATACATAAGGGGTTCGAACTGAAATTGTCTCTGTGTACAGAGAGAGAATGGAGAGTCAAAGCAAGCTTGGTGGGGTAGGGGAAAAGCTTTGCAGGTAGGGCTGTAGTGGCCTCTGATGGATGAAGCCCAGCGAACCTCTTCTTCTGCAAGAGAGAGAGAGAGAGAGAGAGAGAGAGAGACCAAAAAAGAAACGTCCGTAACGTGAGACCAACCGACAGCCACCGACAAGTTAACGTCATCCAGCCGCCGTTTGACTCGCTGATCGGGCTGCACATTGCATTCGACCCCCTCTATTTTGTATAATCATATTATTGGTTCCGCCGTTTCCCTTCTCGAGTCGATCAGGCCGTCTGAATCAGCTTTCGACGGCTCTGATCGCGTGAAATGATTCCAGCGACGTCAGTCTGGCCGCCCAAATAGTGTTGAAAATGGGCCAAATAGTGAAACAGGCATCGGGCAACCACGGAATTATCGCTGCAAAGGTTGAACCGCCAACCTAGCGGCCCCCCCAATAAGGGGAAGTAAATCACGGTGAATGCGGGACCGGCCAGGACATGGGGCCGAAGGATTTGCACCGGACCCCAGATTGATGTTATCGCAAATGGAGCCAGGGACCTTCGAACCACCCACCTATCGCTGCAAGCAACCATGTCCTGACCGGCTGATGGGGGCAACCACGGAATTATCAATTATTATGGGTTATGAGAGAGAGAGAGAGAGAGAGAGTATTGGATCCAAAGTCCGAACCAGTTGCGACCCGGATCCATTCTCATCTGCTTCACAATCGAGGATTTAAATTTCAAATAGCTCGATCATGAACCGGCTAGTGCTCTTCAGCTTCTTCGACGAGACGAAGAGAAGAGAGGGGAGGAGCGTTAGCGAGCGATGTTGCGAGAAGGTTGTAACGACGGCGCCTTTTGTGGATTTCCTTCGCCATCGCCACGGAAGCTGATTTCCTATCTGCCGGATGGTGATTCTCTTGTTCCCTTTTGTTTTTGGTAACCGATTCCTTCATCGTTTTGGTACGGATCTGGCTTGATCTGCGAGATTTCCCAGGTTTTGAAGCCATCTTGAATCTCAATGAGAGAGCGTGAAGGTTGTAGTATAGGCGTGTTATGTGGATTTCCTTCGCCATCGCCACGGAAGCTGATTTCTTATCTGCCGGATGGTGATTCTCTTGTTCCCTTTTGTTTTTGGTAACCGATTCCTTCATCGTTTTGGTACGGATCTGGCTTGATATGCGGGATTTCCCAGGTTTTGAAGCCGTCTTGAATCTCAATGAGAGAGCGTGAAGGTTGTACTATAGGCGCGTTATGTGGATTTCTTTCCCATCGCCATGCGAGCCGATTCTCCATCTGCAGGTTGGTGATTCTATGGTTCCTTTGTTTTTGGTAACCGATCTTTCACTCCTTTATCGCTTTGGTAAGGATCTCTATTGATCGGTGGGATTCCCCTGATTTTTTAAGTTGTATTGTGAGAATCTCATCAGGATCGATCGATTAGCTTTCCTATGTTAAGCGAATCTAGCTGATCCGATGAACGGCTCTAAGAGATTGTTGTTAGGGTTCCATAGTTTTTGTATACCTTCCACACATAAAAGCATGCGTGTGAAATAGAGCACACCAAAGCTTCCTGTTCCTGCCTTTAATTTGAGCTACCCGAAGAAATATTCAGCTCTTCGCACTTTCTTCTCCTATTCCCTCAATCGAATACAGAAAGGTCTGGTTACCTAATTATAATGATGTTAAATTGTTGTTAGGGTTCCATATGACTTTGTAGCTTCGACACAAAAGCATGCGTATGAAATAAAGCACCAAAGCCTCCTATACCTGCCTTTACATTGAGCTTCCCAAAGAACTAATTCAGCTCCTTGCCCTTTCGTCTCCTATTCCATAAGTCGGAGAGAGAGAGACAGGTCTGATTACCTAATCCTTTTTTTTTAAATATGCTACATCCAAACTAGTAATCTATCCATTGACATGGACACTAGGTTTTCATGAGCATGTTGGTGCCCATACAATACCATGGATCTTTTATTTGGATATTGTGGTTTTCATTTTCGTATTTTTTATGGTTTTAATGTTGGTTAAGTTGTTCGTCCATGGAATAGTAATATGCATGGATTAGAAAGCAAATCTTAAAAAAGTTAATGTGATTATCAGTTTGTGAGCTACCTTCTCTTTTGAAGGTTTCTAGACATAATGCCTTAATCTTTCTCTCTACAAGTGAAACACTGGTTAATACATTGGTTCCTCAGGACATTGATAATTGTGGCCTAATTTATTAAATTTAGCAATTCATCAATGTTAACCGCCCACGACGTGTTTGCCTACCATGAATTTACTGGAAATTGACCTAGATTGTTTAAATTCTCATTGCCATTTCGAGTTAACCACATAAATTGGCAGCATGCCTTATTTCACATTGTTGATGACTGTGTGAAGATGATCTCAGAGGATTGTTCTTCATGTGTACCCGTGGCTGGAAAGGACCAACTACCAAGTTCTTCATCAGAATCATGTTTTTCTCATGGTTCTATGATAATGGAAATGACACTATATGGATTGAGCACCAGACTGTAGATAATACAAAATTTGGTTCTCTGGGATTTTTTTAGGTTGTCAAAATGTTTCTTTTTTTTTTTTTTGCTAGCATCGCCTCTGGTTATGGCAACCAAAACTTGGCTTCTGATTGCCGCTATGCAAAATAACTGTGGATCACCTTTTCAGAACTGGAAGTACCTTGTGTCGAAGGCGTTAATTCATCGAGGAAGAGGAGGAGCATGTAACATTTTGGGCATTGGTTACGAGAATTGTGGTAATCTCAAGGACAAATAACGATCTCGGCTGCTTTTTCTCTGCCGTCCTTTCTTTGAGGTACGTCTTCTTTTTTTTGAGAACAATTGTCAGTTAGGCGTGGTAATTGCATAGTAAGTTTGGATTGCTCAAGTGAAATTGCGTACAACCGAATAAATAAAAGTTGAATTTAGTGAACCAGGTGGCGACTGCGGTGCAGCTTGATGCAACATAGATTGGTCGCAAAAGGAAAGGGTAATGCCAAAAAAGAAAGAAAAAAATCCTTACAATTAAAATAAATAAATAAATTCCGTAAAGTGTTTGATTGTTAGTTGATTTTGGTCTTCTCTTCCCCAAATAGCAGGCATGGTCGCTGATTGATGCCTCCAAATCAATGCTGGGAATGAAAGAGATTGGACTAGTCCGGTCCCACTGTTATCCTGCGCAATGCGCGTAATAGTTACAGTCGTTGCTTTGCCAAGATCAGAGGTAAAGTTGATACGGAAGCAGGTGCTTCTGTTTTTAGAAATGGACCGTCATAAAGTTGGTACTCATTTCTTGACCTAACCCTTCGTTTTTTTTTTTCACTCGTTCTTTTGTTATGTTCTTTTTCGTGCAAGTTTTTGAAAGAGTTTAAATTGGAATTTTGTTTTATTTTAGTTTTCAATTAAAGTTTAACATCCATTCAAATAAATTCTGTAATATTATTAATAGGCAATTCTCTGCTTTTATCTTTCAGTAGACCCACCTTGAAATACTGTTAATAGACAACTTAATTTCAAACAAATAGAGTTTTTTTCGGTTTTCTTTTTACGTTAAATTTTATAAAATGCATTGAGACTCATTTAATAGTATTTTTAGATTCATTGCATCGCTCTACTTCATTGCATCGCTCTAGCCCAACAAGCTAGTTATTCAAACCAATCAGATATGTCGAACCGTCAAGCAAATCGGGGATATTAAATGGACCAATCGGGCATATTAAATAGACCAATCGATCTATCTCAAGCCCATTATATATGGGGACGCCTAGGCCGATCATTGCCTTGTCGACTTGTCGTTATGTTCTTTTTAGGCCGACACGCCTCTAGATTTATTCAGTTCCAGTCATTTAATGGGCTGATATTATAGCCCAATTTCGCTGTATATAGATTGAAGGCCCAATTCGATTTTAATGGGCCGTAACGGGCCTGATTATAAGGTCGGATGAACTGCGCAAAACACTGGTCCAGTCTAACCTCCGCTGGAGTATCGGTCCAGTTTGATATTGACGGTCCGGAATAATCGCAGATTGATCTTAATGGGTCGACATCAGGTATTCTAATGGGCCGAAAATTGGCCCAGGTGCCCATGTGCCCGTTATGGGCCATGTTTTCTATATGGGCCAAGTTGGCCCATGTTTGTCATGTGGGCCGAAAATAACCGACAACATAATGGGTCTGGATGCCGGCCTGGTTTGATCTTACTGGGCCAAAATGTGGCCCAGCTTGGCTTACATAGCCAGAAACTTTGATCCTAAAGAATGGCCGGATGATCTTCTGAAATATCGGTCTACTTTGATAACGATGGTCCGTAATATGGGTTCAGATTGATATTAATGGGCCAGAAAATAATGGGTTAGTATGGAGCCAGTGTGAACTTGATCCAGTTTGTTTAACGGGCTAAAATACGGGTCGTTCCATCTTAACGGGCGGAAATCTTAGCCCTGTTTAATCACGATCGTTCTCCACGGGTGAACAGGCCGGACCTAGTGAGCCTTGTATGAAATTCAACTTTAAAATGCCCGCAATCTGTGTCCATGTTGATTTTCATAGGCCTAAACTAGGACAAAATTAACATTTAAATCAACGCCAATGTTAGCATTTGTAGGCTAACAAATGTCAGACTCTTTTTTTTATACCTCCAATGGGTCGCAATGTCCGTCCATTAGTCCTTGTGTTGAGCTTCCGGTTTGTTGAATTTAATTTAATGGGCAAATAGCCGGATCCGTCTTAACCGCTGGACCCTCCAATTTATTGAAGCCCGCAAACTACAATAACCGAAAGACAAATTGTTAGATGACAATACATAGTGACGAAAAAAAAAGAAGAAATGCATAGATGTTGTGAATACAGAGTGATTACTGCACACGGTTATATTATCGTAGAATCATTGATGGTAGGTAAGTCACAGATTATATAAATTTACCATACTAGCCAAATGTAAAAGCAACAGGAACATTTGGGTGAAGGAACATGTTCTCCTGTCTCTGAGGACAAGAACCGAACACAGCAAGAGACCGTGGGGCGAACAATCAGAGGGCACACAATAAAGCGTGACTCAAGAGCCATTTGATGCAGGATGTTCCTAAGAGACCTAGACGGCTTCATAAATGAATAGGGGCTTGGCAACATTGCATATGGACGGCCGTCGCAATAATTTGTTCACAAAAGCTCCCTAGTTCTCTGTGGACCGAGATGATCTTTTAGAATTCATCGAACCGAGGAGAAGCAGGCAGAGTGGCTGAGTAACAACTCGGTGGGAAAGTGTCCACAATGTGACATGCACCATCAGTATGGCTTGCCTGCCATGTCTACCGTTCATGCATAATTATATTTCATCAAATATATATAATACTTACTATTGACATAGAGGATACTTAATACTACTGTCCTTGATGCTTCAGTTTCAATTATGGGAGCCATATACAAACTTAAACTATGACAGTGATGACTTGTGACAATTATGGTTGGTATCTTAGCCAACTACTGTGGAAACTATTGTTGCAAAAAGGATGGTTACGTTGCAAGGAGCCACCTCATCAGTAGTCAACAGTAGTAGTGTAATCATTGTGAGAACAATAGAAATTCTCCAGACCTGTGTATTATATTGAAATCAATCATTGCATACAAGTATGATGTATCAATTATACGTTCTAAAAAAATCAATTAGCGTTTGTACTTATCCTTCTTTTACAAGAGAAATTGGTTAGTTGAATATCTTACAATCTATGTTTCACATATTCATGATGTTCACTACTTTTTCAATATAATGAATGAAATTAATTAATATTAGCTACTAAAAAAATTAATAAAGAGTTTAGTTGATACTTTCAAGACCTTTATATTATAGTATTGAAAATTTATTCGAATAACCTCTTTCAGCTCAAATATTTATTTCCAACAGCTTTTAGAGACTCAACCTAAATACTTCATTTTACCCATCTTAAGCTAATTGCTGGTACCTCCAATAAACTGATTGGATAAAAATAACTAATGTTCTTTGGGCAATTGACTAGTTTCAACACAACTTAAACTCTTTAATTTCTTGACTATTTATATATGTTAAATTAAATTGGAAACAAATTGATTTATTGATTGGCAATTTAATTAGATATATTATATTTTAGTATAGAGAAGTTAATGAACAACTTTCTCAAATTTATATAATATTTCAATTATAACAATTACAATATTCAAATGCAAATTTAGTTTAATTCAAATTAAACCGAAGTTCAATTACATGCTTATTCACTGATCAGCTTATATATTTTTTCTTCAAAAATGATATAGAAAACTTTAATTTAATCTAATAATCTAATTAATTCCGGCATGTTCAACATGACAACATTTTCAACCTTCATTGACTTGTTTCATGCACATCTATACAAAAACTTTTCAAGTCCATTAATCAAGCATCATAAACATGTGCTAGGTCGATTCATCAAAACATGCAAAACAGCATTAATACAAAAGTATCTATAAGAGAAAAGAACACTGAATAAAAGAAAAGCATCTCTATCTAGCTCGTGATTCTTATCCAATATCAGAAGCAATAACTTTCGGATGTGCATTAATCAACAGAACACAGTGAGTTAAGCTGCCTAAAGGCTAGAAGAAGCTGAGTCGGAGCAACTGACCATAATGCTTTTGCGTTGAAAGATATTTATGATCGACTGAAACTAATGATTGATGGGCATCAATTTGACATGTAGTTTGGCCCCCAATTATCAGGAGCTCATGGATCCAATAATATCTGTGCCAAGTTGAAGGAATATGTGGTCGAAAAGGCTCCTATACAAGAGTCGTCTGACACGGGACCATTGATCATTGATGATCAGCCAGTAAAGAGCGACTATTTGAAAAGAAAAAAAAAAAGAAGAAGCAACTCTCGCCGATAAAGATCAAATCTTAACGAAATTGGACTGATAGAATAGATGCAATTTGCAAACTAAAAGAGGTCCTTTATAAGGTTTTGTATAGGAGTGAACTGTATGAGATGGGGTGGGTTTCACTGCTTGAGTGTTACCCCACAAAAGTGAATGATGCAGGCGTCGACAAGTCAAAAAGTTCATGCAGCTTTTGCAGGTCTACGGCTACATGCACGAAGCGTTGTGTCACTCACAACTCTAATAATGGATCTCTGGTTGAAGCAACAATTTTGCGTGTAAGGCCCGAGGGGGGGCCTGTCTGGTCGCGGCCGCCCCCTGCTGTGGTGTTTTTCTTTGCTTTCCCCTGATTGTGGAAAAACAAAATGTAAAAGCTAGCAAAAACGTGCCTAGTTCTGCATGTGGTTCTATCCCCTCTCTGACCACCCTTATGGCTTGCAACAGTCCATGTGGATGAAGTTATGATCAAACTTTGAATCAACAGACCAAGCTTCATCGTAACATGTATGGATGGAGGGCATGCAGGCTAATGAATGCCACATTGTTTTCTCTGAAAACAAAATTTGCTTTCGAGCAGATAAAATCCACCAAAGGCAATGGACAACGTGTCGACACTGTGCCGTGGGACGATGTTTCAACTGTCGACGTGCATGCCTAATTATAATAATAAGCTATGGGTCTAGGGTTGGACCAGGGCATGCAATTAGAGTTCCTGATACATTAAATGTGCATGCATTTTCACAGCATGTATGTTCATTCATGGTGTCTTCATGCATTGTACCCCTTTAAGACCTATCCTATAGTGGGTGCGGGCCTTCACGATAAGAAAATGAAACACAAATATTATGAAGCAAACCTTCTAAGGAAAATCTTATAAATCACAATAGTTCGCTACTGTGATTTGAAATCTACTGGATGAAACGGACTCTTTGTAATAATGTGTGTTAGAAAGAAAAGGAAACTAGCACGAGGATGATGTGTGATAGAGAAAATTCAGCTGACAATGAATAGCAACTTGAATGCATGATAACTAATTAACAAAGCTAATTTGGTCAATTTCTCCAAATTAAAGAACTAAAGGAAACCAAAAGAAGACTATTTAATTAGGTTCCTGGACATAAAATTTATAATCCTAATGTTGGAAAAGAGAAGTCTAACACGAATTTTAATCCAAGCTAAAAGATGTTCTTTTTGTGTTGTGTGCCTGAGGAATATGCTCATCCTACCAACACAGACTTCACTATACATGGCTATAAATTAAGTTTACGAAGCGTGCACACATACCATTACTAACACAAGTAGACAGAATGAATGAATGTGGAAATGACGAAAGCAGAGTCAATATATGTATGTACTGAAAAAAGAGGATTTAGTGTTAGGTATAACGCAAAAAAAATTAATTATATATTTTAATTCTTAGCAATTCCATTCGCTCACCAAACAAGTCAGATGTGCGATGTGCTGTAAGCAATAAATTGGCATGCACGTAACTTTTCCACTACCAAGGATGACATATAGATCACCTGGACGAATCTTGAGTTTCTTAAAGAACAAGGGATCATCGAAAGACAAATCATATTATTTTTTAGTAAAGAAAAAGAAATCAAGAATCACATTGGGCAAGGTTAGAAACTTATCTCCAACTCTGGCCGTGCATTGCATGGGTGTCCAATCAATTACCAACCACTCCGTTTCAATTAGACAAGATTCGTGATTGGTGCGATAAAATCTTTGAACATATCTTTGCAGGAAAGTTGTGAACTCTTCGTGACTAGCTAGCGAACTAATAAAAAGTATTAGACTAGTCAAAAGAGATTAATGAAACATGTTTAGCTAAAACGATGCGTCCATCAATAAAATTTTAACCAAAGTTTGGACGGTAGAGACAAGAAGAAGACAGATAATTAAGAGAATAATCTAGCACAAATCGCGCGATTATTGGATTTAGAGTTGGTAAAGGAGGAGAGAAGGTATGATTGAAATATCTAACCAACTGGGACACCAATCAAAGTTTGAAAATGATGAGCATTCAGGAATATCAAACAAAATATCATACTAAGCGCTTGGTCACTATACTAGTAACATTTATCCACTATGATGGCAATTCAAAACTCGTTTCGAAGTTTTGGATAAGTGTGGTAATAGTAATTTCAGGATTAGGAAGGAATTATCAAGTATATATATACTTGTCCAAATCAATGTTTTTGAAATTTAAAATCTGCCAAGAGACCTAGCTTTCACTAGTACAGTTGATTAAACCGAATTGGTTTGTTTCAATAAAAACTCAATATTCATGCATATCGAGAGGAAATGGGCACTTGCTGTATCTAGCCCATGAATATGGTGGCCTGCACGGTCGGTGGTCCCCACGATATAATCAGTGATACACTGATCCAATCCCCCCGTCCAAAATACCAAAACAAAAGATAACATGAGAATGACCCCACCCTTTTGACTGAAAGTATTTGAAGACCTTAAAAACCTCAAGTTTGACAAAATGACACCATTCACCCTTATTAGTCTTGTGAATTTGTCGACATTTTTTTTCTTCATATTTTAAATTTTTTTAGAATCATCAAGCACTTTATAGTTTGTATATACTTTAATTTCCTTCACCCAATTGTTTGAAATTAAGGTCATCAAGCAATTAATCACTTTTAGCAAAAAATATTTGACTACCATAAAAGGTTAAGATTCGTGTTAAATGAGCATTATTATTCCCTTGTTGAGTCTTTGAGTCTTCCATTTTCTTCTTCTTTCACTTAGAGCCCTTTTGGATATATTCATCAGGCACTTTTGATCAAAAACATTTTTAAATAGCTTAGATTCATGTTGAACGAGCACAATTGCACCCATACCAATCCCCTAATGACTCAAAATTATATATAATTTAAAATCTTTTAAGGTCATCAAACAATTTTAGTTAAAAAAACAATTGCATCCTCAGTGACTCAAAATTAAAAGAAAAAGGAGATACACATACTCAAGGAAGCACAAGGTGTGCAATGATACATATTTAATACAAACAAATCTAAGCTCTTTATCATTAAATACTTTTAATCAAAAACTTAAATTTGTTAGGATCAATAAATACTTTTAGCTAAACGTGTTAATAATCTTAAAGGGATCATAAATACTTTTAGCTAAAAGTGTTAAAGAGTCAGGAAGCTTCATTCATGACCTTGGACACGACGTCAGCGATGATGCCATCCGTCACTCACCGACGCCCCGTGTCAATGACCTTTTTCCTTCCTCAATTAATCAAACTATTTTCCAAAGGAAAAGAACAAGGAGTAGTTTCTTAAATGCATGTCCTCGATCATGCATCTGACAGGTAGCAAAAACCTTCCATTCAACGACGCTGATTGTACAATAGAAAATAATTAATAGGAAGGAATGTTAGACTCAGAAACCTCACTTTGAAGTCGTGGCTGCGGATGTTTAGTGCATTGAACTATATATTGGACGGCCAGTCACTACTAGAAAAGTGGTTTAGTCAGCAACGTCTCTCGCCAGTGTCTCCATTTTGTAGACAACCAAAAGTGCCAAATCTTCCAGTTCAAGTGGCTATTGGTTTTTAATTCTATAATAATTTCGCACTTTGAAAAGGGAGAAATCTTGTTCACATACGGAAGAACGTAACTATAGCAAGGGCAATGCTCCAAGACTGGCGCCAAAACACACACACAAGAACACAACAGAATTAAGAATGTAATTGTAGGTACTTCATCTAGATTAAATTTTCTACGCTAGGGTTTTAGGTTCAAAGCAAACAAAGGGAGTCTTAAAGCGAAAATTTCCCCCATGTCTGGATTTATGCAAGTGCCATAGTATCCTTACGCTACCACGTGAGGAGTCAACTGTCAGCTGTCCACTCATATTTATTCAACAATCAAAATTAATCTAAACGAACTCAGTCTCCAACTGGCCTTCACTGCATAACCCCAAAAACGTCTTGAAATATTGTCTTTTTACTCAGTGAGCACGAGGCCTAAAGGGGAGTTATCTCTTACTTTATCCTACTCTGGTGTTTCTGACTCAATGCAGTTCAATAAGTGTAAAGAAAAAAAAAAAAGGAAGAGACAAGGATGGGATTGGTGGGCATTGGGAGTGGTAGTCTTTCTGGTGGGTGTGTACAAGTTGATATAAGGAATCCTTATCATTAGTGAATAAGCAGATGTGACACTGTCCTTACAAGAAAGGAGTAAGTGATTGCCTGTGGGCCTCAAGGAAAGCAAACCACATGAAAGCTCTGCAACTGCCGCCCTGTTACAATATTAATTCCTACTGTGGTAAAGGAACATGCATGTGTTCAATTAATCATAGCCTCTAAAGGCTCAATAATTTGGAAGAAGAGAAACATTCATATGCTTTAATTAGAATATAGCTAGGATTTAGCATTTGAATAATGGATTCGCCAAATCTACCTTTTCTCGAGACCTCTGCCAGCATGTGCCGGCATGTTTAATGTAACAATATGACCGATCTTAGAGTATGATTCTGCGGTTGATTAATGATGGCAGGTGGCCCAGCGGCGGTTTACAGTTGATTTTAACTGAACTAACTAACTAACTAGCTAACTAACAAACATCAAGCATGGGATTTGAGCAAGGAAAGACCTTCCCTAGTTGAGAACCGGGCTAAGATTTGGTTGTTCAAGTGTGCATGTGCAGGAGCACATTGGATTGTTCCCAGCGTGGGGCTGGCTGATCACGAGCTTGGGTACATTTAATTAATGGTGGCCATGTTGATCTTATGACCCCATTGCCCCCAACTACATGTTCGAGGATCGGCCGATCGCTAGGCCAACTCCAGCAATAAACCTAACGGAGGAACATGGTCGACACGTCGTGGCCCTCCATCCGCTGCAAGTTCACATTGAATTGTTGCCCGTTATGTGGACTACTCAATCAAACTGGTACTGAGGTCTGATCAGAGTAATCAAAGTTAGGTTCTGCCTATGGATTTTGCTAGAGGAAGGCTGGCTATTCACATACCTACTATGCAACTGAGCAAAACAACACTTAGAGAAATTACAAAATTACATTGAATTGTTCCAATATTGATCAATTTGAAGGATTTAAAATAATAACAAAGAGAACAGAAGTAAAATCAGTTCTACAGAGAAAATTAATAGGAACTCTTTTAGTTTGATATTTTAGGGTGTAATTATTTAGGAATAGTAGATGTTATAGATTAATTATAGTCGATGCCATGTATTGATATTGAGATGTCATAGTTCAACTTTATTGTATGTTAGCACAATAATATTTGTCAGAATCTAATTACAGTAGACACAATATATAAGTGTTATAGAATTGTTTAGCTGTCATGGTATTATTTGATTTTATTGTATATTGGTAGAACAGGAGAGCGATACAATTAATAGGTGTCGCAATTAGCTTCTAAGAGATGCTCCAATTTAATAATAACACGTGACGTGCAATGATTTAATATTTTGAAAGCGAGATGGGTGAACAATCTATGAAGATAAGAAGTATAGGAAAGTTAGACCAAGCAAAAACTGAAAACACAAGTTCCTTTGACTGAAATTGAAACAATACTAGGTAACCAAGTGAAACAGAAGGGCCTAACTTAGTTATAGTATTTTAATTTAATTTTGTTATTTATTAGAGTAGTCGATAGATGTAACAGTTCAAACTTATAAGATATCATAAGTTAATTATAGTAGATGCTACAATTTAATATATAATAATTTTAAAATTAATATTGTGCTTGTTATATACGATAGTCCTCTTCACTCGATCTTTAGTCAGATAAGAGATCTTCGTATAAGTTTTATCCAGTGTTTAACAAACACTATATATGCACTACACTTTAAAAGAAGATTTTTTGCAAGTGGATTTCATTTTGAAGATCAGGAAGGGAAAATTTAAGGTTGGAACCAATAGAAAACTTGCAAGTCAACCAAGAAGAGAGTTAATAAATTTTGAACCAAAACAATAAGAAATGATGGAAAGGGACACCAAGTGTAACTAACGACTAGCGTGACACTCAAGAATCCAATGCCGAGCATGAATCGATTTTTAATAAAGATGGATGCGGTCAACGGTCGACGGTTAGCTAAGACACCATGGCGGGGTTCAAAACCAAACTCATTATTAGTTAATTGATTGTGTGGTTGTTGATGGAAACATATGACACATAAGTTAGGAGGGAGATGTGCCTAGTGTCTAATGATTGGAAGTTGGGATCCCTTTATAGAATAGTTCATTTTCTCTCCATTTGATGGATGAAGGTTAGTTGGAAGTTGCAAAAGAAATTGGTTAGTTAAATCTGACTCAGATATTTGACTAAGACGTGATAACAAAAATCTTTCTCAGAGACTGTGAGAACGTGCCGTATCTAGAAAAGAACAGGAAACTTGTGAATTGTGTTAACCAGGAATGCATCGACCCATTAAACCTGGTTTTGATCAAATATCTACAGATGGTCGAATCACTTTTTTTTTAAGCAAAAAAAAATCAAAGGATCAAGGTGAAACTGATCGATCGGCCAATTGTACGAACAGAACAAGTTCATGTTGTAATAAATGATTTCATAGCTGCTACGATAGTTATAATTGCTACAATTTCTTAATTACTACAACATAAACTTGTCTTATTCAACAACATCAATATTTACAATAGTTATTAAACTACAATTGTTATAACTAAGATAGCAATTACGAAATCGTAACTGCTACAATATTATAGCGATTGTGATTTCATAGCTACTACAATGTGGGCTTATCATATTCATACAACTGACCACTCGATTCAGGATTTAATACGTCTGACAAGAGATAATCAGGCCGAACAATGTATTTGAGGACAACTGTGTCATTTAACAGGAAGACTGGTGGGATAAGACGCTCTTTTGATTGGTGGGATAAGACGCTCTTTTGATAAAAAAAAAAAAATGAAAGAGGAACGCTTATATGATATGATTCAGGAAAACAAAAAAAAACACTATTTTTGTCCTTTTTTTAGGGGTATAATTCCGGTCATCATCTTTTGGAGAAGGGTACAGGAGTTGAAGTAAAAAAAATAACTTTTATCCTCTATTTAAAAGACTATGCATATATTATCTATGAATTCAAATTTAAATGTAATTAATATACCTAGAGTAGAGGTATTGATGAAGTTGATTGAGCACATAAGGACGATGATGAGTCGTGTGGTGGAGATCAATTGGACTCAAAAAGACGACGATAATTAACATTATAACATGATTTAAGTATTATGGTGAGAACGTTTGGACAACCAATGTAGCTATAGTCAACTAGGTATAATTATGAAAATCAATTTAGCGAGATCACTAGAGCACAATAGTAAGGTCAATTGAGGCTCCTAGAGAGGTTGGTCAAGAGGTGGTTTGAGCATGACAACAAGGTCAATTAGAAATCTGATCTCATAACTTCCCTTTTTCTAATCTGTTTTAACTAGCCGAGGTTGGTCGACCGCTGAGGCAGCCCTGGCACTAGCTGAGGCGGGCCAGTCGATGGGGTTGGGCGCACGCTAGAGGTGAGGGTGCAGGCCTGCGATGAGGTTGGGGCCAAAGCGGCTAAGGTCATTGGCTGATCAGCCTAGCTGGCTGCTGATGACTTGTTTGTTTAGATTGATGTTGAATATGATATTGTAATGATTTATTTGTTTAAAATGATATTAGATATATTGAATTGTTTATTTTGAATGATGTTCAATCGTTAAATATGGATTGTTTTAGAATATTGTTATTAACTATTATTTATATGTAAAGTTGGAGAATGAAATAGGGTTAGATTGGTTTATGTAAACATGGTTGGAAAATGAAACAAGCTGGGAAAAAATTTTATATTTTGAGATCAATTTTATGATGAATATGATTTCGTCACAAAATTATCGTAAAATATTGTATATCAAAACTTTGACGATGAAAATAGATTTTCGTTGTGAAATTGACGATGAAAATAGGCTTTCATCGTAGAGTTTGCGACGAAAAATTATTTCGTCGCCAAACGAAAGTTATTCATCGGCAATTAGTGACGAATAATTTTTCATTTCTAATTGGCGATGAAAATATATTTTCATCGCAGAATTTGTGATGAAAAATATTTTTTATTGCAGATTAATGATTACTAAATTTTACGATGAAAATAATTTTAGTTGCAAAGTTGCAACGAATTTTATGACGAAAACTGAATTCGTCGCTATATTGGCGACGAATAAATAGTTTTTCCTTGTAGAATTTGATAACAAATTATTACCCAAAAAAAAAAATTTATCGTCAAATAATTTTACGATAAATTTTTTTTATATTCATTGTAAATTTCATCATCTAAATTTTATAGTATCTAATGTTCTAGTTCAATATGTTACAACAAGCTTTGACAGAAAAATAACAACAAAATAAATAAATTATAATATTAACTTTCCAAATGAATTATTAATTGCCATCATCAAATTATATTTATCCTAATTATTTATATTTAAGGCTGCCTACTCCAAATAAACTGCTGAGTCGAGATAATTAGCTAAACTCTGCTAACTACAGTCAGTGTCGTTCAAACCACAAAAGCTTCTTCTCATTTACTATATTGTTTCTCAAATGATGGATGTCATGAGAAGGCACATCAAGAAGATAAAACAATATATAATCCACCGCGAGGGCCATGAGGGTTCTTTTTCTTTTCTTTTCCCCTTAATTTATCCTGAAAAAATGTTTCGACTCGCAACTTTACAACGTCGGTTCTAATTATCTAGCTAGTAAATCCATAATGAAGAAGTTGATCCAGCACGAGGAAGGTTAAGAATAGTGTGCAAATTTAGTGACCTGATGAAATATTGTCGGAGCACCGAGGCAGCATAACGGATTGATAAAGAAGCCGCACCAAGAGCGACAATTAGTAAATAAATTAACAAATGAAGAGTAAGTGAGAAATGTGGGCGATATACATCTGTGCTGGCATACGCCATGAATATATCTGAAAGGTGTCGAACTCTGTCGCCGTTCCTCTTTGGCAAACTAGGTGCTTTAACAAAACTTCTGAGACATCCAAAATGATTAATCTATCGCTAAGTTGGATCCGTTTATTAGAGTTTGATCCGTTTCTAATCAGCAAAACATATAATCATATTTAGGGAACAAAATATTTTAAATCGAGCTAACCTTTTGCTCGATCCAGCGGGGGGCTCCCTTAAAGCTTTGGGCCTCTCACACGAACTCCCTTTGAGGTGGAGCATTTTACTCGTTTTGATAAATTATTAGAATGTAGGCGAAGCTCAATTTTATAAAGAAGAATCTGAGCAGACAGGCAAAATTCTCCAATGTGCTAGATGGAGTTCAAAGTAGTGCTTGATCCGGCAAAGATGGATTAGAATAATAAAAAGTTAGAATTAATATTTTTCTTTAAATTAACTGATTTTATTTGGAAAGAAAGGACTAAATAACAAATTACCCCCGCCCCTGAGTTGAATATAAATGACAAATAGAAAGGTTTAGGACAAATGGGCTATGGGCGGCTAGAAGGGCACAAAAACTGCAGAAACTTAATCCTACCCACAGGAATCCATATGCTCTTCAGGCCAAACACGCGTAGTCAATTCTAATGATTATTCGGAAAAATAGCGTTAACGTACACAAATCACGCGCTACACAAGGAGAGGGTATGTGAGATGCCAAGAGGGAGGGGTAAGGCAGAATGAATACTCGACCAGTTCAACATAGAAATACACCTGAGCAACAGTCAGTTGTGTGGGTCAACCGTCAACCCCGGGAGAACGTATGTAAATAATTATGGCCCCTTTCTCACTCTTGGTAATTTACAGTCGACCACGTGGATTGTGCAAGGTGTCGAGGTGCTAGTTGCACTAACTATGGCCGCCCCCTTCCAACTCTTTATCTATAAATACAACCTTCTGACCCATTTTCTCATTTCAAATCAAAACACACACCTCTCCGCTGCTGCTGTCTTCCTAGACGGTGGTGTAGATCGCCATTCAGGAAGGAGAACAATATGGCTCCTGCCATGGCTTCTACCCTGCAATCTGCAGGCAATCCAACCTCCCAAATCCACCCATTTAACTCACAACTGCGACCTAAATCTGTCCAAGTTCTAAGAAACCATTCTTCTAGAATACTCTGTTCCGCCTCCTCCAACTCCCTCCTGAACCTGACGACCATGACCGGAACCACCCCGGCCTTCTACCCAGCTCCTCATCGGCGAGAGGCGGTAGAGAGTAGTATCCCTAAGCCGGCCATTAAGCCAGGGCCTTCAACGGGAAACGGCGACGCAAGGCTGAAATGGAATTTGTTCCAGCAGCTGGCGGCGGCTGTCTTGGACAAAATCGAGGAGGGTTTCATAGCCGAAGTGCTCGAGCGGCCGCACCCCCTGCCAAAGACGGCTGATCCTTCTATCCAGATAGCCGGCAATTTCGCCCCAGTCGCCGAGCACGCCCCTTGCTACAACCTCCATGTAGAAGGCCGCATCCCACCGTTCATCAACGGGGTCTATGTCCGCAACGGCGCCAATCCTCTGTTCGAGCCCGTAGCCGGGCACCACTTCTTCGACGGCGATGGCATGGTGCATGCCGTCCACCTCCGTAACGGCACCGCCGCCTACGCCTGCCGGTACACCGAGACTGAGCGGCTCTGCCAGGAGCGCGCCATCGGGAAGCCCGTCTTCCCCAAGGCGATCGGCGAGCTGCACGGTCACTCGGGGATCGCACGGCTGCTGCTCTTCTACGCGAGGAGCCTTTTCGGTATCGTCGACGGAAGCCACGGGATCGGCGTGGCCAACGCCGGCCTAGTCTACTTCAACGACCGTCTGTTCGCCATGTCGGAGGACGACATCCCGTACCACGTCCGGATCACTCCCTCCGGCGACCTGGAGACCGTGGGGCGGTACGACTTCCACGGCCAGCTCCGGTCCTCCATGATTGCACACCCGAAGGTGGATCCAATCTCCCGGGAGCTCTTTGCGTTGAGCTACGACGTCATCCAAAAGCCTTATCTCAAGTACTTTTACCTCTCCCCCGACGGAAAAAAGTCCCCCGACGTGGAGATCCCCCTTGACCAACCCACCATGATGCACGACTTCGCCATAACCGAGAATTATGTCGTCGTTCCCGACCATCAGATGGTTTTCAAGATGCAGGAGATGATCCGCGGCGGATCTCCGGTTGTCTACGACCGGAAGAAGACCGCCCGCTTCGGAGTCTTGCCCAAGTACGCTGCCGACGCCTCTGATATGCGGTGGGTAGACGTCCCCGACTGCTTCTGCTTCCACCTGTGGAACGCGTGGGAGGAGCCCGCCACCGGCGAAGTGGTGGTGATAGGCTCCTGCATGACGCCGGCCGACTCGGTGTTCAACGAGTGCGAGGAGAGCCTCGAGAGCGTCGTCTCTGAGATCCGGCTCGACCTCATCGCTGGCAAGTCGACGCGGCGCCCCATTCTGGCACCGGAAGACCAATTGAACCTAGAAGCTGGAATGGTGAACAGGAACAAGCTGGGGAGGAAGACTAGGTACGCGTACTTGGCGATCGCCGAGCCGTGGCCCAAGGTCTCGGGCTTCGCCAAGGTCGACCTTTCCACGGGGGAGATACAAAAGTTCATTTTTGGAGACGGCCGGTTTGGAGGCGAGCCGTTCTTCGTGCCAAGGGATGAAAACTCACCCAGGGAGGACGACGGCTACGTTCTGTCCTTCGTGCACGACGAGAAGACATCCAAGTCGGAGCTGGTGATTCTGAACGCCGCCGACATGCTGCTCGAAGCCACCGTGAAGCTGCCGTCGCGCGTTCCCTACGGCTTCCATGGGACATTCATCAACGCAAAGGACATGGAGACACAGGCCTAACGATTCTCCCTCTTTCTGTGGCCGGAGGAGACTTCCTGAGGATGCCTGTCGAGCAGCCCGGAGTCTGCTCTGTTCTAGTTTGTTGATAGTTTGTGCTTCGGAGCTCTGTTTTTTCATAATTTACGTTACAGTTAGTGGTAGTTAGGACCGATAGAGAGAGTACATGGGGCGAGACCAGCTTGTAGTTTCTGGGGTTGTTTAGGTAGGTGCCTGCCGAGCTCAGCTGGTCTTTGTTATTATTATTTTTTGTTTTACCTACAGATAGATAGTGATACCGAGTTACTCCCTATAATAACCACCTACTCACCGTCATGCCGTTTGTGCATCGAGTGAGGAGGTTCAAGGAGGGCCTCCCCCTGAACCTCCTTTGTTTTTGTACATTGTTCAATACGTGCAATAAATATTGTTGTCTATTCCTCCTTCGCAACCATTCTTCTTTCTTTGAATGATCTTTTTGGTTGCAACGACTTTCTTAGAAATGGACCGCAACGAAAACCCTAGATAATTGGAAAGACTCAAGCTGCGCAACTTCAGAACTTGGGCCAAGCATTAGGTGGGGCGAAGGGAGCAAGCGGTGGCTGACAAGGTCGTTCCACGACTTTGAGATGAGAAATTGATACCTGATGCAAATTGCAAACTTTTTGGTTCCATTGGATTGTAGGGACGCGTATGGGTAATGGGCGGGTTATCTCGTCCCTTGCTGTGTTAAGTGGGGCACGTGCCCTGCACCTGAAACGTTCCTGTTATTGGTGGTCCTTGGCGGCCACAAATGCTGATAGAAGAGCAGCCGTTTCTTTTCAAAGTGGACAACTCATTGAAAACATGATACATTTGATCCCTAATGACTAGGAGATTCTTTCAACGATTGGAAAGGAAAAAGTTCTTTGCTTGACAAATCAAAGGCGAGATTAGTCCAAAATGAACAAGGGAAGATATTTTCTCGTGGTACCAATGATCCTATTGGATCGCGCTTTAAATCAATAACATCCAACTATTGTAAGTGGTGTGAAATCAAGATTATCTGACGAAGAGACTGAATCAGGACCGATTTGAATTCTTGAACATCGAGTCCTGGATGAATGTTGGACACCTTGCGTGTTCCCAAGATACCTTGATTGGTCTGATGATTCTGCATTGATTTTACTTACCACAATGCACTACACCTCCATGATTTAATATGATGTTCACTACTCAGATTTAAACGATATTGGTTCGTTAGATGACAAGCATCACCACCGTGATAGATCTAGAGAATTCACATCATGAGAAGTAGGGTTGAGGCTAAGGGGAAAGGAATCCCACAATCATAAACAAAAGCATGAACTTAAATGTACAAGATGTCAACAATGATATTAGTTGGGGTATCAATGATCAGGTGATTTCCAAAAAGGGAGAAGAGAAGATGCATATGATAAACACAGTGAATTAATGCCAATTATAATTTGATTCACTCACTCTTTTTGATATCTTGCACTCCTTTTCTTCTCTTCCAGCAAATAATGAACCTTATGAATCCTCTCCTCTCTCCCTTCACTCTTGTCTTTCTTCTCTCCCTCTTGATTCTCTTGGTCAAAGTAATCACAACTTAATTTAGAGCTTAAAACCATACAGAAAGATGCAATAATAAAGATTAGTATATTATTTTAATTTGATCGCTAGATATCCTTGTGCCACATTGGATGTGAACCTATGTTCATTGCAAGTGAGGACAATGTCAAATTGCTGTCTATTTTTTTGAACTGGGAGTCAGGTTTCTAAAGTCTGCAAAAAGACAGTCTCGGAGTCCTAGGTGGCAGGAAAGTGGTCGTCATTATAGGCAGATTTCTAGAGTTCAAAGGCTTGACTTTGGGTGTCAATCACTGTGAAACCTGATCATTGAAATCCACTTTAAGATCAATTGTACGAGTGAGATCGTAATAGAGCACCAATTCTTAAGAGGAGCACATAGCATCCTAATTTAGTCTAACTAGACAGTTCAATCTGAATTTCAGTGCACAATTTTGGTTTCATCAAAAAATTTTACAATTTTTACAATATAAACAGAAAAAATTCTGGATCATGTGCAGAAACTAGTCGACTGGGCTTGATCTGAAGGGTGGTGGGCCCTTAGCAAGGAGATAAAGCACCCATCCTTGTCTAGCGTCACATACGCACCTTGACAAACACAGCTCTGGTAACTACTACATGCGCTTGCTTTCTCTCTCACTGCTAAACACTCTGCTGCCAACCTTACAACACCTGATTTACGTCAATCACACTAAACTGTTTCTGATTAGTCAATCCACTCTTCTCCATCTGAAAGCAAAGTAAGAAGGACAAACAACTTGTCCGCCAAATTGTTGGGCAAGTTGTTGTCCACATATCTTCCTCTATAATTGGAGGTGCCTAAACATTATTCCCACTTGCGTAACTGGTCATCCTCTACAATCAATGTCGGTAATGTAGGTCCAACACCCCAACACAATAAGCAAGTGGACTGCCTAATAACTTTGTGGAATTTATTAGTCGTGTACTATGAAAAGTATGTGAGTTATTACGTAATTGCTCAATTAAATAACTCGGAAGTTAAATCGCATGGACTAATGATTGCACATTTGAAAGTATGAGAACTATCTTTGAGAATCCTATGAAGTTGGTTTAGCCAGAGCAGGAGTTCACGTGTCGTCTTAATATTAAGCATGTGTTTGAAGCACGGCCCTTAGTTAAAACAAACTTTAGAATGCTTTATTTGAAAAGCGGAGATGGCACTTTAAAGGATGAGGGTTTATGAAAAGTGCCCATTCTTGACACATGTCAAGCTGAGACGGTGAGAATAGATCAATTGGAGAAAGGAGCCTAAGCTAAAGGAGACCATAGCCTACAAGATGATTAAGCCTAGAGTCGGTCTCCGAGATGGGAAGAAAATTTAAGTTGCACAGCATAGATCTAATAAACAAGTTAATCAGTTAAGTTCAGACCTAAACAAATTGCTACAGTGACCAAGAGGTAATTCAATGTGAAATAAACACATCTTATAAATAAGTAAAGCAAAAGGTTCACAAGATTGAGATATCTAAAGAGCAAGTTATTAAGAGTAAATTTCCAATGATTATCCAGCAATGCAAAAAGTCATCACCTTCAAAGATTCTCTTCATTACTTCTCCAAGGAGACAGCTAAATACTAATTCTAAACTTGCAATAAACAATTGTTTTGTGGTTGTGTATAGCTCTATTGATGTTGATTCCTTTATGTATAGGTCCTAATTGTCTTTGCGACATGATTCCTTTATTTGTTATTTCACTTATCAATCTTGGCAATTACCTAACTATATTAGCAGGACACTAGTTCTTAAGAAAATTAAAGACATAAAACATAGTCCTTAGTGATGTCGGAAGTGCTTAATCAATCATTTAAAAATGCAAAGGTAATTATCATAATGCTTAGCTTAGTCCTCAAACAAAGGGTAATAATCACTGTTTA
This sequence comes from Curcuma longa, assembly GCF_044706935.1. NCBI lineage: Eukaryota > Viridiplantae > Streptophyta > Magnoliopsida > Zingiberales > Zingiberaceae > Curcuma > Curcuma longa. The sequence goes on along the minus strand of NC_133867.1, from coordinate 7,267,175 downwards.
ATCCTCCAAATATCAGTTCCAACAACAATGCCATGTGCAATCAAGGTTATTTGTATCACAAGAGCTACTATGTGAAAAACCTTCAAGAGTGCTCATGTTGTACCGCATCTACATAACATCTCTAAACTTATTCGCCAAAGTGTGCATCTAGTCATTGCTTTATGACAGCAAAATGGGTTTATTCTTCTGTCTCTGTCACCTAGTGAAAAACTCCATAAAGTGATAGGCTAAATGAACAAAGCTTGGAATTGAGTCCCAAGGGATGCACGCTTAAAATTATCGTGCTACTCCTTTCAAGATTGTTGGAAAAAGTTCAGCACATCAATGCAAGAAGCATTGTAATAATCCATCTTGGTTGATAATCTTGCAAATGTTAAATTGGATCCATGGATTTATAGTATTAACCATCAAAGACCTGAACATTGATGGAATGAGAGCTTCTACATTTACTAATACTAATATTCTCTTCTCTGACATTCCAATCTTATTTAGTAATACTCTTGTAATGCTTCATCCTCTTACCCTCTCATCTTCTCCTCATATTGGCTTTTGATTCAAGTTAGAAATTCAACTAAATGACTGTTTTGATTCTTCCTATTTGGTATTTTTGTGCCTTTGAATAATAATCGCACTTCCTTGTTACTCACTTTTGATTGTACACAAGTAGTCATGGGTTTTAACAATGCTGGAATCACCTCTAGGTTATTCTGGAGATTATAGAACAAGCTAAGCCACAATCCTTATTATTCCACCAAATGGCAACACTACTGGATATTATAACATGGGAGTGAGCTAAGGAAATCTTAGCAAATCACCCATTTGCGCATATCGGAAACTTAATTGACCAAGTATATTAGAATGATTAAAATTAATTTGAGCAGAACTAATGATATAGTCATGCCTTAAAGTTACGGATGAGATTTATTTAATGAACCCAAATAGTAAGACTTACCGGACCCAAACATGATTACGAGACAAGTTTGATAGAATCTCCTAGCTAGGCATACTTTAGATTCACGTTTCTAAGTTAGGTCCTCCATCAAACACAAATGAAATTTTGCAAAATGGAATATACGTCGAATGTGTACACAACAAGGTCAAACTTTGATGCTCAAATTAGAGCATAGTCCCAAGAAGAGAATGGGAAAACTATGATATCGTTTGGCGCTATTTAGGAGGAGGCACTAAGAGAAAAGAAGGATTTACCGGCAAAAAAAAGGTCTGATAATCCTAAGGACTGATACTTCTAGGACTAGATCTGAATATAACATATATATAAATAATTTGCTCTTGTAAAGAGACATTGAGCTTAAATCGATGTGTACATTTTGTAGGTCATGTCCCAACCTCGTATTTGATATGACACTTAATTAAATCGATAAGAAATTATATCTTCGATCCAGTTTTCCCTCACTAACACGACTCCTTAATTTCAAAAATTTTCCATTCAGGAAAAAAATAGCTTCCGCAAAATTGTAAATAACTAAACTATTTCCTAACCCAAATATATAATTTAGACTATGTCATAAATTAAGCGCCTCACTTCACATACGGGGAAATGTAGGGAAACTGATGTCATCATAGTCCAAATGAACAGGAAGAGCTATAATAAAATAAGGAAAGGATCAACGTATTAAAATGCCGGGACATTGATGCCATCATAATCCACATGAACAGGAAGAGCTAGCTATAATAAAATAAGGACACAATCGGCGTGGCAAAACGCTAGGAAATTGATGACATCATAGTCCACGTGAACGGAAAGTGTTATCTATGATAATGTAAAGGAAACGATCGGCGTGGCAAAAAGCAGCGAATCCATCATAGCCCACATGAACAGAAAAAAATTTATTACTCCCCGTCTCACGTAATTAGCATGGCAATGTGGTCTTTTTCTTTTTTAAGTTTATCCATATTCACACTATTGGCATACTAGAAGACTGAAATAGCAGTCATTTATCCCTTGGTATATAATCATAACTCATCACTTTAGTCGAGATTAATCGATCCAAAGAATTAAACATTTAATATCAACTAAACAAACGAATGGTTATTTTGTTATTTTCATATAAATTTTATAATAAATATGAACAAAGATACACATTATCATTCAAACCTTATCAGATTACTTTTATTTGTTTGTTCCATTTACCGTGAAAAGGACGCACGATTCATGATTATATTCTATTAAAATTTTCCTTCTAAGCCTGCTGCATTCTCATACTCCTGCTCAAAAAAAAAAAAGCCAAAATCCTACCTAACCACTATCATCGATATGTGCGTGTTAAACCAAATTCGTAAGATAGTTTTGACAAAACTAAATAATTTTTAAAAATATATATATATAATTATAAAGAGTAAAGTGACGTATTATTTCATAAATAAAATTTTAAAAAATTATGTTATAAATTCTAAATTCTATCATATAAATAAATAAATTTAAACATTTTTAAAAATAATACAAAAATATATCTTTCAAAGGACATAAAGATCAAAGAGATAAAGTTTAAAAGCAAATATAAATATAAAAATATAATAATTTTGGTCTTATATAATAACTACTAGATCAATTTACAAGTCTAACCAAAATTATTATATAACTATTTTTAATTAAAATTAAATGTTAAATTAAATTTTTTAATATAAATAAATAAATTCACTCTGTAAAATGATGAAGGAATCAAACAATTTAAAAATAATATAAAAATATTACATAATTAATTTGGATAATATTTTTCAAATTTGTATTATAACAAATTTATATTATTATTTTTTACATTTTAAAAAAACTTGTATAATTTTTATAATTTATATGGATAAATTGCTTAACCATTTTTTCTGCAAAAGGTGAAATTCATCACCCTAGGTCCTACACGATTGGTCCTATGACCATCTGTGAGGAGATAAATCAAAAAACTACAATTGATCACGACGAATGAAAATTTTATCTTAGCTTCATCAAGATTAGAACTCTTGTCCTCTTTTACTTAGTCATAACTAACTCAACTATGCCCTGAGGGTTAAATTGTTTAACCACGTGCATTATATCGGTTGTTATACAAAATTTTTATTTAGACGGATTTATAAGAATATATTAGAATTAAAAAAGTAAAATTGATTAAATAAGCTTTTCACCTTAATGATAATTTTTAAAAAGCATGATTTAATGAAGTGCACCATTTTGATTTTCGTCTATAAAAGTACGTCTACGTAATTATTTAATTGTCGGCCGGACGTGCTTTTATTCAAAGGTCCTATCTCAATCTTATCCTACTCCTTGGCTTTCTCCTCACTCATCATCGCCTTTTAGCCAGCCAGGTGTTAGTGCTAGTGCAAAACTGCAAATAATGCGGGGGATTAGGGATACGTGTCCCTCCACGCGTCCGTTGATACTTTTCAGTTGTGGTCAACCAAGACGGAGATAAGATGCATGGGGTCGAAAGAATATTGCGTTGCAATATGAAGCTCTATATAGAGTATGTCATCACATCAGCAAAATTCACATGATTTGCTGATGGCAAAAACTAATGCAAACAGCAGAAAGATAGACATCCATCAATCAAGGATGACACATAATGAGCATTGCCCAAACTGCCATGTGCGTAGACGACTAGGTTGATAAAGTCTTAATGTTTCAGTGAATTATATGGAATTGAAACTGAAGCATAGATGACATGCGTAGACCTATGGTCAAGCTTAATTATCAGCCCATGGACATCCAAAAAGGTGTAGGAGCCATTTTAATCAAGCCCATAGATTTGGGGGATAGCAAAGAATTTTTCCCTACAACGATCCTCATATTCTCCCAAAAACGAGGAATTGGATATTTTGTTATCTTTACTCCAAATCTTACACTTCTAGTCTGAGAAGTTTACTTGGTAAGATGCAGAATGTATATATGCATCATTTGCACGGAGTTATAATTAAAGCATTGTAAGATACTCATTGCGATAACTGAAAGAAAAAATAACTGAAGCAAAGTGGGAATGGATCGGAGATACTTACATGGAAATTGAAAGAATTCGCTATGGACAAGTTGTAAAGATGTTTATCCTCAGTCCTTTTCGACTACTAAGATAATGAATTATCTGCAACAAATATTAGCTCTTACTTTATTTTAACTAAAAAAACTCAACCATTCACTCACAGAAATGTTACAGGAAGCAGAATACACACGGCAGCATAGACAACAAAACAAATATGAAATGAATGGAAAAATGGATTATTTTTCTTGCTTTAACATCTAAGATAGTCCACATATATCCCTTTCATCAATGCTAGGAGAAACCTTGAAAACATGGGCAAGGTGCAGTAAACCATCAATTATTAGTGATCACTTGAGTGGCATTTTGTACTAATTAAGCCAAGAGATGCTAAAACATTGATATTTGCATTCACTACAAGTGCTTAGATTGGATGCACTCTCATTATTTGCATGATAACTCTAGTTTAAATAGTCGTAGTCCAAAGCATCAATGTTTTTGCTGATGTTTGAATAGCTTAGTATCTATCAAAAGTGTCAATTTAAGTATCTAATGTGTCTATTCTTAAAGTTTCTTATAGATAATCAATTGAGATAACGGGTTCCCGTTCTGAGTGTTGGTGTTTTGATGGTGATCCCTGACACAGATTCAAGTGTCGGAGTTCCTAGATACTACATAATATAGGATAATACTGAATCTACCAGGCATCTTGTTATTGAGTGCTAATGGGGGTCCATTAAAGAAAAATGAAAAGATTCCAAATTAAAGAGGAAATAGTGATGCAAAGACAAAGACAGAAGATGATTCCGTTTAGATGGCTGGAGTTTCCTATGGTTCAATTACGAATTAAAATTGATTAGTCATTAGATAATAGGATCAAATTTCATTACATAAGCACGATAACCAAATTCAAGCGGAGTTACCAAGCTTAGTAAACAGTGGCAAAATGTATATCTACTCAATTGAAGACTACAATGTCAATACTGTTCTTATATATGGTGCTGAACCAGAAATTCCACCTTCCTTGTTTATATACTAATCTATGGCAATAACTAAAGTAGAAGAACAAAATAAATCAGATCAACATAGTTAAACGTGTTTGTTGCAGCTTCTAATAGGCTAACTCTTAGTCCTCATCTAAACTTAAGTTGATCTAGAATTTTTGAAAAGTGATTTCCTGAATACATCTCAAATCTGGAAACAGTGTCCTCTGAATTTGTCCATATAAGTATAGCAAAAGAGCAGTTACAAATCACCCCGCGCGTCACTAACAATAGTTACTGTATTTTACATCCCTCGTATCAAAACGTTGTTGTCTTAGACTAATGATAAAGCTTCAGCCAGAATAAGAATCTTGCAATCTATATTTTCAACACAAATTTCGGGAGGGAGGTAACTGCGAACTCAACAGTATTTATTTATCTGTATTAGGATAGCAGATTATAAACAAACAAACAAATACGAGATAGCATTTTGCTAATGGAAGTGTAAGACTATAAATAAACGAACAAATACGAGATAGCATTTTGCAACGAGAGAGAATAAACTAAGTCAGTCAAATGGAGAAAACAAACCTTAATCTCTATCACCAGCGGCCAACGAACCGTCGTGATTCCGTATCATCACTAGATAAAATATCACAATACATAAATCAACCCTGCGATCAAAAGTAGATAGTATCAACGAGTTAAACATTCAGCGAAGAAGAAGCAAGAGCGACCGGTCCAGAAGAAAAACTCAGACAAAATCATTAAAAAAAGAAAAAAAAAACGACGGAAGAAAAAACAGATCTCCTGAGCTTACCGCAAAAACTCAACGATCGTATCGCTTCCCCGATCAACATCCCAGCGAATGAAGACAAATAGTATAAACGAGAAACACTTGATGATGAGGAAGCAAGAGTGATCGATCGAGCAGAACAACTCGAACAAAATCAGTAAAAGAAATAAATCCGACGGAAGAAAAAAAAACAGATCTCCTGAGATTACCACAAACACTCAACGATCTCTATCAACATCCCAGAGAACGGAAAAAAAACAGGATAGAGATTGATCAAGAAGTACAACTCGAACAAAATTATTGAGAAAAAAATCCGACGGAAGAAGAATAGAGACCTGAGCTTACCACAAAAACTCACGATCGTATAGCTTTGCTGATCAACTTTTCAGAGAACGAAACTAGATCACATCGAAAAAATATAGATCGGATCGAAAAACAGGCGGCATTGGCCGAAGGAAGCGACTACTTCCACCATCTCGCCGCTGCCTCATGGCAGAGGAATAAAAATAGGAGCAACCGACTCTAACATCGATCATGCTTTCTAATATATAGGCCTCCGCCTTGAGTGAGGATTGTATACACACGATACCGATATCTCTATACTTACAATTCGAGCGTGCGCCTTTCGATTTGTTCTAGCATCGGATCTGCTCCGTCCATGTTGTGAGGCGATGCAAGGAAAACGACTTGATAATGGAATGGACGTCTGTGATATACGGTAGAACAAATCGAGGGATGTGATGAGTTCGTACTAATTAGGTTCCTTCTAACTTTTCAGATAAGGCTCAAAAATATCTCTATTGCAGACTGTAATGTTTATATTTTTATTATTGTTAAAAGAGATATATATATATATAATGTTTGATTTTTGTTAATTATCACACATTCATTGTCATACATGAAAATCGTTCTTTTTGCTTTGTCATATATATGAAAGTCTCGACGTCGTACAGTTGGCAGATTACCTGTAAAAAAAAAAAGTGTTTTGCTTTAACATTAAAAACTGCAAATTAATAAAAGTTCCAATTTAAAACTTACTCTACTTTTTCCACCTGCTAAACAACCACCCAATCGATCACCCAACCAAACCACTCTTTCAAAGGAAGGGATGGTCAATGGAAACCTCTAGAAGCATACCATCCAACCGTCCATCTTAGGCTCAACGATTAGGGTTCGCTCCCAGGACACCAACCAGAGGGGTCAACTTCTAGAGTCTTCTTCTCGACCACCAACACCGCCTTAAATTCTGAACGTGCCTCCATCTGTCTGCGTACCATTTCATGAGTTAGGGTTTCTTTCGATCGCGGCTTCCTCACGAGATCAGGCAGCTCTCTTGCGTAATTGCAATAATTTGTGAGGCAGAATCAGGACTCGTTTTCTTGGTGCTTCGTTTGATATCGTTCTCGGCGAGATCAGTAAGGTTTCGGCGCCAAGATGTTCGGGATGGCGCCGAAGAAGAGTGATAACACCAAGTACTATGAGATCCTCGGGGTGCCGAAGACTGCATCGCCGGAGGACCTCAAAAAGGCGTACCGGAAGGCCGCCATAAAAAACCATCCTGATAAGGGCGGTGACCCAGAGAAGGTAAGAATTTGATTGTTCTCCAGTTCAATAGGTGGGATCGGTGGTCTAATTTCTGATTTATGTTAGATAGTTACCACCGTTAAAATTTTTGTCGTTATTCATAGGATTCCATAGATCTATCACCAGTGTTAGATGTGTAACTATGCTAGCCTCATGCAGTTATTCTCCCTACGTTCGTTTGTTGATTAGTTGACGTCTAATTTGGAATCCTATCTGGCTGTTTTGTTTGATTTACTGTTTCCAAGGACATTATTTTTAACAATGGTTTGTAGATTGGTGAACAGGCAAAAAAATGCCTTCTTTTTAATATGAAAATTGTTCCACCGCTATGTTTGTCCTCCTTCCTGATCGGGGATAAGTGGCACCCAATTTCCATAGATATCTAATAATCTTCTCTCGGCCATCCTTTCTGGAACAATCAATGTTCATCATCGAGCTTGTGACAACATTCTCTAGGCATAATATGTTTCTTATTTTATTGGAATTTCACAAAATGAGCTTATTTTGGTTGTTATGCATCAGGCTTTCGAGAGGTTATGTCAGTGATAGTTTGTACCATGAAATTTGAGATGCTGATCAGCTATTTATCATCTGCTTTACAGTTTAAAGAGTTGGCTCAGGCTTATGAGGTTCTTAGTGACCCTGAGAAGCGTGAAATCTATGATCAGTATGGGGAAGACGCTCTCAAGGAGGGAATGGGTGGGGGCGGCGGTGGCCACAGCCCGTTCGACATCTTTGAGTCATTCTTTGGAGGGAACCCTTTTGGAGGTATTTTATCCGATCACATAATTCCACAATTATGAAGCAATGTTGTCCTAAACAATTGGTTCATCTCCCATGCAGGAGGCGGAAGCAGCAGAGGAGGACGAAGGCAGAGGAGGGGAGAAGATGTTATCCATCCCCTTAAGGTGTCCTTGGAAGAGCTGTACAATGGAACTTCCAAAAAACTTTCTCTTTCTCGGAATGCCATCTGCCAAAAGTGCAATGGGTGAGATATCTAGTAGTCTCCATTGCCTCCATCGCATTTGGAACAACAGGATGCCTAATAAATTTTGATTCTTCTGCAGGAAGGGTTCAAAATCTGGTGCTTCGACGAAGTGCTCCGGCTGTCGAGGTTCAGGCATGAAGGTTTCGATGAGGCAGTTAGCGCCTGGCATGATCCAGCAAATGCAGCACCCTTGCAACGAGTGTAAGGGGACAGGGGAGACGATTAATGAGAAGGATCGCTGTCCCAAATGTAAAGGTGAGAAGGTTGTACAGGAGAAGAAGGTATTGGAGGTTGTGGTCGAGAAGGGAATGCAGAATGGCCAGAAGATTACCTTCCCAGGCGAGGCTGATGAAGCAGTATGTTCTGCTCGATCATTCCCTACCTTTGAACGACCACAATACCTATGACTGCATTATGTGACCTTCATCCCTCTTTGTTTTTTTTTGCAGCCTGATACGGTGACCGGAGATATTGTGTTTGTCCTTCAAGAGAAGGAACACCCCAAGTTCAAGAGAAAGGGAGACGATCTCTTTTTTGAACACACTCTCTCACTTACCGAAGCACTCTGTGGCTTCCAATTTGTCTTGACACACTTGGATAACAGGCAATTGCTTATCAAGTCAAACCCTGGTGAAGTTGTGAAACCTGGTAAGATAATAATACCTTTTTGATGTATCAAAGCAGAGCTAGAATTTTGCTGAACTCAGTTCTAATGGTGAAAAAATTATGGCTGATCCAGACCAATTCAAGGCAATAAACGACGAGGGAATGCCCATGTACCAGAGGCCCTTCATGAAGGGGAAGCTGTACATCCACTTCACCGTGGACTTCCCTGATTCACTGACACCCGATCAATGCAAAGCGCTCGAGGCAGTGCTCCCGCTGAAGCCTGTATCGATGATGACTGACATGGAACTTGATGAGTGCGAGGAAACAACGTTACATGATGTTAATATTGATGAAGAAATGAGAAGGAAGCAATCCCAGGAAGCTTACGATGAAGATGACGACGCCCATGGAGGTGCTCAGAGAGTGCAGTGTGCACAACAATAAGTTCCCTACTACTGCTTGCTAGTAGATGTAATCTCGTGTTTTCTTTTTGTTATTGTTAGCTATTTACTCAGTCGCATAGAAGCTCCAGACTGTCTTAGATATTCTTGTCCTTGATGTCTCAGATAAATTTCCGATATATTACATTATTTGACCTACGTATTTAACAAATAATGTTTTAGATTCTTGTTTCTTTCTTTCTGACCACTGATAAAGGTTGCTAGCTACCTTGCGTACGTGTATACCAACAAAACTCACTCGTATCACGAATACCTATCACAAAAGAAAGTTCTATTTTTGATGTTAAGATGTTTGGGAGATCATTGTTTGAGGTTGTGAGGAACATTGAGATGAGATTTAGGATAAACGAAGGATTCAAAGAGAGACGATTGTGTTTGATAGTGAGACGGATAAAGACTTCTTCCTTTTCTTTTATCTATCAAGCCATAGATGAGGCTACGTTTCAAGAAGGTGTATGGTGCCATAACTCAAGCGAGCTTGGATTTTACTCCAAAATTCATATAAAGTGAAACGAGTTCTTCAATCCTTGAGAGGAAAATTTTGAGCATTGAAGAGGTTTGAGCTTCTGTGGAGCTATTGGCCAAGAGTGTTGGCCATTATAAATCAAGGAAAAACAGCAACGAATTTGAAACTATTCGGGTGGGGTGGTGGAGAAGATCCTATGATCTTTGGAACCTTCTACTATTGTGGTGGCCATTGAGATTTCTAAATATGCAAAAGACATGAAGTTTGGATGAGCTTATAGGTTTGTTCTGAGAGACTAGCATCACTATCATTGTTCAAATTGCTTCTCAGGGTAAGTTTGTCAATATGCCCTTCAAAATTTAAAATCTCTAGCCTATTCACTCTTTAACCACTAATACTATCAAATTATCACTAATAAATTGATCTCATGTGTTTATGACCTCATGGATCATCAAATTATTTAACAATGTTAATGATTGAGAGATAAAATAATAAAAATTTTATGGCCATTTAATGATTTAAAATTTTAAAAGATATCTTTTTGGAAAATAGATAAACCATTGAAGGTGAAATAATAATAAGTAAAAGTAGTATACTTGCTACAAAATTCATATTTTAGTGAAGGCGAACTCAATGAAGTTGTTGATAAGTTGCTTCATGTCTTCTTTTCCACTAATTGGTTAGCATGTCTAATTACTTGGAAAAGCCACATGACTTGTTACCCTAAAGACAAGCAATTGATAAACCTTCAATTGTGTTGTCATTGTTCAAAGTTTTCACAAGCAACAAGCAATCTACAAATGCAAAAAAGAAAGGGTAGACATATACAATCTCAACTGATAAAGCAAATCAATCTAAATAAAAAAGTAGTTTTATCAAATTATTGGTTCAATCAATGATGTTAATAATCTAAATCTGAACTTTTACTCAGTACTGATGTTAATTAATCACATCCTTCATGCTAATAATTAATTATTAATTAAATATGTATATGTGACACTACATGATCAATTACCCACCAGATACTTTAAAGCCTGTCTATATGCAACCATCACTTTAATTAATATCTAAATGGTTTGTTTTTGTCCCTTTTTTATATAAGTAATTAACTATATCCATGCACTAATTACTGCTCACAATAACTAATTGTTTCTTTTCAAAAGTAGTGCCAAGAACTAAAGAACAAATACAAATGACAAGTACGCAAGTCATGTCACACCTAAAAGTACCAGAAAAACAATTTTAAGCTAAAACAAATGTGAAAAATTTGGAACCTTTTCTATATGAATCCTGTCATCAGCAGTCATTTTATGATGCATCCCTTACAAAAATAATAATATTATCAGTTTAATGACCATTCCATTTTGCTCTTCAGTTTAATGATTATAATATTTGATGTATTGTGTATGATAATCAATAAGGTTATTATCACAAACATACTAATAATGATGTTTCTAAATGTTCTTAAGTTATAGTTGTTATATTTTCAAGATGATCTTATGACAATACTCTATAACATGCCATTTTTTTACTTGTAACAATTAAATTAGTAGTCAAGAATAAGAAATATATCAGAATAGATATCAATGTTACTATTTCTTTGAGTGATCTTTGTTCTTACACAGCAATTTTCCATAATGAAACAAAATATTTCTCTCTCAAAATATCCAATCAAGTTTTATACTATTCAAAATGACTATAATTGACTTAATTTCATTTATTGTGTAACTTAATTATGTGTTAACAATTAAATAGCTATAAAATTTCTATTTAACTTTTTAAAATTTTATTTTTACAAAAAAAAAATATAAAAATGAAAAGTTTTGCAACCCAAATAAGACACTTAATACAACAACTTTACATGCATGGAACCCTACCTAGCTAATCACTAGCTATCAAACATACTATGTGTTATATATAATATCAGCATATATCCAAAAACTTGAAATTATTTAAAGTTGACAAAAAAAAGTATTTGTTTTTTTTTGGCCAAATTCATTAAACAATAAGAAAACAAAAGATTAAAAAAATAAGGTGGTGGCATCTTTCTCTCTCTCTTTCTTTTTCTCTTTTTCCTCTCCAAATTAATGCAGCACTGGCTCTCCCCTTCCCCCATACACACATTGCCACATTGCCTTGTGAGTTACAGAGATTAATGTTAAGGCATCAAGGCAGTAGAATTCCTCCCACCCACTCCAATTCCACTTCTGAGCCACTACCAATCTCCATGCCCCACAGTACTAGCTACCATTCTCCTCTCTACACTTTGAGCCTGCAGCTATCTTCTATCTCAACACAATTAGGGCAGGTGAGACATAAGGGATCGGATCCCCTTCCCCTTTCCTATATATCTAGCTGTATTCTTAATTTGCTCCTCAATACTCACCTCTTTCCCTCTTGCGATCCCTTTGCTCATGTAGAGAAATCAATGTCAAACCAAGCTTTGCCTGATCAACGCATTTGCTATGTCCACTGCGACTTCTGCAACTCCGTTCTTGTGGTACAAACACTTTCACACATTTCTCTTTTCGAGATTCATTTTAGAGGTCAAGACTGTATATAATAATACTCAGAGATATAAAGGAGCCAAAGTTTCATTCAGTACTATTCAAGTACTCTTTTTAGCTAGGTTTTCGTCTAGGGTTCTAGCTAGGGTTCATCTTTATACATAGAGAAGTAAATGGAGACAGCACCATTTGACTGGTATATTAATTTCATATAAAAACATACTATATATGTACTGTCGCAGTGAATTAAAGGAATTATGATTATATTCATGATGGTTTGATAGAATAATCTCTTGAAGGTGCATGATCTCCACATGATTTTTACAGTTTGCTATTTGAATGACAAGTATAAACTCCTCAGATCTAGATCAAAACTTTGTTCTTATTTTGCATCTCTTACTTCTTTTGTTGTTGTTGTTGGTTGGAAGAAATATTATTCGATAAACTGAAAGAGAAGAAACAAAGAAATCTCTTTTCTTCTTCATCCTCCTCCTCATCATCTGGTGACATTATTGTCTTCTTTTTAATATTTATCGTCTTGAAACAGAAGTAACAAAGCCAAGCTTCTACTTCTTCTCCTTCTTCTCCTCCTCTTCCTCCTTCTCTATCATTAACGTTCAACCATTTTTCTTTTCATATTCTGAATTATTGTCTAGATCTTTCTTCTAATGTTCAAACTTTTGTTAAAAAAATAAAATTCTTCTGACTGATCCGTGAGCTCAGAAACACATTGATTTCCGAGAGCTAGCGAGTGCAACCCTTGTTTCGATCCCCTGATAGAAATAGCCTAAAAGACGAGACCTTCAGGTATATTTAGCTCCAAAAAGTAGGTATTGGGAAGGAAAAGGTAAAGCTTACACATCTATGCAAATGAAATAAAAGAAGAGATCGACTCATCATCTTTCTCTTCCCACAATGCTTATGATCATAGACCACCATGACTGCTCTTGCACTAACGTAATAAACATCATGTTCATTAAATCTTGTGTACGTAAACGAATTAAGGAAGCAGATATTGATTAATATAATAAAATGTATATATAGAATTAATTCAAAGAACAGTGAAATTGAGAGGATGAAATTTGTGCAGGTCAGTGTTCCTGGAAACAACCAGCTGGTGAGCAGTAGCGTTGTGCCAGTCCGATGTGGGCATTGCTCAAGCTTGTTATCTGTGAACATGGAAGCCTTGCTTCAGACACTCCCTTTTCATGATCATTTTCAGGTCTACCAATTTTAATCCAATCATCTTGGCATTGTTAATAGATAGATAGATAGATATGTAGTAAAACTTAATTAAAGGATTAAAGAAAAAAATGTTCAGTAATGTTAATTATAATTGAAAACAAGAGAATTAATATTAATTGTCATGATTTGTTGCTGCAGAGAGACAACATGGGATCTCATCAAGAACATAGGATGGAAAGTGGATCACCTTCCTCATTGTGCACAATGCCAAAGGGCCAAGAAGAAATTATGCTCCAAGCACAGTGTTAGATAATTATTTGATTGACTAAGATAAAGAATATTTTGGATATTATGTTAACTATTATTGAAATTTAATTTGTAGTTATTACGAGTTTCATATTCAAATTAAATTAGCAATATAATTTTCCAGCTAACTTAACTCTCTTTTTTACTGTATTAATTAGCATCAGAGAAGCGAGAACGTGTTCCCTCTGCATATAACAAGTTTATCAAGTGAGTTTTATGCATCTATTATGCTAAAAAAATAATAGTTTAAATGTAGATATATTTTCTTAAATTAAGTAGCTGAAATTATACAGGGAGGAAATACAAAGGATAAAGGCTAATAATCCAGACATCAGCCACAGAGAAGCTTTCAGTGCTGCAGCTAAGAATGTAAGTAACAATAGATAGATTGTTAGTGTATAATAATAACAGGAAATCATCATAATTATAGTGCTAAATAATGTGCTTTTGATTGTTTGTACTAATTATTTAATGTTTTAATTATTTTGTTGCAAAATATATTTTCTAATTAGCTTTTGTTGCAGTGGGCTCACCTTCCTCACCTCCATTTTGGGTTAACATTTGATAGCGACAAACAAAAGGAGATTGATGAAGCAATGGGTTCACCATGAATTAGGCCATCAGAGTTTCTAATTAATTCTGAATTATATATAATTTAAATTGCATGAATAATATCAAATATTTATATGCTGCATTAATATCTGCTGAACTGAACTTGTCAATCTTTATGACATTTGTAATGGAGAGAACTTAATTTGTTACTTGATGGCATTCAAAAGAAATTAATTATTCTCCTGGTTATTGTAATATAATATCACACATTAAAACACTGTTTACTGCAGTGATAAACTTAGTCATACCATTCTTGTTTTATCTCATCAATCAAATCTAAATTTGCATATAAATAAATATAATGGACACTAATACATACTTAAATATCACTCTAAATTTTCATTCAAATCGAGAGAGAAAATATTATTTCTAATTTTCGATCAGTAAATGTAAGGCAACAGTGCCTTGATTCCTTTAGGGAAACTCTCAAACTTGGAGATGTACCATCTTTTGGTGGCCCAACTCCTGCCCATCAAGTAGAATGCTGAACCAAGCATGAAGGAGGAGGCATTCAGAGTCTGCGCCATGAGTGCGACCCCAACCCAGATGAGTATTTCAAAGAGATAGTGTGGGCAGATGACTAGTCCAAACAGCCCACCCTCAGGGATCTTGTAGCTTAATTCGTCTCCCTTCTTTCTCAGCTTCGAGAGGAGGCAGTGATGGTACAAGTTGCCGAGCATTCCGATAGCGAACACGACTGCGCCGGCGTACTTGAGGTCCACTGCCGGCTCCGGTGCGCCCAGGGCCAGATACTGAGCGTAGAGAATGCAAACGGTGTGGATGAAATAGCTGAAGGATATCGAAATGGCTGAGTCCAGCATGATGGCCCCGCTGAATTGGTGAACGAATAGTACCTGAGGTTAAATTTATTTGTCAATCAGTCCGACAAAATCCAAAATCGATCAAACCAGTCGACTCGACCAACTAGTCTAACTAGACTAGATTAGATTAGAGTGAGTGGCTCAAGGAAATATAAGAATCATTATTTTTATACAAAATTTAAAAGGAATAAAATAACTATTCTTGTGATAATAGAACACTTGCAAATACTAATGAGAAAGTGAAAATATAACAACCCGTGACCATAAACACAACTTCTCAGTATATTAACAACTGAACACATAAATAAATAAATTTATTTATTAAAAATTATTTTGAAACATCTATGGCATAATTTATTTTAAAAAGTTTAATTAATTTTCCTTCTTACTATTGACATGGAAGTAATTTTATTTGGTCAAAAGTATATATATATATATATATATATATATTATATATAATACGTCATACTGATACTTGATTTTTTTTATCGAAAGAACATCCCACTATCTTATAAAATGATATAATTATTCTTCAGTATTGTTCATCTCCCGTCTAAATTTTAAACTAAATGGGTGTATTGTAACAGTTAAGAAGTCGTAGCTATTATTCAGTTGTAGTAACTATGATTTTATAACTGTTATAATATAAAAAAAATTAAACAAAACTCAAAAGGATGTCCCTTTTAACTAAAATTATTTGGAGTTTTCGAAAAGGATTTAAACGATATTTTTTGAATCTAAAACTTAATCATTACAGGTTTCATCCTATAATCAATTATATTGTAGATGTCTGAATGAACTTCAATTTGATATATTGTGTATTATGTGATCCAATTCGAGTTAAAAATTATAATCTCTCAAATTTGAAGTGTAACATTCACGTTGTAGTAGCTATAAAACCATAACTACTACAACTATGTAATAATTACGATTTGTAACTACTACAATTGAGTTGTCATGAAGTTATAACAATTATATATAATTTTATAACTATTATAATCTGAACATTAAATTCTAAATTTTGAAAAGTCATAACTTTAATTAACTCAACTTGAATCATGAAATCATAATATATCAAATTGAAACTCATTCAAAAATATATGATAGATGCAACCCGTAACAATCAAATTTCAAACTAAAAAATATCATTTAAAATATTTTCAAATACTCCAATTAATTTTAATCTTAACTTTTTTTTACCATATTATAATAGCTACGGTTTTACCATTGCTATAACACCCAACTAATTTAAGATTTTAACAGAAGAGATGAAGTATACTAAAGAAGGAAATTGATCAGCCGCGCACCTTCCCTACGCGATCCCGTCCGCACCTTCTCCTACCCACGCCCACTGCCGCCGCGATTTCATCGCCGTCCGGCCATCTCCGGCCGCCGGACTGGACCCAATCGACGCGCCACTGGCCGGCGCGTCGACCGGCGTCGGTCCGGCGGCCGGAGATGGCCGGACGGCGGCGAATTTGGCCGGAAACCGAGACCACAGTGACTGGCGCCGTTTCCGGCCAAATCGCGGCCGGAATTTGGCCGGATTCCGGCCGCGATTTGGCCGGAAACGGCGCCAGTCACTGTGGTCTCGGTTTCCGGCCAAATTCGCCGCCGTCCGGCCATCTCCGGCCGCCGGACCGACGCCGGTCGACGCGCCGACGAGTGGCGCGTCGATCGGGCCTGGTCCGTCGGCCGGAGATGGCCGGACGGCGATGAAATCGCGGCGGCAGTGGCTGTGGGTGGCAGAGCTGCGGATTCCGGCCGAATTCGCGGTCGTCCGGTCACCGGAGGCCGCCGGACCGACGCCGGTCGATGCGCCGTCGAGTGGTGCGTCGATCGGGCCCGGTCCGGTCGCCGGAGGTGGCCGGACGGCGGAACGGCAGCGGCGGCAGTGGGCGCGAGTCGGGTGTCGCGCACGGTTCGCGGACGAGGATTCGCGCAGTAGATCACTTCTCTACTAAAGAATATATCATTTTATCCCAAGTAAGATGTCTTTTAATAAAAATAAATAAATTCTTTTAATAAAAAATCAACCTAACACACATAAAAAATACATACTTTTAATAAAAAATCAACCTAACACGTTTGCCGTTTTATTTATAAAGGTGTGTCCAAATTCTAGCTGTTATCACAATCACGAATAAGGAAAACACTAAAGAACAATGTAAAGACAGCTAGCGCACAGTTTGGCCTTACCTTCTACGGTAGGAATTCCCAAATCTGATTCTTACCTCGAGATCCCTCTTGAGGAAATGAAGCAGGAGGGCGAGCGCGACCAAGAGGCCCCTCTCGTCGGCCACGAGGCCGGGGACAGCGAAGGCTGCGGCGGCGGCGAGCAGCGCGGGCGTGTATAAGAAGAGCATCCCGGCGCGGCTGGAGATGCGGACCCGATCGGCGCCGCCGCCTCTGGGTTTGTTGGCGTTCCAGAACTTGGAGTAGGCCAGGTGCTTGCCCCGCACCTCGGAGACGCCGATGAGGGCGAGGGAGGTGCAGCTGATCGCCGACATCGCCGTGAGGAAGATCGAAGGCGGCGGAGGGTAGAAAAGGCCCAGGCCCGTGATCGCCGACGGCATCTTCTCGCCTCCTACAGATTTGATGAAGAGGACGAGAGAGAGAGAGAGAGAGAGAGAGAGAACGTGGAGAGATGGCGAACAGAGAGGCAGACACAAAGAGAACCCGCACGACGCCCATTTGTAGCGAGCAAGATTTTAATATTTATTTATTTTTATACGGCACGTAATTTTACAAAAATAGGGAAACAATAATTATTTGAGTCAAATATATCAATTCAAAACACTTTGCCTTGACCAAATAAAATAAAATTAGTTGTTTATAAAACATTATATTATCACAAATCTATGAAAAAAAACCCATTTTTATATCTTCAAAAGACTCCTTAGAAGTGTTTCTTCAAGTTTAGGGGTGTAAATAAACTGAACCAAGTTTATAAAGCAGAGCAAATTGGAGCACTTAGACAAGGCTATTAAATATACTCTGTTCTTCCACAATGTTTTGCCCTAAAGTGAATACGGCAACAAGTAAAATCCAAATGCAAATCCATTTGTGATTACTCCCGAAGAAAATACCAAAAGAGAAGTTCAAAAATTAGTGCTTGCTGATTAACTTACTAAAGTCTAGAATACGTAAGGAATCAAGGCCTTGACATGGCTCGGGAACTCCCCGTGAAACTTGGCGAGATACCACTTCCTTGTCGCCCAGCTCCTGCCCATCAAGTAGCCCAAGGTGCCCAGCAGCACTCCCGAAGCAAACAGGGTCTGCGAGATGAGGGCGATCCCAACAAACTCAATGGCCTCGAAGAGGTAGTGTGGGCAAGCCACCAGGCCGAAGAGCCCCCCTTTGGGGATCTTGTAGGGCTTGTCCCCCTTCTTCTTGTTGTTGTTGGTTCTTAAGCCGGCGAGGAGGTGGTGGTGGTAGAAGTTGCCGGTGATGCCTGCGAGGAAGAGGAGGATGCCTGCGAGTTGCAGGTCGAGAGTTGGGGGGTGGATGGCGAGGTTCTGGGCATGGAGTAAGCAGGCAGTGGCTGTGAGGTAGCCAGCGGAGATTTGGAGGGCTGTGTTGAGGGGAACGTGGCCACTGTACTGGTGGATGAAGAGAACCTGATGAAAAATTGTGTTGTGAATATCACATCAATCTTCTATCGAATACAAGAAGATAAAGCATGAGGAAATAAGGAGGAGGAGTTGTACCTCTAGAACTCGTTTGAAGAAATGGACGAAGAGAATGAAACAGAGCAACCAGGACCTCTCGCCGGACCAGCGCTCCAGGGAGGAAGGCGGCGGCCGCGGCTGCTACCAGGGCCGGCGTGTAGATCAGTAGCATCCCTGTGCGGCTGGGGAGAAAGCGGATCGAGCGCTTGCCGCCGGAGGAGGCGGAGGGGGAGAACTTGGAGTACGTGACGTTTAGGCCCCGGGCCTCGGTGAAGCTGACGACGACGGCGAAGACACAGCCGGAGGCGAACATGCCGGCGATGAAGACCGAGGGGAGCAACGGGTAGTAGAACAGGTGTTGAAGGATCGACATGTTGACGATTTCAGATGTGTGAGTGAGAAATTGAGAAGAGAAGACTTTTTTGGTTGGTTTATTTATAGACCATGAATGGATGGATGGTCCAACGCCGTTCAATTTACGGATACAAGGAATATAAATATTTGTTTAAAAAAAGCAACAAAATCAAGTCAATTTTTCTAGAAGTTTGATCTGATTTTGTAAAAAGCTTTCATAAACTTCAAAACACGTGGAAAAGAAGCAATTTTGCAGTGTTTTTCTAAGCACAGCCAAAAGACCAAGAATAGTGAAAAGCAAGCTTTCATAAACTACGAGAACCAGAAGAAGAAAAAACTACTGTTAAAACATCAAACACATGGAGAAGAACAAGCAAAAGAAGCTCAGAGCTTGATGACGATGCTCCAAGGATTGCCTCAGGAAACAATGGGCTCACAGTTTCTGCAACGCGATCACAGCAGCAGCAGAAGGTGCAATTCCATCTTCACCGCAGACGAATCTCTTTACCTCCGCCACCGACTCCTCTTCCTTGCTGGGATCGAATAGCTCCACGCTGTGACAGCCGTCGGACTCCAAGCTCGCCACACGCTCACGCCTCTCCTCTCCAACATTCTCGCGAACTCCCTTTGCCGATCGAAGAGTGGATCTCCCGTGTGCCCTCTCACCAGGCACCGTGGGAAATTGCGCAGCCCTGCGAACAGCTTCTCCTCGTTCTTCAGCGGATTGGAGTACTCGTGGTCCCTGTCCGCGCCATCCGGCAATGCCAGCTCCCACATCAAGTCGTTCGCCGGCAAAGGTATGATCTTGTCGTCCTTCAGCCTCAACTCGGACTCAGTCCGCTCGATTCCTCCGAAGTAGGGCTGGTCCAGCACCAGCCCCACGATGTTCACGGGATCCAATGGCTCCGGGAGCGCCGCCGCGAGGACGGCGGCGTGGAAGGCGATGGCAGCGCCGGCGCTGTTGCCCATGAGAAAGCAGCGGGAGAAGTCGGCGCAGTCGGTGAGTGGGAGGGGGAGGTTTCCCTCCGTCGAGGCGCCGGTGGCATGGGCGCGGAGCCAGAGAAGGGCGTCGATGGCGTCCTCGAAGGCGGCGGGCAGGCGGTGCTCCGGGGCGAGGCGATAGTCGACGGAGAGGACGAGGGCGGGGAGTTCGGCGGCGAGGCGGGCGCAGGAAGCGTGCACAGGGCCGGAGGCGGAGCGGAAGAGGATGAATCCGCCGCCGTGGAAGTAGACTATGACGGGGAGCTTGGAGGCGGAAGGCGGAGAAGGGGAGGGAAGGAAGAGGCGGAGAGTGGTGCGGCGTGCGGGGTTGAGGGGGAGGTCGCGGCAGAGAACGCCGGCGTCGGAGGAGGGAGGAGAAAGGGGGAAAGAGAGACCTCTGGTGATGGAACCGTCAGGGTTACGGGAGATCCTCAACACCTTGTAGGGATCCATGGAGGCGCAGTCAGTGTTCTTCTAGATCCTTGCGCCACTAATCACAGTGAAGTTCGATTCTTTGACAGGATGATGAACTGAGGAAGATCCACGAAGGAACAGCTCTTGATAGAGAAGAAGTTTAGGGCATGCTCCTGCCGTCCTGTTTCTGCCATTGTCGGCTAGATCAGGAAGGGTAAATGATGGGTCGCTATCTTGTTAGTTCAATAGTTGAGAAATTGTCTATTCGCGCAGTTAACCATTGTCGGCCATGATTGCACTGTCAGTAGCTGTGATTTCGCAAGCAAACCATCAAGAAGATGAAAACATATTCGGGCTATAGTTTTTTTTTTTTTTTTTATATTAGATAAACAATAAAAATTGTCTTAGTTCTTGTGCACTTTCTTTGAAGTAAACAGGAAAGTAAAAAGGCCATAAGAAGAAGAAGGGTGCAAACCATACAAGGAAGTCAATCCATATTTTGTATTGGCTAGCATAGTAGATTATGAATTCTTAGGGGTTTCTTAAAAATTTATAAAATGGGCAAAGTATATTCTATGCCAATAATATGATCATTTAATTTTTATTTTTTTTAAAAAATGGTTGACCTAACTAGAAACCACCCAAGTTGAGCCAACTAAATCCAACTAGAGTAGTGTGTTGGTTGGTGGGCAAGTCAGTAACATGTATATCTAACACATCTTACCTCCTCATCATGAACTTAGTATGAAATGGAACACAATTGTCTCATGAGACAAGTCATACCTCATTGTTTCCGCATGTCATGATAGTCAAAGAAAAAATAGCCAACGTATTATACAATTCCAGTGTTCATAGTGACATAGAAAAAAATACCACAAATGATATTAATTATTCTACACTATCAGCAGTTCACAAGCCTAAAATAATGATCGCAGTCGAAAAACAAACAGGCTTTTCGGAATATATATATTTGCACTCACCTCATGATTACACAAATGCAATTTTAAACCAAATAACATCCATTCACAACCGGACCGTGCGAATGAGAGCTCCAACTGCAATATCAAGAACAAATGCGTATTTTACCCTCCGCAAGCTTAGCGGATGGTTTTCAGTCTATTTCAAGAATCCTCAGTTTATGTGAAAAACAAAAAAGTGAAATCAGAATCACCTAAACAAGCAACATTATTAAGAAAAATTGATAGGTAAACCATAAGTAGCACTGAGCAATATACCTAGGAAACTGATGAACGAGATGAGAACAAGGGGATACGAGGAAGAAAATGCATGAAAGAAACTTCAAGCAAAAACGCGGCCTAATTGACCAATGACTGGCCTAGGAATCAGAATAACCAACACACAGACAACATGATTAGGAAAAATTGGGAGGATAAGACGCCTACGTCTTTCACTTGGCGCTTGCCAGTTGACTGCGGAGGAGCTTGGCAGCTGCGACCATGTTGCTAAGAGCAGGCTTCACCTCACCATACTTGCGAGTCTTGAGCCCGCAGTCAGGGTTGACCCAGAGGATGTTGGTCTCTAGGACGGCCAGCATCTTGTTGATGCGGTCGGCAATCTCCTCAGTGGAGGGGATCCTCGGGGAGTGGATGTCATACACACCAGGGCCAATGCCGGCGCCGTACTTCACTCCCTCACGGAACACCGAGAGCAGCTTCTCGTCGGATCGGGAGTTCTCAATGGTGATCACGTCGGCATCCATGTCAATGATGGAGTGGATGATGTCGTTGAAATTAGAGTAGCACATGTGGGTGTGAATCTGTAAATGCAAGATGACGAATGGTTGACAAAATAATCAAAGGATATTATTCCTACACCATAAAACTTTGAATAGATTAATCATTTTTTACCCCAAAAAAAAGATTGATCATTCTCTTATAAATCATTCTTAATGGTTCCTTTTAAATCGTTCTTCCACGAAGCAAACTAATACATATCCTTTTTCTAATTAATGTTCTTAAAGTAACTATTTTATTTCACATCAAATAGGTTGAACAAACCATGTGTTATAAGTGTAAAGAGTTGAGGAAAACCTGGGTAGTGTCCTGGACGCCACAGTTTGTGATCCTGAAGGAATGAACAGCCCAGTCCAAGTAGAAAGCTTGCTCGGACTTCCGAAGAGGAAGGCCTTCACGTAGAGCAGCTTCATCGATTTGGATGACCTGTATACCAGCAGCTTCTAAATCCTCAACCTCTTTCTTGATAGCAAGAGCAATTTGGTAGCAAGTCTCAGACCTGATGGTATATATTAGGGCATTAATTAGATGCATAAGGTGAAGTATATGTCTATCTCTAGTTTATAGTGAAATTGGCTCACCTGGGTTGGTCATTCCTTACAAAGGACCAGTTGAGAATTGTGACAGGACCTGTCAACATACCCTTCATTGGGCGAGAAGTCATGCTTTGAGCTGTTTTAGACCAGAATACAGTCATTGCGTCGGGTCGGCTAACATCACCATATATGATGGGAGGCTTAACACAGCGTGAACCATAAGATTGCACCCAGCCATTAACAGTGAATGCGAAGCCCAACAATTGTTCCCCAAAATATTCAACCATGTCATTTCTCTAAGAGGAAAAGAAAACAAAATTGAAATCAGAATGACATGGGTTCCACGCTAAGCTATATGTATTCTCAGACATTCCTAATTTGAATCTAAGATAATAAGGCTCCCATGCTCACCTCAGGCTCTCCATGGACCAAAACATCAATATCGAGTTCTTCTTGGAGCTTGACAACTTTGCTGATTTCCTCTTTGATGGCCTTCACGTATTCTTCCTTAGAGATCCTGCAATATATCCAGGTGTTGAATACAAAAAATGAAAGTTCAAAGAAAAAGTTAAATAGAAGAGTAAATTTGTTGGAAAGCACCCACTTGTTTGCCTTGTATTCTCGTCGCACTCTTCGAAGATCCATTGTTTGAGGGAATGAACCAATTGTAGTAGTGGGAAGAATTGGAAGGTTGAGCTTTTTCTGCTGAGCATCTAGCCTGGCACTAACATTAGTGGGTCGGCGATGGTCAGATCCCTTCAAGGCAGCAGCCTACGCAAACCATCATTGAATTTGTTAGACATTCTGAGAAACCATAAATCAACCACAGCTTAAGATACTTACGTCTCTCTGAACTTCTTCATTGGTCACGCGAGGGGAGGACTTTCTTGAGGTCTGAGCAGAAGCATTGGCGGAGAAGAAACCCTGTTCATGCAAAACAAAAATGCAATATAAGAAAACATGTGGAAACAAAACTGTGCATGGTCAACTGATCAAGATGGCATCGACGAAAAGCATATCGCTCTAAGATCAACTTTCATGAATGACCAAAAGCTATACAAGATGTGCCAGAGTACCACCTCTGTGCCATGACTGGCACAGATGCTGTGCCATTTGATTCTATGATTCCAGATATCATAAGCTTTTGTCATCATTATGAAACCTAGAAACAGGAATCACTTTTGTAGTGAGAACTACCTCATCCTTCTCACCAGCCAACGCTTTAGCCAATGCATTTACTTCAACAACTTTTTGAGCCGCAAAAGCAAGCCATGACTTGATCTCACTATCCAGTTTTGTCTCGTTGACAAGGTCGACAGCAGTGTGCATGAGTGAGCATGAAGTTGAGACAACAAGCTTATCTACAGACAAACATTAAATAATATCAGCTGCATTTTCAACAAAAACAATAATTGGAAAGAAAGAAAAGGCACGCCACTAATACCTTTTCCAACAATGGCCTCAAGACCCGCAAGTGTACTGAGAGAGGATGCAAGATCATTTGCCCAAATGTTCCTTCCATCAACAACTCCAGCAAAAAGATATTTGCCAGCAGGGAAGCCAGCAGTCTTGATCAAGTCAAGTGTCTGGGTTCCACGAACAAGATCAAAACCAAAACCGTGGACACCCTTCAAAGCAGTAACAGTCCTGAAAAGTACAAAACGATCATGAATTCTTCCAAGAAGAAAGATCCAATATGGTATTAGTAAATATAAGCCAACTAACTTGTATGCTTCTGCAGGGATATCAGCAAAGTAAGTCTCAATGAGCACATTCAAACCACCAAGAGATGATTCTAGTTCTGCGTAAGCCTTTGTGAATGCCTCCAACTGATGAGACTGAAGATCTATGACAAGGGTTGGCTCATCAAACTGAATCCATGTAGCACCAGCTGCCTTCAGCTCAGCAATAGCTTCCCTATGTTTTTGTCATATTATAAGTACAAAATTACAAGATAAAGAGAACGTATAGAATGGTTTACAATGCTTACTTGTAAATGGGCAGAATGCTTTCCAAAAGTGAAAGGGGAGAAAATGACTTCTCGACACCTCTAGCAGGTTTTGAGAGCAACAAGTATGTTACAGGACCGATGAGAATAGGGACAGTCTCAATTCCCAACTGCATGATTTAAGAAAGATAATAAACTCAGATCATAGAATAAGTTGCTTAAAAAATTTACAGTATATAAAGCTAAAATTAACACTTTCTCCTATCTCCAATCATGATAACTCTTTGAATAGGAAGTAAATATCATGCTAATAGGATATCTAATTCATTGTAGACCTAAATCCAATATGATACTTCTAGCATTGGAATCACAAAAGAAAATTCAAATTTAACTAAAAAGAGAAGGAACCAGGCACATACCGCCTTCGCTTCCTTGTACTCAGACACTGCCTTGTGAGAGGAGTATGAGAATTTGGTGTGCGGGCCCAACTCAGGTACAATGAAATGACTATGAAGGAAATCAAACTATGTTAGTAAAAAAAAGAAGAAGAATCAACAATTTCAATCAAAAGAAGCTCAAAAATGCTTACTAGTTGGTGTCGAACCACTTGGTCATCTCCATAGCAGGAACAGAGGCATTTCCCCTAGCCATAGAGAAATAGATATCAAATCCAATCTCGCCACCAGTATAATTGTACCTCTCAGGTACAGCACCAACCATTGCTGTGGTATCAAGCACTTGATCATAGTAAGAAAATGTATTGCTGGGGATGTATTTGATTCCAGCATCAGCCATTTGCTTCCATATGGAAGATCTGAGTTCAGCTGCAACCTTTTGCAAATCATCAGCACTGCTCCTCCCATCCCAAAATGATTCTAAAGCAAATTTGAGCTCTCTCTTGGGACCCATGCGAGGATATCCAACAATGTGTGACGCCATTTTCCTATACATGTCAAGAAAATGAAACTAAGTTTTCAGGAAACAAAGTTCCCCGTCAAATGGATCTACACAATTTGTAAATTATCACTTTAATAGAAACATGAAATGATAACATCCATAACAAAGAAAGAATTAATAGCACTACACGCCCAATTAGCTACTTCAAAACTCTGGAATGCATCTAGCTTCTTATTTCACATTATCACATATGAATACCAAGTTGTTCTGAATTTAAATTAATGAAGCTATCTTTTCAATAACAACGAGGATATCAGAAAGGTGCCAACAATGCCAGAGCAATAGGTCGATCCTGTACATTGTTACCTCGTCCATCAATTGCGCAAGCAAAACCCATTAACGATAAAAATATATCATTATAATATTGTGTCAGCAGTCAAAAATTCACAGGCAACGTTAATAGCAACGAAAAACATAATGGAACTGATAACGAAAAAGATGGGGAAAACTAAACAAGGAAGCAAAGTCATCGGGGCGACAAACAGACAAAATAGGTTGAAGGTAGCAATGCCGAATGCATGTTCAATAAAGATCTGATGTCCTCAGTAATGAGACTCGAAAATAGGTAGCCCAGAGAATTGGCATAAAAACTAATCATGAACAGAAGTAAATCAAATCAACTAAGCAAACCCAGATCTATACGTTACGATACTGAAAAATGATGGCACGTGAACTAGGCAAAAAGGATTCACTCTTTTTTAGGCAAAAACGTCAGATCTACGTCGTTCTAATCATGAGTAACCCAGAAAGATGAGTGGATCTAACATTTCAATTGAGCAGAAAGGTTCGCCGGTCAGCTCGAAAGAATATTCACGATAAATAGTTGCATTCAAAAACAGATCTGGAAGCAAACAACCTACTCATCCAGATCTAGAACGAACAAATACAGATCCAGAGTGGATAAATCTCCGGAAGAAATTCCGCCAAAAAGATAGCTCATAAAACAAAATGAAGAAGATCCACCACATGATGCAGAAATCAAATCTCAAATCGTTAGCAAAGATCACTAACCAGTAAGACCTCAACGAAACCAAAGTCAAGATGCTTCTAGGTCGGATCATACCGAGAAAAGTGCTCTACTTAGATCTTAAAACGAAAACTATGATGGAAGGAGAACGCGGATCGAGTGGAGACCGGAAATCGCGAGAAGAGAGAGCTCACCTTGGAGAGCGGAGAAGGAAGCGGTGCCAACGAAGAGCAATGGATCGCGAAGCGACAGGCGCGAGTGTGAGAGGGGGTCTGTGGCGCCTTTTATAGGCAGCTACTCAGATGCATCGCACCAACAAAGGTAATAAAACCAAATGTTTAATTATTATTATTTAATAAAACATAACTAAAATGGGTAAATGTAATGTAATTTGCAAATAAAAAACTTCACTTGATCTTTCGCGCTTTAATTAACTTTTTTTTATCGTTTTTCCATCTAACTATTATAAATTATTCTTTTAAATTTAATCATTCTAATAATAATAAATTGGTTTATGTTGCACACTTTAAATAAATTGAATATTTATTTATATCCATTCAATATAAAATTATTTAAAATAAATAAATTTAAATATATTATTAAATTAACTATATAAATATTTATTAAGAATAATTACGAATTATTCAAAAATAATACGAATAAAAATTATGAATTATATTCATACTAAATGAATAAGTTTATCAAACTCATTAATCAATCAATTTAAACAATCAAAAAATCCCAAATTGAAATCTCAAGAACAAAACGAACAACTTCACTAAATCAAATTTAATCAACTGTTTTAGCAATTTAATTTATTTTAATTTTGATTGAGTAATATAAAACTTAGCTCAACTTAATTATCTCGTTTATGGCCCTAAGGTTCAATCTAATTTCAACATACTAATAAGGAATTGGTGGATGGTAGGTGGATGAGTTGGCGAGATGATTAACACTACCGGTTAAGAAAGAATATTTAGTCCACAATTTAGCAAACACAAATTAATTAAGGTGAATTAAATAGCTCACTACATTAGTGGTATAGATCAAAACAATTTTGTTATTAGAAACACACACTAAAGGTTGGTCTTCCTTCTTGGCGTTTCATCCTGCTTTTGAAATCTTGCTTCTGATCTCACATCTCAAGAGGTTGCAACTCTCCAATTTGCATTGACGCTACTACTCTCCGATTGGGACAAATAGTTTCGTTCTGAAACCTTACTAAAGTTTCAACTAGTGAATTAATAATTGGGTGATGTTGGGATAACAATCAAAGTTCCACATTGGAAATATATGGAAAGATTTATAAGATGGAAAATATCTCATTGGTATGAGACTTTTTGGATAATATCTAAAAATAAAATCATGAGGACGTGACCCTAAAGTGGACAATATCAAGGGGGTGGGTCCGTTGGGACTTAAAGACGGATCTGTTGGATCCGTATCCGTTAAGGTAGTATTTCTTTGTCAAGATTTCTTTGTTTGAGGATAGATTGAAAATATATGGAAATATATTTTTATTGGTACGAGACCTTTTGGATAATATCAAAAAATAAAATCAGTCAAAAGTGGATAATATCGTACCATTATAGAGATATATATAGATTCTATCGGATCTAACAGGTGATAGTTCCTAAAATAGAAACTGAACCAATTTTTAAATCTTTATTACATATTCTCATGTTTCTGTGTTATCACTCTCACCTCATTGCTGAGTGTGGCCGAAACATCGCCTTGCAGGTGCCAGCGGATTAAAACTGATTTCACCTTCGAATACGATTTCCTCGAGGATGAACTCGTTGTATGAAGTTGCTAAATGCTAAAGAAGATGAAAGGAAAATGGTAGTTCTGGTATGATGTGTTTTCCCTTGCTTAGTTGATTATAAACAATTGTGAAATAATCGTAATGTTACCTACTTTGGTTGAATTTATTGAACAGGAAGTTATTCCAATACTTCGAATTTCATTCCCTTCGCAGATGATTTTTTGATACCCTGAGCAGAAGCTTTAGCGTACGTTGACGATGTCAAGTAACCTTGCGTCGACGCTTCAGTTTTTGAAGAAAAAGTTGAATCTATGTTGCGTATCTTATTTTACAATCCATTTTGTTTCTAATTTGCTTGTGTGTGTATATATATATATATTGATTTGGATATAGAACATTTTGATAACGAAATGAAATTTTTTTTCTAAGCTATTTTGATATTTTATTTCTCTTGAGCGATCCTGCAATACATGAATGAATTAGCTGAGAATTGACTACAAATGTAATACATCACATCGTGAAGAAGGCAGTATCCAGAAGGATACCTCTTTTCAATTTTGATGTTGCTTGCTGAGCATTTCAAACAATAAAAAGTAACATTTATTTATTTTTTTCATATTTAAATATTCAGATTTCGCTGGATGATTTTTCTTTTTGATTTATTTATTGGGTATATTTAAAATATAATATATTTAGAAGTTTATTTTTAAAATACTTGTCTGATTTATTTTTTATTTTAATATATCGTTGTGGTTCAATTGGATGATGTTTAAGTTTAATAATATAATAATAAAATAAAAAATAAAAAATGTTGGTAGTCATCAGAAAGAATAAAATTTTTTTTTAAAGCAGCACTCCACGTTATCCTAGCACGTGCTCTCTGCCTATCGTTACCCATTAATCAACCAGCTTTGCATTGGACTACAGCAGGGTCCTTTCGACACTAAATCAGGTAATAATGTGGGTGACTCGGGGATGGAGCAGTTGTCGTATAAAGGCATTGGCCTTGTCTCCATCTCTACTTACCCACCCGCACACTCGCGTAGATATTTGGGGCCTTTCGATAATAAATCACGTAGTTTTCCTGGTATACACGCAAATAAAATCGACTATTGGGCTTGCATAGTAATATAAATCCACACGCTATTTGCCGATTTCCCCCAAATCGCGTCTTTGGCTTCCCCGATCATTCGATTTGCGACTTTTCCCGTCGTCTTCGTGTAATTTTCTAGGTTTTTGATCTGCATCAATGAGATTCTACTTGTTTCCTTTCTGTTTTATTTTCTGTTCCATGGATTTGACATCGGAATTGTTTTTGGAATCGCAGGGCGAAGGCCGAAGGGACCATGGCGAAGAGTTCCTTCAAGTTGGATCATCCACTCGGTTGGTTTCCTTTCTTTCCCCCTCTTTTAATTCAATAAACGGAGGCAATTCGATTAGGGTTTGACCTATTTGTCTTCGCTAGAATCCGACACTGGGATTCGTGCTATTACATTTGCAAATGTTCTCTGATGGTGTAACTCTACTTATGGTACTTGACCCGGAGAATCGGGATTCAGCATTCCTCCCTGGCCTTTGAATTTTTTCAGAAAAATTTAATTTTAGTAAGATTGCAATTTAGATGAATACGGAAAGGCTCATCGCCAACATACTTCAGATCATGCTATTGTTTTACCTATCATATGTTTGTAGAAGATCGATCAGTTGCTTGATTTCACACATGTTTTTTTTTATAATTATTTTAGCTTATTATGGGTTCTAGATACTGATGTGTAAGATAAATCCCTTGATAATTCCTTCGTCATTCTCTTCATTTTATCAGTTGATGCTTTTAGGGTTGGACTAGGGAGGAATCAGGCATTGTGCTATGATAATGATGCATAATAGTTGTGAAAATGTTATATCCTTTTAGCCGCTTTTTGGTGATGTCTAGGACTTGTATAATTTTTGGATGTAATGCATTTTTTTGTCTGTGTAGTTTTTCTCATTATGTAGTTTTTCATTAATTTTTTCCTCACACTTGCTTTCAAATAGACAAGGCAGGACGTTAACTTTGAAGTTCAATATTTCACATGCAATATGTACAACTTAATGTTTTCTATTTGAGTGAGATATTCTGTGAGCTTATTCATGCTTTCAAATATGCAGAAAGGAGGCAAGCAGAGGCTGAGCGGATCAGGGAGAAGTACCCTGATAGAATTCCTGTGAGTAAATATAATGTTACACTGATTTTCCACCATTGGTATAACTAGTTTGTTATGTGTATTATCTTATTGTTTGAATCATAGGTGATTGTGGAGAAGGCTGAGAGAAGCGATATACCAGATATTGACAAAAAGAAGTTAGTTTTCTTCAACACATTCCTCTCATTTATTTTGCCACGTTTTCACATGATAATTCTGTCATTCTTGAATCATATGGGTATTCATCTGAAATTTGATATAAAATATTTCAAACATAAAATTCCCACATATTTGGTTACACTAAAATTCACTATTTGTTTATTGTGAGTGTGGAGCCTCCTTTATGTGGTTCTCTGTGAAGGGGGTGTTTAGTATACTTGTTCTTCAATAGTAGATGCATCTTTTTTTATTGAATATTAGGTGTACCTTTCTTTCTTTAATACTTGGAATCATGTTTTCAAGTGTCAAACATTATTGGTTGGTATAATCTGAATGTATAGTTTCAGTCATAAGTGAGAGAGCGTCTATCTCGAATGGTATCATTTGGCACCTCTATGTTGTTCAGTATCATTTGGTTCCATCTATCGTTTTTGGGAGGAGATGAAACACTAAAGAGAAAGGAAGAGGAAGAGAGAGCACCAATCCAAGGACCAACAACAACAAAAAGCAGTGCAGGCATAGATAGAAAGATCGAGATGGATCCGTTATCTTGTACCTGTGTAGGTTTCATTTCCAATTGTGCTAGTCCAATCAAACTAGAACCAATCAAACTTCTAGTCATCAACCTAGATAAATTAACAGACATGTAGAAACCTATTTCTATATTAGATGTTCTAGAAGCATTACTTAATCTGGGGTATTAGGAAATAATAATAATAATAATATGAGGATGATTTGTATAGCACTATAAGAACAAATCCTCCTTGCTGATGTAAGGCAATTTGAGATGGCTATTATATATTTGTAATTTTGTTCTTTCGTAGTTTGAAGTCAATTGATTCTTTATATGTTATAATGCTATAAGAACAAATTTTTCTATATGATGCTTCACACTCTTTTGTTATTTGTAAGGTATAATCATTAGTTGACATATTTATTCTATTTTTATAAATTTTTATCTAAAAGTTTTAATTCGATTGACTCTTTGATTGCTATAAACTTATATTTAAAACTAACAAGCTACGTGGAAGGTGATCATAAGATTAGAAGTTATTTGGATTGATCTTGGCACATTTTAGAGAGTCGACACAACATAATAATGAAATGATACCATTCTTGTTGGAGATAGGAAGTTCAGTACAGCACATTATTTTAAACCTTGTCAGATACACCTGTTTTCAGGTTAGTTGTACTTATTTTTCGTATTGAACTTTAAAGGAGGTTTGCATTGAGGTGCATACCTTCAAGGCTGCAACATCTCCGTGAAGGGAGCCTGTACACAAATTTCCTTTTCTCCATGAAAAGGATTTGTAGTGAAATTTTATTCTTGTCGAATACTATTGAAAACTGGTTGCTACTTTTAACTATTCATTGTTTGATTCATGTGTGGGTAATTTGTTCTAGTTTCATAATGCTGACTATTTCTGCATTGTAAACCAATTCCATGTGGAACATAAACAAGTTTTAACTTCACATAGCAAGGCGAAGATGTCATCTTACCAAGTTGATTATGAAATTGAAGCTTGCTTCCATACAACATTTAAAAAAATCACATTGCATAGTAAAATGAGATTTGCTGAGCTTAGCTCTTCATATTCGACGATGTTATTCAAGGTTGTGAGCTGAATCATAATACAGAAACTTGAACACAATTGAATTCAGGTACCTGGTTCCTGCCGATCTCACAGTTGGGCAGTTTGTTTACGTGGTGCGGAAGAGGATCAAGCTCAGCGCGGAGAAGGCCATCTTCATCTTCGTCAAGGACTCGCTGCCTCCCACAGGTAAACATAACCCTAAACAATAAAATCAAGTCAATTGATTAATAACTCAACAATGAATAGGTCGATTAATTTTCCTTCCCTTCCCTTCCAGCTGCAATGATGTCTGCCATCTACGAGGAGAACAAGGACGAGGATGGCTTTCTCTATATGACTTACAGTGGAGAGAACACGTTTGGCACCCTCTGAGCCAAAAAGATCATATTGTGTAAGTAACATCCCAAAACGTGTATATTCTTCTTCACAATATTCTATGTTCCGTCTCCACTCCGGTATATTTGGCTGTATCCTAATATTGTTGCAGACCAATGGATCTATATTTCCTGCTTATAACTGACAAAATATTTCCTTTATAATAATCTATATCTCCTTGGATGATCTTGAATGAAACTCGAATGATTCGGTCAAGTTGCACAAACCACCCAGCAATTATGTAAATTTTATTTCTTACAAAACGGTCGTTGCTTTACTTGCACCTCTTTGCCATCACCACTTGCGAAGAGAGGACCAGCTCGGCTATCGGAACAGGACGATAGAAGAGGACTCCCAATAATGGATGATATGAATCTTATCGGTTGAATTACTGTGATCGATTACATCCGTTGAATTAATTAGCAGTTGATTTGATTTGTTAGTGGATAAATAATAGATAAATTTAATTAGATGTGATTTTTTAAATATCAAATTAAAATAGAGCGACTTAAAAAGAAGAAATCTTTCTTTTATTTTTTTTTCTAAATTTTTTTGTCATGATAAAGAAAGAAAAATTACCCTAAATTATCTGAATAAAAGATCTAATCGTAGATATCCAGCTCACCGCTTCCAGAATCTTCTACCATTTCCGTTGCTATCTGGTTGAGCGCTGTGAAGATGACACCTGGGTCCTCTAGAAAGTTCCATGCGTCATTTCTATATTGCGCGCTATGACGATGACACCTGGGTCCTCTAGAAACTTCCAAGCATCACACTTCTATACGGCGCGCTATGAAGATGACACCTGAGTCGTCTAGAAACTTCCAAGCATCGCTTATATAGCTCTAGAATCTTCTATTTCAAAGGAGGAGAATTGCCATTTTGAGACATCACGTCCACCCTTCCTCTTCTCCTCTTGGCTCATGATGCTTACGCGGCAGCTCTCCCGTTTCGATCACTCCACCTCACTTCAGCTCACTCTGGAACAGAGCTAAGCGATCCTAAACCTGCATTTTGTTCGACTCCAAGCAAGAAGATTAGGTAAATTCAATTCTTTCGTTCGTCGGATCATTCTCTCCCTTTTGTTCTTCTTGTTTTTCTTCTGGAGAACCGATGACTGTTGTTAATCCTCACTCTTTTCCGTCGGTTTGGTGGTAAGACATGATAACTGCTGCCTCATTTTCATCGGGATCCCATTCGTCACGTCAAGCTCTCTGCTTGTATTGTTTCTCCAATTTGTTCTTTGCAAAGCGTTGTCTTTCTGTTCTTTTCAGCTGAATCTTGCCAATCTAATGGCGTAGAGGACAGACGATTTTGGTGGTAAACCTACCGTCGTTTCTGTTTCTGATTCGTTTTGTTCTTTGCTTGCTGTCTTTGTTGACTAATATCTTCGAATAAAAATCTGATCAGATTCCTGTTGTAAGCAAAATTTCTGCTAGAAAGGGAGCATTTTGCTTCCTGTTCTGAGTTTGCCTCTCTATCTTCGATCTATATTTGTCAATCTGTGTATCACAAACTGTTTACCCTTTATCTGCTGCTCTTCGCAACTTTGGACTAGTCACTTCCACCTAATCACTTGATTTCCAATTTTCCACTCTCTTTGCGTTCATCCATGAATCATAATGTGATGCCAGTGAAAGAGGAGCACTACGATTTCTCTGATGCATCCTCTGGCTCCGTCGATGGTGCTGGGGATCCTCCTAGGCCAATGGATGGGTTGCATGATGTCGGTCCGCCGCCGTTCCTGACGAAGACCTATGAAATAGTTGAGGATGCTAGCACTGACGAGATCGTGTCATGGGGCCCTGCCAACAACAGTTTCGTTGTCTGGAATCCTCAGGCATTCGCAATGACTCTTCTTCCAAGATATTTCAAGCACAACAACTTCTCCAGCTTTGTGCGGCAGCTAAATACATATGTAAGTATTTTGAATGTAGCACATTCAGTCTACTACTTCACTGTTAGCTGCAGATGAATTTGTTGTCAACTTGATATTTAGTCTGTATTCATTATGCTGTGTTATCTTATCAGTTATTTGTTACTAAAATCTTTTTTGCGTGTGTGTTGTATCCCACATTTCTGTTTACTATTGGGTAGGCAATGTATGAAAAAGGAAATCAGTAGTGTTTTGAGTTTCAACACTTCAGTTTACTCGGTTGTCTGCTAATTGCAGTCTTCGTGCACAAAAAAAATGCTCGACAGTTGCAATCATCTTTGTATTTTGCTGAATGGTTTTTCATTTAGAATATAGTTTGACTTGCAGTCAAATGGTAATAGTATTTGTGCACTGATTTAGTTTATGTCGAATTCTTCTGTCTCTTCAATGAGGTTAGATGTGTTCACCAGATAAGATGATATCTTCTTCATTAGCTTCTTGAAACTTCCCAACAGTGAGACATTATTCTCCAATGCAGAATCATCCTTGTAAAGCTTACAGTGAGAACGCAAATAAAAGTATCTTGGTTTGGCAAAGAAATTGGCTCTCTCTCTGTTAGCTTTCCTTCTAATCTTGGGTTGTATTGTAATACAACTTGATTTGGACATTAAACTGCGTTATCTGCATGTTTTTCCTAACTTATTTTCTTCAAAGTTCTAATGCTTTCGTTCACCAGAGCTCTTAATTTTATTTTCTTGAAGTCATTGTTGATTCACAGTATCATTGGTTTCATTCACCATGGTTCTTATTTGGTCATGTTGTATATTTGACGCAGGGCTTCAGGAAGGTGGATGCTGATAGGTGGGAGTTCGCAAACGAGGGCTTTCTGAGAGGCCAGAAGCATCTTCTGAAGACCATAAAGAGAAGAAAGCCAGCTTCTCATCTTCCTTCACAGCAGCCTCTTGGTTCATTCCTTGAAGTCGGAGAATTCGGACTCGAAGGCGAAATCGACAGGCTGAAGCGCGACAGGCAGCTACTGCTAACGGAGCTGGTGAAGCTGCGGCTGGAGCAGCAGAACACGAGGTCCCGTCTTAGAGCCATGGAGGAGAAGCTGCACCAGACTGAGCAGAAGCAGCAACAGATGATGGAATTCTTGGTGCGGTTGATTCGGAACCCCGGCCTTTTACACCAGCTGGTCGAGCAAAAGGAGCGTTTTAAGGAGCTCGAAGAGGAGATATCAAAGAAAAGGCGACGTCCGATCGACAGAGCTCCAGAGAATTACGCTGGAACTAGCAGCGTCGGCCGAGAAGTCATTGGCATTACGGTCAAAGCCGAAAACGATGATCAACAGGACTTCCACGCGGAGGAAGAAGCACTGGGTTTGGGCGACTTGGCCCTGGAGATGCACGGACTGGTGAGTGAGGACGGTTACCAAGAACAATTGAAGCTGCCGGAACAAAAGTCAGATGAGGATTTGAATGAGGAATTTTGGAAGGATCTGCTGAGCGAGAGGATCGACGATAGCCGCAACGATGAGGCAAGCAGTAGTGATGATCTGAATACTTTGGCGGACAAATTAGGCTTTCTTAGTTCAACCAGTCCCTGATAGGATGCCAAAATAACTTGTTCATCTTCACTGTCTTCGCGTCTGTTGTAACTTGCTTGAGCCATCTAGTTCTAACTGCTGAATTATGTTGGGCACTGTTTGGAAGCAATTCTGGTGATCATGACAAGAAAATATTGATGTTATCGAGTTTGTGGTAGTTTGAAATTTTTAGTTCAGCTCGTGGTAATGGATGCTTTGGGTGAAGCTTCATGCAGATATTTCAGACCATCTAAAGGAAATGATATTACAATTTGATGTTAATAAATTGAGGATTAAATGACAAATTTTGAGAATATAAAGGCCGTTTTGATGAATTTAAAACTCAAGAGATAGTATTTAGGACTGAAATGAAAATTTCCCAAATTAAAAACCCTAGGCTTAGGTGCGTTTGTTCCCTCGTCCGTCGGTGTTTCCGACTTCGCTTCCGTGGCGGCGCCGCCACCCGAGCTGCTTGTTCCAACACCCTTCGGACGGCAATCGTCTTCTACGACCGCCTTCCGATTCCGACCCCGCGCCATCGATTCAATATTCCGACGCCGTCTCATTGGTCCTTCTGTCCGACCATTTCAACGCTGCGGAACGCTCTTTTTTGAGTGACGGGATACTCTGCGTTTTCCTTCTAGGTAAATTGAGGCCTTAATTTTCCTCAGTACCTTGTAAGAATTGGATCCGTACATATCTGAATCCGGGAAAAAACAAAACATCTAACGTGAAATATCGATGTTCTTCTCGCCTATTAGTGCACATTTGGGAGCACGATTCATGCAGAGTAGTTTCAGATGTAGACGTCTGCAACACTTTCATCTTGCAACTGCTCTAACAGCCGTTGTTTTAGGCGTATTTAGAGTTGATCATCCATGGTTTTGTTTCCAGTTCCACAATTCTCTCTTTTGCTTGCCTAACCCACTTAGTGTTCCATGACAATGACATTCTAAGAGCTAAAGTCCATGAAGTTGCCATTGCCCTGTGTGGATCTCCTTTTTGTCTGTTGAAATGGGATCCACATCTGCAGGATAATTCCCTAATATGATAGCTTTGAGCATTGACAGAATAGTTGTGGTGCTAGAGAATGTTCTTAACATGCCACCAATCGTGTATATATATAATCATAATGTCAGTAATCTAAACTGAACAACAGAATTTGCACAAGTATAATTAAGAGGAGTGTCTGACAAAAAAGGAAACTAACAACATTATCCATCCCATGTTCCAAGAACACGCTTATATAAGGTCCAAATATGATACATGAACTTTAATAAAAGAAAATTGATAATATATGAAATAGATGCCAAAACTGTGATTTACAATAGCCTCAAAGTGTCATGTTAGCTACCCTCTATCTTGCGTCTTGCCATCTCAATGACCTCTTATTGACTCAAACTTCTCACCCTCTTATTGATCTAGAGGCGAAAGGTAAAGGAAATCAGTAGGAAAACATTGAGTAGAATTCAGCAAGCATAATGGAAATGCGTATAAGTTAATATTGAAGAATGCAACAACATCATTTATCCTACAACCCACTCAACCACATAAATGCAATACCACTGTAAATAATCACATTATTTCAACAAACCAACAGGAGTGAAAACAATACTAATGGCTGATATAACTGCATGGGTTACAACTTTACCAACAGATGTGCAATCTACTTATACATTGACTCGTAAGTTAATAGCATGTAGGAAAACTGTGCTCTTCCTGTACTTGTCGAGTGGCATCATGTATCACTTCAGATATGAATATATGACTACCTCATGACTCAGCAGTCTGCCATTGCTGTGTCCAACATAAAATTGACAGTGTAGAGTGGCAATCTGAATGAGAAATTATTTCAGAAATTTGATTTCTGTTTTCTTTTAAAATAGGCATCTTACTGTCTTAACAACAATGATGCAGAGTGAAATGCAACTGCCAGGCAGAGTGGAGTGAGAGACTGTCTGTTAGATTGATCAACAGATTCACTTGTTTTAGAAGTTGGATTTTAGCAATTAGAAAAAAGGCTAAAGTGGCAACATGTGCTCTTATTGTCACATCCTTAAATTAGTGGTGGGGGAAAAACCTGGTCCAATGGATATATGACCTAATTAAATCTGAACCAAAAGTTTTGATGATTTGGATTATTTTCTATCTAAGCCAAAATACAAATTAGCCTTGCCTGACCCAAGTTTAATTATATGAAAGATATAATTTACTCAAAATTTAATTATAAATCACCCATTATACTTCCTTATTAATAATTAATCTCAGTAATTTATTCAACGAACTCCGTATGTATTGATAAATTCTAATAATGTTAATAGTAATAAAAGAGTACCACTAAACAATTAAGAACCATATCATTTTAGTTTGGCCTTGGTGACTAATTCATTGTACATAATTGTATGATACTATATATTAATATGTTATATAATTATACTTATAATTGTATGATACTAAATATGTTTTTTGATATCTTTTGTTATGGATTTTTAATTTATAAAATTAAAATTTATTTTTTATTGCATGAAGTACCTTTTCTCGTATTAACATTAGTAAGTAGTTTGGTGTGACCTAAAAACTGATAATCAACCTTCTCTGATCTGACTTTGGTTGGTTTGATTCTACCGTATTTGGTTTTGGATACGGTTTTGGGTTAATATTCATTGATCCGGACATGTTGGGTTGGATCAAATTTTGTTTGAAAATCGACCTAATCCAGCACTTGATTCCCCTACCTTAGATATGATCTACAAGCAAGGCCATGAATTTGAGGCTTTAATTTTATCTTTTTGGAAGCAATTTACAGAAATAATGGTTGAACTTGCAATAAATATTCTGGACTACTATTTTGAGAGGGATTTTTTGACAATTAAATGCAGCATTTTCAACTGAGGAAAAATGGCAATGAAGAAGAATCCCGTTGTTTTTCTTGAGATTTCAGTGGATGGTAAGCCTCCTGAGAGAATGGATATAGAGGTAGGTATTCTATTGGTTTTCATGACTGGGTTTACTTTTTTCAAAGTTATTTGGTTAAAATGTCATACCCTTTTGTCTTACCTTTTTTCTCACTTGATTTTACAGCTTTTTGCTGATGTAGTTCCAAAAATTGCAGAGAATTTTCGAGCACTTTGTACTGGTATGTTCTCCATTACCATTTGAACTCTCTGCAATGAGATATTTACTAGCATTTTTAATAAATATTAATCCTCTCAACGATGAATATTCTATCTGGTGCATCTTTTCTCTAGCATGATCATATTGTACAATATGTAGATAGTAGAAAGTGCCTTATTCACTTATCTTAATAGAGTGATAAACCATGACATTTTACCAGAAAATACTCAAGGACTTTTTTAATTCATCAACTTTTGTTTTGTCTAGGCGAAAAAGGCATTGGAGCTTCTACAAAAGTACCATTGTGTTACAAGGGTTCAACCTTCCATCGAATTGTGAAAGGATTTGTTGCTCAAGTATGTTTCTTTCATTGTTCATTGTTGCTAAAAAATAATCTAGAAATGCTTTCCATATCCATTCATTGGGATGCATCCTGTTGATACTTTTTTGTTGGGTTGTTTCTTGCATTTGCATGTTAGTTATGAAAATATGTATTCCTATTCATCATTTTCAATGAGTTACTACAATTTGGATTGATTTTTTATAATAATGTCAAATAGTTGGTCATTATCAATGGGAAATGATGTTTATTTTTATACAGGGTGGCGATTTATCAAGACAAGATGGTATTGCTTTGTTATGTCCAGGCTTCTACTTTCCATGTGACTTCTTGCTAAATATACTTTGAAAGCCCAATTAATGTGCTATTTCCAGGCATTGGTGGTGAGAGCATATATGGAAGAAAATTTCCAGGTATATGATGGGAGGAGTGGACCATATGATTTCTGACATGCTATTCTATATTTGTTAGTCATGAAACATGTTTCCCTGATGTCAATCTTTTCTGTATAGATGAAAATTTTAAGCTCAAGCATGCAGGACCTGGGTTTCTGTCATTGGCAAGCTCTGCACCTAACTCAAATGGATCTCAATTTTTTATTACTTTCAGGGCTACTCCAGAGCTTGATGGGTAACACTTTCCTTTCTATGAACTTTATATGGACTATGATATATGAAGATTTTGGCTTTTGTTTACTGTCTATTTAGCTGTGCAACCGGAAGGTTATTATGGCTGCTGGTTACTTTTTACCCCTGATTCTCACAAGATATATCTGCATGTTTTTCAGCAAAAATGTTGTGTTTGGGAAGGTACTAAGTAGTTCAGCATTGTTGAAGAAGATAGAACATGCAGGTACTGAGAAAGGAAAACCCCTTTACATGGTAAAAATTGTTGATTGTGGTGAAGTTTCTGCTGGTAAGACTCAAGTTGCAGCAAGAAAAGAGAAGGGTAAGATCTGAAGCAAGCATGATAACACAAAGGAATGTGTGTTTTGTTAGTTTGTCTGACACATCTGTAGTTCTTGCAGAGAAGCTTAGAAAAGCCAGCTCAGATAGCTCTTCTAGTGATAGTTCTGGTGGGGAACAAAGGTCAAATCACAAAAGGACTGTTAAAGAGGAACTAAAGAAAAGAAAGAGAAGACATTCATCTGATTCTTATAGTTCGGATTCTTCTGATTCTGATTCCTACTCATCTGATAGTGTTTCTAGTTCAGAGTCTGACTCATCATATACAAGTTCCTCAAGTGGTTCTAGGTACACGAGGAGAAAGAGAACATTAAGAAAAAACAAAGATAAACATGGTAGAAGAAAGAATGATCACAATAGAGATAGGCGGCAAAAAATTCACAACAACAGACCTACTCGTAAATCAAAACGGTACGTTGGTTAATGTCAGCTCTGGTATAAAGGTAATTTTATGTGCTGCAAAAGACAGGCAATTTTTTTTATAAAATGTGCTCCATTTTGTAGGATCTCAATAAGTTCCAGTGATTCGGAAAGTGGAAGTACCAGCAATAGTAGCTCTGGTGGAGAAAAACCTAGCCCTCATGATAGTATTAAGAACTTGAAGCAATCACCGCAGCATACTAATATCTCTGCTAAAAACGATGGTGTGCAGTTGCTCTTTGAAGTTTCTTCTATCACATTTGATTTATTTTCAGACAAAGTTCTTTCACATTAATTAATATGGTATCCTACATCTTTCAATTTTCTATTATTTCATGCATTTTTATGCTTCTTGTTTGTTTTGTTATTGTTTGTTGTTTGCCAACCTAGTAACACATTTTAATGCGGTTCTTTCACTATTTTGGCCTTGCGACTTTCACTCTGTCCTTCCAGACACATCCTGTTATGACACCTATATGGCATATAATAATCAATGTTTTGCAATATTTTCAAATTCTTGTGCTAATGAAGGTCCATTTGTTTTCTTATTTTTGTAAAAGGTAAAAACTATTAATTATTAACTTGTGGTATATGCCTTGCTTAAGTATGCCATATGTTTGGTTCACATCATTTAGGCAGATGATCAATCTTGTCATTATCTATATGAACCAGCATATCTATATCCTAAAGAATAATTTAATTTTATTTGAATATTATTAGTGATATACTCTTCTATTTGTTCAATCAATGGGTAAGTTCATGTAGTCAACCCCAAGTAGTTTGGGCGGCTTGATGATGATGATCTATGAACTAGGGCTCACACTATATCCCAAAAGCAAAACTATACTTACATTTCAAAGGCTCCAAAATAAAGATTACAAGCTTGGGCTTCTTTTCATTCTATGTACCCATTTTCTGGAAACAGAGGTACTGCAAACTCTTTTGGTTTCATGCAAGAATATTAATTAATTCGAACCTCAGTTTTAGTGATCTGGCGTTCATCAAGTGTACAAAATACATGTAATGATTGTGACCTAAGTACGTTAACAGATATTTGTTAGACTCATGATTGTTTTAATGTCAAATGGCTGATTGTACTTTCTGCACTATAAACATGGATTTTTTTTGGTCACTTCACATTTTCGTTAGCATTGTATATATGAAGATAGCCAGATTCCCCCTTTCCAGTTGTTATTTGTGTTGGTTTTCTGAAATGCTGAGCATCTTGCATGTTCAATAGGAAGGAAACAATCTCTTCCAGCAGCACCCATTAAAGCAGTAGCTACTGGAAACCCAACCAAAAGTGGAAGGATAGATCCTAATGTTGATGCCTCACATGAAGCAGGACATGCTTTTAAAGAAAAGAGGGATTATCCAGAAGCATTGAATCACTCAATCGTCAAATTGAATGAAAGGACCAATCAACCTCCCAATTCAATTGAGAGGTCAAGACAATCCAGGTATTACTTGTGTATGTACATATACTGGCTCTTGCATTTGCAGTCTCATCTGTAATTGGCATTATATGCAATTTGTTATGCAGGAGCCCAATCAGGCCTAAAGAATATTCAATTGGAATTCCTAGGGTTCCCCTAATTGTGGAGCGTACATCAAGCCCGATCAGAGCTCAACATTCTGGTGGTGCTGACCAAAGTTTGGACAAAAGAATAAGTAGAAGAAGCAAAAGTCGTTCAAGGAGTCCAAGGCAGGAATTAGATTCAATTAGAAAGCCATCACCTACTGGCCCTCCAAAACGCATTAGGAAGGGACGTGGTTTTAGTGAACAGTATGCGTTTGTAAGGAAGTACAGGACACCATCACCAGAGCGTTCTCCTGTTCGCTCCCACTACTACAGAGGCAGATATGAACAAGAAAGAGAAAGAAATAGGTTTCTGTGGACTCAAAATAATTTGCTTCAATCTTGGATAGATCTTCTGCAAACATTGATGTAAATTCATCTTATAGGTACCCAAGGCGTCCATTCTACACCGATCGTTCTCCTGTGAGACGGTACCGAGTCTCTCCAAGAGGCAATAGTCCACCCAGGTACTTGCTGCTTATGCACTTTTACATTTGTTTATTTTTTTCCTTCTATTAGTTTTTCTTTTAGGTATGATTATTGCTTTAAGTTGATTGAGCTTGCTCTTTGGAGTCAATGAAATTACTAGAGTAGGAAAACTATTAATATTCCATCTTTCTTTAGAATCTGGGCGTCTTGTGGAGATTATGTAAGAAATTTTAAGAAAACACATGACAAATGAATTATCTAGGAATGATTTTGGTTTCACTGAAAATGAATTGAATGCGCACTTGAAGTTACAGTACGATTATTGCAATGTTAATTTTGATCCCTCAACTTTGATGCTGCTAGCTTGGCCTTGTTACTCATGATACAACTTGACTTGGAAACTCACCCTTCTCCTTGTCTTAGTCTCTAGTTCAAGAGAGAACATCTCTTCCTCTTTTGTTTACTTGGATAGACACTGTTGAACAAGATAAATGAAATAGGTGAGATTAAGAAGATACAGTTCACTTTCTTTTCATTTTCCGATAAAAAAAGACCTGAGGAGAGGGATGAGAGAAAAATATGAGAAATTGAGCCTCATGTGTAAATTTGTGATTCTCTTCCCCTGCCAACTTCCATCCAAGTAAACGAGTCTAAAAAAATGGTTAAAACTAGTACAAGGGACCTTCTTCCTATGTTTCAGTCTCACATTCACTTTGTGATGTTATTCTCTTTATTAGATATCGCACCAGAAGGGATCGAAGCAAGAGCTTATCACGTAGTCCTGTTCGTGGCCGGCAGAGGTATCGGAGCCAGAGCCGAAGCCGAAGCCCGTTGGACAGGCAGAAGCCTGCGCTAAGCAGTCAGCTTCAATCTCGCCTTGGTCCACAAAGAGATGATCTTCCCTCAGCTAGAGGGCGATCAAGATCAAAGAGTCCTGGCCGTTCGAAGTTTAGATCTGATGCAGAACACATGGACACTGCCGACAAAGGAAGATCTCGAAGCAGCTCTCGGTCCGGCAGCCCTACCGCAGTCAATGGACTGGTTGCATATGGAGATGGGAGTCCGGATAGGTAACTTCTGGGCAGAATCAATGTTGTCATCTGAATTATGGTTTTGCTACTGCAGGATTGTCAATTTGTCTTTGCTTAGAAAATTGTCCAGGACTCAGTGAGACCCCCCTTATTATTGCAAACTTGGAACTGAGAGTTTGAATGTTTTTCCTCCTTGCTTTTGCATTATCCACATCTTTCGGGTGTTTATATTCTTATATATATTCTTATATTTGAATCTTAGAACCTATTTTCCTGTGCCCTAGATACGGTTTTCTGTTTCTGAGAAGCCAAAGGGACGACAATTTATCAAAACTCAGTTGTATTAGTGATCTGTTCGGTTTCATAGAAGTTTCTTATTGACTATTAGAGTAAATTGAGAAGTGTTTATGTTGAGGTCATCGACAGTCGTTATAGAGCTATGTTCCCTCTGGATAATAGAATCATGGGTTGTAATAACAGTCGATTTTCACGGTCGATCCATTGTTATAGAGATACATGTTCTATCTAGATAAGAATCATGTGTTGTAATATAATACTTCTGGAGTATGGTTGAGTTGGTTACTGCAGGGTAGAATTGTTGAAG
Source organism: Curcuma longa (assembly GCF_044706935.1). Classification (NCBI taxonomy): domain Eukaryota; kingdom Viridiplantae; phylum Streptophyta; class Magnoliopsida; order Zingiberales; family Zingiberaceae; genus Curcuma; species Curcuma longa. The sequence goes on along the minus strand of NC_133867.1, from coordinate 7,222,272 downwards.
TGGATAAGAGTTGAATCTCAACAAATCTGAGGCAATGTCCTTTCCATAGTGGTCAATTATAATTTTTCGATTTATCTCTTTACATATGATTGTGGGATCGACTGTGCGGGATCGTTGGGATGACGGATTTCATCTTTGTTGAAATGGGTTGTAATATGATCGTTTTGTCAAGTGTTCATTCGTTTATCAACGGGCCATATTGTGGGGGTAGTTATTCATTTTAGTAAAAAGTGAAATTCGTCATTCTAGTGGTTTCATACGGTCGATTTCATGATTATCTATGAGGAGAATATTATCTTAGCTTCATCGATATTCGATTTGTCTATTTTAATAAGTTTAACCCGTAGTAATCAATTGAACCATGCCGCGATGGAATGAGTGAATAACTTTGATGTCACAAATGAGGAAGGAAATGGGCTTTAAATTGGTAGCCCATTATTATAAATGCCTTAGAATGTTGGCCTTGTGACGGCCCGTATTAAGAAAACAATGTGAAATTTAGGACGGGTTTCACCAGTTGGGCCATTTGATGCCTGCCACTTGGGACTAATTACAAATTTGTTCTGTGGGTCCCATCTAAATCTTGCAATCGGCAGCCGTTGATTTCTTTTGTGTTTCGCGGCGTCCGAGGAGAGCACGAGCGCGAGGGAGATCTCGTGATCTCCGCCCGGCCTCACTCCGCTCATCGCTCACCGTCTTCCACCGCCCCGTCTTTCCAATAAGTGGCGGCGCCGGCGCGCGCGAAGGGTGCCGACATCGTACTGGCCACTCGCTCCGCGGAGCCGATGCAGGCGCTCGTCATCGCTGGATTGAACTTAGCCGCGGCGATCTACCTGAGCCGCGACACTACTGACCGGAACCGACAGGTCAATTCTCCGTCTGCGCCGGATCAATCAAGAGAAGGGGGTCGCGGGGGCTTTGGTGATGGACACTGAGAACAGTGATACACATGGGGCACCTGGCCCCTCCACCCAGGCACATTTCCCCATTTCTCAGGTAAGATTCTAAGTCTTGTTTCTTTCTTTCGTTGGAGATTATCTTCTTCCAGTATGTAAAGTGCATAGACTGCGAATTTGTTTGGTGGGCGATGATGGCTCTGTTGTGTCTGACAGATTTCAAATCGACTTTGCAAGTAGGTTGGAACTTGTCCTCTGGATTACTTTAGATGGTGTCATGCTGTCTTATTCCATTTACAAGAGACTTTAATTGATATTCAATTATTTTATAAAGTTTGGCGACACGGCTGGGTATGTAAACATGCTTGGTCAAGCTGAGCCGAGCTCAACTATGTTAAGCTTGTTTTAGAAATATAAACGAATTCGAACCAAGGTCACTATGATTCAGCTAGAACTAGATCCAAGAAATATGACATGTTATTTATTATTTTTCTGACATATTACAGATAATTAGGAACTTTAGAATTTTAGAACAACGAGAATAATATAGAATTTGGGCGCTCGATATAAATTAATGTATTCTTTATATTATATTCTTTACATATTTGAATAACCAAGCTGCACCAACCTGACCAACTGTTATTCCAACCTGACTTTGGTCTATTTAGGTGCTTTGTGACCTGATATGTTAGTCTGCCAAGTGGCAACAACCGTGGTGTTTTACTGACATAACCTGACCTTAATTATATACGTCAACTGGTATGTACCAAATTGATATTTAAGTGATCTAATATATATGTATGTTAAATTCCTTGCTCTATAAAAGAGAGTAACGATTCATGATGTGGTATCTTGATTTACATTGTTTCATGAAGATACAATTCATCTGTCTCCTATGGCATATCCAATCTTCCATCGTTTGGAGGGGCAAACTGATAAATATGTGATGTTATAAAAGTTTAGAGAGGACAAGTGCAATTGATAGGAGTGGCAAGCATGCAAGAATGCCGTCTTTATTGATGACTCTTAACTGATAAATATGAGTTTATTGTCTCACAAATAAGTATGATGTGTCTGATTCTTTTAAAAGGTGGAAGAGTATGCTTGAGAATGAATTTGATGTTAAGATTAAATACTTAATGTTGAACAGTGGTAGTTAGTATGAAAGTTTTGAGATTGAAGAATTTGTTGCTACAATTGGAAGTTGAATGAAGATAATTCCAAGGATGCTATAGTAGAATGATGTTAACGTATGCATGTATAGAACTTGCGAAGGAACTTAGACATGAAAATTCATGTTGTATTATCGAAGATTTTTCAATTTTCTAGCAAAATGCAATAAGTACGAAGGTGACTTAATCATTTGGAGAACCTCTTCTCCTTTGATTTATGAGTTGCCTGATGTGACTGGTAAATGCTTTAAAATTTAACATTTTAAAGGGTTCATAGCCTCTATGTGAGTTACCCCAAGTCGAAGAAAATAAATTAATTACAAGAAGAATGTGATTGAAAAGATCTAACCACACCTAAAAGAATTTGTTGGAAAAACAAGTTTTTGTCCCTTCTTCAAAGATCTGTTTGAACTTTGCTTCAAATCATCAACCTAAATCTTTGTAAATTAAAGACTGCATTTGGAAATACTTTGTGGTCTGCAGCGACCACCTTTATGGCGCCTAACCAATCATATGAGCGCCCAAGAGTTGTTCATCCTATTTTTATTAGCAAATATTACTTGAACTGTGTTCAGTGGATTTTTTTTTTTGTTTTGACTTTTGGAACTCAAGTTTAGATTTGGTAGGAATTTTTGAATTTCGTATCTGATTATATTAAATTTTTGGTGTTGAACATTTATTCATGGTCCTGCAGCTTTCCACTGCTTACTTTTATTGACCTGTTTAATTGTAATTTGCAGCTAATAACTTGAGAGTGGATGCAGTCTTTGTTTACAAGGACTGGTTATATGGCCTCTTACTACTGCAATGCTGGATTGGTTGTCTAATCTTTGCATTTATATCATGTGAAAAGTCGATAGAATCTTAAGTGGGGTCTAATATCATTAATTTTTCTCCATGTCATGGAGCGCGATCTCAACTGCAATGTTGCTTAGCTGAGGACCAGAAGAATGATCCATGCACCATGTGGCAACTTATTGATTGGTTTGATGGATCAGTTACAATCCATTAAGGCGATGAATGGCCTCTAGGTGGAAGTTTATCTTTTTCTTATTCTGTGTCCAATTTATGAGAATTTCCCAAGCTTATGGCAAGTTTGGTGTCTTTCTGTACCCTTACAAATATGAATTTGTTTTGATTTGTATATCTGCTGAATCACACATCAATTTTCTTGATCTAATGATGAATATTATTGGGCTTCATCCTGGTTTGCATTCTTGCTGTTCTTGTGTATGCTGAACTGACTGCTAATTCTCTTCTTAAATTGTTCATCTGTTAACACTTCTTTTCATAAAGATTGTTTGTTTTTATATTGTCTTGGAATAATTATCATATTTTCATAGTTTTTATACAAGTATAATTTGTTCCTAAGTGTAAATTCAATTATATTTCATGAATCTTAACCTCATGTATAATTGCTGCTTTACAGGTGTTAAAGCCCATTGGTTGGGTTTCAGCACCTTTGGGTCTCAGTCTATATTTAAAAAAAAAGTTATTAGTACCTATTATATAACCGATAGTCATTTTGATTAGTTTTCTTTCTATTTTCATGTTGCTTTATTCAACCACAAAAAGTTTTAGTATGTTAGCCTTTTGTTCTCATCACTCAATTAACACTAGAATTTCCTTTTGAATATTTCTTTGTACTCTCACTGTAAACTTTGAGTGAGGTAGAGTAGCATTTTGACAATCAGAAAGACCAAACTTTACATCCTTCTAGTCCAGATTCAGGCTCAAAATCCTCAGCCTTATGCATCACTATTGCCAAACATGGTGATTTTTGTACTATTGTGACTTTTGCAATGCTGTACATAATCAAAAGGTAGTTTCATCTAAGAAAAACAAAATATGTCAGTAGAGTCTTCTTTTGCATCATTACTCCAGCTTTGAACTTTTGTGGTCACTTCATCGCATGATCTTTATCATATATGAACTCTGTGCTCTCTTGCAACAGTGGGAAATTACCTAGACACTGGAATATTACCCTTGTCATCAAATATTCACATTCAATCTTCTTTTTTACATTAAATGCCATTCCTTATCTCACTTTCTGCAAGAGATCAGTTAAAAGCTTCCATTTATATATATATATATATATATCCTAATGTTGAATAGTCTTCACACTCACAATTCCAGTAACCTTTGTTTTTATTGGCAAACCTTTAGAGATATATATCTTTGTAAATGTTACATTTCTCCTCTCTTTCAAAATGTCATTTCTTGTAAACTGGTCTCATGAAGCTGAACTGAACCAAGTGTACTCCGAAACCTTCATTGTTGCAAGTTGCCACAGCGTTATGATGGCATGATCCACTGCAGTAGGCTGTGGTTTTGGGTTAAATTGATCATGCAAACTTTCTAACATAAGTCACCAGATACTGAATCTTTTACTTAACAATCAGCATTAATCTTTCACTAGTACATGTTTTGGCATATTGCCTTTCTTTTCTGCATCAAAATCATTTGATTTGGTCGCTGTCAGTTCTTAATTAGGCTAGCTTCACTCAGAAATTCTATCATTTTTGGTCATCTTCACTGCATATTTGTTGGTTCTGTTCTATTTGCTCAACTCCATTAGATCCCAATACAGCCCATTTCTGCTCATGGTCTCCATGTAAACAAATGTTCCCTTTTCTTTTCCAATTTGGAGCTAGTGTGCTATTATGCTTTTATTTTTTGGAAGAAAGCCGTACAAACCAGGCAACTTATTAATCCTTCATGTCATTTTCTTGCTATGAAGGGCTTCCACTCTGAACGTACTACAGCATGGACTCCATTAAGGAAAAATATTATGGCAGCAGGTAAGTCTCTCTCCTACGATGTGGTGTGGTCCTAGGTGGTTGTTTACAAGTTAAGATTCTCAATTAATTTAATCTCTTTTTTCAGTGGTTATTGCCTCCTTGACTTTGCCAAATGTAGATGTCAAGCTGCTTCTAATTTAATGATCCTACTGTCATTAGACCAGGTTTATAGCTTATCTGTTTGTAGACTTTAATACATTTTATCCAACTTGCTGATGTACCATCTTATGAATTCTATAAACGTAAACTGTGTTTTATATGTTTTCCTTCTTTGATTCTCCAATCAGGATTGAGTGTAGACTGTTCTTTAAGGATCATATGCGGAACATGTCTTTGTCTCCACATGCTGGTCATGGGATTCCTACACAGTCCTTTGAGGAAAATCAAAGGGGCAGAAATTGTAGTGTCGATGAAATTTAGACTCAATTGGAAATGGGATTTGAGAAACTGCAGTAGAAGTCAGATTCCTAAAACTCATTATATTATGTGAAACATGCTTCACATAAGGATGTGTCTCAGTTTCAGAGATATCCCTGATTGGTATGGCAATCTTAAAATTAAGGATCTTTTTTTCCCCTCTAACATTAAATTTTTTGCTTTTTTCGGAATTAGGATTTAACGTAATCAAAATACTCCTTTGACTAATTGCTTTTACTCTTCCAGTTTGCTCATCAGGATTCAAACTTCTCGACGACCTGGAAGAAGGTAATAGTAGATTTCTGACTTTAACCTCCTTCCATATTCTTTGCAAGTGAAAGATGCAAAGCTATTATAGGTTGGTGTCACTTTCTTTTCTCAAAAGCAAAATTATCTTTAACTATTCCTTCGATTTTAATCTGCCCTGTGATTTCTAATGTCTCTTTCAGTACTGCCCCACCACCATCCTTAGATTCCAAAAGAGAAAAAGGCAACATCTTGAAAACAATGGCATAAAACCTGGTGCCTTCAATCTCTATATAGTTTAGTAAACTGATGTTAACATTATGTGAAAGAAAGCTGAGCACCAACTAAAGCAGTAAGAATAAAATTATGTGCTGGATCCTCTATCATCTGCCCACTGTCTTAACTTGGACTAAATTTTCTCCATCTTTTGAAACTGATCAATGATCATTACCTACAAAATAAGTGGTGACAAGAAGTTTTAAATCACTCCTTATCCCATCATGCATGTCTATGTTCTTTTCCATGCTTACTTCAATGGATGCAGTCTCTACTTTGTTTCCATTGATGCCTACAAAAGCAACAAGCTTTCCTGCAAAGAAATAAAGGCTGTAAACTAAGTTTGTGGTGGGTTTATCATGTTGTCATACTCCTCTAAGCATAGTTGAAACAATGCAGTTATTAAACACAAAATGGGCTTGTGGGACACCCACATCATTTGATTAAACATAAAGTTGCATGCTCTAATCTTTTGTTTGATTTGTCCTTGAATTTTTTTTTAATGTCATGATGGCATCATCTTAGCTTTATGATAATTTCTTTACATGTATGTATGTTATCTTTTTAGAATCTACTTGATTCAGCAAGTATAAACTACGATTCTTTACCCATAGCAAGAGTTTGATGGAATTCTAATTACCTTGTGCTGGTAAAAACTATCTGTTGATGTCCCAAACTTTGAAGGGTCTTTTCACGAAGGACAGTTAAATGTCCCTATTAAGCCTTAAAGTGATAGCTAGTGGTAGGGTCCACTGGTCTATCCAGTTCATTAGTATATTTTGTGACCCAATCTTGAGAGTTTTAATTTGAACAGTCTAGTCATGTTAATGTTTGATGGGGCACACTGTATATATATTATTTATTTATTTATTTATTGTAATCAGATGCTGTAGGAGTCTAGTTCTCCACAAGCTTTAGGGTACATTTAAGATGATTAAAAGGTAGTTTGGTGTACTAAATTTTTATCCCTGTATGATTTTAGAGAAGAATCAGATTGTTCCCGAGGCATAGTTGAGTTGGTTATGACGGAGCAGATTTGTAGAAGAGAATAAGAGTTTGAATTTTGACGAAGCCGAGCAATATCCTCTTCCGTCGTGACCAACTGCAATTTCTCGATTTACCTCCTTATAGATGGTCGTGAGACCGTTGGGTAGGCAATGATGTAGCGACAAAGTGTTTGGTGGATTACTCAAACATCTATGTTGAATTTCAGTTACAGTGCACAGTAAGATATTGTCCTTTAAAAAATGAATTTTGGCTGTTGGACGAGGAGTCGTGCGTGTTTTTGGATTTATTTGGTGGACGATCTGTGGGATTGGACCGTCCATTTTTAGGATTAATCGGATTGTAAGAGTTGGATATTTATATTATAAAAAAAGAATGAATTTTGGAAATCCTTGGTGTGGTTTTTAGTCCTAACCACCTCAATCATTTCCATCAACCAATTGCTTTGTTTAGGTCCTGAATAATTGATTGAAAAAAAAAACCTAACTAATACCACTTGGTACAGTTACTGCAGGACCACAATTTGACCATAATTAACAATTCCCAATCGATCTTGTCTCACAAAGCTTAGATATAATTTCGACCTAATCCAATAAACTACAAAGCTTTATCTCCCTATGATTTGTTTCTTAACCGCCCATCAGACTACCCTTTATTCATCATTAGCATGGAATGCATTTAAAATCTTTATGTATTTATCTAGGGGTGTAAATTGATCAAGCCGTTTGTGAGCTATTTGGTCTCAATTCGAAAAAAATTTTATTCGAGTTCCTTAAATTAAGTTATCGAGTCGAGCTCGAGTTTGATTTCGAATTTAAAAATATTATCGAATTAAGTTTGAGTTTAACAGTATTTAATTTGTGAACACATAAATATATTTATTAAAAGATTTATTTATCATATTATATTTATATATTATATGAATTATAAATATTATATATTAATAAATCGAATTTGAATTGAATTCATTTAACTTTTAAATGAATTATTTTTTAATCGAGTTTGAATTAAGTTCGTTTAACGCTTAAATAAGTCATTTTTAATCGAATTTGAGTAGCTCGTGAACTATTTAATTTTATTATAAATCGAGTTCAAGTTTAAGAATTAAAGTTTGAATTGAATTTGAGTTGAGCTGGAATTTAGAAAAATAATAAATCGAGCTTGAGCATTTGGATTTGGTTCGATTATACTGTTATTTTATCTCGTCTTTTATTGAAATTTCACTATTCTATTTATTTAATCATCTCCTTAGTAATTGGCATGTTGAGATTTTATTATTTGAAATGATAAAGAAATACTACTTACTTCACATCATGGCAAAAGATGCTGACATTATTATCACTTAATCCAATTGCAATTATGACTTGTAATTTACTCTACTTTGCCTAATGCATCATCGGTGGAACCCACCCACCAAACCAACCAGGTCAATCATGTAGCTTACCACACTCTCCAACTTATCATTTGGGACAAATTCCAATTATTTTTTTAATTAAAAAAACAATTTAATACATTAATTAAAAATATAAATATTAATAACCATTCTTTTCTTTGATCCAGTCTTTCTTGCTCACTGTGAATCCTGCAGGTCACGGAAGGAATAGATTCGCCTCTCGATCGGACGGCTGGAAGCCGACAGAGGAAAGCATCGGACGGTCCCCTCCCCTCGCGCGGCACGACCGCACACTCTTCCATTCGGCATTAAGGCCCCTCTCTTTAGCATCAATTACAAGGTTGCCACCGCGATCGGCACGTGCCGGATGGCACTGCCATGTGCATTGTGGCATCGGCGTAAATAGTGCCGGAATGGAGGGCGTTTTAGTCATTGGGTTCGAAGTCGGGGAAGCGGTAGGCTATCCAAAAGAAGCAAGGGCGTTTGAGTCATTTGGGGGGGGGGGAGAAAACCGACAAAGGAGGGAGCCACGCGTCGCGATCGAGGACGGGACTTGAAACGGCTCCTTGAACCACGCCGTGCACCCGGTCTGACAGTGGGCCCGACGAGGCTTCCTCTGCTCCGATTTATCCTCACTACGGAAGCACATCGCAGTGGGCCCCGCAGGTGATGAATTTTACGACGATTAGAAGTGCGGGTATGCGTCCGGGTAAACTGCAGTCGAATCATTGCTTCCGGTGGGGTCCGTATCGGGCCCCTCCTCTTTCCCTTCGCCCCTGCCTCTGTTTTAAACACAGGACCTTGTTCTACTTCTCAGGCTCGGGACGTGTGACCTTCTCCGCCTCGTGGCGAAAGCACAAAATTCGATCTCCGCCGAAGAAATCCATGGACGAGATCGCTTTCGAGCGACGGCAATGGAGGTGATCCTGACGGGAGTGCGCTTGTATTCGCCCCGAGCTCGAGCACGAACTCTTGATTTGATCGGTTCGAATTAGGAATCGGGAGGTTGGTCGCTCTATCATAGCGCCGACGATTGCTTTGACGGTGGCACACTGTTTGATGACCTGCTGATTTTGATCGGCGATTGCTGATCTGTGTTCATTTTGGGAAATTTAGGGGTTTTGTGGAATTTCAGAGTTGCAGAGAGATGGAGCTGTAGTGGGCGGTTGTTTGAGGTGAGGTGAGGGGAGGGGAGGGAGGAGACAATTTCGATTTTGTGGTTTTGCTTTTTGGAGCGATGCCGTTCCAGATGAAAGTTCTGCCGGTGGACGCGAGAGGAGCGGCCGGGATGGATCAGTCGAAGCCCGTCGCGAAGTCCCGGCTGAAACGTCTCTTCGAGCGGCAGTTGCTGCGGATCTCCGCGCCGGAGAAGCCCGGCGATGGGAGGGAGAGGGAGCGGGCGGACGACGGAGGCGAGGTCGATCCGAGCTCCGTGGGCTTGGACAAGATGGTGCTCAGCTTCATGGAAGAAGGAGTTGGCGAGCGGCCGCCTCGCGGCCGGTGTAACTGCTTCAACAGCATCTACGATGACAGTTCCGATGATGATTTCAGTGGCGGAGACCATCCGCCACCGACCGACGCCGCTGAGTTTATCAAGGTTGGGTTCTTGTTCTTTTTTTCTTGACAAATACGACAAATCTCGATCGAATATCTCTTTCTTCTCCGTGTTTCCAATTTTGATTCTTCGACTAAAATCTGGACGTTTCCCCAGGGTTTGATCCTTTGCGCGAGCAACGCCGAGAGGAATCTCTTGGCCGACTCGTCGAAGATCATGGAGAAAGCGAAGAATTCGAAGGGCAAGGGCGAGTGCCGGAGGATCGTCGTCGAAGGACTGCAATCGATCGGCTACGACGCTGCCATTTGCAAATCCAAGTGGGAAAAAACTTCCTACTACCCTGCCGGTACGATCTACAACAAGCATTACTTCAATTTTTTCTCTCGAGCATGGCCGCAGCTCACGAGTCGATTGACGGCAGGCGAGTACGATTACATCGACGTGGTGGTCGACGGCGGCGAGCGCCTTCTGGTCGACGTCGACTTCCGGTCGGAGTTCGAGATCGCCCGGTCCACCAAGTCGTACCGCGCGGTGCTCCAGCACCTGCCGCCGCTCTTCGTGGGCCGGCCGGACCGACTCCTGCCGATCGTGGCAGTCGTCTCGGAGGCGGCGCGGCAGAGCCTGAAGAAGAAGGGCCTCCACGTGCCTCCCTGGCGGAAGCCCGACTACATGCGGGCCAAGTGGCTCTCCCCCTACACTCGCGCTGCCGCCGTGGGCGGCGGCGCAGGGGAGGACATTACCATCCTCACCACCTCGCCCAAGGCGGCCGGCGACGCCTCGGAACCGATGGCGGAGCCCTGGCAACCGCCGCCTGCGAGGCCGAGAGCGGGAGTTAAGGTCATCGCCGGCTTAACAGCGGTCCTTTGAGAAGCCTTTAATTATTATTTTTTAAAAAATATTTCTTTCTTTTTTAATCCCTTTTTTTTTATCGCGAGTGATATATGACCTCTTATTAAGAGTCTAAATCATCGCTAGCCTTCGTATATATATATGTCTCTACTTTTCCCTTTTTCTAAGGTCATTAAAAAGGGTATTTTATTTTATAAAAATAGTGTCTTATTTTATTTTAATTTATTATAATAGCTATCATCATGATTGTTATAAGCTAAAATGGATAACAAGTAACTTTGGTTACTTTATTTTAAGATGTAGTAGTTATAGGTAAAGATGCTATAGACTATAGTTATATATTGGGTAAATTTAAATCCTAAGATATTAATTGTTAAAAAATATTAAAGTGATTTTAATTATGTTAGAATAATTTTAATTAAATTGATAAATAATATTTTAATATGATAGTATTTTATTTATAATAATATTTCTTTATTTCTTTTGTATATATAGTTTTTTAATGAGATACCCTCAACTTGATGATGATAGAAATAAGAGGCATTGTTTTTAAAAAAATATATCTTCCTTTAGATCTCATTAACTTTTCCTTAATAATTTCGCTACTATAAGAATATTCTCCAAATATTTTGCTATTATTCTAATAAGTGTCCTATTAATTTGATGCATGCTTGGCTCGTGTGGATCATTAATTATATATATCTATAATTAATGAAAAGCGGGTCCCAAAGCATTGACCGTTTGGATGATTTTTTTAATTTACTTTGATGATTGATAGTAAATTTTTGTGAGATTGAATCAGTCGGTTCTAAGAATTAGATATTTAATATTAAAAATAAATCAAGAAAGAAATCTAATTAGGTTTTAATCAACTGATTTTGGCTCATCTATGGGGTTATGAAATCTTAGCTTGGGGATGGATGGATCTAGGGTTGATTATAGTTTTTGACGGGCGATGCTCATCGATGTTGTTTCAAAACTCTAACTTGGCTACTAAATCTAATTCGACTTGAGTTTTCTAAAAGATCCTAGCTCAAGTAGTTAATCGAATCATATGGTTTAAGTTGTGTTTTTTCTCAAGCAATGCTCACCGTTGTCTTTTAAAAATCGAACTAAGGGGAGTAGGGGGAGTAGGTTCGGTGCGACTTAAGTTTCTTAAAACCCCAACCCAAAGCAAGAATGGGATTAGATGGCTTAGTGTAGGTTTAGCCGCTATTATAATGGACATCGAAATGGTGGAACATATGGACACTACTCAAAACGAACAAGCATTATATGATATATTTATTTAAGTTCTAAATTTTTAATAATTTTTAATTTTAAAGTTTAAGGATATTTCTATCTTTTGCAAATTAAAGTTTTAATTGATTTAATTGTTTGAGACATTATCTTTTATTATTGAATCAAATTCTTTTTCAATAAAATCTAGACACAATGGTTTCTCTTCATTTGTCAATTTTTCATATTTTATTTTCTCTACAATTCCTTTCTAAATTTCTACTTATATCATATAGTCGTTACTTGTGCCCCCACAATCTATTGCACAATGTGACATGAGAAAACAGCTCGATTAAAATTAAATTGACTGAAGCCTGAGAGAAAATGATTGTAAATTAAACTAGATAAAAACAATATTTATTTATTTTATCTCAAGCATATAAAAGGAACTCTGTGTTTGATGATCAATGTGTTCACATCAGTTTACAACATAAACAACAACACTACACGATTCTCAGGTGATTAGAGGAATGGAAGCCCATACAACAATCAAAAGGCTTCAAAGTGACTTTTGTTTCAGGTGAAATTATTCAACATGCTGCAGGAATAATTAATTATACAGGAGGCCAAGAAGCATCTATGAACTATGAACAACATGTATGAGACTTTGAGGATTTAAATTAATTTGAATGGCATGATTGGATGAGTCAGTAATGATGGACAGTAGGGTGTGATTTCTTCTGCAAGGAAAGGCAGATATAGAATGAAAAAGGAGACCTGAAGAAGTTTGAGAAACAAATGTAGGACTTAAAAAGTTAGGGACTATACTTGATGAGCCGGAATGGAATGCCCGAACCCGTTTGGTTCCGTCCGCTAATCGCTTGCATGGTAAAAGGGTTTTGAGGGCAGCAAACTCATTTGATACCTGCAAGTTTTGCCATGGTTAAGAAAAAAAGAGAGGAATCTTTCATAGCCTTAAACAAGCCGAGTTTTATGGTCTGTAAGTTTCAAGCTTGTTTTATTTAAAAACTATCGAGTGTATGTGTGTCTGTATATATATGCATGTACCTGATTGCGAATTGCTCCGATCAGCATATCTTGACACCCAGAAGCATGTACATCTTTTAAATTAGGGCAATGGAGAAGCAACTTCTCTGGCAAAGTTGCAGAATGTGTTAGCAATCAAGATGCTATTTCACTACCCGAAAGCTGAATGACAGTAGAATACCTGGATGCAAATTAGTGCACAAGTTCAGATTCAAATCATTGAGCTCTGGACAATTCAAGTACAGGGCCTGAAATAACAAGTTCAAACGGGTATATAACAAGCAAAAAACCAGACTAGTTTTTGCTGGAGTTGATTCTGAAAGATGTCTGAGATTAACTTACATCTACACCGGAGCAGCCCCATAAACTTAGCTTCTTTAGAGTATCATGTTGTATAATAAGTTTTTGGTAGTTCTTCTGTGACTTGGTGGTGGATAGTTCTAGGGGTCTAATCTTGTGGTGGCCATTGCCATCGACAGGGAAGCGCATCGTTTCTCCAGAATTTGGGTACTGGCAACTTGTATCTTCACGTATGCTCATCCCACAGTCGATTAGTTGAAGCAGAGGTAATTGAGTTACCGCAAACTGAAGCCCACCTACAAGGTACTCATACAAAAATTACATATACAGTCAGTATCCAACTAGAATCGACTTGAGATGCTCGTCACAAGGAAGAAAAACAGCAAAGATGATGTGGAAACAGAGGGGAACAAATGCTTACTGCAGGTAATATTAGGGCAGAGAGAAAGTAGGAGTCTAGAGAGAGTCTTAGGGAGCACATTGCATATCATTCGAAGTCCATTGTCAGAGATGCTCGACCTGATAACAAAGACGGGAATAGTAGCAGATGAGCAATTCATGGTATAAAAACCAGTGCAGGAATATATGGAGCTTTAAGGCCTTTCGAATTCGAGTACTTGACTACTGAAGTTGATCCATCTTGAAAAAACTCCTGTTCTTTCTAACTCATCTTAAGCAGATAGGACTTTGGGCTTGGTTCAGTTAACATGAATAAAGAAAAAGTATAATTGGAAGAGTAGAAGCTCAGCTTGTGTACTTCGGTTGGGTTACCTCTTGGGGAAGATCTGGTCGAGGGCATCCCCAATAGGCTCGACCGTTAGGGAGAGGGGAAGTAAACCAATTCCTATAAGTCTTGATAGGGACTTAATACTGATAGTTGCTGGTACCCAATTACTATAAGTATACTCTACTGGGACAGGAAATATAAACGCACAGAGAATAACGTACCCACTTAAATCAAGCAACTCAAGATTTGTGTAACGGGAAGCTATAGAGGTCACAGCATCATCTGTTATTCTTGAACCAAGAACCAAAGATAACATTCGTAGAGACCTGAAAAAACAGAGTTTATGGTGAAGCTACTGGATTTGGGAATCAAGGATATGCAAGGAAAAATACAAACCGTAGTAATGCATATCATCTGATCTATTTATATGAATGTGGTGTTACTCTACATAATGCATGCTATTTTGGAATTAGTAATCTAATCTTATATAATCACATAACCTACCTTAGGTTAGCATTGGTTAGAGCGAGTGCAGATTTATCGCAAAGCCGAATTGATGAGGTATGAACATTTCTTAGAAGAGGACAAGTGCACCCCAGACCTTCCATCATGGTAACAAGATCAGTTGTGTCATTTTCTTGTCGACAAAAATCAAGAGAAAGCTCGGTCAAATTAGGACATTTAAGTGCCTGCCAAGAATCAAAAGAAATGAATCTATGTACAGAAAAGGTGTATAACTACAGCATAAAAAGGGAACTTAAATGCATACCACTTTTGAAATACAATAGAGATCTGACAGCCAAAGTGTTGTCAGGCTTGATGAAGTAATATTCAGAGATCCAACGTTAGTACATCCTTCAATTTTAAGGCTTGAAAGAACCCCTTTCTTAGCAACAAAACGACATAATTCATCCCTGCATTCAAACAAATGTTTATTAAAATTTAGAGAATGGACTGCACCATTCATGTATATTACAAATAGCTAGAACTCCACGAAATTAAATCCACGGAAAAGGTCCACGAGATTAAACAAACTTGAGTATTGCCAGAAATTTATGGAAAAGGTCATTACGCATATGTTTTGCAAGATAATGGAATCAAACAATGAAGACAAGCAAGTGCATAAATTGATTTGTGTATGCATTGTATGAAATGATGAACATATTGAAACTCTGTTTCATGTACTTGGTAATTACAAAGAAGAGTAAAGCCAGATGAAAATGAGTGGTACATCAGTCAGGAATTCTCATCATATTAGTTTGACTATAAGCTAAGTCGAACAGTATCACACTGAGACCTATTATGCAGAAAGAAAAAACGATGTATCAAGAGGAAGTGACAAATAGCTGCAAAATTGAGCAAGTAGTTTGAAATAGAAGTATGGTTGGCAAAAGGAATCAAAATCTTTGCATATCTAGCTGGAATAATTAAATTAGAGACTTTCTCAGTAGTCAGGAGATACCCAGATATCCTGTTCATTGCATTTTCAGCCATGTTCATCTCGAAGGCTTCCAAGTTAGGCAGTGAGTATGCAACACAAGCTAACATTGTTGCATCAACATCACTGCAAAAGAGAAAATGATAATTCCATCAGACAATAATGGAAAGAAGCAAACTGAATTAAGATAAAACTGCTTTTCAACATGACTTTTTTTTGTAGCCAATTGTCCACACTTGCATTTCAAATGGAAAATTAATCCACAAAGAAAAGCACACAGAAAGCCCAAACTACCAAGCTGAAGAATGGTATGTCAACAACTTTAACCAACTATACAACCAAGTAAATAGACCAAGAAAAGAGACACTATTGTCTAATTCAGGTGCCAATGCATACTACCGACTCCTCTAAGTTTTATCATTTGTTTTAGCTTGGAGTATGATGCCCCATTCAGACTGATGGCTTTGGTTCTTCGATAGATCAGATCCTGAAATGAGAGAGACTAACAGGTCGTGTTTCAATTCTAATTTTAAGTAATCATTCTACCTAGAGCTCGGTGATGTAACACTTGTGGAAATCCCAGTTTAAGTGCAATCACTCGTTTACGCTTTCCTAAAAGGACAAAGAACCCTAACCTTTCCATTCGCAGCGTAAGCCTAGACAAGCCGGCGCACTTGTGGAGCAGCGACCCAACAAACCCCATCTGCGATCGAGTCAAAACCCTAAGCCTCAGCTCCTCCGCGGAGCGCCAGACCCTCCGCACGCAACCTCTCCACCGCCGGCACACCGCCGCCGCCCTCATCAGCTCCTTGGGCGGCAATCTCCTCAAGACCTCCACCATGCACGAAACGGGCAAGACCGTTGCCCCTTCCGCCGCCTTCTCGACCATCTCCCCGGAGACGGGATCCTCGTCGAAGGATAGGGCACGGCGGTGGCGGCTACGGATGAGCGGGGCGGAAACCGGGCCGCCGCCATCGGGGCAGGTGTGGCCCTTCTTGGGGAGGCCGCATCGCCCGCAGCTGTAGCTGCCCCGGCGCCGGATCGCCGGGGCGGCGGCGGGATGCAGGAGCACGTCGATCGAAGCGGAAGTGGAGGTGGGATCTGGAGGAGGAGAGTTTAGGGATCTCGAACAAGGAGCGGGAGATTGGCGATCGCACGGCGCCATTTTCGAATCCGTTCGAAGAAAGCGAGGACAGTGTAAACAGTCAGGCCGGCAGGGACTTGTTTATTCCAGCAGCGTGCATCCCCCCTGACACGATCCACCGCACGAATCTTAAAGTTCGATCCGATATGTTTATTCTGATATCAACAGAGAAATGAACGGTCGAGATGAGTTTAAAAGGCCGCGAGTTGGATTTGGAACGTCGGATTAGTAGATTGACTTAGCGCAAATGCTATATAATCTTTTAAAAACTTATAAAAATAATAGTTTTAACATTTTCGCCCATCAACCGATTTTGTCCATATTTTCAAACACTACGCGCGTATAAAAGACCACTAAATATCTTACCGTTACACCTTAATGAAAGAGCTAATTTTAAAGAGCAATTAAGATTGAAGAAACAATCATATTGAAGTAAAAAAGATTATCAATGTTCACCCCGAACGTTCTTCATTGTCAATCCTAAGTGAGATGAGGAAAGTAAACCATAGTATCAAGTGGTTTCTTAGGTCGGATTTAATACAATCATAGTATTTTTATTGTCTGTCATAAGAAGTGCAATGTAGTGCTGATTCAAAATAAGGGATGCGTTGGATTTGGGAGATCACGTAGGTGGAGGTGAGCAAAAATTCAGTTAAACTGAATAAATCGATCAAACCGAACCGAATTAAAAAATTCGGTTCGGTTATTTCGGAAGTTCAATTATTTTTTTTAAAAAAAATCGGTTAATTCAGTTAATTCGATTCGATTTC
Organism: Curcuma longa; assembly: GCF_044706935.1. Taxonomy (NCBI): domain Eukaryota; kingdom Viridiplantae; phylum Streptophyta; class Magnoliopsida; order Zingiberales; family Zingiberaceae; genus Curcuma; species Curcuma longa. The sequence continues at coordinate 7,205,018 of NC_133867.1, read as the reverse complement.
GATTTTAAATTTTCTTATTCGGTTAAATCGAATTAACCGAATTAATTAAATTTAAAAAATAATTTATAAATTTTAAGTAAATAAATATATAAATCTATAATATATTAGTAAAATTTTTATAATATTTAAAAAAATTCGGTAACCGAATTAACCGATAAAATATCGGTTCGATTTATTCGATTTTTATTGAGAAATTTGATCGGTTCGATTGGTTCGAAAAAAATTAATTTATTCGATTTTTGATTTATTCGATTTGATTTTAATGAATACTCACCCCACATGTAGGTCTTCATGATTCGGTTCTGTAGTTTGGTAGAATTGAATTGTTTATTCTTCCGAACCGAATGTGCTCATGTTAATCTTCCTTTAAACTACTATTATATCCGGTAAAGTTCAATTTTAGTTACATGCTCCCCCTGCCCCCTTCCGCCGCTCCCCCCCTCCCCGCTCCCGCTCAGCAGGGCCCCCCCTGCAGCTGGGGAACCAGTCGCGCCAGAGATTAGCAAGTGTAAGCTTCTGACTTTTGTGGACGTACCTCAGTAGAAACAATCTCTCCGGCGACGTTCCGGCGGAGATAGCGGCGATGCGGATCCTGAACTACCTCAACCTGTCGAGGAACCATCTCGAGGGCCAAATCCCGGTGGCCATCTCCACGATGCAGAGCCTGACGGCGGTGGGCTTCTCCTACAACAACCTCTCCGACGTCGTCCCGAGCACCGGCCAGTTCAGCTACTTCAATGCCACTTCCTACGTCGGCAATCCTGACCTCTGCGGTCCTTACCTCGACCCTGCAAGCCAGAGGCCTCATTATCCTCTGCACGCGCAAAGGGCTCTCTTTCAGCCTTCTTCAAGCTTTTGCTCGTCATCGGCCTTCTCCTCTGTTCCATCGCCTTCGCCATTGCGGCGACGACGTACTCAACAGGGCCCCCTGCCGCCGCCCCCCCCCCCCTCTCCCCCGGGCGCCGCCCCCTCCCGCTCAACAGGGCCCCCCCTGCCGCCGCCCCCTCCCGCTCAACAGGACCCCCCTCCCCCCCCCCCCCCCCCCCCCCCCCCCCCCCCCCCCCCCCCCCCCCCCCCCCCCCCCCCCCCCCCCCCTGTGTCTGTTTTGAGATTGCTATTCTATCCGTTTCAAATATATATTTTTTTGTTATTTGGATGCGTTGCCGCCGCGCCCCCCTCCCCCCTCCCACACAAATAGGAGCAGCCCCCCGGGCGCCGCCGCCGCCGCCGCCGATCTCTGCTCCGGCAGCAAGCTCGAAACTCTAATCGTCCGATTCCAAACTCGCTCGGCCTCTGCGAATCCTTGAGGCGAATCCGAATGGGAGAGAACTACTTCAACGGGACCCTTGTCAATCCTACAGTGAAACTGGTTCATATTGAAGTAAAAAAGATTATAATGTTCACCCGAACGTTCTTCATTGTTAATCCTACAGTGAGATGAGGAAAGTAAACTACAGTATCAAGTGGTCTCTTAGGTCGGATTTAATACAATCTTACTCATATCCAATCCAAATACCTGATTAATATATATATAAACTCACTAATATTTTTTATTTCATTTCACCGATGTAAGATCTTCGATTGTTATATGTTAATTATAAAAATAATAATACATACATGTATAATAAATATTTATTTATATTTTCAATTGGAATGAGCTATTTTAATTTTTTGAACTTGAGTTCAATATATTAACTTAAAAATTATCGGTTTACAGTAGACGGGAGTCCAGTGCAACCCAGCTTTAGCTACACATGACCAATTAAATAAAAAATAAAAAATAAATTTGATCTTTTCCTTCTATTTCTTATCTTTTAATCCTAATATATGACTAAATTAATTAAGAATAACTTACAAATGTTTAATCTATTTTTGTTGATATGATGTTAATTATAATATATTTTCATTAAATGATAAGATGAATATCTGATCTTCTAATGAGTATGAGGATGAAAGTTAAACACTCATAGAGATAAGGATGAAAATAAAGATAAATATAATAAATAAAGATGGGACGAACGATATGAAATTCGATTCAAACTCAACTCATTATCATATCCATACTCAAAGAGATCTTGATCTCTTTCGATTATCAAATATCCAAAAGATATATATATATTATATATATATATATATAATAAAAAACTACTTTAATAATGATAAATTACTTTTAAAAAAGACAATTAATCGCTATGGAAGGATATTGCCTCAACTTTGTTTTGAAGCATGAAAATCATTGGTTACTATCGGACAAATTTGCTAAAGTGGACAATTATGGTAAAACACATTATAATGAACTTGAGACCCAAATTAAACACATACATATATAGCTAATCTGTCCATTAAATTTTCAAAGTGAATTAACACGTGGCATGATTCGTTAGGCCATCGCCGAGAGAGTTACGTTTAGAGCGAGAGCGCAGAGTCGTCGTCCTCATCGAGCGTAGAGGTGTAGGTGAAATACAGAGCCCAAATGAGGCCGAACACTCCCAGCAAGATCCACGCCAGCAAGTTGTTGCTGATCCCCAGGCTCAACCCTGTTCCTTCGGTGCTCAGTCGCTCGTCCACCAGCGCCAGCGCCGGGCCCGTCGTCGCCGTCGACGCTACTGCCATCGCCAGCGCAGACGCCACCGCCCCGGCGACCCGCGGCGAAGGCTTCGCCTGCGTCGAGCACCGCACTACTGTTCCGCCCTTGCAGTTGCAGGCCAGTCGGGGCAAACCTGCACGGTTCAAATTTCGTGGAGCAGTACAGTACGTACCGAGCACCGACGGAGAGACGATGACAGCCGGCCGCCCAGGGAGGGTGGCGCCGGCGAAGGTTGAGGCGGCGCTGACGGTGGCCATGGGCGGAGGTTGCAACAGCAGTGAGGATGTGGAAGGTTGTTGTGGTGCGTTAATGAGGGTTTGAGGAGATGAAGCATCTGCCCTTGCACCACTCAAAATTATTGAAGGATATTTACAAGATAATCTTATCATAAAATAGCCAATCAGAGCATGCCAAGTGGACACCTCGCTAGCTCTCTCCCTAGATTTTTTTTCCTGCCTGAAAACCAAAAAACAAATTAATTAATATATTTTTAATTGGATATATAATATTTTTTAAATTTTAAATTTTAATGTTTAAACCAATTAATCATATATATATCTTCTGCAAAAGGTGGAATTTGTCACCTTATCGGCCTCACATGATCGGCTCCATGACCATTTGTAAGGAGGTAAATCGGGAAACTACAGTTGATCACGACGCAGGAGCGTATTGCCTGACTTCACCAGAATTCGAACCCTTGCCCTCTTCTACAACTCTGCTGCATCGTAACCAACTCAGCTATCTATATCGATCCTACACAAATTACTCATTAGTCATGAGATAAATTCGAGAAGTGTACATGTTGAGGCCATGAAGAGCCAATCTTTATGATGGATCCATCACTATAGCATCATGCTTTATTAGAATATTAGCCACCGCTCCACTAGGCAACAATGTCCACTAGGCAACGATGTAGCCATTATCCCAAGCAGCGATGCGACTGTTGCCCTATCGATTACGATTATCAAAGAAAGTATTTTTGTCATGATAATTATGAAAGACAAGTTGCACAATTGAATGAGTAAGGATTGAATGAATAATAATTTTATTATATACATAAAAAAAGATATATTTTTAACCATTAATAATAAAGTTATTATACAAAGATTTTAAAAAATGAACACTCGAAAAGAATAATTATAAAATAATTATTTTATAATATTTTATTATTATAAAATATTATTATTATTAATTATATTATATTATTATCTATATTGAATCAAGATCCTAACTCCCTCCTTGAATAAACTCTTACCCTATTGAATACAAAATTTACTCACGAACATTTAGTTCACTTACAACCTTGTATTTAAACAATTTTAAGATTAAAGATGGATGAAACTTCTTTCATCAAGCTTAAGCAACTTCGAAGAGACAATTTTATTAACCTACTTTACAAACATACATATGAACACATTTACCTTCACAGATTAGCACAAATGATTTCTACATGCGGTGTTGCTACAATAAGTCAAGAGGTCAATCCTCAATATATGAAAATGCTTCGGCCTACAGTTTCTCGATCCTCATGATTTATCTTCCTTTCAGATCACATGAGGCCGTTCTAAACGGACCCATCTTTACTCTCATTGTAGCTCTTTCCTAGTCAGACCTCACTCATTAATCCAAAATACCTACTACCAAACATACAGCACTATCCAATTTGCTCAGATGCCTCATGAAGTGTGTTGCCCACTCTATTTCATCGCCTTTTAATTACTTTTATTTCTTTTTAATCTCATTTTTAATGTAAAATTATTATCATAATCATACAAACTAATTAAACTCAGATCTCGATCTAAATCTAATTTGCTTATCGCTAAACTAAATAATTATCGACATTATATATATGCTTCGTGGCTAATGAGCATTTAATTTTATGCCTTTCTATCGGGAACTTGTCTTTACTCATGGCACATGTTCATTATTCTTTTAGCATCTCCATTATCAACAGCACAAGCAACTCGCGAATAAAAACTTCATGCACAAATCGCAAAAAGTCATATCTTATAAAAGGTTTGATTTGATTTGGGAATTATAGAGGACCCCATGAATATGAAGTTAAGTTCATTCAGGTACACAAGTGTTAGAGGTATTGAAAGATCAACTCTAAATCATCATCTTTTGAAATCGATTCTTTATTACACCAGTAATACTATACGCCCATCGTTTGTACTACGTCCTGAGATATAAAGTCATATCTTATAAATACAATATGGTTTGGTTTGGAAATTAAGTAAGAATAATTGGATTAATAAATTGTGATTAACTTGTAATCAATAATTTTATTTATATATATATATATCACTTAATTATCTAGATTGAAGATGTGGTCAATGGATGGATTGGTTAATTTTTTTTTCGAAGTAAATAATTAATGATTATTTTATTTTTTTAATTTTATGAAAATGTCCTTTGAATTTAATTATTTAATAAAAGAAATAATTGCAAGTACAGGGTCAATATCGTCCAATAAAAAAAACCACCGCAGAAAGGGGACAAATTTTGTTTATATTAGAACCTTTTCTCAATTCCCTCTTCGTCCTCTTCGCTGCCGCAACCGCCGCCGCCGCCGTCGTCCGCCGCCTGTCGAAGCATGACCAGCTCCTCCGCCGCATCGCGCAAGGTACGTCCTTTTTTCCGTCTCCCTCCTCCGTTTGTCCATCGGTCGTTAGATTCCTTTTTCGATGTTCGATTTCTCGTGACGGGCGTCGGTCGATCTCAGGCCCTGGGCAAGATCGCCTGCAACAGGCTCCAGAAAGAGCTGGTGGAGTGGCAAGTCAGCCCCCCGGCGGGCTTCAAACACAAGGTCTCCGATAACCTCCAAAGGTTGCCTGCCGCTTGATCTCCGCGTCGCTTTCGCTTCTGTTTATGGTAGTTGACTTGATGTCTGCCTTCTTTTTTCTCCCCCAAAGGTGGGTGGTCGAGGTGATCGGAGCGCCCGGGACGCTGTACACAAACGAGAAGTACCAGCTGCAGGTTGATTTCCCGGAGCATTATCCCATGGAATCACCGCAAGTAAGCCGAATTTGGGGGAAAACTTCTTTCTGAGATTGGTTCATTAGGGTTTTGATCGATTAGGGTTTAATTTCAGGTCATATTTTTGCACCCTGCGCCTCTTCATCCACACATCTACAGCAACGGCCATATTTGTTTAGGTAAGTGTCATTGCTTGAATCAAAACAACAGTGATCTTAATTCTGAACTCATACAACAACAACTCAGCTATATGAATCCTCTTACGCCGTACGACTTTGTTCCCTACTATATCATTATTTATATTTAAATAAATTTTATCATGTTTCATCATTACTAATCAAGTCTTCTTTGATTATGTATTTGTTATAGTTTCACATCGCTTATTCATACCATCTTATGATTTACATATTCATAAAGATTACCCGATACAAGATTGGATCATATTTATTTTATTCCGTTGCAAATTGCAAGACTAGTGTTTTGCCTTTAAAATTGTGTGATAGATATTAGGTTCTCTCTAGGCTACCTTTTCGATACTTCTTCAGAGTTATTTTATTTCTGGTTCTTGTTATGATAACGTTCTATATGACCATCAACTGAATTCATGTTGTCCTTTAATCAGTATCCTTTTTCTCGCTTGAATTCTATGTCGCAAAACTGGCTCCTTAATTTGATCTTCTACCCTGTTCAATGTTTCCTTTCTCATAGTCCTGACTGCTATTTGGATTAGAATACTATATAGTGACATCAGCCGAAAACAATATCATGAACATCATCAAGTTGTGTTTACTCCAATTATTCGGAGTCTGCTACAAGATTCTTGTGCTTTCATTGAACTCTATCCGATACTATATTGGTTACAAAAACTACACAAATTTATACAACTAACTAAAAATCACTTGATGTCCAATCCAATCTGCTATTTTGCGTATCATCTTCATCTTCTTTATTGTTGATGTTAACACATGTGGGTTCTAGTTCATATGGTTGTTTTCAGTAAAGAAAACCTGCGTGCCGATAAATAATCTTAATATATAACAAGTGATGGTATGAGTGATCTTAGTTTAACTTACGAAACAGAATAAGAACTACAAGAATGTGTATGCCCGTAGAGATCAGCTTGTTGATCTACAAGACGAGTATAATGAAAATACATGGTTCCTTCACTCTACAGATGTATATTGCGTTACTAAAATGAATTATCTGCATAGTATCTAAACTTACGAGAAATCTAAAAATCTCAGTTCTTTTTCTTATCAAACCAAATCGAATTCCTTGGAGTAACAATACCTGTAAGTAGTCAAATGCAGATGGAATTGTTTCACTGTATGTTTTTTTTTTCATACATAAGTCCTTGGGGTTATATCATTTGTTCTCATTTGCGAATGGGAGAAGAGCATCATGAGATAGTTTCGGAAAGATTTATGGTGTTAACATCTCATTTGGTGCCTTCAACAGATATCTTGTATGACTCCTGGTCTCCGGCTATGACTGTAAGCTCGGTGTGCATCAGCATTTTGTCCATGTTATCCAGTTCAACAGTGAAGGTCTCTACACACACTCTTGCACGTTAACTTACTAAGCATTCACATGTTTCATGATATCGATACTGAAATCTGTCTTGTGGCTGCAGCAACGTCCGCCTGATAATGATCGGTATGTGAAGAACTGTCGGAATGGCCGATCTCCCAAGGAGACCAGGTGGTGGTTCCATGACGACAAAGTGTGATGCTTACCGAAAATGTCATCTATTGTTCTCCTTCTATCTGTGATTGGGGAGGATGATTTGCTTTGAAATGTTTTTAATCTTAATCATACTTTTTTTCTTAATGTAATTATAAAGGAATGACTTTAGCTTGGCTTGAATGGGTATATTATGATGGCATTGTGGACTTGTAATTACTCACAGTTTCGGTGTTCATGAGTTTTCCGCACACCAGCGGCACCGACATCACCGCACGCCGATGGATATCCATTCTCAGATGGTATGAATATGAGAATGGATATCCATCTGAATCAGATGGATATGAGAATGAAAATTAAATACCTGATGGAGATGAATATAATAAATGGAGATAGAGATGAAGGATATATTCCGACTCATATCTGATCCATTGTCATTCCATACAAGTAAGCAACTGCAGACAATCTGAAAGAACAAGCTAGTTGGATATTGAACTCATACTAACATTTCCATTCTCATGATTTGTGAATACCAATCAAGAGTTTGAGGTGAATGCATTGTCACGGTTATTGAAGAAAAAAAAATGATTTGCATTTACATTTAATAAGAAGACAAAAGGGAAAAATGAAGAGTATTTTATGGAACTGAGTTGACATTGGAGAGCATGTAAACCTGAAACTGAACTCCACCTTAAGCCAAGCTTGATTTGAGTCCCATAGAAGCAGCAACTTCTTTGGCAGCATCTCTGTCTGCTTGTTCCTATACCATCAGAGAGGAATTTAGAAGTTTCTTTGAAAAGGCGGCTATGCCGATATGCTATCCTTAACACAACACATCAAGAAGAGATTGTCGAGGGAAAAAGAATGACTATGGAGTGGGTGGGTTTCAAACCTGAAGGTGATGCAACAAGTACATCAAGAAGAGATGCACAAATACCTGCAAAAATTCCAATGTGCCAAATGCATCAGATGCTTTTGAGTTGTGCACAACTAAATTTCATTTAGAAAGGCGTATATGACAGTCCTAACCAGATAGCATAGCAGGATGACTCGAGCAGTTGGATACCGCCACAAAAATCTTGTGGCACGCACAGCGCCTGAATCTAAAATTTTTGCAGCCCTTTGCAACTGAGAGCATATTTGCACATAAGGAAAAGGTATGTAGCGGGGAAAGGAGAAGAGGAAATGATATGAAATAGGAGATTCACCTGTTTGTGTGCTCCAATCATGTGTCGATGGTACAAGGGAAGAGGCCTGCAAAACACTGATTAGTTGCAACAGTTTGGTGGAGCTTCAACTATTACGAACAATGAAGGAAAATGGAACATGTTGAAGGACCTTTACAGAAATAGCAATAGCAATAGCAATTTCCTTGGTTAAGGCAAACCTTAAATTTTCTAGGGGTACCATTCTTCCTGATAAGTCAGGTAGATAACATAAAATTGTCACAACTATTCTAGCAAATGCGTCATGATGCAGAATTTATTGTCAATTACAGACATCAAGATTACCGATTGGTTTATTAGGAAAAGAAAAGGATCATAAAAAGAAGTTATCTTACTCCAGAGCTTTTATGTCAGTATCTTCTTCCCAAGATGTCGAAGCTCTGCTGGCAACCCGACTCCTTTCTGCTTCTATCTATCCAATAGAGATCATTATTAAATGTGAGATGATAATGAACTTTCTAAGGCAAGGAGACTATAGTTTTTAACAGAAAGATGTCAGGATGTGAATTATTACCTGTAATTCTTGAAGACGTTTTTGCTCCTTTATTAATTGGAACTCCAAAGCCGCTTTTTCACTCGTCATGGTTTCTAATTGTGTTTGCTTATGATACTGCAGAAACATTCATGAGATGCAAATACCCACAAGCAAAGAATTAATGCAACCTGTATCCTAAATAGTATGAAACGAGTAACTTACCAGCAAATCAGTCAATTCACGATATCGTTTCTCAAGTTCCATATGTTCCTGCAAAATATATGCCAGAACAATTTTAGAAGTGATCAGCAGGAGCACCAAATTTGTTAACTAAAGTAAAGAAAGATATTTTGCAAGGAGAGAATGTCATGTCATGTATCTAAGACCAGTGTAGTTTATTTGTTCTTCGTAATCCAAGTGCCACACAACAAAATGAAGATGAATTTTTTCTTCAAAAGAAATTAAGGTGATAAACCTGGTGGCAATCACAAATGAGGAATCTTGGTTATAATCCGTAAGTTACCAGTATGAGGATTAAATGGCTTGGCCGAGACTAACCATCCACATATGAGTGATTGGAAAAGGAAATGATCAAAGATATGAAGCGAGAAAATCAGAATCTACGAACCTGTCTTGAATAGTGCTCTGAGTCCCTTTTTATCCCAGCCATTTCTACTCTCATCTTCTGTAACTCAGCCTGTCAAACCATAATTACCATGATAATGTTGCATTGGAAACTCAGGTGATAGACAAGAATAGAGTTCCACTCATATAAGCCTTAACATCTTGGAGTTGTAAAGTATGGCGTTGTGTCTGGAGTAGTAGCAATGAAGTAAAGAATCAGGAAAGCACCTCTAGGTAGTTAATCTTGTTCTCTGCTTCTCTTTGTCCTCGACGTGCACGGTCCAGTTCTTCCTGCCATGCCTGCATCTAAGTTTGAAAAACACCAGACACAAGATTATTCGGCCTTCACCAGTAGCTTTGCTGCTTCTGTAGTAACCTCAATGCTAAACTTGTACTGCTATTACTATAACTAAAAGAAAGTGAAAATAAAAAAAATCTTTTAATATTGAATTTGTTGATTAAAGGAGTAAATAATATCGTCAACAGCTCATTTTTACAAGAAACTTGATAGTTTTGCACAATGAAGACTTTAGAATCCTGAAAACAAGCCATGAATTCCAACTATTTGAGATCCAGCTACGAGGATCTTATCCTGCTAAATAAACTGAAGAATCTTGAATGCCGCCTATAAAGGATCCTACATAAATTTAACCATGGAGAAGAATAGAGACTATGGATGGACGAGACTGCATGAAGGTATTGACCTCTTCTGAGGCTCATGGTTAGTGCTTAAAATGTGGTCAATGAGCAAAGAGCAAGTCATCTGACAAGTCTTCAAAACCTTATGTAGGAAATCTTGAGAATTAAAAATTGTGACCTACGAAAACTGTGTATGCTCCCTGTGCAATCAACATCGCCAAAGGCCAAAAAGTATATGTGGTCTTCAATCAAACCTATTCCTTATGTAGTACATGCACATTGATGAATACATGGAAAATGGATGAAACAATCTCAGGCATTGTTTATAATCAATCTTTTCTAGTTTCTACTGATTCATCAACTGTATTTAGTTTTATGCATGAAGCCAACTGATTGAAAAGAAACATATATATTACTTGAAGGATTTGATTAGCTTCTTCAGAAGACTTCTTTTGCTCGCGTCGGTTACGAGCTTCAAGATCTTGTAGCTCTTGGTTCAGAGAAGAATTTTCTACCTGTTAAAAGAGTATTATATATATTATTTGAGTTTTTTTCCAAGCCAAAACCATTTAAATTGAGCAAGGGTCTATCTCACCTCAAGCAAAGCTAATTTATGCTCCAGCTCTGCCGCTCTTGATGTACTTTCCTCAGCAGCTCTCTAAATATTAACAAACAAAATAAGATTAAACTATGAGAAAACATCAGATTTCTAATACATTGAAATAAGAAGACTTTGGTTAATCAACAGAATGTTTATGCTGAAGCTTGAATAACTTTTTTGTATATGTTCAATCAACTGAGATTTTCTTCAGAGACATGCATCATTTAGGAGTAAAAAAGTGATATTTGCTTTCACTGACTCAACTATGAGATCCAAAATGTGTTAGATTGTGAGGGCAATTGGCAAGGGTGGAACATTACTCTTGAGTAAAACCATATATTTTAGAAAATAAATTTAGAGCTCACATGTTGAATTCTAGAATCTGAAAAAGATAAATACTCCATGTCATTTTAAGAAATATGATGCCAATACTTTGTTAATTCTCCATTCTGACAGGTGGCACAGTAAGGAACAATGTCATTCATGAATTATAGTAGAACGAGGAACAAGAAAGATACTAAGGTGTAGATAATTGGATAAACAGATGTATAGCACATAAAATTACCTGGATTCTTGCTAGAGCATTAGATGACTCAACAGCTCGATGCTCTAGTTCTACTTCTCTTTCTACCGCTGCCTGTTCATTTTGACAACAATCAGAAGCAAGATAAAAAGGACCTCTAAAAGATACCTCCAGGTTGTATTACTCTACCATTTTAGTAGCATTGTGTGCAGCACGCTCTTCTTCAGCTCGACGTTCAGCAGAAGTAATCTCTTCACGCAGAGCCTATCAAACAAAAGTTTTCACAACTGAGTTTGAGAGTGTAATAATCTAAAATTATGCGACAGCAATGCCATTTCATAGAGGAACAATGCCATTCAGTATCCAATATTACCTGGATGACGCGAGTCTCAGTTAATTCACGGCCCCTTCTAATAGTATCCATGTCATTCTGGTACAAATAAAAAAGGACATGTAATTTCTTGCAAACAAACTTATGCCTTGAGCAATAACAAAACCAATACGAATTCAATTGTGTATGTCAATTCCTAGGTTAAGAAGTAGAAATACATTTGGTCCTACAGTAAGGAAAACATCTAATAAATTTCTAGGAACTAAAATTGAGATGGTTGTGCAGGATACCGGAGAGATAAAACAAGAAAATTATCATTATATATGAGGAACTAAATGTAATTCCAATAGATGAATAAAAATAATCAAATTTCAAAGTTATATAAGTTGAATAAACTGAAGTTACAGGTATGAAGAACAAAAGGAAGACCAAACAACATAACTAAAAGAATATTAAATGATGAAGGTATTAGAAATATAAGACATTATAGTGTTGGATGGCGGATAAAACCTACAAGGAAAATTAAATAAACTCTACACCAAACATATGATCTGGGTATTAGAAATGAGAGGACTACACAAAAATGGCAGGTAGATGTGATCACATAACAATTGAAGTTTCAAAGTTGATATCTTCAGTAACTTTCTTTAAAGTCAGTGATGCACTCATGGTCCATGCACCTCTCGCAGGATACAATTGTCATATAGACAAGTCAGATTCGTAACTTTGCATTAAGAAATGGATAGTGTGATTTTATTTTTTACCTGCAAGGATGCCAGTGTTCCTTCGGAAGCAGCAGCTTCTTTCTTTAGAGCATCCAGTGAATTCACAAGAGTCTCAATTTCAGAATTTTTTGCAGCTAGAGCATCTGACATATTTGCTTCAACTCTTGCCGCTTCCATTTTTGATAATGATAAATCTTGCTGCAGTTGCTTTATGTGAGCTTCATAAGAACTATTTAATTCCCTCTGATCAATATATAAAATTGTGGTTAAAAGTGAGAAATGCCAGATAACTGATAGAACAAAAGGCTTGATTACTACGGCTGTATAATATATAATAAATAAGGGACATAAAAAAAGCAGCTTACCTCAGCAACAAGAAGTTCTTCCAGCTGCTTATTCTCAGCCTTGTACTCTTGAAGACGGGTTGAAAGACCAGCACAAACCTGTAATCAAGTAAAATGGTCAATCAACCAGAAGACATAAAATCTAGCTAGCTTAAGAAGAAATAAGCAAAGTCAGGATGATGCATCATATTATTTTTATCGAAGATGTCACTTGAAGTATTATGGCCTACTCCAGATATGAAAAGTTCCCACGCTCAATCCAAACACCAATTTGCCATAATCATATTGCCTAATCTTCTGTAGGAAAAGGGCCTAATTTCAACTTTGGACATTATTTTTTAACCAGAACCCTTAGCTTATTTACCAGTTCAGCTGTTCCAATTAAAAACATTGTCTTCTCACTTGGCAGTTGATTTTGCATTAAAATTATCTTGTCTTAGAAGTATTCTGGCAGGAAAGGTGAGTATTACCAAGAACATATATATACATCTAAGCTCATGTCATGCAGAGTCTTATAAGCATTGTAGCTTATTCATATAGATGATGAGAAGTTATAGTCACTGCCAGTAGCAAGCTCATTCTCAACGGTGGGGTTCTGTTAAAAGGGAAAATAGTTAAGCTTATAAGAATAAGCATATTTATACTCTGCTTACAAAACTTGTAGATATTCATGTGGAACCTCCTGTTTCTCAAGTAAAAACACAACTGACATGATTAATTACAAGCACTGAGTCATTGACATATACAGAGACAATTATGTAAAGCAACTAAAACTATCAGGTACCAAAATAATGTACTAAACTAGTTTTCCTTGATGCCTGTGGTTTTATAATGCATTCAAATAAGCTCTGCACTTTCTGTAATATTTTACATAGTGTTCCTTTTTTAACAAATTAATAATGATAAGCTAGTCAAAATCATTCTTACCCTAGCTAATCGAGCCTCTTTCGATTGACCAGTTTTAACTGCACTTTTGAGCAGTCCTTGAGCCTGTTAACAAACCAAGAAGGAAATGAAATGAAAAGTCTAAAGAGGAGTAAACAGGAAACGAAGCGTAGGGAACCAGTCAGGAAAGCATACATATGATTTGTCAGTGTCAAATATGTACCTCATCTAGCTGGTCTTGAACCTTTACATGAGAGTCACTTAGATTCTCCTGTTGCTTGCTCATGCTTGGAGTAGACTTTGAAATTTCTCTCTCGTTTTCTGCAGCATTAACAGCATTTTCTCTTTCAAGTTTTTCAGATCCTGATCTCTCTTTTTCAGGAGTCAAAGATGTCTCCTCATTTACCATGTTGTTGACATTTGAATTAGCATCTAAAGCATGACCATTGCTGATAGATTCAATCTCCTTGTCTTCTAACAAAGGAGAGGAAGACAATTCAATGCTATTTTTCATAATTGGAGTGGCAACATCTTCATTCACAATGGAAGCTGAAGATTCCACATCATCTTCATTGGGTTGAACTTCCACCATATTATCATTCTGTCCCTCCTGACCAGTTTTTATCTCCAAAACAAGAGGATCCTTACTGGTCTCTGAAAGAGTTTCTTTGCTTGATTCAGCCTCATCATTAACTCCAACATCTATAGGATGCTCAGATTGATGGTTTGTTGGTTCATCAGACTCTGCATATGGTGCTGGTTTATTGTTACTTTCCTGTTGATTATCAACCCTAGCACTTGTAGGATTTTCAATGATGGATGGTTTTGCCTGGCCCTGCATAGAACATAGTGACCTTGTCTGATACACAAATTACAATTAGAATAAGTAAAAAGTAAAGGGCTGCACGCCAACCTTATCTTTTGATTTTCTCCGCTTCGAATAAACACCTTCAGCATTTAACGCTTTCTGCTCACGTGGCACTCCTAAAAATGAAAAATAAAAGAAGTGCATCAACCTCAGTTAAAAAGATTGCAAGAAACAAGAAAAGAAAAAATGAAAAATAAAAGAAACAAGTATGAGCACAAAACATATTGCTCCAGAGGTTAAGGATAAAAGAGTTCCTGCCTGAACCTTGCGAGCTAGATTGTTCATCGGCCAACTCACTAACAACAAGTTTTGCTCTTCTATCCACAACTTCAAACAAATCTGTTTAAATGTGTTAGCACACTTCAAATTAGGATGGAACAATATGACTTGCAAAGTGGATTTTAATAAGAAAAATGACAAAGAACAAATTGTATAGTCTACGAAACAGAAGAGTTGGCTAGACAGTGATTGATTTGGAAGAATAAGTAATAATTTGCTTATGTAATCCTTCAAGCTTAAATCATCTAATATTACTTAGTTTTCTTTTCTAAATTTAGTATCACAATAGCAAAAATTTTCTTTCAGTAGTAACAATTTCCCATGTATCAAAAATTGCAATATGTTAGGTGATATTTTTGTCACTACATTCATTTGCCGACTCAAATTTCAGCTCTACTAATAGTTGGCTTTTGAATTTTCCAGCATTCTTATGTTACTAATGATACATGATAGCAAATTGGTAACTTTATACAAGTTAGACTTAACTTCCTAACTGTTAGAGTTTATGACCCGAATTTTGTTGTGTTGGGCGCAAAAAACTCGCGATGCCATGTGAGAGTTTATAACCCAAAATCTATTGTTCCTGCCTCGAAAAACTCGTGATGTGATATATGTGGTACAACTTTAAATTATGAGAATCTTTGAGGGAATTGTGGTGGCAACGGAGGAATTGGGTCATTAGGCCTAATCCCAGAGCCCACCATTGATCCCAAGTCACTTTTATTATTTTTTTCACACACCTATTTATATGCAAATAATTAAAATTTCATGGCTATAAAATGCAAATCACAATTCTCCTCTTGTACTAATTTCGATATAGTGAATTCAACTGCTCTACCCTGTGTTTTTTACCCGTCAAAGGTTTGTCCATGAATCTATGTATTTCTTGCTTTGTGGCGGTTGCCTATTTTCGTTATTTTTTGCTACTCTAATTATGCAAGTTCAAAGTGGCAGTAGAAAATGCCAGATACAAGTATACAATCTCTCTCCTGCGCAGACAAATAACTCATCAACTTTGTATCAGACCACTGTCTCAGTACTAAGGTATTCTCATAACAATAAAACCAAATAAACGAAAATACAATTCAAATCAATCCTTTGAATCGCAATAAAAATTAAATTTCATTTATGCTGTAAAAAAAAAAATCCAACTTCGGATCACTGGTCTCACATTTCTGGATGGAAGAAGGATTTTCAGCGCCTACAGGAGGAAATACGGTTGCAAGTATACAAAAAAACACAAAATAAACATAGAATCGCTCTTGCAGCTTGTGCTCCCAAACGGAGTTCTTAACGCCCAATGCAGATACGCAAACCAAAGCGATAATACCCCAGATTCAAAGGGGCTTCGATCAGTACTCACAAGAAAATGCCATATAAATAATCGATCCAGTGCAAGGCAACAAAACCTTGCTACGGAGAAGCAGATCGCGGGGAAATAAAAGGCAGGAATCAGAGAAAAGGGTCGGCGTACCTTCGGCGACCTTGAGCCAGGACGCCATGAGGAGAAGGGATCGTCGATCGGAGAGACGGCTGAAATCAGGAAACAGAAGGATCTGGTCGCATTGGAATGGGCAGAGATCCGATGCGGAGACGAGATCCCGGCGAGTCGCCCAAGCAGCAGCAGGGGAGGAGGTATCGCGTCGGTCGCTTTGATTTGAAGGCTTTACTCTTATTTGTTTTCCTTTGATGATGTGTTTACTTGGACGGAAATTAGGGAGGAAATAAAACTAAGGAAATGCAATTATTAATTCTTTTATTTACTAGGAAGGATGGAAAAAATTGGGTAGAAATTAAATGGGAGTGCCTTATTATTATTATTTTGATAATTTAGATATCTAATTTATAAAAAATTTTCATCCATCATCAATTAAATCTTAAAATGAACACAAATATGCATAATAATTAACATTTTAAAATTTTCATTTTATTAAAAAAAATATTTTATTCTACAATATTCGTAATAATAATTCGAACGAGGGATGCTTATAAACCATTAAGCACCTTCTTATTATTCTCTTCCAATGTTCGTAATTATGATTCGAACGATAAATAAATGCTTGATAAATCATTGAGCACCTTATTATAAGAACATTTTTTTTAATATAAAAATAACACTTTATTATATATTTTTTAATAATATATAATAATTATGACTTTAGCTTACCATAATACATTAAAATAAATCAACTCAATTTTTTTTTCAAAAATACTATAATTAGAATAATATTATATTAAAATGTTTTTTAACATTTTAATCAAAATTATTTAAATAAAAATCACTTTAATTTAACTAAAATTATTTTAATATTATGGTAACAGTTATTACAATAACGAATGATAGCAAAATTATGCTAATTTAAAAATATAATAAATAAAAATATTATTATATTAAAATACTATTTACTAATTTGATTAAAATTATTAGTATAAAATAATTCTGATTAAATAATGCTATAAATTGTATAAAATAATTTTGATTAACTTTTATAGGCATTCTTGAAAGATATATTTTCCTGAAATCTTTTGGATTTTTTAACCATTTAAAAAGGAAGAACTGAGTGGATATAAGTCAACTAAAAAAACAAAAATAATATATTTTTCAACAATTTTTTTTCTTCAAAATAATCATATAATGAAACAAATATTTAACATAAGTCAGTATATTCAAAATATTGAGTTACTCAGGCAACTTTAAGCATGCACCAAAATTTTCAATTTCAATCTTTATTTTCTGCAAAATAAAGAAAACAAATACTTAAACATTTTTTGTAACCACAGAACAATAAAATCTACATTTTACACAAAACATATTTTAAATATTCTTTAGAAATGGAAAATCTAAGTGTTAAATTTTTTCCTGAGACCATTTTCTTAACCAATCAAATCACTTGGATTGTCTACACAAACAAGTTTCCCGCCAAGTCCACAACAGAAGTATTAAAGCTGTGAGAAGATGGAGAAGATCTAATTGTAGGAACGGCTTTAAACAAGTGAAACTGAGTTAAAGACTAATTCACCATGGACACAGAAATCACATGATGTCCACCTTAGTAGATGCACGATCCGGCAGGATTTAGTTCCGGTAGTTCGCTCGCAAACAATCAAGATGAATCCTGTCGAAACCTTGCATCGGAGAAGAGGATGTTTGTGTGATTTGGGCTTGAAGTTCCCCTTTCACATAAGTTTTTCCCTTTCACCATTGATGTTGATCATCAAGCAATTCAACTAGTTCACCTTTCTTGAGTTTGGAATATCCCCTTAGGCCGCGAGACTTTGCAAGATTCCTCAGTTCTGATAATTTTAAGGAAGCCAAATCGGATGAGATGTTTAGAGTAGAAGATTCCGTAAGCACTTCGGCAGTTTCATTGGACGGAGAAGGATCAAACTGATCATCCAACAATGATTGACCAAGAGAATCCAAAACACCAATATCTGGATGCACCGAGGCCTCAGACTTGTCCACAATGATGTCGCTCTTCTTCTTCCTACTTGCTTGAGAGTTTGCGGGCGGAGGGTTGATACCCTCTTCAAATGATCCAGCTTTGAAGTTTGTTCTACGAACTAGAGATTTTCGTCTGAAATTTGTGGCAGGCCTTGTGGAAGAAACTGGATCTGGAAGCCCAGGATCAAGAGCCGGCTCCTCCTTCAATTTGATGCCATCTGGGCCAAAAAGATTTGATTTCTGTTCATCCGCTAATGTCTTGCTTCTTGCTAGCAGGTTGGTACTTAAATGCTCTTTGGGACTGCTCTTCTGATCCATCGAATGCTTCCTTAACAATTTGACGAGGGAATCCACGGTTGCCCTGTCGTTTTGCCTTTGTCGGCTCGCTTCAGACTTCTTTCCTTTCTTGGCAGCAGCCTGTAATTGCATTTGGATTTTCCGAAACAACTCAAGTATTTCTTCATCTCGCTGTCCTGGAGTTGCAGTAGCCTGGTGCCTCGTATTACTTGTCAAAGACCCATTTCGAGAGGACAAAATATATGTCTCTTCACTGCTTTCTGACTGTTCAAGCTCTTGGAATTGTTTGCTCCTGCCCCTGCCCCTGCCCCTGGAAGACCCTTTCTGTTGTCTGGAGAAATCAGGATTCTCCTTGTGATCATTAGAAATTGCACGGCGAGCAACATATATCCTCGCTGATCTATGAGGGATGCTTCGAAATAGAGTTTCAGCACTGCAGTGTGTCTGTTCACTTTTACATGAATATGGTGATAGAATAGCTCCTCTGAATATCCCTGGGAAAGGAAGATACTTTTAATCGGAAGATATTCGAATCGAATAATAAGTTATTCTCTACAACTCCAGAAGTAAATTCAGAACACATCATAAAAATAATAATAATAATAATTTCTTCAATAGTTTACAAAGAAAGGAATAAAAAATGATTTAGCTGAAAGCTAGAAGAAAACTAAATGTTAGGGGAAAACAAAAATTGACTCAACTGAACTAGAAGGAAACTAAATGTTATAGGTATCACAAACAACATGGTGTCACATTAGACCCCAGCAGAAGGATCCCTACAGCTGATCTCAAATAGTTTGGATGTGCATAACCTTCTATGGATTCATACCTGTTTAAGTAAGTGAGACGATCCAAATGTGTTGAATATGGAGTTAAAGCAATTCACCAAACCACATGGACCAAGTGCAACTCCAATAGCAATTAAGCCAAACTAAAACAAAGTGAATGACCAAAGTAAGACAAGTAACACTAAGATCAAGAAACCTTCAGTAAAAAAGGCCAGAAACTCATCCACTGTTTTCCTTGGTGCAAATGTAAAACTACGCCGGGCACATTCTGATGTGGGGACATTGATTTCTCAGTATTACTGCTTCAGATTTGCTAGTAATGTGAGGCAATATTTAAGTATTGGATAAAACCAATGAGAAGTAGGCTTTTCAATTCAATAAACTGGATTCTCTAAAAACTAAAGGGCAATTGACTAAACTACATGTAATAAAGAGTAAACCCAATAGAAATTAAGACGAGCTAAAGACCTCGTAATGACCAGCCTAAAACAAGTAACACTACGATCCAGAAATTTGTTCACTATTTTCCTGGGTGCAAATATAAAACTACATCAGGCACATTATGAAATGGGCATCAAGTTCTAGGTAATAGCTTGCCTTATGAAAATTTGCAAATTGTAGATTGAATGTCATAAAATTCCATCTCAAGCAATATGCAATTAAAACAATTGACTAAACGACTGTGACAAAGATAGAATCCAATAGAAATTAAGCTGAGCTAAAGACAGTCTTGTATTAAACCCCACTGTAAGTGACCAAAGTAGCACAAGCAAACGCTATGATCAACAAACATTCAGTCACAAATTTGTCCACTGTTCTCCTGCAAATGCAAAAATACACCGGGTGCATTCTAAACCGAGCATCAATTTCTAGGGTTTAGATTATATAACCTCTATCCTCAGTCTCGCATCTGTTACACCGTGTTATACTGATGAGAACTCGATTGTTCAATTCAATTAGATCGATCATGTAGACACGAAAGGGCAAGACTTACCGATGATAGTCATCTAATGCAGCTCAGCTTCTTAACTTCCGCCCTGGTACTGCTCGATGACGGCCTGTTTCCTTCTCCTACCAAAGACAAAGTAACAGATGCAAGATAACAAATCAGATAGACAGAGACGAGCGTGAAATAGAGAAAAAGAGTACCGGAGCTCGTCGTCGGAGTCTGCCGCGACGGCGACGAGTGGAAGAGCGAAGGGTTTCAGACTTGGAGACGAGCAGCGGGGTGGGAAGTGAAGTACCGGCCACAATTGCGATAAGGAGAAAAAGGTATGTTGGGCCTTAATTTGGGTACTGGGCCCGGCCCAATAGCTTCAAAATCCACTCAATATGCCTATTATAACTAAGGCCTCAAATAAATTTAATGTTACAATAAAAACTTATCTATGTTTATTAAATACATAAATTAATTAAATAAATAAATTTAATAATTTATTAAATTAAATAAATAAATTTAAATATATGTATTTAATTCGTTAACAATATTTATGAATAATATTTATGAACAATATTTGTAAATAATATTTTTAAATCATATTTATTAATAAAATTATTATCAACACGTAAATAAACAAAGAAATTTTTATAATAAATAAATAAATTTATATTATCAAACTCAATAACCAACTAAATAAATTTAAAATATAAAAATTAAAATAATCAAACAAGTTTATAACATCCAAACGAATCAAGTTCCAATCAAACTCAAGCTTATAAAAAAATCAAATCAATTTTAAATAATTATTTCAATTATTTAATTTATTTTAAGCTCAACTTGATTTGACTTGATTATTTTATCAATCAAATTTGAATATTATAAAATTTGAATTGACTTTGCTAGTTTACGATCCTACTTATAGTTTCAATTTTATGTTCATTTATTATTTATAAATATTTATATAAATAAAATATAGCTAACGAATGGTTCTTTTGCACTGAAATTTTAAAAACAAAATAAATGAATGAGAGATCATAATGGTTCAAAGAAAAAAATTTTAAAAACAAAAGGAACACTTATTTTTATTATCCTCAAAGTGCATCTTATTAAAAAATATTAAAATAATATCATATGCTAAAGGATGCACGTTTATTCACATTACTATTCAACCTTGTATAATTACTCTAAATATCATTCATTTAGTATGTTTAATATTTATACATTTAAATTTTAAATTGTATTATAATAATTATGATTTTATAATTTCTACAATATAAATTTCTATTATTTTTGTTCATGTTGTAATTACAATTTCAAAATTACTATAACATGTCATATTAATTTAAAAATTAGATAAGAGATAATAATACTGAATAAATAATATTGAAAGATAATTATACATAAATGAATAGTAAATTTTAACACCTTTTTATATATAAAAAAATCACGACACTATTCTAAATTTTTGGATGCCATATTGAGTTTTGCCCTATTCTAAATTTATTTTTAAATTCTTATTTTTTACTTTATTCAATACCATTGTAACAGTTTGAACCTAAACTATATTCAAGTTAAATTAATTTTAACCAAGTTAGAATAATTATAATTAAGTTAAAATATTTTTAACGAAAATAATTGATATTGAAGTACTAACTAATGTCTTAATCATTTTATATTATATATTTTAAGTCCAAACTGTTATAATTAAAATAAACTTACTGTAAATAAAAAAGAGAAAGGCTGCCCGTGATTTACTTGCCTAAAATGGTAACAAACGTCTTCTTCTTGGCTACAAAGAAAATCAAAATCTCCATGTGGATTTGCGATCTGACGAAAGGCGTCGGCGACGAAGAGAGAAGAGTGCCGTGACAAAAAAGCACAAGCATAACGCCGCAAGCGATCCGACCAATTCAAAGGCGTGTTTTTGGCATGCAAATTCAAACTGAACAGCAGACGAACTGTTGAGATGCATGTGAACGAATCACTTTCCTACTTGCTACGATGCGAGAAAACTATTGAAAAGGACAGAGCAGGGAATTAAGAAGGTAAAAAGAATGACCTTTGGTCGGCGATCGCATCTCTGGAAGCCTGGAACAGTTGAATGGGGCTTTTTTTTATTTTGAATGATTGGTGGTTTGGCATCAAGTGGTAGAAGTTGTCGCTGCCGATCGGACAAAGATCAGGGTGACGGATCATACGAGTCATCCTTCCTGCAGCGCTATCGATTTTGCCGCCGGAGAAGCCGGCAAAACCTAGGCGACGCCCACAGAAGCGACTTCCTTCTTCTTCGCCGCCCACTTGCAAAACCCTAATTAAAATGGCCTTATTTGTTTGTATATTTATAATTATATATAATGTTTATAATTACATGTAGATTTCCATGCACGACCCGACGCGACGCTTCCGGCTTCTCCATCGCACAACTTCTGTCTTGCGCATTCCGTCGAACACTTCGCGCGCACAGTTGACAGCGACTGCTGTTGGCCGCTGCCACCCACCCAACTGCGCATCAGCTCCACTGCCGCGACCTGCCTTCGGCGCCTCCCGCTTGCGGACCAGTCGCCATGGGAGCCGAGCGCGTGCGGTCGGCCGCGCAGCGGACAGGAGCCCTCGGCTAATGCCGCGGCTCCACGTTGACTCTTTGTCGGGTTTCCCAGACGCACATTCAGTATCGGTCCCTACTGTTTACAGCGTCACTGCGTTCGGTTCCGTGGTCCAGAATGCAGCTGCTGCTGCGCCTAGCGCAGCAGTCTTTAATGGCATGCCAAGCGGCCGCCAAGGACGCGAGATTAAAGGTGGGCTGAGAGAGAGAGAAGCGTGCGGAGAAATCGAGTGAAGGGTGGCGAGAAAGAGAGAGAGAAAGGGAAAGGAGAAGAAGCGGAAGCGAAGGACCGAATCAAAGGTGGGACTTTGCGGCTCTCTTTCGCCTCCACAGCGTCTGGTAATCCTTATCCGCGGCGGATTTGGTGGAGGAGGTAGAGGCACAGGGGCGAAGAAGATGGATGGTTCAGAGGAGACGTCGGGGCGGCGGTTGACGTCGGCGCCCCCTGCAGCTGGCGGCGCCGGTTTCAGTGGCAGTATTGATTTTTCCCGTGGTCCAAACGGATGCACCTCGGGTTGGGATCAGAAGGAGGAGGAAGAGAAAAAGGAGGAGTTTGTGAGGGAGGAGGAGAAGGAGGAGCTACGCCGCTTTCTCTCCTCCGGAAGCGGTGGCAGCGGCGCCGGGGATGTCAGTCTTCGGGAATGGCTCGACCGGCCGGGGCGGGCGGTGGAGCTCCTCGAGTGCTTGCACGTGTTCCAGCAGGTGCTGGAGGCGGTGGGGGCGGCACACGAGCAGGGCGTCGTCGTCGGCAACGTGCTGCCCTCTCGTTTCGTGATGTCGCCTTCTAACCGCGTTTCGTTCATTGAGTCCGCTTCTTGCTCCACCTCCGGCCTCGGCGGGTCGTCTTCCTCCTCTGAAGGCGAGGGCACTGGGGCGCCTCCCGAGGGCCCCTCCTCCGATTCCCGGCTCAGGGACGCCGACGGCAATGCAGAAAAGAAGAAGACCTTCCCAACGAAGCGGGTCTTGCTCATGGAGTCGAGTTGGTACACCAGCCCAGAGGAAGCCGACGGCGCTCCCGGCACATTTGCTTCCGACGTTTTCCGATTAGGCGTCCTCCTGTTCGAGGTTGTGGTACTACTTGCATCTTGATCCTCTACTCATCCGCTACTCGATCGAGCTCATTGCTCCTTTTTGTGCAGTTGTTCTATGCCTTCGACTCATTGGAGGAGAAACCGACCGCCATGGCTGACCTCCGGCATCGCATTCTTCCTCCGCAGCTGCTGCTCAACTGGCCAAAGGAAGCTTCTTTCTGCCTGTGGCTGTTACACCCTCAGCCGGACGCCCGGCCCAAGTTGAGGTCAGTGCATGGTAGAGCTCCATTACTTGCTCATCTGATCATGCAGCATGCATCTGCATGATGTTGCCTTGATAAATTATTGGTCCACACCTCATTTTCAGTTGATGAATTGAGATCCAAATCGAAACAGAAAGATCGATGCCCTTCGAGATTGTAGCATATGATCTCTGTAAAGGAGATAATTTCGGTCTCTTCCTTTAGTCTAAGGATTGGTTAATCTATAGTGCTTTGTTAAATTTACTGCATTGTTTTTTAATTTTCTACAGAAAACAAAATCCATCAGAAAAAGAAAAGCTTTCTTATGCAGTTTTGGTTTTGATTCTGAGTTCCAATGCGAATGCTGTAGTTCGTCTTGCTTACCTTGCTTTAATAGATGCAGAATTAACTTGTATCGAACTAACGGTAATCTGAGTTCCATTTTGTATGTAACTGAATGAAAGACCATTCGGTATGGGATTTGTATATGCTGATGTAGTTGTCTTTTATGTGACTTTTTCCAGTGAAGTATTGCATAGTGAGTTCCTCAATCGACAAGTAAATTTTTTGGAAGAGCAAGAATCCCTATCAAAGTTTTCAGAAGAGATAGAAGATCAGGAATTGCTTAGGGAGTTTCTTTTGCATTTGCAGCATCGAAAGCTAGACGTTGCTCATAGATTGCAAGATGCTATTGCTTGTATCTCTGCTGATATTCAAGAGATCCAAGATCAGAGGTTGATCCTCACACAGAATTCGTTTCTAAAATTGAACAGAGATGGACACACGTCGTCATTATTCACAAGATTTGATCAACCTGTACAATATGCTGTTGTGGACAGGGATTCATCTTGCCTTGGTGCAAGAAAACGTTTCAGACCAGATTATAAGAATTCAAGTGATAATGAGCTTAATAATTTAGGTTCTGAGGATCCAGAATCAGTGAGCGAACTGCAGATTCATCAGCAGAATATAGCGGTAAAGAGTTCGAGATTGATGAAGAACTTCAACAAGTTGGAGGCAGCTTACTTTTCTGGAAGATGCAAGCAATCAAAATCAACACACAGACCACCAAATAAGTTCTTGCCAGTTACAAGAAGTGGCACTGGATCAGCTGTTTGGACCAAGCAGAGTTCAGTTGACGACGATACGATTCTTAAAGAAGGACACAGTGGTGGAAGGAAAGGCAAATGGATAAGTTCATTTCTCGAGGATTTGTGTAAATACCTGTCTTTCAGCAAGTTGAAAGTTAGAGCAAACTTGAAGCAGGGTGATTTGTTGAATACCATGAACTTAGTATGTTCCATGGGTTTTGATAGGGACAAGGAGTTTTTCGCTACTGCTGGTGTGAATAAGAAAATCAAAGTATTCGAATGCGACATGATTCTAAATAAAGATCGAGATATTCATTATCCCATTGCCGAAATGACTAACAAATCAAAACTCAGTTGTATTTGTTGGAACAGTTATATCAAGAGCCAGATAGCTTCAAGCGACTTTGAAGGTGTAGTGCAGGTAATCTTTTCTTGATTATTGTTATAATACATCTATTCTACCTATTGGATTCGATATGAAATTAACTGTTAAATCATTCAGGTATGGGATGTTACAACAAGTCAGAGTTTGATTGAAATGAGGGAACACGAGAGACGTATATGGTCCGTTGATTTTTCGCTTGCCGACCCAACAAAGTTTGCTAGTGGAAGTGATGATGGTACTGTGAAGCTGTGGAGTATCAATAAGGCAATTCTATTCTTACAACTGCTGTATGTCTGCTTTTGAACTATGAATGCTGCATAGTCAATTTTAAGATTAAGATGGAAATGCATCTCGAACAAGTCGATAAACTTGTGTTTAAAATGCTTTATCTTGCAGGCTGGAAGCACAGGTGCTATCAGAACCAAGGCTAATGTTTGTTCTGTTCAGTTTCATCCAGATTCTGCATACTCACTCACAATTGGTTCAGCTGATCATCGGGTCTATTGCTATGATCTCCGGAACTTGAGGATGCCTTTTTGTACATTACCCGGTCATACGAAAACTGTGAGCTATGTGAGGTATCTAGATGCATCACATCTTGTCTCTGCGTCCACCGATAATACGTTAACGCTATGGAATTTGCCTATATGTGCGACGAAAGCTGCTGACAATATACTTCAAACCTTTTCAGGTCATACAAACAATAAGGTAATCAATCAATGGCTTCATAACATTCTGAGAAGCTGAAATTTTTCAAGTTTTAATCATTCGTGGATGGCGAAAAATGTAGTTATGTTATCAATGAATCTGAATTCACAATCATTATGCAAGAATTCTCAGTGATCTAGTTTTGTATTTTTTTGCTAAATATTTCCTATGGCAATCGATCGATCGACAATGATCACTCACTTTGTCTCTTATCATGATTCCAGAACTTTGTGGGGCTATCAGTATACGATGGATATATCGCGACTGGTTCGGAAACAAATGAGGTATGCATCGTATGAAAAGCAAATGTTATTTATTAGGCTTCTTATGTTCTTAAACAAGTACATTGAAGGCAGAAGGTCTAGGAAATGTCAAACACAAATGCTTATATCTTCTTAGTTTTCTTCCATTTTTCGTAGAATTCTTCTACATTGAGCTTGTGTTGCCCCATCTATTACTTGAAGAGTTGTCGGCTCGTATCAGAGGCTTTAGGATATGCCCACCATGTGTGCCATATATGATTGTATAAAACCCCAACTAAACTCAACTCGACCCAAATCCTTGCGGTACGGGCTAAGTATATACCACTTCGGCCGAACTAGGCTCTGTTTGGCCTAGCTCAATCCTTCCTAAACCCCAACACAGCTGAACTATAACCTTCTCGGGTCACATTCCCAGTCGAGGTCCATTCTATCAGTTTCCTATTTTCTTTCGAGCTTGCTCTTCTTCTCCATGCTAAATGTTAGCAATGCTGATTGTTGTATCAGAACTGAGTTCAGATTACATTTGTTTCTGAATCAATGGTATTGTTCTCCATATCCTCGTGCAGGTCTTCGTCTATCATAAATCATTCCCTATGCCTATCTTGTCTTACAAATTTGGGAATGCCGACCCGGTATCAGGCCAGGCGAACGATGATGCTTCGCAGTTCGTGTCTTGCGTATGCTGGCAAGGTCAGTCGATGACGCTGCTCGCCGCCAACTCGAGTGGGAACATCAAGTTCTTGGAGATGGTCTAACTCTTCAGGTCCTAGGAAGAATGAAGACACTGCTGCTAGGCTTTTGCAGCTGTGTAGTTAAATGGGGAGAAGGTAGAATTGTGTTGTTTTATACAAAGAGCCAATTGTTTTGTATAAAGCATTCAATTTGATACATATATATATAGTTTTAAACTTATTTATATATATCTTATATATTTGAATAAAAATTTAAAAATATATATAATTAAGTCTACACAAACTAATAGATTATTCATAAATTTGTTTATGAATATTAGCAAACCAAACTTTCAATTTATTTGTTATGTATATATATTTTTGCCACTAACTAATATATTTTTCTTTGCTATGAATATATTTATAAATTTATCGATATTATAAATTTATATTTTTTAAAAAAAATCTGCATTATATGCCCGTGGGTCCACAAAGTTTCAATAATACACACATTAATGTAGACCCCAGGAGTTAGAAACTTAAAAGTGGACGCCTTTGCAAATATATTCAAAAATCAACCATGAAATTAGAAGACCGTGAAGACCATCAACTGCAGTCACAAGTTCGTGGCGGATGAACGAGACGAAAGGCCTTTAGGAGCTCTTTCCTTCTTCCACATGGCTTCGAAATTTTGAATGCATTTTAATCGAAACAACTGACCAAGGAACAAGGAGAACGATGAGAGTCGAATAAGTTTTGATCCAGAAAGTGAAAATTCTAGATTTGAAAAATTTTTACGAAGACGATCAAAGTGAGAAAGATGGAGATTTTTTTACCTTCCAGCGTTGTTTTTTGAGAATACAGTGTTGGATGCACAATAACCCATTGATTATCTCTCTAAATGTCGGTCTGTCGGCAGGATTGTCGCTCCAGCATTGTTCGATCAACCTATACAGAGGGGAAAAAAAAACAAGCATTTAATAAACAACTTGTAAAATTTGTTCCATGTTGATCTTTTGTCACAAGATTAGCATTGAGTACATAAGGCGCGCTGTATCGAACTGATTCTAAACATACAGATCACAACTGAATGCACTAGCTTTCACAGCAGGTGGACGTGCAAACTCATAGAGATCTAATGTTACAGACAGCAAATTCTGATGTCTTGTGATGAGGCATGGATGATTTCCAGCTTCATCACCCAGATTAAAACAAGTAGAAGGATTGCAATTGCGGGTGGCGGATATAGAACCGAATGGAAAATGAAAATAAAACCATAATGATGAAAAGGACAATCGAGAAAATCACACTTACTCTTTCAATCCATGTGCGTACAGTTTTGGTGCAGCTCTAAATGGTGGTCTCTCCTTGGATGCATATGCTTTAGGAACTTCATCATCTTGTTTATCTCTAAAAGGTGGGCATCCTTCTATCATCTACAAAGAGTTGTTATACCATTAGAGTCAAACATATATGCAATTTGACCGCATATTGGATACGAACACGAGGATATTTGAACAAAATGTTGCTCGTTGTTTTTAGAAACTTAAAAGCATATTGGCACAGTTTCAAAGTGAAGAATCTTGTTTTACTAAACTAGATTTGTTTATGGTGATGGCTGAGAACTATATATTGAACAGCAAGCAAACTGGCACATATTCACAGATGACCGAGCACCAGTACAGGAATTGTAGGCTCCAAAACTATTCATATTTTGATGTTTGTGTAAGTTTTACTCAGGGAAACAGGCAGTAGATGATGGCATGAGACTTTTTCCGTACTAAACAAGTTTCATTAGTTGGCAAAAGTGAGAATCAAACCAATATCCAAACCTTTGTTTCCTGAAAATTTGAAGCTCGACATATAGAACCTTGGTTTAAAGTAGTGACGTTCTGAGTCTGGATCTCAATCCACAGCCAACACAAGATTGTGCCATGCCGGCATAAGTTGATTGTGGCGCTCAAAAGGAGAAGAAAAAGAAGAGGTAGGAAGCTTATCTAGAAGCAGAAACACATCTTATTTGATCAGCGCCTCACATTGCCAACGATGGAGGAAGCTTCATGCATTGTGGAAGAAGAGAAGCCTTAAATCCATCTGTCCATTGGCGGAAGGTTTTGGTGTCAATCGACAGCAATTTAGAAAAGTTCATTTGATGTTGTCTCATGTGTTGGAAGGATCATAAGGAACCATGAGGAAGAATCATAAAGGACAGGGTGCCAAGCCCATGGGCACTTTCGTTGTTGTTGTGCCAGTATTATTCCGCATCTCAGTGCAAGAAAGCAACAAATCTCAGTGTGCCATTGGCACAGTAGAAGATTTCAACCCTTAGTTCTAATAAATTCAACTGCAACATGATGTTTATGATAATAATAATAATAATAATAATAATAATAATAATAATAATAATAATAATAACAATAATAATAATAATAATAATAATAATAATAATAATAATAATAAGGTTAAAGCATGCAGAAAATATTCTTTTTTCATCGCATGGTTAGTTATTGTACTTGTAGAAAATAGCTTGAGATCAAAATCCTTAATAATAATTAAATCAGAATCAAACATGTAAGTAAAGCATATACCTCCTGCAAAATCAAAGCAAATGAAAAGACGTCCACTTTTACATCATACTCTTTATTGTAGTAGACTTCAGGAGCCACATATCTGCCTGCATATAAAATAATCGCCACCTATTCAAAATCCAAAAAGAAAAAAAGAACTTTGTGGTTGACTATTAACTCTTATTATAATGGCAAATGCTATTGAAAACATGTCAATAATTTTGGAAAAGTAATCACAATGATTGTTCAAGAAAAGGGTATCAAACAATTAAATAAAAAAGTTAGAGTGAATCACAAAAATATAACGTCCATCTCAATTATTCCTTTACTAATATCAAAATGAGTATCATGCATCACAAAAGAGTTTGTACATTACAAAATCAGTGAAAATAGGAAACATAGATCAACTCACATGAAGTGTCGAGACAAGTTAATGGCCTTTCCTCTCTAACAGTCTTTGTCAATTTCAATAACTTGCTCACACCAAAGTCTGCAACCTTCAAATGCTTGGTATCATCTCGCAAGATATTTCTGTATCTCAGAAATAGTGAAAGCCAAACTTAATAATCAATCAAGGGTTTTTCACAAAAATAATAATATATGGAAACCACAATGCACAACAAAGAAGAGCATCTAAACACTCACGAAGGCTCAAGATCACGGTGAATTATGGCTTCTGGTTTATGCTCATGCAAATAATTCATCCCTCTGAAGGTTTGGTCATAACACATCAGGTAGTGATGATTAATAAAAAATGAAAAATCAGTTCTCTTCAACAAAATGAAAATTTGAAATTAGAGCCCACAGATGGAAACAGTGGAAATGTGAAGGTGAATTGGTACTATAGGATGGTAAAAGGATGAACCAACTTACCTGGCAATATCAAGTGCAAATCGCACTGCCACTGATGGCTTCAAAGCTCCTTTCCGTTTCAAATAGGCACAAAGATCACCCTACATCAAGGAGGATGATTAAGTAATATCTTAATAAAAAAACAAAATTTTCTGATCAAATAGATATATTGACTAATTGCTTTAAATACATTAGGTAGCCCATAAATAAGTTACAAGTTACTGAAACAAATGTTCCTTTTTTAACTTGTATTTGTCATCATGCACACATGCATTCTGATGATGAGCATTAAAACAAATCTTCTTCTATAGAACAGTTGTCATTTAATTGATACCGAAGAGGTGTCCAAATCTTGAAAAGTTTGTTCACATCGATGGAGGGAAATGGGAAGTTTTAAATAGCATAAGTTGATAAGATAAAATTTAGAAAATAGTACAAACAAACATACATGAATTCAAAATTTCCTATAACATAAACAAGGCTACAGTTTGAAGAGCAACCTTTCGCAAATATTCTGTGACAATCATCATTGGACTACTTTGAGTAACAGCACCTAAGAACTGGACAACATTTGGATGCCGTATTAATTGAAGTAATGCAAGCTCATCTCTGAATGCCCTTCTGCAAGGTGTACAAAGGAACTCTAATTGATATATGAAAAAAATCCATACACAGTAGGATTAAAGATTGCAGACACAGATTATGATGAAATATAGAACCAACCCACAATTTATCTTCATCGGCCATTACTTCATCGCTGAACTTCTTGACAGCGACTTGAATTCCCCGCCATCTTGCAATGATGAATGTTCCCTAGCAAATGATATTGGTGAAACAAAGAGAAAATTAGCACTACTATCCTTGATGTTTGCATTAATGATGAAAAAGAAAGAGTAACAAAAAACTATAGAGCAGGCAACAGAATATGGCTACTTGTAAATTTCTAGAGAGATTAGAAATTGAAATGTTTTTTTTCCTATTCACATCACAAAAAGCAGACAAGGGAATAATTTTGTTTTGCACTTCAAATAAAAATACAAACAAAATTTTGATTTGTTTGTAGTTTATAACAAAGACTCCAAGGAGCTGAAGCTAGTTAGTGAGAACTGTTTCAGATACAGAACCTGAGTTTCAACTCAATCCAATCAAATTAAAAATTCATGAAAACAATGATGATTATACATATAATCAAAGAGGTGTAAGAATAAGCTAGAAGGTCTCAACTATTATAGGTTAGCTATGTGATTAATTTGCATATGCTATGCTTGTTAAGGTCACAACGCTATACAAGAATGTTGAGAAAAACTCCATGTTCTATAGAATTTTCCAAAATATTGCTCTACATATCCTAGCACACAACTAATCCAACTGACTCAACTTATTTAATTATGCAACTATAAGTGTCAGAAACAAGAATTGTTTGCAACATAATAGTTGTTGCTTAGAGGGTGAAGACACTGCATGATACAACAAAGTTATGAAATAAATAACTTGTATGCATAGTTGGTCAAGATAATATGAGATGCATTGTCAATGACAGAAAGTAACATTGAGATGTGCTGAGGCAGATATAAGATGACATAAATTTGGAATTAGAACTAATGTCCACTGAATCTGAAGATAACCCCAACACTGGAACTGTGAGAGGGAATTCATAAAACGAGCCAAAAAAGATGATGTTAATCAGACAGAAGTGCAAAGGTTGCAGATAAATGAAAGAAAAATCTGCCCTTGCTAAGATCATAAAACAAAGCAAGAGAGATTTTAACAGAAGATCAGTTAGTGAACATGGCAAACAAGGAACGCACTTAAGATCACACATTTTCATAGTTGTGAATGAAGAAAGAATAAATATACCTTTGTGATGTTAACACTGTTAGTAAAATCAAGTTCACTGGGATCAATCTCATATTCAGGAATTTCCCTGGCATTCTCAACGTGCATAGGAGCAATCTACAGATGGTATGAGAAAACAATAGTTAATACCATAAGACAACAACGAGATGAGTGTATGGTATAATAATCTCTTGTTTGATAGAGTAACATATTTTCTGTGCCATACCTTTAGCTTGGCACCATGCTTCTCCAAAAGCTCAATTACTTCATGGTTTTTATAATGCATTGCATCTGCAAGAGGCTGTTAGCAGAAGAATGTGAACAAATCAGACTCTGAAATAAGTGAAAACACATGCAATTCAATGCATCAACCACAAGAGTAATTAGACCACCATGACTACAAGTTAAGTTAACCAGGTCATTAGTTTCAGCCAAAATAACAATTCAGTTTTCCCCATACTTTTTTGTTTAAAATTTCAGCCAGACTAGTGTTGGCCCAGAATGGTTCCAATGAAACCAGCACAATAGCAAGAATAGCTTCTATCATATCTTTTGTGTGAATTATTGGCTCCAAATATGAATAATGATAGTTTATTTCTTCATCAATGTTAGATTTTACATTATATTGAGAGATCATGTTTAATTACTTCCTCTAAACTATAGCATCTAATAGAATTTTGTGATCTCAATAGCACAACCTCAAAATTTGACGGTTTGGTTTCTCCAGTATTTCAGTCCATATTTTGGTATCATGTTTCATACTTTAGTAGCCATTTTAAAGCAAAATTGTACAATCTAGAAATCAGATCCAAGGTGAGAGTATCCTTAAAGTAGCAGTAGAGCAATGAATTTTGACTATGGTAGCATGCATCTCTTCCTTCTTCTGTGAAATAATTTCCCATATTTCAGGTATGTAATAAAAAGTGACTAGAGTACTCTTGATATTACTAGTAATAAAGCCTTCAATGGAAGGATAAGATATATGTAGCAAACCCCAAATAATTATGACAAACACAGGTTTGATGATGATGGTAGTGTTCTTGTGTTTCAGCCTAAACCTTAGAATTCCTAAATAAAGCCATCAATTCTGCGTGAATTGTCAAAACCAAGTACAAATGTGACCAAAACTGAAAGCAACTCAATGACCTCCATAACGATTGTGTATAAACTAGGTTTGACAATCTCGCCAACCACACGTAACCTGTCTTTCGGTCAAACAGTTAGGTGTGTTCAGCAATATCGAAGCAAAACATTTGCCGTGCATTCTCCTTTTACTACGTTTCAACTATCGTCCTTACTAAATAGCGAAATTAAGGGTTCACAAAGCGGTGACCAAGCAGACACCAGCATTATTTGTGACTCGATTCCGTCCATCATATTTAAGAAATGTGACTCCGCGATGGTTGACAGAGATGAACATCAATGATTCAATTCCAGTAACACCGGCAAGGCCAACAGGCAGTACATAGAAGAGGGGGGGGGAGGAGGGGCATTCCTACTCACCGTGCTACCCCAAATGTCCTGGGGATCCACCTGGGCGCCCTTATCGAGCAGTAACCGGACGACGTCCGCGAACCCTTGGCAGGCAGCGACGTGCAGGGCAGTGCGGCCGTCGATATCCCGGAAGTTGACGTCGACGCCGGAGTCCAGGAGTTCCTCGATCCCGCCGACGTCGCCCTCGTTCGCCATGTACATGAGGCGGATGTTGGCGTCGATCTCGTCGGGGACGCCCGCCCACCCCTCCTCATCGCTGCCGGAGGGGGCCAGCGAGGACTGCTTTCCGAGAGTGAACCGCCCATTCGACTTGGACTCCATGGCCGGCGGAGATCGACGCCTCGCCGGAGATCGGGATCCCTAGGTCAAGGGCCTAGAAGTTTGGGGTCCGGACGAGCATCAGCGGACGAGAATTTATAGCGTGGGCGAAGTCGTAAATAGGTCGTAATTTCTGGCAATCAGCTGGGAAACGCCAGCGGTGTGGATCATAGACGAGCACAGCCGTACGATCAAGAAATCAGGTAAGCATTGAACCGTTGGATGCGTTACTGCGATCGCAGATTACTCCCATCTGAACGGCGGTTACGTTTCAGGTTGACATGGCGCCGGCGAAACTCATCCTTGTCTTCCCCCCTGGCTCCACGGGATCGGTTTAGGATAAGGTTCACAGATTTGCTTTTCCAGCTGAGTCAGGAAACAGGTACGACGACCGCTGATGCGCTGGCAAATGTTTCTCGAACGTTTAATTACTTCGAAAGGGCAAAAAAAAAAAAACAAACAATAAAGAGGCAAGAAATTTTGGAAATAATATTACTATTTTTAACAAATATATATCATTTTATCCTTTCTAAAAATATTTTTAGAATTTTGAAATTTCTATATCGAGCAAAGGAATAATGGTAAAAAATAAAAAAGATGTCCTTATTTTTTCTAAATCATCACAAAGATTCACTTTAATTTTTTTAATTTATCATATTATTCAATCATATATAATTACTCAACTATCTTTCAATATTATTTAATATTATTATCTCTCATTTAATTTTTAAATTTCTTGAGCGTCTTATAACAAAAATAATCAAAATTCATATTGCAATAGCTACAAAAACATAATTATCATAACATACATAATTGATTTAAAATTTAAATTAAAAAAATAATATAAAATAATATTAAAATATATTTGAATAATTATACATGATTCATCTTGATGACTTGTACGCAAGGAATAATACTAATGGTTAAATGGAGTGCGTAGGTGGAAATATTGTTAAAAACTATTTTAAAAAATAGAACTTCAAACTAGAAATAAAAATATTTTTACAAATAGAAATATCCATCATCAGTGCCCGATTATGAATATGGTATCTTTGAGGATTAATATCAAATTGTAGTTGGTAATGAAAAATCATTTTTGTCAAAAAAAAAAAAGTAAAAAGATTATGTAGTGATTGTATTTGATTAAAATATTGTCAATTGCTTTAGAGAAAAGGCAATTGGTCAAAGTCAACTCAAATATACACTGTAGATTTAAGCAAATAAAAACATTTTTTAAAAAAATAAACATACAAGGGAGAGGATGAAAATTGTACAAAATGATAAAACACTATAATTTACTTTTATTTTTAATATTGACATGGTTGAAGAGAGAGAGTCAAAATTAACTAAAGATAGAGGTGAATATTCGGTTAAAATCGAATCGAACTGAATTAATCAAAAATTGAATAAATCAATTTTTTTTAAACCAACCAAATTGACTGAATTTTCTAATAAAAATCAAATAAATCGAACCAATATTTTATCGGTTAATTCAGTTTTCGACCGAATTAATCAAATTTTTTAAAATATTATAAAAATTTTATTAATGAATTAGGAATTTATAAATTTAGTTACTTAAAATTTATAAATTATTTTTCTAATTTAATTAATTTGATTAATTCGGTTTAACCGAATAAGAAATTTTAAAACCGAAATCGAACCGAATTAATCGATTTTTTTTAAAAAAATAACCAAACTTTCGAAATAACCGAATCGAATTTTTAATTCGATTCGGTTTGATCAGTTTATTCGGTTTAATCAAATTCGGTTTAATCAAATTTTTACTCACCTAGCTAATAGCTAAAGGAATATAAAAGGGAGAATTGAGAGAAAAACATAAACTACAATCACAATAAATCAATATAACAATACGAAATGCAAATGAAAATTCATTATGGCATAAACTAATGTGTCAGGCAGATCTATAAATGAAAGATTGGATTAAGTAATCTCAACTAGAGATAGAAAAAAAAAACCAAAAAATTACAAGTCTCTAAGAATCCAGGAATGTAAGGGAAGTTGAAGTCTACAGAGATGATCCATAATACATTATGATTAAGAAATCCTATTAAGTTACATATCAAATGAAAGCTTCCTGTGATCACACCAGGACAACAAAGTGTAACTAAAGAAAATGAGCCATGTGTATTAAGTACAAAAGAACTTACTGTAGAAACAAATTAATGATGCATCTGTAGAAAGAATGGTTGGATGAACACATGGAGGAACTCTGTGACTCAATAGTTTAGCAAGGAATACTTCACGCGTAGGATGATCTTCCCTTTGTCGACTCCTAACTTCGCCCCTGTAACCAACCAATGGCCTGGAGTATCTTGTGGCCCCTTTGACATCTCTGTCATGTCCACAATCTTGGCGAGCTTGGTAAAGTCCCTTGATGTGGAAGATGGTTTGTCATCTGATTTTTCTGCTGGAGTAGATGATGGACTATGGTCCCACACTGACCTCCTTATTGTGCAACCGGGGACTTTGGAAAACAATAGTTTCAGGTGCAGGACACTCTTGGTTCCAAAATCCCAGACCCCTAGCTGAGCCCCTGTCACTATGTGGACGCCAGAGAGATTATCGATGTCAGACTGGGTGCTCTCGATGGGTGCTGTGCTGACATGTGCAAAGTTCTTCCACTTGACCGGTTCGAACCAGCGGCTGTCTTGCTCCTCGGGGCCTTGCCATTTGTGAGGACCGATCGCAACATGGGAGTCCCAGTGTGGTAGAAGGATCTTTGGTAGAGTTGCAAAATGCTGCAAGTGGATGGCAAGCCGGTTCTGTTTGCTTCCTTCAATGCTTAACCTTAGGCCAGTGATTGGTTTTCGACCAACAGATACCTGAATCAAGTTCTGGGATCAGCAAATATTGGACAGATACTGATACTTTTATGCTACAGAAGTTTGCATTATTTATGATTTAAGTGAACCAGCCAAATAAAGTCACCGTTCTATGTCAATCTTCTTCTGTGTGTGTGTTTTTTTAAGTTCTCTCTTCAAGCTTATATATAATGTAGCAAAAGGTAGAATCAAAGGTATTTTCTTTTTCTTGTATATGTGTTTGAGCTGGGCAATTTTTCATCTGTTGGACATGCAAGTGCGCGCAAATAATCAACCATTGAATGAATTTTGCAGCTTCATAATTCAGACAGGAGCATCTATGGGAGAGAAACAAAGAAATGATGAATGAAAGCAGGAAAGGGAGACTTCCTCAGAATATCTTTGATCCAAACAAACTTTAAAGCCAAAACAAGGATCACAAACCAAAGCTCACTTTCCAACTATTTTCCACTCAATAGTGTAGTCATGTAAAGAGCTTAACCTTAGTTTGTCTGCTGCTGCAATAATTATTGTATATAGGAATTTTGACAGTGCTCATGTCAACGAAACTAATAAGGATCATATATAGTGTTTACCTGTTCGGTGCTAACATTGAGCTTGGGCCCCATTAAGCTAAACTGAAGAGAAGGACATACAGGTTCCTTTCTCTGGTGTCCAGGAATATTTTCGGGCAGAGGAGACCAAACTCTCTTCACTTGAAATTCCAAGAAGTATCGCAGTTCCTCTATAGGCGGCTTATCTGTGAGATATACAAAAAGGAGCATACGGTGAGTCATTTTTTCTACCTTTTCCATATGCCAAATCAAGGTTACCTATAACTAAGGTTTCAAGTCATCCATGTTTATTCAGTTACAATTTAGGTTATAAGCACCTGGTATAATTATAAATAGCATGCACAGCCAAATCAAGTTTCATAATTGATAATTCAATCACATCTTGCAATATTTTCTGATTAATTTGTGTTTAATTAAGATTCCTAGCATCTTAGCTTTCTCTTGCTCATCATCTAAGTCTTATTACTAGTTTATCTGAAGACGCAACAGTTAATCTCATGTAGACTATATCAGCAGTGTTCCTAATTAAATCACACATAAAACCACAGTGGTGTAACAACATTTAATAAAAGAACTTTCTGCATTTGCGTAACATATGTATGAAAGTCCAACCAAGCATCCGAATATCCATTGTCTTTATAATTCAAAATAATACGCTGCATCAGGATGTTGTGCTCACTGTGGTAACTAGTTTGATGCTTATAGATTGCTGCTGTTAATAGCTTATTATCTTTCATAAAAAGAACACTTACAGCATTAAGGCATTAAAAGTAGACTAAAATGACATCTTGCTATGCTTTTTTTTTATAATACATCTCGCTATGACATTGCATCTACTGCATGTGGTGAAGTAGAAACACGAATCAGTACAAAATTTATCAACTAGACAGTCTAGCCTCAAAATGGAAAGTAGTCATATAAGCATGCATAAGATACAAGTTATGATCATCACTTACACTCCAGATATAGGTCTATCGCACGAGCAAGATTTTGAATGCCAAGTAGCCCATCAAGAAGAGAAACAATGGGGAAGAAAGTCATATTAATAACATCCGGTGCAGAATAAATGGAGGTCACCCAATCTGAATGATTCTGTACAAGATCATTGCCACCCCTTCTCCTAAATGTCACAGCAATATCCTGCACAACAGGATAATCACTTGATTTGAGTAAGAAATTTAGTTTACTTGTACACAAACTTTCATCAAAATTAAACTGCATAGAGCATTTCAGATTATGATCAAGGTTGCTCTATCTATAGTTACTGATGGCAATATTCAAGTTGCCTCACATGATAGAGAACATCAACACAAGTTTTCCCTATATTAGAGTCCTCAATTCTATGAAATGCCATTCTAACATTACATTTGAACTTGACTTCCTAAACCAAATCAGGAAAGTCCTCCATGCCAACACATTTTAGTTATCAAATGAGAAGCTGAGGACCTTTTCTTGGCCTTTCTTTCTTGACCATTTTTTTAGGATTTATTTTTTGATGTTTGCTATCCAGCAAGCAACTTAATCAAACAACAAATTATCTTAATCAATTGTAGACAATTTTATCCTTCAGCAAAGCACATTAATTATACTCATCCTATTGGACTAACATTAGCAAAACTGAGCTACAACTAGTGTGTCATAATAAACCAAAATATTAGAACTTCTGTTAGTCACCAATCCACTTCCTGTTCTACAATTTTCTTAGCTTGAAACTATGCCCAATTATATAATATTGTCATTCTCTTACCATGTAGCAATGAATTTCTCTGAGCCTTGAAGGTGGAAACAAAAAAGTGGACTTCCAGTTCATGGTCACAAAAATTCATCAATCATCAGCTTCAACAGAAGGGTGCGCCAGGAAATGTCAACATTATATAGTTCAAAAACTACGAATCAGGGAGCTCCTAATATATCATTTCCAAAAAAAGATAATATTAATTTCAGCACTGATGCTAAATCTCGAACACCTTCAAGGCCTCCACATGAAAGACATTTGTTGAGTAATTTATATTCCATAATGGCGTACATATCTATCAGATTATGCTCATAATGCATAGATCCTTATGGTGGAACTCCCTAGGAAAAGTTGATTTGAAATCATGTATTGCATTATGTAGCATGTATTTACTGACCTTGTCTCCATAATTCAAGGGAGCATTAGACGATTGATCTTCCAAGTTCATAAATCTCTGATCCCCAATTTTCTTAACATAACTTTCAATCTCTGACTCAGTTAACTTTGATGAATGGTGCTGCTTGACATACACTTCATGTTTACCACCAATAGTAATGGATGTAATAATATGGGTTCCAAAATTCTCAATGAAGCTGAACACAAGGAGAAGAGGGGGTCAAAAAATGCCACTATGCAAGTCAAAGAAAACACATTTTACCATTTTCAAATGGTAACTAGGAATTGCTACAATTACAATAGAAAAACACAATGTCGACTTCATTGATATTTCTATAAGCATCTGCTGCATAGCAATATCTAGATATGAAGCAATCAAGTTTATTACCTACTAACCTAGCCAACATTTGCGGGTTCCAATTGCAAGGAACTGCACGCTTGACATCATCTCGAAGCATTAGATCGTCAGTTATCAGCCTAACCTCATACAAAGGGAAATAAAAACCATCCATCGCAAGGGCCTTCGTCGCTGCAGCATCGCCCTTCCAACATCCAGTGAAACCAAACATTGAGTTAAAGCTGCCGAGAGGCACTGAGCCAGATATACCTGACTTCTTATTGAAATGCTCAGCCATCTGTCGACAAAAAAAGAAAGAAGCTTTGTAAGCTCAAGTACAGTATGTCGCCCGTAAAATCAATCGACGTGATCAGCGATAAAGCTTCGGAATATCGAAAATAATATATATTACAAGACCGTACTAGAATTTCCCTAAATCAAAAGGTCGGAATCAAATTACGATTTGTCCAGCATCCTGTTAAAATCAACAAACGTCAATCTCCAAAAGCACCTCAAAAAACCATTTTTAAAAATCATCGCGTAAGGGAAAGGACGAATTCGATAAACCGGATGAAACCCTAAACCACCTGATGGAAGCTAAAGACGCGGGAGTGCTCACGCCGGTGGCTCCCCTTCGAGATTTTGACACCCGATGGCACGCCGGGAAGAAGATTCTGCCGGCCGCTTCCGCCGTCCGTAAGCACCAAGCTCCCAGCGCGGCTGTCGTCGAGCAGGACGAGGCGGGAACCAGGGGGCCCCTTGCAGTACAGCAGCCGCGCATCGGCGGTGACGTCGAATCCCCGACCGAGGGCCTGCACCACGTTGGCTAGCGATGCGATCAGGCTCGCCACCGGAGCCACAACCCGCGTCCCCTCCATGCCTACAACGCCGCCGCCTATAAACAAATCACTCGCCTCACCAGGGGGTTCCGATCTCATCTCATCGACCGCGTGCGCCTGGCTACCGGAGAAGAGCGACGACGTCGACGAAGTGGAATTGGCGATGGGAATTAGGGCGAGAGATCTCGAGAAAGAGAGAGAGAGAGAGAGAGCACGACGGAGATGGAGAATGACTTCTTTGGAGTGGACTGGAGATGGAGGCGGTTTGACCGCCGGCGTTAGACCGGAGAAGCATTAAAAAGAAACGCACCTGCAAACCAAACTCCTGTCGATTACGTGGATCCTGTGCACCCGATAGAACACATTTTACGAAAACTCTATCAAATATTGGATAGTTACACTGGGACCTACTATAGGTTTAGGCTTTATGAAGAACACGTAGGTGACAAAAAATGTATTATGCTTTGGTTCTGGTATCGAAATTAGCAGGCGCGGTCATAAATGGACCCACGCGGATAGCCGGTCCATGGATGCGAGCGAACCGAGCCCAAGTGTCTACGTACTCACGCCACGTGTAAGATCCCTTAATATTCTTTAAGAATACTTGCGAAAATTTCATTTGAGCCCCAAATTTTATGGTTTTCCCATGAGATTCATTTTTCAATAATAAATATATTAATATTATTAATTATTTGATTAAAAACCTATTTTTTTAGTTGTGATAGTTGAGGTGTAGAACATGGAAATTTACTTTGAATTATTTTAATTTTATTTTTAAGTTTTTAAATTTTTTTTCAAAAAAGTCAACAAGTAAACACATAAAGGATGGAATATACACGCATTA
This sequence comes from Curcuma longa, assembly GCF_044706935.1. Taxonomy (NCBI): domain Eukaryota; kingdom Viridiplantae; phylum Streptophyta; class Magnoliopsida; order Zingiberales; family Zingiberaceae; genus Curcuma; species Curcuma longa. The sequence goes on along the minus strand of NC_133867.1, from coordinate 7,163,171 downwards.
TGTTTTTTTTATTGCTAGTTTGGCTTTTTTTTTTATAGAAGGCAGTTAAAAGTCAACACCTAACTCTTTGAAATTGGACGAGCGTTTTGATTTTTTTTAAAATTAATTTGATGCTTTAAATTTAATTAAATATGCAAATACGACTAATTAAGTATATTTGCCAAATTTGAAAATTAGTTAATGTTTTTAATGACTTTTAATTTTTCTCATTTATTTTGTTGAGCAGAAACAAAAATAATAATGTTATTTTCTTTTTTTTTTTAAATTCAAGCATTCACACTTTTACAACAACTTTTACGATCCAATTAATTTTGGATGCGAGTAATCTTCTCTCTTTATTCATAAATATGAGTGGTCTTCTCCCCTAATTTGTTTATCAAGTACATCCTTACAAATCTGATTAATCTTAGAGATGGATGATTTTTCCTCTATTCTTCTAACGAGTAAATTTGAGCTCCTCATTCAATAGTCAACGTCTTAGATGTTTTATCCCACTTGATAAAAATATCTTACAATATACCGTAACTAAGATTTAAATCATAAATATTTGATTACTATGTTGAACGCTTACAGCTGCACCATTCCCGAGTAATGAGATCAAACGAGTCAACTCATGACAGAGCGGATAGACCCATTAAAAATTCATTATATATTGGGGGATGAGACGGGGTGGGTCAGCCTGCCATCTTGACAAGTTAAGAAATCTCAAACTTAACCCAACTCAAGGTGGGTTATGGGTTAGGCGAGCTAATCCACGGCCCTATCGAAAATAAATAAATATATATATATATATGGTTGAAATTTTTACATTTAGATTGTGAATTAAGTGGGTTAAATAATTCATCAAAAAATAAAAAAAATATACAAAATTTTAAAAATTTTAATTTTGATTGTAGATTAGGTGAGTTAAGCCCACGAGGCTATTATTTTTTTTTTTACTTTTGTTTTAAATTTTAAAAGAAAAAAATTTTCTTAATCTGTGGATCAACCTATGAAGTAATTGCAGGCTGAAACGGATCATCCCACTTAAACTCACTTTAACATAGGTTGATAAAATACCAACTGAACTCACTTAAATTATTTGATAGAACGGACCAATCCAACGAACTTACCTGAATTGACGATTTTACTCCGGGGCAATAATAAATTTTTTCCGTTGTTTACTAAGAGGGAGATATGAGAGGATGATATATATTATATTCTTTAAAATTTTAATAAAAAAATTAGATGTAAATATCTACGCTAATTATTAAATTTTAATGCTCATTAATGGACAGAATTTATCATGTTTAAATTAAAGGACATTGCCAATTATTGGCAATTATTATTAATAACTATCAATTTTCATCATCTATAGCGATACTCATCAATCAATGTAATGCACACTCTTCATTTACGTCGGTGGAATCTGTCACCTAGCGATCTTACACGATTAGTTCCACGATCTCTTTCTCTACGAGCGCATCACGATGAGGATGTTGATGCGATTTCAGATTATTCTTTCATATTCGCCTAAAATAAATGTTTAAACAAAGAACATCACAATAAATAATCCCTTCGCTTTCAATTCCGAGTTCAATGAACTAAACTCAACTTCATTTTTCATTTTCATTTTGATTTGATTAATTTATTAAATCAAATAAATTTAATCAACATAAAATTTGACTCGATTTGTCATAAAGTTATTTAATTTTATTACTTTAGCCTTAAATGTGGAATAATTGAGTATCTAAACAATATAATGATTTTTAAAAAATAATAATAACAGAAAATACTTTTGGCCATAAATAAAATAATATTAAATTTCTTTTTATTCTGAACTGCGCACCAACAGCTTCCCAGGAAATGGAGGGAACCCTTCATTTTTGAATAACATTCACAGTGTGGTTTCTTCTCCTTTACAACACAAAATGGATATGGATTTTCCTGTGATCTTGTAGTCCTTAAAACCTCAGAGACTACACATGATCATAGAACAAACATGAGTTTAACATGAATTGTTATTGTTAAACGATAAGACTAGTCGAACGGTCGACCAATCTCCAAACATCCCGATTGTATTTAAGTGTTCGCGTAACTATTGTGTTCGACCGATTCTGCTTCCTTCGTCCTCCCTCTGTTTGCAAGCCATTGCTTGTCCATGAGCAACTCCCTTACTGATGTAGTATATAAATAAGAAGATAAATTTTGAATTTCAATAGGGACGAATATTTTAAAAATTAATTTTTAAATGTACATAAATTTGATTTCAGATTTTCTTAAGCGAAGATAATCTACATATGATCGGACGAAGGATGATAAAAATAAATAAATAACAGGTACAAGATCGAAATTCCAGCTAAAAGTAGCCACCATTTGCCTGTAAATTTGAGAATTATAACAATCCTGAGGCCATCAATCTCGTTAATTCCCACAACGATTTGTCAGTTATTTAGCAGACATAACTTGAGTTATCAGAATTAATTAATCTGCAAGAACAGATCTTAGTTAACAATGGATGATGAGAGACAGAGAGATGAGATCAAATCACGCTAAATCTACTCCAAGTCTACGAAACTACGATCAAAAAGAGTTTTTTTTAATGGAAATTAGTGAAAGAGAGAATTTCGGCGTTGATATCGAATTTGTTTGGAGAATTGGAGCTGTTCTGCTGATTCAGGCTTCAGCGGCAGATTTTGGAGAGGCAAACGAGGAAGATGACCAAGAAAACAAAGCAGGAGAGGGCGATCGCCACCCCAAGCACCAGCTTGCTAGGCCCGTGGTGCTTTCCGCCTCCGCCGCCGCCATTGTCTCCGCTGCCTTCGTCGCTGCCGTCGTCCGCGTAGTCTGAGTCCGCCCGCGTGGAGCGGTCCGGCGGCGGCGACACCGGCTGGCCGTACTTGTCGCAGGGCGCGATGCCGAGCTTGAGTTTGGAGGAGAGGCGCGTGCGATTGTAGCAGAGGTTGGCGTTGCCGCCGACCTTGAAGACGTCGAGTTTGCGGAGGAAGGTCGCGTTGAAGGGGAAGACTCCCTGGAAGTTGTTCTTCTCCAGGTTTAGGAATTTGAGCTGCTTCATTTCGGCGACGAACTTTGGGATGGTTCCGTTGAACTGATTCGAGCTCAGATCGAGGTGGGTCAGCGACGAAAGCAGGGAGATTGAGTCGGGGATCGGGCCGGAGAGCGAGTTGTGGGCGAAAGTTGCGTTTTTCAGGTCGGCGAGATCGCCGATGGAGTCAGGTAGGGTTCCGGAGAGGGCATTGGAGCTGAGATCGAGATTTTGGAGGGATCCGAGGGCGGAGATCGAGCTGGGAATGTGGCCCTTGAGGCGGTTGGAGGAGAGGTTGAGGTAGACGAGGTCGAGAGCGTGCCAGTGGCGGGGAACACCACCGGAGATGTTGGTCCGAGCGATGGTGACCGAGCGGAGGTGGCGCATCTGGGAGAGGACGACGGCGGGTCCGCTGGCGGAGATGGGGACGCCGACAACGGAGAGGTCGGTGAGGTTCTGGAGGCGGGAGAGCCACACGCCGGTGAGGCGGCGGAGGGAGGTGTCGCAGGAGAAGGAGCGGAGGGAGGAAGCGAGGGAAACCGGAAGGCGCCTGGGGGCGGATACGGGACAGCGGAGGAAAGAGAGTGAGCGGAGAGTGGAGAGGGCGCGGAGGGCGGTGGTAGGGAGGTTGAGGTCGGGGGAGCAGTTGGCTAGGCGGAGGGAGACGAGGTGGCGGAAGGGGGCGGCGGAGTTGTCGCAGGCGGTCGCGTTGTCGCGGGGGGAAGGGACAGCGCAGGGGTCGCGGGAGGTGGGGAACCCCATGGATTGGAGCGCAGTGAGCTGCCGTGGGTCTAGATCGGAGCCTCGAGAGGGGGCCTCCGGCGGGGGAGCGGCGGCGCCGGCGGCGGAGAGTAGCAGGATCAGTAGCAGAGGGAGGGCGGAGAGGGGTTGCGCCATTGGCAAAGCTCGACGAGAGGAGAGAGAGTGAAGTGGAATGCGAATGAAGAAGAAGAAGAAGAAGAGGCGGGTCTTTTTTTTAGAAAGAGAAAAAAGTTGCAGACCCCTGAAAACTTTTGCGGGTTGCAGACTTTTTCCACGTCACCCGCAAATATTTCACAGGTAGCCATTAATATTTTAAAAAAGTATAGAAAGTTCTAGATATTTACATCTTGATTTCGTTAGATCAGGGCCGTCCAATTCCCGCTTCGTGCCCTCGTCGTCCTCACCGCCTCGACGCTTCGAAATCGTCTCCTCCCTCGTCGCCTTCTCTGCTTCACTTGCGCCATCGCGTCCGCCGGTCCGAAATCACGAGGCGAAGCGTCTTCCAATTGCGTTCTCTCTGCCGGAGAGCACGAGGGAGAGATCGTGTCGAGCAGAGCATGGGCGAGGAGGGGTCGCCGAGCTCGATGGGGAGCCTGGAGAGAGATCGGGAGCTTCTTATTCCTGTATCCATGGAACTCCTCGGTTCCACCAATGCTTCTTCCTCTTCCCCCCATCACCATTCCGGAAGAGAGGTAACGCGATCATTTCTTCTCCGAGGCTCCGATCTTCTCTTTCTGGGCTGTAGGATCCATGATGCATGTGTGTTGTCTCGTTAATACTCATATTCATGATCTCGTTCTGTGAAATTTGGATCGACCATTGAAATATTGTATTTCTCGTTAAATTTATGCAATTGGATAGGTCGATTATACAGTTTATATGACAATGTGAATGAGTTTGAAGACTAATTTGCTCGTGTAGTCTAATGTAAACTTCGAATTCATCATAAGAACAACTCCGGAATGCTCTTAATTTTGTTTACCAAATCAAATTTTTTCTCCGTAATGATTTTCTTATGCATGTGCGAACTGTGTTAAGGTGGAGGCGGATGTTTCTGAAATATTTTCTAGTGCGTTAAATAGATATCCTTGGATATGTTTTGAAGTGGATTGATGCTTCTAAATGGAGGTTATACTACATGCAATCTTTATGCTTATTGCTATTTTTTAATTAAATAATCTGGAAATTATTCACTTCTTAAACTGCAGGCTTTTTATAAAGTCATCCGTAGTTGGGCTTCAAAGAAGTTTATGACGGGATGGTAGGCTTCTCTCTTTAAGTATATTGCTGGCGTAATGTGCCACACTTCTTCATTTTTACTGTATGCAATTTGCTGTCAATCTGAAAAATATTGAGAAATTTAAATGCAGAGCATAACTCACATCTTGATAGAGCAGCAGTCCCTACTGATATTTTTACAACTTCCAATCAAACTATAGAGAGACACTAGTCAGTTACCTTATATTTTGCTCTATTTATTTCTGTTAATTAATGAAAACTTGTAACATTTACACCTTATAAATTATTCTAGTGGAAAACTGTGGGAAATGACAATTGTTTGTACTCTTGCCAAATGCAAAAATTAGTACTGTGAATCATATCAGCTATCGGAGATTCAAACTAAGACGTTTGTAAGATAACTTATTAATACACAATGGTGCCCATGATTCTGCTATCTATTGCTTGTTATAAAAGTTATTTGTTTTCTCATTTGCATTCATTATACCAAAATGCTCTATTTGTTTGCTGTCGTATAGCAAAGCCTTTTATTTTGTTGTACATTAGGAGAACTTCCATGCCCAAGTAACTAATGAAAAAAGGGGGAAATATACATAAATCTGACGGAAGGAAAATAGCATTTTTGAACGTTGTCTTGATTCCTGTTTAATACTACTGGAAAATTTTGTTCTGGAAAATATACATAACTTTTTTAGTTTCATTAAAACCAATAATTTGATTGAATCCCTACTTGTGCTATAAAATGTGCCTTTTGACCCAGGCCATTTAAACACGGAATAGAAAGTAACGAATAACTAAAAGTTGCACAACCAGATAGCATTTTATGTTTGAGAATTTGCCTATGTAAATCTTACTGCTTATCTTTTTCAATAATTAATAATCACAGTTAGTTGGAACAAACATGGCTTAGTGAGATAATTATGATCAATTAATAATCAAAATGAACTTTCATTAGCAAGTTAAGTCTGATCACTCTCTTTAATTTTCAGTGTCATTCTCTTTCCTCTTGCAATGACGTTCTATATCACTTGGTGGTTTATCCATTTCGTGGATGGATTTTTTTCTCCAGTCTATGCTCAACTTGGGATAAACATATTCGGTATGGGTTTTTTTCTTTCCAAGTTTTTTTTGTGGTTTATTGTGAAATGGTGCGCCTGTTCTGGCTATACTGAAACTGCTTCAAGAATACATCACGTGTATGCTTTCAACTATTGTAATTGATTGTTATTACACTTTCTGTGTGGAGGGGTATGATTTTGTTCTTGGTCTTGTTGACATCCTTTTGATTGTCTCATACTTTTCTTGATGTTTAATATTACAATGCCTAAATTTTTTCTGTTTGTCTACTGCCTAAATTTTTTCTGTTTGTCTACTTTTGTTTTGAGGGGAAATGAGGTAAAAAAAAACCCTATAGAATATATATATAAAAAAAGCAAGTATGCAGAGATGCTATTTATGCCTTAATCATCTAACTACAAACAGGTGTTGATAACATTATATTCAAGGTTCATGTTTAATCTGAAAATATCCATTGGGTATTACATGCTAGACCTAAAAGCTCACAGACTTAATCTGTTGACTCTTGGTTCCTCGTTAACCTTTAGATTCCCATACTGATTCATCATTTATTTTTCTACATCAACAACAGGAATAACAAGCTGAAAGTTCCAACCATTTAAGATTGGCATTTTTGTTTGCATGCTGAAGCTTTTGTTTTCCAAACTATGCTATGACATTGTGTTAACTTGATTTAGATTATGCATACACAACTTGTAGATATAAGGTTATTCCATCTGCTCAGAACTAGACCTGCTATGGGTAAAAGATTTACTTGAGATAAAGCACGAACATAGTGGCTTAAGCTGCTAAACTGTCTGTTGAAGTTCAATACTAGATCGATTGTCTTCGTTGTCAAGGTTATCAATTTGTCTTTCTCTTAGTTTAGTTCTGATTATTGTCACCATACTCACACTTAACAAGCATATTCCATATTCAGAGATTTACTTGCATTCTAACAATGCAATATATCTTGTGTTATCTTATCTTATGCTAGGGCAATGTCCTTTGCACTTTGGAAATTCTCCTGATTTCGGAGCAACTACGATTTTACTATATCAAGTTATCAAAGAATTTCACCATCAGTTTTTCCAACTTTTACTCTGTATGTTGATCCTGTCAACATGTATTGTGTAACACTGTAACTGGAATTGTTTTGCAGGACTTGGTTTTGCTACTTCCATAACGTTTATCTTCTTGGTTGGAGTTTTCATGTCATCATGGTTGGGCGCATCTGTCCTTGGCCTTGGTGAATGGTTTATTAAGCGCATGCCATTTATTCGTCATATTTACAATGCTTCTAAGCAAATAAGTTCTGCTGTCTCGCCAGGTGAATAATTCTGATTTTACTTTTTTACTCTTTTTTTTTTATTTTGGGGGGGGGGGGGGGGGGGGGGGGGGGTTCTAACTCGTTTTGCCGAAACACAGACCAGAATAAACAAGCCTTCAAGGAAGTCGTGATTATTAGGCACCCTCGGCTAGGCGAATATGCATTTGGATTTATCACGTCTACAGTGTCCCTACAGGTGCTTGTCATCTTTCTCATAAACTTTTGGTGCGCTTAGTGTTCTTTCTAAATTGATGCCTGTATATTCAAATTTTCTTTACATTTTTATCTTATCTCAGTCATGTTGTCTCTTGGACTTTTTCTAATATAAAATTTGATGAATGGAGATCACATTCATTATATCATCTAGCTGTGGTTGCCCCAACTATTTAGACTTGACTACATGAATCTTTTTCCTCTATCAAGTTCTATACAAGGTTGTATCGCTAGTAATCTTCAAACTAATTTAATTCTTTTGTTATGTTTACGAATATGTTCTTTAATCTCCTGCTACCTTTGCGCATTCATTAATAGGTAATTCTTCTAATTAAAGAATCTATAGACCTTTTCGAGCATGGCCATACCATCTCAATCTCATTGGATCATCGGAGCTACAACTAATTTCTCTCCATTATTAAGGAATATTCTTATCATCTTTACTTGCTTCATAGAAGAGACAATAAGCAGAAAATTTTTTCCTGATGTGAAAAATTATTTCCCTGTCAATAGGCAGTGGCTATAAACTAGGCATGTTTAGCAACTACGAAATCTGGGAGCCTAACTGGAAGAAGGCTTCTTTCAGGATTTCTAGTTGGTCTGTAGTTTTTCCCTTCTTACCATTCAGGCACCAGTTCAGATGCTGAACTGACTGAATACAAAATTAGAATTTTTTTTTCCCTTAGTACTGACTCATCCCAAATTGAATACATTGTAAATGGCTCAAACCAACTTGATAGATTATATTGGTTGACCTGAAATTTGTTTCACTCAAAAGATAAGTTGGTTTTTATCGTTTATTCTTCAATTTTAGATACAGACCTAGGAATGAAATGAATAATTTTCGTTGGGTTTTGAGAAAAAAAATGCCGTTGTTGAGTTTTTCTGCATAAACTTGGATTAATGAAAACACATCAAGTTGTAGTTTCACTTTAGTAGAAACTTGACATCTGCCATGGGAAAGATAGACTCTTGATATATCTAATTCGCAACAATCTTCCCAAATATTATAGATGATGATTTTCGTTGGTACTAAGTTTTTTTCATCTTTGCTCATTCTAGTTTTTCCCCTTTCTTTCCCGATTGAAAAGGTAAAAACCATAATCCTTGACAACTTTGGTCAATAGTTGTAATGCATGATCATTCTAATGCACCACCAAAATTGAAACCTCAATCACATAGAAATCTGGAGATAATCAATCTTAGGTAGAGAATTAGAATGAGAATTTATTAGCTGAAAACTATTCTAATATACTAAATACTAACCCCTTTTATACATTGATAATAAGTGTTGCTCTTTGTAAAATAATGACTTAATTTATCCCCAAAAAATTCTAATTGACTTTTTCTAAAAGATTCAAGAGTTTTTTAAAAATCTCCAATTATTTTCTTAAAAATATAATAAATTATAAAAATTTTAAATGACTTACATTACTTTAAAATTTTCAATGAATTTGAACAAGATTTGAAGATACTATCTACATTACATTCCCTCCTCCACTATTTTTTGCAACAATTATTTATCTGAGCGAAATTTCTTCTGCAGTAAATCAATTAATTTATTTGTGTTTTTTGTTCTGAAATCAGCTAATTTCCTTGTTCTATAATCTTTACCTAATATCTTGGATTAATTTCAAGATTCAGGATGTATTTTTGCTTGTTCACAAATTTATTGCTATGTTTCTTTGATAATAGCTCATTTTACATATATGCCTATTGTTTCTTGATTGATAGCATACTTATTCCGTTGAGGAGGAACTCTACTGTGTTTATGTTCCAACCAACCATCTCTACATTGGCGATATTTTTCTAGTCAGCTCGAATGATATTATTAGACCAAATCTTTCTGTCCGCGAAGGAATCGGTAAGTTCCTATCATCCTTTATTTCCGCAACCTACCTTTGTGCTCTTATGCTTCCTCTGTGTCTATCTTCAAATGCAGAGATTGTTGTTTCTACTGGCATGTCAATGCCGCAAATTCTCACTACACTTAATCTGCACATGGATGATAGAACTAGATCTAACCTGAGTTTCTAGTGTTTGATAACTATGTCTCACACTACACGATTGGTTCTCTACCTCGACATTTTGCGTACAAAAGCATGTTTCTTTTTCTAGTTTGACTCGATGTGTAGATAAGACGCAAGGATTTTGGTAGATGCTGTTGCTTATGTTCTTTTTACCTCAAGAATCTGTATTCCATGCTAAAGTAATTTTCATAAACTTGTTTTTTTTTTCCGAATCAAAACCTAGCAACTAGTGTATTAGTTTTAGCATCAACTAGCAATGAGCCACTCAGCCATGACCCCCTCTAAGTTTGTATCACACACACCATATCATCGCAAATTAACGATATGCTACCATGTATATCATTATAGATCCTCAAGAAAATCATGAGAAGAAGTATCTTATAGACTATAATTCAATGAACAATCTAGCTTTAACTACATGAAAGTTGCATATAAATGATAAAGATCAAGCCAAGTGAAAAACTACTGTACAATGAATCAAAGATCAAATCAATCTCCTATACTTCAGAACTGAAATCTTTGGTGCTTCTCCTCGACATTGCTATGTCATATGGATCATTGTCGACAAATGACTTATCTTGGTTCTCATCTGACTCACTCACACTGTAAAGGCTGCTGCTTGTATCTTCCGGATTCCCAAATGCCATCCTCCGCAATCTTCTCATGAATTCAGAGTTGGATGAACTCTCAATAGCACTGTGTCCGGGCAAAACTTCTCCGTGCAAAACCTCGAGAGGTAACTCCCCTTCCAAGAACCGAACAATCTGCATAGCTTCATCAGTTAGTTCAAACATGTGTTGTAGAAATACAGACCTGAATCTCAATCAGGAAAGTATTCTTTCCATTTAGAACTGAAACCTTGATCGCATAGAAGAGATAAATGATTATGGTACATTAGCAAGGTTGATGACACTAGGATACTTAGTGAGAGAAGAGATGACACCATCATTTGCGGAACCGCGATTTGGAACGGTATCCGCAATCACATAGAAGAGAATACATTCTTGAATAATCATGATAGACTAGCATATTTAGGCAAGTTTTGTACTAGTGTACGTAGTTAGAAGAGGTAAGTATACTTGCCTCACTCATTCGCGGCCGTAGTTTTGCAGACTGACGGACACAGGCAGCGGCGCAAGCAACCATGCGTGTCATCTCGTTAGGATTGTAGACTTTCTCAAGACGTGGTTCGACAAGGGCATCATAGTTGCCATCCTTTCCAGCTTGTGTTAGCAATGGTCTTGCCTGTGAGAATGATAATAACAAAAAATTGTTCTTTGGTTTTGTTATACTGAAACATTAGTTAGGACAGCTTCAAGTTTCTGGAGTTTGAAGCATTCTAGTGTTTAATAGGGAAGGAAACATTCGGTTGATGGATCTACATGAAACTAGATATACTTAATTAGGCGACTAACCCAAGTAACCAAAGCCTCATCCATGTAATCTTGACCTGAAAACACAGGTCGTCTTCCGCTGATCAGTTCCAGCAGCACTACTCCGAAAGAAAAGACATCAGACTTATCGGTCAGTTTACCGGAAACTGCATATTCTGGTGCCACATACCTGCACGAAATCGACATATAAACACTATCTAGAGTTGCAATTCCAAACACAATTTGTGAAGACTGGTAAGTACTTTTGGATCGATATCAACATGTATGGCTATAGAACAAAAGGTGCTAAGGAAACAAGGAAAGGAAAATTTCAGACCCAAAGGTTCCAACAACTCTAGTCGAAACATGTGTGTCGCCTTCGCTTTGAAACTTAGCCAGCCCGAAATCTGAAACCTGAAAAGGAATCCAGTTCAAGTACACTCCCATTCGGAAAGCAAACTACACAAGTGATCTTCACCTTCGCCTCAAAGTTCATATCGAGGAGAATATTGGCCGCCTTGATATCGCGATGAATAATTTTAGGACGACCTGTTGAATTCGAAACACGAGTATCAGATCAGAGCCACAAAGTTTCATTCACAAAATCACAACAAGTTGGTGTTCTTTGGACGGAAAGGAACATAGCGACTGACAATCTTCGTGAAGATAAGCTAACCCCTTTGCGGAACCAACCGCAATCTTGAATCTGATCGACCATTCCATCGTCGGCTGATCCTTCCCTGCACAAGCATACACCTATGAAATAGCACAAACTCAGATTCATATGAGTTTAGGAGGCTACCATGTAAGTGAAACTCCAGAGTCTTGTTAGGAAGATACTCATACACAAGCATCCTCTGGCTTCCAGAAATGCAGTAGCCTTCCAATGTCACCAAGTGTTTGTGATGAACACGACTGAGTTTTTCGACTTCCGCAAGGAATTCTCGGTCGCCCTGCCCGCTCCCGGACATCAGTCTCTTGACGGCGAATTCCTTGCCGTCGAGTGTGCCTTTGAAAACCTGGCCAAAGCCACCTTTGCCGAGAAGATTGGCATCGGAGAATCTTGCGGTTGCCTGTGCCAGTTCCTCGAAGGTGAAGTTGATCTTCGCGAAGCTGAGGATGAAGGCTGGGGAAGAGGGCGAAAATGGAGTTTCGCCGGAGAGGTGGCGGGATCCACTTGAAAGAGGCATTGTCTCTGAGGAAGAGAGCTTTACCGGTGAAGGAGTATACTGAGGAGGATATGGATAGTCTGAGAATGAAAGGTCTATTAGTATGCTATGATAAGAACAATTTGCTAAAAAAAATCGGTTTTTTTGAAGAATTATTGGGTAAAGGTTTGATCTTTGGAAGAGTACCTGGGTGTGGGGAAGATGTTGGTGTCGGAGGTCGTCGCCGGCGACTCCTCCGGCAGAGGAATAAAAAAACGCCCAGCAAAAGGGCGAGGACCACGGCCGCCGCTGCTGCTCCTCCTGCTATTGCTCCAGTTGAGGACGACGAGTTTGAGGAATTCGAGGACGGAGGTGGCGGTGGAGATGGTGTGAGCGGAGATGAAGGGGGAGGCGGCGGTGGAGGTGTGAGCGGACGTTACGAGGAGGAGTGATTGGTGGAGGGGGCGACCGAGTCAAGGGCGGCGGAGGTGGAGAGAGGACCGGCGGAGGAGGACTTACTTGGGGTGGAGGCGCTGACCGAGGAGGGAGGAGCGGTGGTGGAGGGGAGGCAGGGGGAGGAGCGGGATTCGAAGGAGAGGGCGGCGGCGAGGAGGGCGGAGGGGAGGCAGGGGGAGGAGCGGGATTCGAAGGCGAGGGCGGCGGCGGCGAGGCGGGCGGAGGGGAGGCAGGGGGAGGAGCGGGATTAGGAGGGGGCGGCGGCGACGATAGTGGAGGAGGGGATGCCGGCGGAGGTGTTGCTGGAGGAGGAGAGGTGGGAGGCGGCGGCGCTGAGGTAGGCGGAGGGGACGTCGCCGGCGGAGGAGTTGCCGGAGGAGGAGATGTAGGAGGAGGCGGCGCTGGTGTAGGCGGAGGGGACGTCGCCGGCGGAGGAGTTGTCGGAGGAGGAGATGTAGGAGGCGGCGCCGCCGAATTAGGCGGAGGGCTGGAAACTGGAGGAGGAGGCGCTGAATTGGAAGGGGGCGGCGGAGCACTGGAAGTCGCCGGAGGCGGCGCGGAATTCGGAGGAGGAGGAGGCTCAGAGGCCGCTGGAGGAGGCGTCGAGGACGGCGGCGGGGGGCCCGAGGCCGTCGGAGGCGACGCAGACATGGCGGCGTCAAAGCCGGGAGTGACGCCGGGCGGGAAACGAGTCTACGCGTAGCAACTCGCTTTTCGCTATCATCCACAAACGTTCTGCAACACGAAATGCATATAAAATTAATATGTCCTTTTAATTAAACGATGCTTAACAATATAATATTACATTTTATTTAAATTTAATATTACAATTTAATTAAATTCAATACCAAATAGAAAACTTCCAAGAATTAAAGAGAGGTCAAACCCTTCACATAATTATAAATACCCAAAAAATTCTCCCCTCAAAAAATAATAATAAGTTGCAGCGACCAATTGCACGTTGATGTGGATTCGTAACACAAAATTCTAAAATAGTGATATTAATTTATCAAGATAAATTGGACAAAAATCTTATTTTTTAAATCATTAAAGGGTTTTTTTAATTTTTTAATCAAAGGTACATCTCATTAGCAATCCATATATAATTATTCTATTTTCTAAGTTGGAATTGATTGAACGTGATATAACAATTACGAAATTATAATTGTTATATATATTCAAAAGTATTCACATTGTAGTAGTTACGATTTATAATTATTATAATATGAATTTAATTTTATTCATCTATTACATCATAACAGATACGAAATCCTAATATCATAGTTGCTATAATGTACTCTCGATTTAGAATTTAAAAGATAGATATAGATAAAAAATAATAATAGAAACAATGGTAATTAAGTAATTGTACATGATTCTTTTGATAAAGAATAAATCAAAGTTAGAGGTCTTTGTCCTTTTAATGATTTTTTAAAAAATGAGGTACTTTTTTATTTTTACCCAAATAAATTTTATTAGATGATAATTTCTTGTCCTGGATAACAGTTTCCTACGTGGCACACAAAACTTGTTCTTACCTAATGGGAGTTTTGACTTTTTTGATGTTGAGGGGGGAAAATAACAAATAATTTTAATTTGCCTTATTTTTTTAAACAAAAATCATTATTTTTGCTGGGTCTTCTGGTAGATCAACTATGACCGTTGAAGAATTCCTCAACATGCTCACGTTCTTGGATTATAGTTTTAAGTATTCCTTGAGATATTTATGAATTTAACAACGCCATCTCCAACAAAACATGGCCATCTTGGAGATGTCGAGCAAGGTTGTTAAGTAGGAATTCATTTCCAGTATAACTCGGGGTAAATATAGACGAATTCAGAAATTTTATATTAGAACGATGAAAAAAAAATAATGATAAATCTCAGTCAGTCTTATGGACTCAATCTCTGGGTGGCCGATCCGGTCCCACGGAAATTTCCCATCGACCATCAGGATAAATCGAGAAGCGCATACGGTGGCCAATCCAGATGTCCAGCATCCTTTGATTGTGTTTTTCATTTGGAATATATTAGAACGATGAAAGATGTGTTTACATTGAGAGAGAGAAACTATATCATTATCTATCATTTGCCTTCTATTTATATATCTTTACACTTCTTGTATTAAAAAATTAAAAGAGACGGCGTCGACATCATCCCTTGGCTTTGTCCCTAGATGTAAACAAATCAAACCGAGTTAAATAATTTTAAAATATTAATATTTCAGTTTGAATTATATATATATATATGAACTGAATTAAATTATAATTCAAAATGATTAAATTCAAATATGGTTCAGAATATTCAAATTTAAAATTATATAAAAATAATCAAAATTCAATTTGGATTCTGTTTCATGAGCAGTTCGTGAATAATTGAAGACAAATATTATACGTTCAAATTTGATTAAAAAAATTATCAACTCGAATTCGATAATTTGGAAGAATAATCCAGCCGGGCAAAACAAACAAACAAAGAGAGCATGGAGATTAGAAAAAAAATGCGAGAGAGAATTCAACGAATAGAGTTGACGTAAGAAAAGTAGGCTGAACGACTTCAGACTAAAGCCTATACGGTTATGAACGTGAGGAGAAGCTGCACAAGCAAAGAGTTTCAACTACTCATTTGAACATTCAAACTCAATAAACACGAAACATAAAGAAGCAATTTGGTGGCACGTCATAACAAAACTCGATGGCCTGATGAACAAACCTGACTCTAAGATACAATTTCCTCTTTGAGTCGCGAAACAAGTAAAAATCAAAAAGTCTTTCGCAGAGTTGATTGTTTCGGTATCGATCGTCAATGTATGGCAACACGGAAGACAGTGGTCGGAACTACGTCAATCCAACGTGCTCCTCTACTCCGAGGATTTGTGGCCTCATAAGTCACAAATGTAATGGCAATTGCCGGCGCCATCTGATGGAAGAAGAAGAAATAGTAAAGCTAATGTCCTTGAATAGTGAAATGAACTCGACATAATGATATCTGTTCATTTGTTCCTTGAATACTAACAGCCTATAAGTGAAGATCATAGAGATAAGACAAACTATTTGGTAGAATCTCCTCGAAACATTGTGAAATTTGGAGAAAATAGTAAAGTACCTTGAAGCTTGTTCATAACTAAAGAATTTAACTGCAGAATTTGGGATAATTGGTGCACCATTGGTTCCATTGCCTCTGAAAAGCCCTATAAAACCCTCAGATCTCCAAATGTAGTTGGGGCCTTGTATTGTTCCATTATACTGAATATTGTCAGGATTTTGGAAGAAATAATTGCGTTAAAGGGGTCAATTGTAAGAATATTATGATTTTAGGGACGTTTCAGAATGAACATTCTCCAGGAAATAGTGTGGCACTGAAATTTTAGAAACTTGACGGTAAAAATATGAAAATGCATGCGGACAGACAGACTAAAAGGGCTGGTTTAAAAATTAATGTGCTCATTCGGAAAACAAACGCCCACCGTGGGGCTCGAACCCACGACCACAAGGTTAAGAGCCTTGCGCTCTACCAACTGAGCTAGACGGGCTGAGACATGCTAAACGAACTGTTAAAGAAAATATTCATTATAACAGATAGACTAAAGGATTGGTTTAAAAATTCACGTGATCATCTGGGGAAAAAACCCGCCCACCGTGGGGCTCGAACCCACGACCACAAGGTTAAGAGCCTTGCGCTCTACCAACTGAGCTAGACGGGCTGACACATACTTTGTCAACTATAAATTTATTTAATTTAAATAAACTATCTTAGTGATCCAAGAATTTTGTTGAAAAATAGTTATAGTCAAAATTTAGATAAATTAATAAAATAATAATATGCTAAAAAGGCTAATAATTTTATAATATTAATTTATTAGATTAATAAAAATTATAAGAATTAAATAAATATGACATAAGAATATTAATATATAAAATGAAAATATCTTTGTTAAAAAAGAATAATTCAAATCAGCCCAACTCTACATTCAAATTCTATCATATCACTTTTAAATTTTCTCTTCTGAGTTTAATTAAACTAACCTAATTCAATTTATACAAAACCAAACCAGACCAAACCAAACCTAAATCGAACCCGACCATCTCGGCCTTAGTCGAGACTCGAGCACGACCAATCGACACCTGTATGTTTGTATGAGTAAAGAAATATTCATGATAAAATTCAAATAGCTAAAAGGATATTTCATCCCTCTCGCATTAGCATATACAAATACACATGAAACCTTACACAAATCCATATTTAAAATACAGATGATCTATCCCAAGAAGGTTGTGAAACATCTAAAAGAGGAGAGCTAAGAGGAGTGCTGAAATTGCACCTCATTGCAAGCTTAACCTTGAATTCAACCACCCGAAACCACAAGGCTCACACATGCCATGAACTTCGAAGCATAGTCGAAAGCAATGTTGCCCGAGCACTTACGCATGGCCGGGAACTTCGACGGCTCTTCGTAGCGAGAGAGGATATATGATTCTACTGGACTAGGGGAGTTTGAAGCTTTACATACACAACCTGCTCATAAAACCTTCTAGTCCTGTAGAACAAAATCAATGCAACAACCGAACCGAGAATGCTCACAAATGACATGATCATGAAGGATAGCATGAAGCAATGTCGGCCCAAGCATTCGTGTGTGCCTGAGGACTTCGATGCTTCCATATCATAGATGTATCCCACAACTCTTACAGAGAGGATATACGATCCAACCGGACTTGCAATCGCTATAGTATTAAAGATGGTGCCGAAATGCCTGAGTCCAAATAATTCAGAAGTGATACTAGGCATCAGTGCCCACTGAGAGCCATAGCAGATGCCCACCAGCACAGAACCCATGTACAGAGAACCTGGAAGGCCAGTTGAGATGAGTGCATGGCCAGCACTCATGAGCACAAGTGTCAGCGAAATGAACACAGGCCGTGGCCAACCTTTATTATGGAGGAAGTAATCGGAGATGTAGCCGCTGCCGAATCGACCAAGGAAGTTCCAAATGCTCCAGAGAGAAACCAGAGTACTTGTCTCTGTGGCCATGTAACCGAGAGCTCCTCCAATTTGACTGATGTTGTCTACCGTGGCCAATCCAGAACCCATCCCACATGCCATGGCTATAAACAATAACCAGAAGTCGCATGTTGACATGGACTGTGTAAGGTTAAAATTGTCTCCTCTTTCTGGTAGGATCAAATCTTGGTCAAACGGGTCATGTCCACTCCCAGAAACTAATCTGTTTGGTGATACAGGATCATCATGCTTTACTATCAGAGTGGTTCTTTCGTGACGAAAATCTTCATCGAGCATCTTTGCTTCTGTCATCTGAGCTTTCATTACAACAGTTGTTGGAGACAAGAGCATCATCATGAGAACTGCAAATATCACTAACTGAGCTGCTGATCCCATTCTTAGTATGCTGTCTCCGATTATAACAAGCATAAGATAACCAGCAATGATCATAGCAATGAGTGAAAATGCATCCAGAAATTTCTTCTCGGATACACTCTTTCTACGATCAACTTTAACAACGGGCATTAATAGTAACGTGAGGATATTGGGCAACAATGCAAGAATCAGAATGAAAGATGTTGGGTTTTCGTTGAACATTGTCCGATATATCTGGATCAGTATTGCTCCACTAAGACCCAGAAAACCCTGCACAATAACAAGACATTAGATATTGAGGATGCCGATGATAATGAACTCAAACACCCAATTTGACTATTCAAAGAGGGATTGTCAGGACAAACATGATAATAAATGGGACAAAAGAATCACAGACTAGAATCAAGATCTTCTGTTCTTAGGAAATATGGCTTATGCCTCCATACTCACTCTTGTTTTTTTTAGGGAAAAGGCAATATGGCATTCATAGTATCATATATATTGTGTGTATCAATACACACACACACACATACAAAGCATAGTTCCATTTGTTTGAGCATCATGAGTGCAGGATTACATCATTCAAAGGCTAGTCAAAATACAACATTTTCATTATAACAAACATCCATCCTTAATCAACCATCAGGTCTAATAACCAGTATCCAAATTGAGCTGTTTGGGAAATTGTATTTCATTCTCCTAAGGGCGTCGATTATCTTACTCGTTAGAAGCTTGTTCTGTCAGCTAAAATTCGGTTAATCATCATGAATGTTATTCTAGATGTTAATAGAAAGCTAAAAGATGACCCAATCAATACACTCACTCAAGATTCTTACTAATTATCAATAAGGTTAGTAATATTTGCTTGAACATTGGATCCGCAAGTCCTATGTTTGAGCTCCTAGCTATAATTCAGCAAATGTGAATTGGGCAAATGGATTCTCCTATTCATCTAGATCTCTATTACTCTAGAATCGTTAGGGGAAACGATATCTTGGCTTATGAGAAATCAACAAGGAGAATTGGACCCTGTAAAGCAAATATATAAGCAACAAAGAAATCAACATCAAGTCTACAAAATAACTCTTATGCTTGATCAAACATAGGGGATTAAATCCTGTACAGCAAAGAACTGCTCCAATTATCGCCTAAACATGGAATTTTAGGACTATCATTTGAAATCTGTTAAGGATTACGAAAAAAATGTGGTCCTATAACAAAGTTGATAAATTGGAATTAAATCATGTTGGAGAACAAGCTATCATCTTTAGCAAAGATATTGAGAGGGTACCAAACGCAGTTTTGCACAAAATTACTCAAGTTTAGCTCTTATGCTTGATCAAGGGGATTAACTTCTGTACATAAAAAAAAAAAGAAATTGTTTCTGTTCTTACCAAAACATGGAATTTTACAACTATCATTTGAAAGTCAACGTGTTCAAAAGACTTGACTGTTCCAGTTTACGAAGAAATGTTGTCCTCCAACAAAGTCAATAAAGTGATAAAGTCATATTGCAGAACAAGTTATCATCTTTAGCCATGCCCTTGAGAAGGTAGCAAACGTGGTTTTTACTTGAAGAGACAAAAAAATATGAAAATAAAATTGTCAGAATGGAGTGGAAATTTTAATCAATTTGCTCATCTAATCGTCGATTTGACCTTTTTGATCCCGTAGAAAGTCAATCTTTGATTCAAGAATCAAAGTCAGAGAAGGAGAATTTACGGATATCCTAAACAGATGCATACTGTTGGAGAATATAATCGCAACATCGATCTCAATGGAAGAAAATCCTAAATGAATCCCTAAAGTCGTGAAAGGAATGGATTACCTTCATGATGCCGATTGCAGTTCCCCGGCTCCCCGGAAAGTTCTCGACCGCCGTGACCACGTTGGCGGTGTTGAAGAACGTCTGGGCGTGCGACGCCAGAAGCATGTAGAAGCACATCAGCGCCGGCGGCGGCCGAGCGACGTAGCCGGCCACGGAGAGCCACATGAAAAAGTACCCCACGAAGCACTGCGCCGCGCCGGCGAGGTGCACGATCCACGGCCGCTCGTGAACGGAAGGCGACGAGATGAGGAGGCCGGAAAGCACGCCGATGTTTGCGCCGATGTTCTTGAAAAAGGCGACGGAGTCGAGGGTGGATTGATCGTAGCCCTGCGACGCCTTCAGCACCGGCGAGTAGACTCCGAAGCAGTAGGATCCGCCGGTGGCGCACTGGATCCACGTGCTCGCGGCCATCGCCGCCCACTTGCTCCGCCCCAAGGTGGCGGTGGCGATTGCCATGGCCCTGTAGCTTTCGCGTCTCGAAGCCTCTGCATTTCTTATGTCTTCTTACGTTACGTGGCAACTTTGCGTTTGCTTATTTTGGCAGACGCTGTAGCAGATCACAAACATTCGCCGGATGGATTCCGTGCAAGAAGAGCCTGCAATTTATGGCTGTCGTTAGACAGCCAATAGGATCGATGGGGTCCGCTCATTGCATCTTAAAAGCATCCATCAAAGTTGACTTGGACCGAATCCTTCATTGCAACAGATGGATGCCAACTCTCTTCGATAATTTATCAATATTTTTAAGAATAAAAAAATCATGAAAATTAATTATAAAAATTGTTTTTAAGTAACAAATTCAGTGTTTACAGAAAGTGTGTTTATTCTATGTAAAGAAAGAAAATTATCACTATAAAAATGTATAAAAAAGGGAAAAAATATATTATATTTTATTATATTCTAATTTCATCAATGAATTTATATTTACCGGATATATCTCGGGTAAATGCAATCATATCGTCGCCCTCTACTACATACCAGCCAATTCCCTCTTTGGCTCCACTTGTTCCCATCTTTTTCATCCCCATCCTTTTCATCCTGTTCAAGTATACTCTTAGACATCCGACAACTCTTGATGATTGCAATTACTGTAAGTTGTAGCATGACTCAAGGGCGAAAATACTATGCTGCGCGTCGGCTTCGTACGCGCCTGTGCGCGACAGCGGGATCACCGCCCATCACGTGTGATCGCGAAGATCGGACTGTACGTTCAAAAGTGAAAATGCACAGTGCCGTGACACCCGACCCCTCGCTGTTCCCGCGGCTACCGCTTCACCGTCCGACCACCGCCGCCCGCCGGACCGAGCCCGATTGACGCGCCACTCATCGGCGCGCTTACCAGTGCTAAATTCCAGCTGAATTCGATCGAAAACCGCCGCATTCAGCAAACGACCACTGTGAGCCAAGAGGAAGGACCGCCGGTCTCCATTGCCTTTGAAAAGCCCTATAAAACCCTCAGATCTCCAAATGTACTTGAGGCCGTGTATTGTTCCATTATACTGAATATTGTCAGGATTTTGGAAGAAATTATTGAGTTAAAGGGGTCAATTGTAAGAATATTATGATTGTAGGGACGTTTCAGAATGAACATTCTCCGGGAAATAGGGTGGCACTGAAATTTTAGAAACTTGACGGTAAAAATATGAAAATTCATGCGGAGAGACAGACTACAGGGCTGTTTTAAAAATTAATGTGCTCATTCGGAAAACAAATAAACGCCCACCGTGGGGCCCGAACCCACGACCACAAGGTTAAGAGCCTTGCGCTCTACCAACTGAGCTAGACGGGCTGAGACATACTTTGTCAACTATCAATATATTTAATCCCAATAAACTATCTTAGTGATCCAAGAATTTTGTTGAAAAATAGTTATAGTCAAAATTTAGATAAATTAATAAAATAATAATGTGTTAAAAAGGCTAATAATTTTATAATATTAATTTATTAGATTAAATAATTAATTTTCATGATTTTTTATGCTTAAAAATATTGATAAATTATTGAAGAGAGTTGGCATCCATCTGTTGCAATGAAGGATTCGGTCCAAGTCAACTTTGATGGATGCTTTAATATGATCATCAAAACCGTTCAATGAGCGGACCCCATCGATCCTATTGGCTGTCTAACGACAGCCATAAATTGCAGGCTCTTCTTGCACGGAATCCATCCGGCGAATGTTTGCGTTCTGCTACAGCGTCTGCCAAAATAAGCAAACGCAAAGTTGCCACGTAACGTAAGAAGCTTCGAGATGCGAAATTGCCACCGCCACCATGGGGCGGAGCAAGTGGGCGGCGATGGCCGCGAGCACGTGGATCCAGTGTGCCACCGGCGGATCCTACTGCTTCGGAGTCTACTCGCCGGCGCTGAAGGCGTCGCAGGGCTACGATCAATCAACCCTCGACTCCGTCGCCTTTTTCAAGAACATCGGCGCAAATATCGGCGTGCTTTCCGGCCTCCTCATCTCGTCGCCTTCCGTTCACGAGCGGCCGTGGATCGTGCACCTCGCCGGCGCGGCGCAGTGCTTCGTGGGGTACTTTTTCATGTGGCTTTCCGTGGCCGGCTACGTCGCTCGGCCGCCGCCGGCGCTGATGTGCTTCTACATGCTTCTGGCGTCGCACGCCCAGACGTTCTTCAACACCGCCAACGTGGTCACGGCGGTCGAGAACTTTCCGGGGAGCCGGGGAACTGCAATCGGCATCATGAAGGTAATCCATTCCTTTCACAACTTTAGGGATTCATTTAGGATTTTCTTCCATAGAGATCGATGTTGCGATTATATTCTCCAACGGTATGCATCTGTTTAGGATATCCGTAAATTCTCCTTCTCTGATTTTGATTCTTGAATCAAAGATTGACTTTCTACGGGATCAAAAGGTCAAATCGATGATTAGATGAGCAAATTGATTAAAATTTCCACGCCATTCTGACAATTTTATTTTCATATTTTTTGTCTCTTTAAGTAAAAACCACGTTTGCTACCTTCTCAAGGGCATGGCTAAAGATGATAACTTGTTCTGCAATATGACTCTATCACTTTATTGACTTTGTTGGAGGACAACATTTCTTCGTAAACTGGAACAGTCAAGTCTTTTGAACACGTTGACTTTCAAATGATAATTGTAAAATTCCATGTTTTGGTAAGAACAGAAACAATTTTGTTTTTTTTTTTATGTACAGAAGTTAATCCCCTTGATCAAGCATAAGAGCTAAACTTGAGTAATTTTGTGCAAAACTGCGTTTTGTACCCTCTCAATATCTTTGCTAAAGATGATAGCTTGTTCTCCAACATGATTTAATTCCAATTTATCAACTTTGTTATAGGACCACATTTTTTTCGTAATCCTTAACAGCTTTCAAATGATAGTCCTAAAATTCCATGTTTAGGCGATAATTGGAGCAGTTCTTTGCTGTACAGGATTTAATCCCCTATGTTTGATCAAGCATAAGAGATATTTTGTAGACTTGATGTTGATTTCTCTTCGTTGCTTATATATTTGCTTTATAGGGTCCAATTCTCCTTGTTGATTTCTCATAAGCCAAGATATCGTTTCCCCTAACGAGTCTAGAGTAATAGAGATCTAGATGAATAGGAGAATCCATTTGCCCAATTCACATTTGCTGAATTATAGCTAGGAGCTCAAACATTGGACTTGCCAATCCAAGGTTCAAGCAAATATTACTAACCTTATTAGATAATTAGTAACAATCTTGAGTGAGTGTATCGATTGGGTCATCTTTTAGCTTTCTATTAACATCTAGAATAACATTCATGATGATTGACCGAATTTTAGCTGACAGAACAAGCTTCTAACGAGTAAGATAATCGATGCCCTTAGGATAATGAAATACAATTTCCTAAACAGCTCAATTTGGATATTGGTTATTAGACCTGATGGTTGATTAAGGATGGATGTTTATTATAATGAAAATGTTGTATTTTGACTAGCCTTTGAATGATGTAATCCTGCACTCATGATGCTCAAACAAAGACACAATATCTATAATACTATGAATGCCATATTGCCTTTTCCCTAAAAAAAACAAGAGTGAGTATGGAGGCATAAGTCATATTTCCTAAGAACAGAAGATCTTGATTCTAGTCTGTGATTCTTTTGTCCCATTTATTATTATGCTTGTCCTGACAATCCCTCTTTGAATAGTCAAATTGGGTGTTTGAGTTCATTATCATCGGCATCCGCAAGATCTAATGTCTTGTTATTGTGCAGGGTTTTCTGGGTCTTAGTGGAGCAATATTGATCCAGATATATCGGACAATGTTCAACGAAAACCCAACATCTTTCATTCTGATTCTTGCATTGTTGCCCAATATCCTCACGTTACTATTAATGCCTGTTGTTAAAGTTGATCGTAGAAAGAGTGTATCCGAGAAGAAATTTCTGGATGCATTTTCACTCATTGCTATGATCATTGCTGGTTATCTTATGCTTGTTATAATCGGAGAGAGCATACTAAGAATGGGATCAGTAGCTCAGTCAGTGATATTTACAGTTCTCATGATGATGCTCTTGTCTCCAACAACTGTTGTAATGAAAGCTCAGATGACAGAAGCAAAGATGCTCGAAGAAGATTTTCATCACGAAAGAACCACTCTGATAGTAAACCATGATGATCCTGTATCACCAAACAGATTAGTTTCTGGGAGTGGACACGACCCGTTCGACCAAGATTTGATCCTACCAGAAAGAGGAGACAATTTTAACCTTACACAGTCCATGTCAACATGCGACTTTTGGTTATTGTTTATAGCCATGGCATGTGGTATGGGTTCTGGATTGGCCACGGTAGACAACATCAGTCAAATTGGAGGAGCTCTCGGTTACATGGCCACAGAGACAAGTACTCTGGTTTCTCTCTGGAGCATTTGGAACTTCCTTGGTCGATTCGGCAGCGGCTACATCTCCGATTATTTCCTCCATAATAAAGGTTGGCCGCGGCCTGTGTTCATTTCGCTGACGCTTGTGCTCATGAGTGCTGGCCATGCAATCATCTCAACTGCCCTTCCAGGTTCTCTGTACATGGGTTCTGTGCTGGTGGGCATCTGCTTTGGCTCTCAGTGGGCACTGATGCCTAGTATCACATCTGAATTATTTGGACTCAGGCATTTCGGCACCATCTTTAATACTATAGCGATTGCAAGTCCAGTCGGATCGTATATCCTCTCTGTAAGAGTTGTGGGATACATCTATGATATGGAAGCATCAAAGTCCTCAGGCACACACGAATGCTTGGGCCGACATTGCTTCATGCTATCCTTCATGATCATGTCATTTGTGAGCATTCTCGGTTCGGTTGTTGCATTGATTTTGTTCTATAGGACTAGAAGGTTTTATGAGCAGGTTGTATATGTAAAGCTTCAAACTCCCCTAGTCCAGTAGAATCATATATCCTCTCTTGCTACGAAGAGCCACTGAAGTTCCCGGTCGCGCACAAGTGCTCGGGCGACATTGCTTTCGACTATACTTCGAAGCTCATGGCATGTGTGAGCCTTGTTGTTTCAGGTGGTTGAATTCAAGGTTAAGCTTGCAATGAGGTGCAATTTCAGCACTCCTCTTTTAGATGTTTGACAACCTTCTTGGGATAAATAATCTGTATATTAAATGTGGATTTATGTAAGGTTTCATGTGTATTTGTATATGCTAATGCGAGAGGGATGAAATATCCTTTAATTTTAGCTATTTGAATTTTATCATGAATATTTCTTTACTTATACAGACATAGAGGTGTCGATCGGTCGTGCTCGACTAAGGCCGAGACGGCCTGGTTCGATTTAGGTTTGGTTTGGTCTGTTTGGTTTTGTATAAATTTAATCAGGTTAGTTTAATCAAACTCAGAAGAGAGAAAATTTAAAAGTGACGTGATAGAATTTGAATGTAGAGTTGGGCTGATTTGAATTATTCTTTTTTAACAAAGATATTTTCATTTTATATATTAATATTCTTATGTCATATTTATTTAATTCTTATAATTTTTTTATTTAAGTAACAAATTCAGTGTTTACAGAAAGTGTGTTTATTATATTCTATGTAAAGAAAGAAAATTATCACTATAAAAAAGGGAAAAAATATAGTATATTTTATTATATTCTAATTTCATCAATGAATTTATATTTACTGGATATATCCTGAGTAAATGCGATCACGTCATCGCCCTCTATTACATATTCGCTCGAGCCAATGCCCTCTTTGGCTTAACTTAATCCCATCCTTTCCATGCCGTTCAAGTATACTCTTAGACATCCAACAACTCTTGATGATCGTAATCATTGTACGTTGTGGTATGACTATCTTTGACAAGGTAATTTGTATCGAAGGCAACACTATGACCAATGGCCCGATCATATCAAATGTATGACTTTGCTGTTGTCTCATATATCACCCGACTTATCTCCATTCGATGAGTTGACTTGTTATTCCTGACTCATGTGGTGGCGTACGTGGATGTTCTTTTTCCTCGACTATATAAGATCAAGTGATAATAGGTGGAATTAATGATATTCTCTTACTCGTTACTCGTGAAGACTATCGACTCTCTCGAGTTTTCCCATTCTTTAAAATTTTCCTCACACACCCACAAGCTCCACTCGTAAGTCTCGACCTAGTGCAGCGTGCTGACTTAACCATCAAAAAAAAACTCACGCCGGCCTAACTGATGTCCTCTAACGGGTATTGACACGCATGGTCACAGAGAGAGATTAAGTCAAAGGGATCAATGGGTGCAGCCGTCCCTCTCAACCCCCCTCTAAAATTTTCAACTATATATATATCCTACGCGACTTCTCCTGCGAATCCATGCGTGACACCGCCGATCCATCGCCGTTTTTGCCGCGCCGTCTGGCTACCGCCAACCATCGCCTCGGGCGCGATCGACGCGCCATTCACCCGCGCTCCGTCCAGTGTCAGATTCTGATCGGATAGTGGTCGAAATCCGACGTAATTGGGGTGGAAATAGTAAAATGACGCGGTCGGCATTGGCGTGACCACTGTCGACGGCGATCAGCCCGGATTCCGATCGAATCGCGATCGGAATCCGGCGGAGGACGGGCCAACGTTGCACGCGGGTCCTTCCTCGGTCGTCCGGTGATCGCGATTCAATCGGAATCCGGGCCGATCTCGATCGACAATGGCACATCCGGTCAAATTCGTCGGATTTCGACCACTATCCGATCGAAATCCGACGCTAGACGGAGCGCCAACGAGGGGCGTGTCGATCGTGCCTATATCCAATTCGCAATCAAATGTAAAATTTTCAACTATATATATATACATATTTTATTTTTTAGTAGACCTATTGGTTGACTTGTCTGCCCTGTAATTAGTTTTGAGTTGAGTTAAGTTGAAGATGTCCTAACCATCCAAGATGGCGACTAATCCATTAACCTACAACTCATCTGGAGTTGGGTTGAATTGAAAATTTCTTAATCAATTTTTTAATCATCTAAGATGGTGAATTGACCCATCTAACCGGCAATTTACTTTAAGTTAGATTGGGTTGGAGATTTCTTAACCATCCAATATGGCGGACTGGCTCGGCTCATCCGTTATATGATGGATTTTTTATGGATTAATCTACTCCTTCATAAATTGACCTATTTGAGCACACTACTCTCAATCTAGTATTGATTTGATCGTCACCTCCGGGACATAGTTAAGTTGGTTACGACGGAGCAGAGTTGCAGAAGAGGGTAAGAGTTTGAATCTCGACAAAGCTGAGGCATTACCCTTCTTCGTCATGGTCAACTGTAACTTCTCGATTTACCTCCTCATAGATGGTTGTGAAACTGATCATGTGAGCTTGTTGGATGACGGATTTCACTTTTTTATAGAAGAGTATTGATTTGATCGTCGAATTGCCCACACCAACCTAACCGACGCTCTCCAACGGGTGTTGACACGCAGGGCCACAAATAGAGACTGAGCCGATCGAGAGGAGCAATAGGTTCTATCCTCGGTCACAGACTCGATCGGGAAGCAGATGGAGAGCAGGAAGGAAGCTAAGCCATAGATTTCATACTAATTAAGGGATAAAATATGCGTGTTTTATTTCTATACACTTACCTAAAAGGGACGTTGCTATCGCCTTTGACTTCATCCCTGCACGTCATTATCCTTACGAGAAAGTTTTATAAGTCAAATATTGTCGGATCTTCATAAAGTTTTATTTCTTAGTGGAAGATAAGTTTCTGATTTTGATAGCCTCAATAATTTGGGATCATTTCCTTCACTTCACTTGTCCATTTGCGGATACAAATTCCTGATTTCGATAAGCAAAATGAGAATTTCTTTCTGACTTGTTAAGTGGGAACGAGAGGACCGCAGAGTTGGACGCAATAAATCCACGTATGATTGCAAGAGACAAGTCATGTGTTCCTTAGCAAAATGGCTTAAGGAATCCCACAAAAGATATGTCGTGATGTATTTGTCTTTGTTTGATATTATAAGAAATTTTGAATCTATTTTTGTTTGCATTCTAAGGTATCAAATTAATTAGCTCGACCGATTAACATAAAGTTTTTTTTTATAATATATGAATTGATTAAATATATTTTTTAAAAAATTTATTGGATTTGAACTTGGTGATTTTTTGCTCTATAATTATATTCAAAGGTAATAGATGAATTTTTTAATTTATAAAAGGTATTTTTTAAATAGGGATGAAAATTAAATTGTTGTTATCTGAATTATGGCTCATATCATAAGTCTCGATGTGAAACAATCCAAACTATTATTATTTTATTGTATATTTTGTAAATTAATTTATCATAGATAATGAGAAGTTCAAATCAAGGAAGCAAGTGTGTGTGTATGAACACCTAATGGAAATAAATGTGATCGTGAAATCAATCGTATATGACTGATGGAGTGACAGATTCCAATTAATGGAAATAGATGAGAATTAAGTCTATACTAATAAATTTCTAATACGTGATAATTATCATCTCTCTCAATTTTTTTTAATACGAAAGATGTAAGAGTATAAAAATGAGGGATAAATGAAGAGTTACAATAGGACTGTTCCTTCCAGATAAATATATATTTTTCATTTTCTTTCAATATGAAATTTCTAACTCCGTTCACGATGACAATACATGAAAATTTACAAATTAAAGAGTTTGACAAGATAAAATTGTCTGAACTTTTCTCCCTAAACAATAAAACTATGAACTTATAGAGAGAAACACCTTTAAACATAAAGTTGATTTAACCTTCCAAAGACACATAGATGTAAAGCTTTACCTTTTCTATAACTATTCAAAATACTTTTATAGTTTATTATTATTATTATTATTATTACCCTTTTATAAGTATTATAAATTCATTTTGATTGATCAGAAGTTAAAAGGTCCCTTTTTATTGTTTATTATCGTATTCCGTCTTTACATATTTTATTTTTTAAAATTATCTTTATTATCATAATTACTATCAATTATAACATTATGATCCGTAGTTATTCCATAATCCATAACTGCTAAGCTGCTACAATTAATAATAACCACTATGATCCTGTAGTATAATATAACCTTCCAAAGACCTTGTGTCGACCTCTACTTAAGCTTGAGTCTCGACCTCAGCCTCTACTTGATCTCATACGATAATGTAATCTCATTTTAGCCTCGGGTCTTTCTTTGTCCGCTTCTAGGTTGAACCCATAAAGCTGGTTCGCTTGTAAGATCATGAAACTTTAAGACTATTTCCTTCGAAAAATAAAAAAATATATCGGAAGCCATGGACAATTAGAACACGTATATCGGAATAGAATCACGTATTTCAGAACATTCCTTAAACGGGCACTAATGTTTCAAAGAACAACTCTATAAAAAATTGTTCATACCCATGGGCACAGACATGCACACACAAAACTCTAATTTCCCTAAGTTTTTAATCTCCTTCATCATACATAACTATAATTTGAGTATTAGAGTGGCTTACCAGGATCCATCCTCGGTGTCATTCTAACTCTCTTTTGGAGTGTTTTTAGATCTCTTCATCCCTTCCGGTGGGTATCTCTAAGAAGCATGCATGTCATCTCGTTCATTGACCGATGGCTTGATCATCCATAGTATTTGACGGAACAGTGGCAAAGTCAAGTTAATAGTCAAGCCTAGGTGGATGTTAAAAATCAAGACTTAATAGAGGTTAAAGAGTTAGCTTCCACCTCATTAACTCAGTTCGAGAACTCAGACTCCTCCTTCTATCAACTCTGCCACCTCGACTCTAGAAAATACAACCTCCTTGATTACCTCACCGACTCAGTCATCTTGACTCCAAAGGACACAACCTCCTCGACTACCTCACCGACTCGGTCATCCCAACACCAGAGAGCATAACCTCCTTGATTCTTTCATCGGCTCGGTCACCCTGACTCCAAAGGACATAATCTCCTCAACTCCTTCACAGGCTTGGTCACCCTGATTCCTGATGACACAGTCTCCTCGATTCCTTCATCAGCTTTGTCAGTCCGACTCCAGAGGGACATAGCCTCATCGACTACTTCATAGGTTCGATCATCCTGATTCTTAAGGACATAACCTCCTCGTTTTCTTTATCGGCATTCGGCTCGGTCATCCCAACTCCAGAGGACACAACCTCCTCAACTCCCCTATTAGCTCGGTCACCCCCGACTTCAAAGGATACAACCTCCTCAACTTCCCCATCAACTCAGTCACCCTAACTTTAAAGGATGTAGACTTCATGATTTCTTCAAATTTTAGTCATTCTACAGAAAGTCTATTGACGGTTACTTCGAATATTTATGCACATAATACTATGAGTGAATGAAAGAACAATTATAAAGATGTCAAACTTGATATCCAAGATATCCTCCCTAATACATGTGACAGTCAGTGAATGAAGAAGCAGATAACAATCGGATCTGATATCCTATTATTGTTGATGTGGAGATCAT
Organism: Curcuma longa; assembly: GCF_044706935.1. Classification (NCBI taxonomy): domain Eukaryota; kingdom Viridiplantae; phylum Streptophyta; class Magnoliopsida; order Zingiberales; family Zingiberaceae; genus Curcuma; species Curcuma longa. The sequence continues at coordinate 7,132,412 of NC_133867.1, read as the reverse complement.
GATCTTTTCGGTGAATATATAAATTTGGAAGAAAAAAAACACGCAAAGGTAATACTATTTTGTTTTCCTTCTTCTCCCTCCTCTACAACTATTATATAATTTTCACTTTTTCCTAAGCTCATATGTTAACTTGAACGTCGAAATAACCATGCTCAATATTTATTTTAATTTTCATCCAAATGTTGCAGATATCTTTCCTCTCCCTCTCCAAGACCTTTAATACCGTCGTCTTGTCCCCGGGACAATGGTGCAACGGTAGGACATCCGAGTTGTGACCCAGGGATTATCCCCAACTATGACGTATTTGCAGAAATTTTTCTCCAAATGGAGAACGCAATCAAAGGATGCTGTGCATCTGGATTGACCGTCGTATACGCTTTCCGATTTACCCTGGTGGTCGGTGGGAAATTTCCTTGGGACCGAACCGACTACCCCAGAGATTGAGTCCATGAGACTGACTAAGATTTATCATTTTTTTTAATACCATCATCTTCACTGTTCTATCATGCTGACTTATCAATTATGATTTCAGACAGAACCAATACTCATGAACTCAATTAATCTGATAGATAAACGGTCTTCTATTTTTTCATTTTACCCATCCAATAAATTTGGAAATATGGGTGGTTCCTCCTCTAGCAAATGGACAATAATTGAGATGTGAAAGCTAAATTAATGATAATAAAATAAAACAAAATTTTCTCAGTCACGTCGTCTTCTTCTCTTCGTCTCCAGCTTTAAATACGACAAACTTTCCGACCAACCTGCAGCTTCTGCAACGAGCGAACCAGAGAGAGAGAGCAATGGCAGACGACAAGGAGAATGGCGCTCCGGCGGAAACCAAGAAGAACAACTACAGAGGCTGGAAAGCCATGCCTTACGTGATCGGTAATCCTGTCGACTTGATCCTTAATCAATCGCCAAAACCAGAGAGAGGATTAGTTGGAATCGGCTGGTGAATTGTGCAGGAAACGAGACGTTCGAGAAGCTGGGAACGATCGGAACGTCGGCGAACCTGCTGGTGTACCTCACCACCGTCTTCCACATGAACAGCGTCGCGGCGGCCACGCTCGTCACCGTCTTCACGGGCACCACCAATCTTTCACCGCTCGTCGGCGCCTTCCTCTCCGACACCTACTTCGGCCGCTACGCCACCTTGGGATTCGCCTCCGTCTCTTCTTTCACAGTAGGTGCCGTCGTTAATCCACAGTAGAAGAGTGTTTTATTTTTTTGAAGGAACAAAAAGGTGTAATTTTGAGCAGGGCATGTTCATTCTTACGCTCACCGCCGCCGTCCCCGGGCTGCACCCCGCTCGCTGTCATGGAGGCGGCGAGGCCTGCGAAGGACCGACAGCGGGCCAGGTAGCGGTTCTGTTGGCGAGCTTTCTGTTCTTGGTGGTTGGCGCCGGCGGCATCCGGCCCTGCAACCTGGCCTTCGGCGCCGACCAGTTCGACCCCGGGACGGACGCCGGTCGGCGCGGCATCAACAGCTTCTTCAACTGGTACTACTTCACCTACACCACCGCCATGATGATCTCCTCCACCTTCATCATCTACGTGCAGAGCAACGTGAGCTGGGCGCTCGGCCTCGCCATCCCCACTCTGCTCATGGCCTTCTCCTGCGCCTGCTTCTTCCTCGGTTCCCGCATCTACGTCAAGATCCTCCCCGAGGGCAGCCCCCTCACCAGCATCGCCCAGGTGCTCGTCGCCGCCTTCAGGAAGCGTGCCCTGCCGCCGCCCGCGGAGACGGATGCCCTGTTCGACCCTCCCCATCTCAGCTCCCTCGTCGCCAAACTCCCTCACACCGATCAATTCCGGTAATTTCTCCCAATTCATTCGATTGTTGACGTCAATCGACTGATATCGACCCCCAAATCTCGCAGATTTCTCGACAAAGCTGCGATCTTAACGCCGTCGGACGTGATTCACCAAAATCTCTCCGCCGCGAACGGGTGGCGACTCTGCAGTGTGCAACAGGTCGAACAGGTGAAGTGCATCGCGAGGATCATTCCGGTTTGGTCGACCATCGTCGTCTTCGAGATCGCCCTAGTGCAGCAAACTACCTACACAGTGTTCCAAGCCCTACAATCCGACCGCCGCCTGAACGGCACCAGCTTCCAAATCCCCGCCGCCACCTTCTCCGTCTTCACCATGGCCACCATCACCATCTGGATCCCCATCTACGACCGCCTCGTCGTCCCCTGCCTCCGTCGGCTCACGGGCAAAGAGGGCGGCATCACATTACTGCAGAGGATGGGGATCGGGCTCCTCCTAGCGATCGCGGCGATGGTGGTCTGCGGCCTCGTGGAAGAGCGGAGACGCAGCTCAGCCTCGCACATGTCGAGCTTCTGGTTAGTCCCCCAGCTGGTGCTCATGGGGCTGGGAGAGGCGATGGCGCTGATCGGCCAAGTGGAGTTCTGCTACAAACAGTTCCCGGAGAACATGAGGAGCCTCGCCGGCGGCACGCTCTTCCTGGGCCTCGCCTGCTCGAATTACCTCAGCAGCTTGCTCATTACGGTCATCCATCGAACGACTGGTGGGCGTGGAAGAGCGAACTGGTTGGCCGGAGACCTTGATCAGGGGAGGCTAGATTTGTACTACTACTTGATCGCCGGCATGGGAGCACTCAACTTTGCGTTCTTCGTGGTCTGCGCTAGGTGGTACAGGTACAAGAGCTCGGAGAAGGAACAAGAGTTGGCCTCGCAAAGAGCAGTAGAAGAAACCGAAAGCTCTGTTTGATCAATCACGTCCAAAAATACCAATATAATCTCTACAAACATGTAATACTATTGGAGTGTTCACGGCCGTAACTGGGCCGTAATGGGCCTTGACCACGTCGCTACCATGAATCTTAGATGATATCTATTTTAACATTTCTTATATAAAAAAAATGATAAATTTTAGTTAGTCTCGTTGACTATCGTGAGGGTGATCGGTTCGATCCCACAAAAATTTTCTATCGGCCACCAGAGTAAATCGGATAGTGCACACAGTGACCAGCCCAGACACCCAATATCCTTTAATTACGCTCCCCATTTAGAAGAAAATTCTTGCAAATACGTCGTAGCTGAGGATCAAACCGCGGATGTCTGAGTGACAACCTGAATATCCTACCGCGGCACCATGCCCCCGGGGACAACATTTCTTATATACAATTATAGTAAAAATGATTTTGATGCCCCTTAATAATTGCGATTAAAGGAAAGGATTAGGATGCTAGGTCATGAGTATCCAAATTTTACCGTATCAAACTTTTTTATATAACTAAGAAACACAACACTACAATCAATTGAGAATATACACACATGATCTGAGATGCAATATTGCTTTAGAAACTACACCAAGATTAAATGGTGCTCTGATTAAAAATTATAAGAAGAAGAAAAAAAAAAAAGATGGTATTTTAATTTGCATCTCATCGTCAATATTCTCACGATCACTTTATAAACCCATTTATTAGATAAAAATTAAAATTTATTAATTTAAAATTATTGCAGGGGCAATGCGTCCTTCGTCCTTCCCAGAAGATTGAGAACGGTCCCGGCAATGTGGCGCGAAGAAAGCCCGGCCGCCTCGATCTGATCCTGCGGTGCTCCGTGGTCGATGTACCGGTCCGGTAGAACCATTGATCTCAACTGCATAAATGAACCGAACCAATTTAGTTTGGACCGGCATTTTGTCAAATAAGTACCGATATAATTATTAATTACCTTGAGGTGTCCGTCTAGGAGGCCATTCAAGCTCAGGAAGTGCGTGACGTGGGAGCTGAATCCTCCGATGGAGCCTTCCTCCACCGTGATGAGGAATTCGTGCTCCTCCACCAGCCGCCGGATCAGCTCGGCGTCGAGCGGTTTGCAGAACCGGGCGTCAGCCACCGTGATGCTCACTCCGTGCTCCTCCCTCAGCTTCTCCGCCGCCTTCAAGCACGTCTGCACGATGGCGCCGTAGCCGAGCACGGCCACCCGGTCGCGGCCCTCCACCACCACACGCCCCTTCCCCACCTCGAGCGGCGTTCCCTTGTACCCTTCCGGAAGCGGCACGCCGATCCCGTTCCCCCTCGGGAACCGGAAGCAGCTAGGGCGGTCGTCGATGGCAGCCGCCGTCGCCACCATGTGCATCAGCTCCGCCTCGTCCGACGGCGCCATCACCACCATGTTGGGCAGGCATGCCATGTAGGTGATGTCGAAGGCCCCACAGTGGGTGGGCCCGTCGGCTCCCACCAGCCCCGCGCGGTCGAGCGCGAACCGGACGGGGATCTTCTGCAGGTCCACGTCGTGCACCACCTGGTCGTAGCCGCGCTGGAGGAAGGAGGAGTAGATGGCGCAGAAGGGCTTGAGGCCCTCGGAGGCGAGGCCGGCGGCGAACGTGACCGCGTGCTGCTCCGCGATCCCCACGTCGAAGCACTTCTCCGGGAACCTCTTCTGGAAGTAGTTGAGCCCGGTGCCGCTGCCCATCGCCGCGTGCACCGCCACGATCTTGTCGTCCACCTCCGCCTCCTTGATAAGCGACTCCGCGAAGTACTGCGTGTACGACAGCGTCGCCGACTTCGTCTTGAACTGCTTCCCCGTCTTCGGGTCGAACTTGACCACGCCGTGCATCTTGTCGTCGGCCTCTTCCGCCGGCGCGTAGCCCTTCCCTTTCTCGGTCACGATGTGGACCAGCACCGGCCCCGCCGCCGGCATATTCTTCACCTTCTCGAAGATGCTCACCAGATCTTCCACGTTGTGCCCATCCACAGGTCCGATATAGTACAAGCCGAGCTCCTCGAACAAGGAAGAACTTGTATTGCTCACCATTCCCGGCCCATAATCGTCCACCTTGGAAGCGATCTCGTGTGTTTGCCCGCCGATCTGCTTCGTAATATTCTGCAAAAGGACGCCAAAAAGGAACCATTTCAACAGGGGAATAGGAAATGGAACAATCAAAAGTGGCATCTTTGCGGCTTCAATCTGCCTCAGAAAAGGGGGAAAACAGAGGAAGTAAAAATGGCACCTTTGTGACTTCGCCGAGCAAGCGGAGCTGGCTGCTTGACTGGAGCTTGGTGAGGGCCTTGTGGAGCGCGCCGACGGGCGTCGCCGGGCCGTCGAGGGTTGCTGTCGGCAGCGAAACCTGCTTGTTATCGTTCAGCACGATGATGAGGTTGGAGTCCAAGTAGCCGGCGTTGTTCATGGCCTCGTAGGCTTGGCCGGCGGTCATGGAGCCGTCTCCGATGACCGAGATCACGTGGTTCTTCTTCCCCTGCAGGTCTCTGGCAACCGCCATTCCAAGCCCTGCGGAGATGCTAGTGGAGCTGTGGCCGGCGCCGAAGGCGTCGTGCTCGCTCTCGTCGCGCTTGGGGAAACCGGCGAGCCCCGCCGTCTGCCGGATGGTGTGCATCTTGGATCGCCTTCCGGTGAGGATCTTGTGAGGGTAAGCCTGGTGGCCGACGTCCCAAATGATCTTGTCGTCAGGGGTGCTGAACACATGGTGGAGAGCCACGGAGAGTTCTACCACTCCCAAACTCGAACTCAAGTGTCCACCGGTTTTGGCAACGGAGAAGACGATCTCCGCCCGCAGCTCTGAAGCCAATTGCTCCAATTCCTGCAAAAAAAAAAAAACTCTCCGTCAAAAATTTGCAAGCTTAATTTTGATGAAAAACTCAACGGCAAATGTATCAGTGATCACCTGCGTGGAGAGATTCTTCATGTGAACAGGGTAGTTAACGGTGTCAAGAATAGGCGTCGGCGGCTTCTCGCCGGAGTAATCGATCTTATACTCGCCTTTCTCCTTCGCCTTCACGATCTTCCCCTCGCCGCTCGCCTCGCTGCTCCCCCCACATGCTCGAACCGAAAACTAGTTTAAAAAAAAAAACCTTCGTTTAGATACTCCGAGAGCAAGTTCATGGCGACAAAAGAAATGGCCATAGCTACCTGAATCCTTCTCGCGTAATTAGTTCTTGCCCTTGAACCAGTGAGTGTTCTCGCCAAAGGGGCCGGCGAAGCCGACATGAAAGAGCTCACAGAAACTGCCTCCATGTCGATAGATCGTGATCAAGGCAATCAAGAGGAAACGAGAGGGAAGAGGAAGAAGAAGAAGAGGGGCTTGGTGAGAAGAAGAAAGGGGAAGAAGAGCGTATATAGAGAGGGTTTCCTGGATGCTTTGGTTTGTAATAAATGGAGCAGATTCATGTCAACGGAGTGATCAGCACGCAGTTTGGGTCAGAATTAGTCCAGCTATTTGTGCACATCTGAACCCTTTATATTTTGATATTTTTCAAAGGCTTGGTTGAATTTCCACGCTGTTATATATATATAATTTTTGATTTAAAAGTTAGATTATAATATTAAATATAAAAAAATTTAAAATAAAAAAATTTAGTTATTTATCGGATAAAAAATATATATATATACAACTAATATCCTGCACGATAAATTTGTGCGCGCCCGTGAGCGACACCACAAATCCACCGCCACTGCCACCGCCCTTGCCACGCCGTCCGACTATCGCTGATCGTTGGCTCGAGTGCGATCGACGCGTCGCTCGCTGATGCTTCGTCCGACGTCGGATTCTGACTGAATAGTGGTCAGAATCCGACGTAATTTGGCCGCAAACAACCAAATCACGTGCCCGGTAATGACGCGATCGGGTCGGATTCCGACCAAATCGCGGTCGGAGATCAGCCGAGGAAGGATCGACGTGCGATGCTGGCCCGTCCTCCGTCAGATTCTGACCGTGATTCAGCCAGAATCTGGCCCAATCGAGCTCGCCAGTGGCGCAGTGGGTGATTTGGTTATTTCCAACTAAATTACGTCGGATTCCGATCATTATCCGATCGGAATCCGACGCCGGACGAAGCGCCGGTGAGTGGTGCGTCAATCGCGCCCAAGCCAGCGCCCGACGGTAGCTGGACGGCGCAGCGAGGGGGGCGACAATAGTGGTGGGTCTACGATGTCGCTCACGGACGCACACGAATCTGTCCCGCAGGATATCATGTTCGTATATCTATATGAGACGGAATTAAAGTGGAATCTAATTTGTCCTTTAAAACGTGAGTATTTTTATTTCCTTTTCTTAAATGAGAGAGAGTATAAATATATATTTGCACGTTTAATTGCTATGGTCAAAGATTTAGTGCTAGTCCGTTTTCCATGCAAACAAATAATAATAATAAAACAAATTAAATGTTATACCCGCCAAAATGCTGATCATAAAAAATGTAATCACATTTTTCGTTTTTTTGACATTTCGCACACAAAAATTATATTTATTTATAAATAAAATAGAAATATTAAAAATAATCGGAGGAATGAAAGACATTATTATTGAAAAAATAGCTCTTGGGGCACAAAACATAAGTATTTTTTTTTAATTTATCAAATAAATTTTTATGAGGTTGAGTTGATTAATTTTAAGATTAATCTGTTCGGAGGGATAGATATATATCATAAAAAAAATATTAAAGAAATATTTAATTATTATATTCTTCTAAATTATTTATTTATTATCGATACTGATATTTGCAGCTGTTTTCCATCTTTCCCCTCTCATTTTTATATTATTTTTAATTGCAAAAAAAATCGTTTTATTTTTTTATTATTTTTTTGGGTGTCGTCTCAAATAATGATTTGACATCCAATAATTCAAGGCACAGTCTACGTCTAACAATGCCGGTACATCTCCACTACCGGACCCGTCAAATCGTGGGATCTGCGTTGACTTTTTCTTCAGTCAAAGCCAAGCATTTGTGGCGGTGAAGATTTTAAGTCCAAGTGATTAAAGAATTGTTGACTCATAATCTATTAAAAAAGGATCTGGCAAAAAAAAAAACTAAAATATAAAGATTTTAAAGGCAAAGGACTAAAATTGTGTTGTTTCTAAAATATTCGTCTCAATTTCTTAAGTTTAATGAGTATAAAATTTTAACTTGTCTTCTAAAATAAGTTTTTTTTTAAATACCTTTTATTTTTACACTCCATTTTAAAATACAATATAAAAAAATATTTTATTTCAAAAATATCCTCATTTAAATTTTGTTATAAGACATATGGTGTTGCTAGGTAAAATAAAATTGCTCAAATTTATAATATTATTATATCAAGATATTTTTTCAACTCAATTAAAATTATTTAAATTTAATTAAAATTGCTTTAACATACCAAAATGTTAAAATAATTTTTTAAAGTTAAAAAATATATAATGAGATGCTCTTTAATAATTTGTTTAAAAAATGTCTTTTTTATTGATACAAAAAAGAAAAATTATCCTTTTAATTTTCTTTTCCTTCTCAATTTTTTATTTAGAGCTAAATTTTTTTATGTGAATTTTAACCTTTTCTTATTCGCTTGCGGACTTTTTTATTTAATAATTTCGAGATCATTATTATTATTATTATTATTATTATTTAATAATCCAGTCCCTGTTGTCAAATCAAATTTTAAACCGGTCGGACGCGATTGATCGACTCGAACCGGTATCAAATCGTCCGTGACTTGGTGACCTGCTTCGTAAAGGCCGTTTGCCTCCTCGCCACTTCCTCGTCCGCGAACGCGAGCGTCCGCCGCCGCAGGAATCGTAAGCTGCTCCTCCGTTCGTACGGTCCTCGCCGCCGCCGCTGTGCTCACTGCCTTCACGCGACCGCCGCACATGGTCCACCGGGATTCGTCAGTGTCCCGGAGGCCTTCCGCCAGCGCTTCCTCTAATCACCAAAAGGTATCTTATTGCGCTGAGAAATTCGTGTTATTCGGTAAATTTACGGGCTCGCTTCTCTAGGGTTCGGGTATCCTAAGTTGAACACAATTATCATATTCTTAGAATTTGTTTGAAATTGTTGATGAAATCACGAAAGCACAATCTCTATTTGGTGACGCGAGCTCTTATCTATGATATTTGTGATTGGGATTTGCAGTAACAAACTATTCTGGCACTTTATTTGAGTGAATATTATCTTCTTTTTTATCTTTAGTTTCTATTTGTCTTTTTTTTCTTTGATCAGCTTGAAGTAATTTCAAATGACCAAAGGAAGTCAAGTATGATTCCACATACATGGACGCCATGATTTGCTGACATGAACAATATAGGATTGACTAATGTCCTTCGAAACATGGCTAGAGTTCATAATTTTGTCTCGTTGATTTAGGAGATCATTATGTTTGTTTTCCTTTGATGTAAGAATAGTCTCATGGAATCCTTATTGAAACTTTGGGCACTGTAGTTGTGAAGTCATTATAAGCACAAGAATGGTATAGGAATTTTAGTGTCTAATACTCTGGAAAGCAGCTATGCAGCAAGTTGATGATTGTGTTTATTTAGTTCAGATAACATTCTTAGTGTTATGGAGATAAAATGCTATGACCAAGACAATCAATTCAGATTTATAAATTTGGATATATTTGAAAAATAAAAGCTTATTAAAGAGAAAAATTGCACACCAAAATGAGATGCAAAAATTTTACATTCAATAACATCTTACTTCACTGCAAGATTTGCAAATACCTGCCTTGTCCTGTCAATAGCAAAACATCTACAATTTATATAGGGTCAAATGCACATCTCTATGTGTTTTCTTAAGTTAGCAGTTGAGCATGAGATTATTTCTACAATAAACAACGCAAATAGTTTTTTTGTTATGTATGTTCTTCACTTTTGTCTATGATATAGTTATTTTTTTGGTCTTTTTTGCTTGCATATATGATTTTTTAACCGCACAATATAATGCAATATTATTTATGCATGACTTATATTAGCCCGTTGGTTTTTTTTTTGTTGGTTACATTTGTTTGGTGCCCTCAGGGGAAAGATCCTAGCACCTCCACTGGTCTCTCATTTGTTTATGTTTCAGCTTAAATTTGAATCACACCATATGGTAGGCCAATCTGTTATAGTTTGAGTGCCGAAGTTTTCTTGTTTTAGATTTTTTTTAAGGGTTTGTCGATATAGTTTTCTTTTGTAATGTCGCATATAATTAAATACAATTCTTATAATATTCTTATTCATAAGATCAATTTGTAAGACAAGTTGTATGTAGATCATTACTTGGTCTGCTTTAGACAACTATGCTATGTATTTACATTCGCTGCCATATTAAAGAGTTGCATTTGGGTATTGACAGATGGATGTCATATGAAGATGGGACTTTACTGTTTATTAGCTTCAACTGTAATTTATGGCTGTAAAAGGTATATGTAACCAAGTCCAATACTTGGAACCTTGCTGCTCTAGAATTATATAAGAGGCTATACTTCTATATGTTTTCTCCCTCATATATTCTTGATGTATGCAGCTTCTTTACAAAACTTCAGCTCCATTTCACGTAACCCCTTTCTGAAAGCCCAAACTCTTGCAAATTTGTTGCAGTTGTGCAACTGCAATCATAGCCACCATCACCACCTCCAACCCATCCATGCACAAAATATTGTCAGCGGATTCAGTTCTGACCTGTTCCTGAGTAATCTTCTTCTCAATGGCTACTCAAAATCTAGTCATCTTCGATATGCTCGACGACTGTTTGACAGAATGCCTACTACCAATTTAATCTCTTGGTCATCAATGATTTCCATGTATGCTCAGCATGATCAAGGGGGAGAAGCTATTTCTCTCTTTTGCTTTTTCCGTAGGTCCTCCTTTGAGTGTCCCAATGAGTTCATACTTGCTAGTGTCTTGCGTGCTTGTGTCCAGTTGCGCATGCTCAATTTTGCTTGCCAAGTTCACAATCTCATTGCAAAGACTGGTTTTTCTGTTGATGTTTATGTGGGCACTTCATTGATAAATGTCTATGCGAAGGTTGGGAACATGGATGAGGCGATGTTAATATTTAAGGAGCTCCCAGTGAGAAATTCTGTAACCTGGACGGCGGTCATCACAGGATACTCCCAAATAGGAAGAAGTTGGGTGTCATTAGAGTTATTTAATGAAATGAGAAAGCACAGAATTCAACCTGACAGATTTGTTCTTTCAAGTGTCATTAGTGCTTGCTCGGATGTAAATTTTCTCAAAGGTGGAAGGCAAATTCATGGCTACCTATACAGGAGTGGGGCCGAGATGGACATTTCGATTAACAATGTTCTCATTGACCTCTATTGCAAGTGTTGCAGGATACAATTTGCACGAAGACAATTTGACTTAATGAATGACAGAAATCTTGTCTCTTGGACCACAATGATTGCAGGGTATATGCAAAATTCATTGGATTATAATGCAATCGATCTGTTTTCAGAAATGACTCGACTTGGATGGAAGGCTGATGGGTTTGCTTGCGCAAGTGTTCTCAATTCTTCTGGGTCTTTGGTTGCCTTACATCAAGGGAAGCAAGTGCATGGGTATGTAATCAAGGCTAATTTGGACTGCGATGAGTATGTTAAGAATGGACTTCTTGATATGTATGCCAAATGCAATTCACTGGACTATGCAAGAAATGTTTTTGATCGCATGACTGAATACAATGTGATCTCTTACAATGCAATGATTGAAGGATACGCTAGACATGAGAAGCTTGTCGAGGCAGTTACTCTATTCAATAGGATGAGATCAAGATCAGTGAATCCAAGTCTTTTGACATTTGTGAGCCTCCTCGGTGTATCAGCTTCACTTTTGGCTGTAGACTTGAGCAAGCAAATTCATGGCCTTATGATCAAAGATGCAGCAGCATTGGACTTATTTGCAGGTAGTGCCCTGGTTGATGTTTACTCTAAATGCTCATTTGTGGATGATGCAAGAGCTGTCTTTGATAAGATGGAGGATAGGGATCTTGTGGTGTGGAATGCAATGATTTATGGATACACTCAAAATAGGCAAGGGGAAGAGGCTCTCAAGCTCTTCCACCAACTTCAAGTTTCTGGTTTGATACCGACAGAGTATACTTTGGTTGCTCTCATCATCGTTGCTAGTAATCTTGCTAGTCTGTTCCATGGATCACAATATCATACCATGATCATTAAGACAGGAGTCGACTTTGATCCTCATGTTTTGAATGCCTTGATCGATATGTATGCAAAATGCGGTTGCATCAATGAGGCCTGGACATTATTTGCTTCCACTCCTGGGAGAGATGTCGTGTGCTGGAACTCCATGATATCAAGATACGCCCAACATGGACATGCAAATGATGCTCTGAAACTTTTCCAAATGATGATACACGAGGGAATCAAACCGAACTATGTAACATTTGTCGGTGTGCTATCCGCATGTGTCCACGCAGGTCTTGTTGAGGAAGGATTGCATCATTTTCATTCTATGGAAGACATATATGGGATTGTACCAGGGAATGAACATTATGCTTCGGTGGTTAGTCTTTTGGGAAAAGCAGGGAAAGTGCACAAGGCAAGAGAATTTATCGAGCAAATGCCAATCGAACCAGCTGCAGTTATTTGGAGGAGCTTACTCAGCTCATGCCAAGTAGTTGGTGATGTAGAATTAGGGAAGTATGCAGCTGAAATGGCAATATCAGCGAATCCCAAACAAAGTGGATCTTATGTGTTACTGTCAAATATTTTTGCTTCGAAGGGAATGTGGACTGATGTAGAGGAAGTTAGGAAGGAAATGGAACATTGTTTAACAACAAAGGAACCTGGGTACAGTTGGATTGAAGTGATGAAGGAGATTCATGTTTTCATTGCGAGAGGTAGACAGCATAAGCAAGCAGACCTGATCTACTCCATGCTCGATGGGCTGACAAAACTCATTAATGATGTTGGATATGTTCCTGATCTTACCCTACTGTCGACCTGCGATTGATTGAGAAGTACCCAAAGACAATAATACAGAGGTTTCTAAATGCCTATTTCAACGAATGAGTTTTCTTTTCCCAATCAAAGTGAATTATTATCCTCTTTGCCGTGGTCAATGAGTATTTGAATTGAATTTAGAACTGAAATATTCCTTCTTTGCATTTCAGGTCTGTACTGAATATTCATGAGTTTCCTGAAGACCTTGCTGCCAATATCCTGTCCTCAGATCGACAGGGCCTTGCTGCCACCTCTCGCTGCTGTTTTCGTGGAGACGACGATGGCAACGGAAGAGGAGATAAGCCTCTCTCCGCCGTAGGAGGCGGCGAAAGCGGCTGGTCCTGCTGAGACAGCGACGACGACAGTGAAATTGGAGGCAACTCTTGCTGCTGTTTCGGAGGAGACGACGACGATGACGGAAGCGACTGGCTCTGTTGCTCCACCTCCGACTGCGAAAGCGGGGACCTTTCTTTCTCCGCCGGAATCATCTCCTCATCATGAATGGCAGGAGCGCATGGATACACACGTTCTCGTCTTCTATTAACACAGAATCGGATGAAGCCGAGGGCTGATGACACTCTGTTCGCCTGCGCTTAGGCAACCTCGGCGGAGACCGGCAATCGTCGATCGTCATTGTTCTGCTTCTACTACTGCTTTTCCTTGAAGTCTCTCTGATTTCTGCTGTAGAAAAGAGGCAGTAGATTAGAAGAGCGTGGGAATCAAAGAGAGCTTAGCTCTATTATTTATAGCGACAAGTAGAGAATTAGCAGGAAAGCGAAACAGAAACTAAACGGAGTGGGATTCTATTAGCGAATTAATCGACTGGTTTGTTAAATCGCGACTTAATCCACTGTTTTGTAAACGAGAGAATTACACGACTGATTTGTTAAAGAGCGAATTAATCGACTGGTTTTTAAAGAGATTGTGGCTCCGTCAACTCGATAGATTAAGAAATTTTAAATCCAAAATATATTATGGATTAAGCGGAACAATTCATACTTCCATAAAAAAAAATACATTTAAATTACAATTAGACAGATCAATTTAATTTTTTATTTTTATTTTAATTTTTAATTTTAATTTTTAATTTTTTTCTTCTCAATTTGTATGTCAATTCGAGTCCATCATGGACTAATCCATCTAAACTTGTATTAATAAAATTTTAATTCAATTCATATGAATCCGACTCGAATTTAAATGTTTATTTATAATTAAAAATGACAATAATAGTTTTGAAATTTTTTATTGACATGTAAAAGTTCCCAAGCTGACGTAATGCACATTTTGTCTCCGCCGATGGATCTGCTGATCGGACGGCTGCTATTTTCTCCGCGGCATCATCGCCACCCTTCCGGTTCTTCTCTAATCCGATGCTTCTAGAATGGATATTTTTGTAAATTTGATAATGCTCAAGGGTAAAAATGGGAATCCGCCTCCACCTCGACCCTTCCTCCTCCTCTATATAAACACCTGGACCGTCACGTTTTGCTTCTCGTTTCTTGGCGTCCAAGTTTTCTAGGGTTTCTTCGCTGGTTCTCCTGTTCTCGTCTCGATTTGCCGTCATGCCTCGCCGTAGCTCAGCTGGTATGCTTTCGATCTAGACTTCAGCCTCTATTGCCTCGTCAGTGATTGGATCCGCTAGTGCATCGTGCTACTGTGTTGTTTTTCTTTCGGTTGATTTTGTTGTTGGTTTCTGTACTTCTCCAGATATTCTCGATTTTTTGTTCCTTTGATCCTTACTTCTCATAGATCTGTTTTCCGTTGGCAACTGTTGATTTGAATGATTTAAACCACGAACGGAAACAAATCTCGATATGGGAAGTTGACCAAAAGGTTTCCTAATCGATTATTTGCACGGGTTGTTGTATTAAGATCAGGTCCTTGGCTCTGTCGAAATAAGCAAATTATCTGCTCAAGTTTTTTTCTCATTAATTTGTTTCAACTCGTTACAGATAGATCTTAAACATGAATATGGATTGTTTAATATTAGTTTTCTGGTTCTTACTATAATTATGTAGTCGATTCCTGCACAGATGTTTTTGTTTGATGAAAGTTATTTATCTGATTATGTTTCGTCTTGTGTACACTGATCTTGAAAGACAATAGTGGAGGACTAGGATCTTCTTTTTAACTTGTTTAGATACTTTCACAAATAGATCTATATCTATTCTTTGATTTATATCCTGACATACAACATTTATAATTGTTTGATACTATAATTTGAGATCATAGTGATAGATATGGTAATGGACTCTTCAAAATGTGATTCACTGGCATATATTGCTTGTGGAACTGTTAAATAGATGTGTGATGATGCTATTGACACTAATCAGCGGATTTGTTGGAATGAACAGAAACTCTCCGGTCTAATTTCTTCCAAAAGTCTTGTAGTCCTTCTCTTGCAATTGTAACTGAAGGTGGTTCAAATATGGTGAATCAATAATGAAAATGTGTTTTGGCTTTCAACAATTTGAGTGTTGATTAATTTAGAAGAGAGGCTAAAGGAAAAGTTGGACGGTGCCAACTTAATCATATAATTTAAATATTCTAACCATTCTCCAGCTAATGTGCCCTCAAATCATTTTACAATGAATTTCAAAGTTGACAGCAACAATTTCTCCTTAATTTACTCAACATGGCAAAAGCTATGTGCATCTTTATAATTTCTTAGTTATCTATGTATCAAGTTGATATATATTTTTTGTTTAGTAAGTTCATTTTACTATTAAGAATATATATTTATTGAAACTTAAGAAACTATCTTAATATGTTTTAAGTCCTAACCAGGTGAAGAATTGGGTAAAAACATAAGTGAGCAATCTTGTTGGATAAGAAGCAATATCACATAAGTAAAATGTAGGAATTTCAAAGTTCTAAATTAATATTTGTTAGTGATGCTTTATGAGGTTTACAAGTATTGGCCTTCCTTGTGGAATATAGGAAGAAAATGGTGTTAATTCAGCTGTCACTTATATACCTAAAGTTGGAAAATTATACATTCATCGTTTCATAATTATGCATACATATGTGTGTATATGTGTTGATTTTTCATTTATGTTTGATGTATGTGCTTCTATAGGTCCCTGTACTCAATTCTCTTAATGTGTCATGGGCAAATTAAACTGTAAGATTTACTAGGATGAAAAGTCAGAATGCATTTAATTACCAAGGCTTTGAACTGGGAAGTAGATATGACAAGTTGGTATCTAACCTGGTTAACTTGGTACAGGTATCCTTAATCAGGTTTGGTTTTGTTTAAAATTGCTGGTAAATGGTCAATAATTTATTGGGTATGGATTTAGTTAGTTCCCAAAATTGCAGGTAACGGTGGTTCCCTACTGTTAGGCAAGATCCTAACATAGATAAGCTATATTATCATCAACTAATAGTTATGTGTTTGCTTCATCTAAATTGTACATATGTATCCATAAATAACTCCAAGGGTGATCGAGAAGATCAAAATAACTAAACGCTCATAGAAATAAGCTTGGTGATATTGGTTAAATAAGTGAAATGAATGAAAATGATTTAAAATTTAGGTAAATAGAGATGACTTTAAAAACTTGTTGAGCATTCCATTATATCCTAACTTGATTCTTGGTGAACTTGCACCAGAAGGGGAGAGTCTTCATCTCCTTCTAAAATTCTTAACCTTGTTGCTGTTTGATAATCGCTACCAGATAAAGTATCATTGTCTATTTTGCCATCACTTGATTTGATGCCTCATTCATTTTTCCTAACTTTTAATCATGGATCAAGGAGGATATTGGATCGAAAGACAACCCAATACTCTCTCACTCAACAATTGTTCTGCCCTTCAATTAAGAATTACTTTATTACTTAAATAAATCCTATAACATAGTAATATATATTAACAATTTAGTATTATTTAGTAATTTTTATTGAAAATATTTTGCAACCGTTTATAATGTATTTTCAATATTTATAGATTTTTATGTTGATATATTACATTATTACAGAATGGATATATACTGACATAATAATCATTCATTTATTATATACTCATATAATATTTTTATATATAGATTTATTTTTTTCCCCGTATTACATACATCTAGTCACCTAGGCTAACAGCCACAGGCATCCCTAACGTGCATTCGAAATCCATCTAACGATTGGAACAAAATACACAATTGAAAACATTGGCAGGAACGTCCTGAAATTATTCAAACTTGAAAAGAACCAACCTGACCTAATCAAGACTCAGATTACAGCAAGTCAATCTGATTTATGAGTAATAGTGTGTCTAATTAAATATCTGCTATTTGAATCAGTTTAAATTCTACTTTTTATGATAATGGAGTACTCAAATAAACTGTGGTTGTACATGGATACCCTCAATTGATCAACTAGAACTTGATTATTAAACATATTTGAGCATTCAAATCAATTAAAATGGATTGGGTAGCCATGCATACCTGATTGTTGTATACTCATTATCATCTCTAATCAGGAAAGTTTTAAATATGATCTTTTCATCCCAACCAAAAGGACCATACACTGCCTTCTTAGAATTCCAATCCTTTAGTATGTATGCTTGTCTGTATTATGCTGGTTAGTTTCAGAAAAATGTCAATATTTTTGTTGCATACGCTTCTCCTGTCACCTCTTTCTTGTCTATGCATATTCCAGTTTACTGTGTTTCTTACCTTTCAGGCTGTGTTATATTTTCCTGTCTTCATCTCACATATTTCTTTATATACTATTCTTATAGGTCGCTCTGCCTCTCGTCCTGCACCACGCCCAGCTCCAATGAGGAATCCTCCACAGCCTGGTATTCCTTTTTGTTTTGAAACGATGATCAGTTTGCATGTGTAAATGAATATTTTACTTAGTGTTTTTGGCGGTTGCATTTGTTGAAATTCTTAGTATTAGTTTTCCCCAAGTACATCTCGTTGTCATCTACTTTTCTTCCTCTACTCTGGCTGTATATTAACTAAGTTCAAATCCTGGAAAACTGAACAAACAGACTCATCAAGCATCCTAGGAGTAGATCAGAAATAGTTGAAACTGTTGAAGAGGATTTGTAAAAAATTCATGTCAACCCACATAATTATTGAGTTATTCCATGTTCAATCTATTTCCCCCAAACTCTCTCTTTCTCTCTCTCTCTCTCTAGAGAAAAAGAAGCATGTTTTTTAATGCATTGATAGCATCTTGAGACTATAGACTAGATATAGATTCCTCCATCTCCTGCTATACAAATGTTTCTTTGGTGCAGCCTATCAGATTGTCATGTTATGTCAAGTACTGTACTATTATCCAATGGTGTTTGTTTTCATGTATCTGTTTGGTACAACCTCCCAGCTTTGCTAGGATGCCTGTGTTGTTGATCTCCTATGGTGCGACATGATCAGCTTGGGTGAACCAGTTGGTTTCTCAAATCCTTCTTCATATGAAGAAAAATCAAATATTGTTGTTGGATTGTGATATTTGCAATGTGGTCTAAACCCATCAATTGTTTCACCCCTATATTTACTCGGCCTTGAATGTTCATCCAGCAAATTCTAATAATACTTGGGAAAATTTGAACTTCTAATTCACAATTTGGATGTTGCAGTTCGTCAGGCACCTCCGCCAGCTCCTGTTCAGAGTGGTGGGTCCTTCCTCGGAGGAATTGGATCCACCATCGCTCAAGGTTATCATCTAATTGCCTCTATCATCTGTATATGCTAATTGTTGCCTATCTGAAAGTAGATATCGAGTATCTTATTGGTTCTCTTATCAGGCGTGGCATTTGGCACGGGCAGTGCTATTGCTCACAGGGCTGTAGATGCTGTTGTGGGGCCTCGGACCATCCAGCACGAAACTGTGGTATCTGAAGCTGCTGCTGCTGTTCCTGCTGCCCCAATGGGTAATGCCGTTGCAACTGACGCTTGTGGTGTTCACTCCAAAGCTTTCCAGGATGTAAGTTACTACTACCGTTTTTCAACATTGAATTTTTGAAAATGGAGCCTCACGTGTTCGCTTTGATATTTGTGGATGCAGTGCATTAACAATTTTGGCAGCGACATCAGCAAGTGCCAGTTCTATCTGGATATGCTGAATGAATGCCGCCAAGGTTCTGGTGCTTCGCTCAATGCCTGATCTGTCAATCTTCTGAATTCTGATTGACCATGCAGATGGTTTACAACAAATAGCATTCTGCTCCTTCAAGATACTATTAACTCTTCTCTGTTAAATAATGTTTGCCGTAACTCAGGTTCATTCATTATCTTCAAGCAAGTCGAGTAACTTTGCCAATTTGATTTTAAAAATGAGCTGTTTAGCCGCCACTGCACGATTGGTAAGGTCGAATTTTATCTTCAGTAACATCGCAAATTTCTTTATGCAGGAATTATTAACCTCGAATTTTATTCTTGAAATTTATTATAACAATTTATTTTGAACTTCTGAACAAATTATGTTCAAAATTATTGAAATAATGTAGGATAAGCTATTGTTTTGCCAGTTCGGTTTTGTTTGGATCAAGATGTAGGTTTACATTTTGAAATATAAATTGTTTCGTATAAAGTTAAACTGCACGCTATTTAAAAGCATAGCGACGGTATTTGCTTACCCAGTTTTGTTATCGAATTTCTCGAGAAGGATGCTGAGCTTTAGATTTTCTATGATTTGAAAAATTAATAATTTTTTTCTTAATTATCTTTCAAATTTAAAATTAAATTAATTAAAAAATATCGTTAAATTTAATTGAAATTAAATAAAATTTAATTTATAACAAATAAAATATTTATAATTTAAAAAGTATTTTAAAAATATAAAATTAATAAATTATTTTATTAAAATAATTATTTTATCAAATTATCTTATTAAAAGATATATTTATTTATTTTAAATTTTAAAATAAAATTAATAAATTATATTTATTAATTTAATAAATTATTTATTAAAATTATTATTTTAACTTTTTAAATTTTAAAAATAAAATAACAAATTATATTTATTTTTTAAAATTTATAAATTTTTTAAAAATAATTTAACAAATTATTTTATTAAAATAATTTTTTATTAAAAATATAAATTAATTTTAAATTTTAAAAACTATTTATTTTTTATATATTATTAATTTATTATTATTATTTTTTAAATTTAATTTACCTTATTTTAAAAATAAATTTAATTAAGAGTAATATAATAATATTAAATTGATTATTTTTTATTCTCTTTATATAAATAAATTAAATCAAACAATATTAAATTATATTTTATATCTAAAATTTATATAATTATTTAATAATTACATAACTAAAATTATATATATATATATTATAATTTTAAAAAAAAGGCACTAAGTAATTCAAAACCGCATACCATGAGTATGGCCACTAGCCTTAGATACATAAAATAAGAAAAAATAATATATATATATATATATATATATATATATATATATATATATTTCTATTATTTCCTCTGTTTTACTGATTTTTATATTTTTTATTTTCTTTTGTTTTTTTTTTTTTAAAAGGAACTCTAACCCAGCATGGCTGAATCAAGCCTGAGGCTGGACGGTTAACCTAAAAGTCACAAGCCATGTATGACAAACCAGGCTGGCCGGACTTGATAAGAAAATGGGTCGAGGCCGAGGCCATGCCTGACTGATCCGCCCATTTTTACATCTCCATATAAGCCCGTGCTCTTACCGCCAAATATCAACTCTCTGATTTCATAATGTGCGAATGGCATGGAATCCGTTACAGTAGTCTCAGGACGACCTGCCAACAGTTTCATATTGTATTTAGACTATAAAGTTCTTAAGTGAGATCAATACCGGAAACGAGAGGTAGTTCGAAGGAAGCTCCACGGGCTGCTTTAAGGGCTTTTTTTTCCATTGACAGGACCACAGCAGTTAGGAAGCAGAAAGGCGCCATCCTGCAAATCATTTGTTGTACAGAAAGTTCTTCTGAATCACAATTTTTAAACGTGTATGATCATAAATATCTGCTACGTACTCAAGATAAAGACTTATCGAATTTTTTTCAGGTCAAGTAGTTGAGCGAGTAGCTTATGCACTTGTGAAGTTTTAAAAATACTATACGATGAAAACATATTAAAGAAGGAATCATGATGGACCGTTAAATCATATATCTTGCCCATTGGAAAGGCATAGCAGATCTTAGTAAAGTGCCTAGGTTACCATGGTCCAGTGAATATTAAGAAAAGAAAATGCTCAAGTCAGGCTGGAAACTATGGCAATAAATATATATGAAAGAACAATCACTCGACTCCAATTCCGTCACATGAAAGATAGAACATGTACTTTTTTAATTTACAGATAAATGAGGGGATTACAATATCTTTTGAATCGAGATATATACGAGTAACTCAACTGATAGAGAGATGATGGATGATAGTTAATCATGTTTCTTTAAAGTAAACATATTAATGTCAAAGTAAAATTTAATTTTTAGGCCCTGACATATTATAATATCAAAGTAAAATTTGATGTTACTATTAATGTCAAAGTAAAATTTGATCTTTTCACATATTTTGATCCCACCAATCTAATACCGATAATAATTAAATTTTTTGAATTTTTAATACCAAAATTAATAGTAATATTGCCATCCATGCAGACCTTTTGTTTGGTGTTCCACAGACCCATTTTTACAAGCGATTAAAAAAAATAGTATTAGAGCCTTGTCGTTTTTAAGACCTTTAGTTTATGATTCCTTCAAACTCTTTACAAGAAAATAGAAGATTAGACTACTTGGATTTAGCTCTAAATTAGATTGCAGATACACTTAAATTAGATTATGTTATTTTCATATCATAGCATCAGAGCCGGCCCTGGCCCAGGGCAACTAGGGCGCCCGCCCAGGGCCCAAAATTTTAATTAAGTGGGTAGAATATCAGAAAATTTTATGAGATTATTAGATATGGATTAAACCCGTTAACCCGGTTGGAAAACTTATAGCTTTCCTGTTTCCCGAGTTTATGATCGCCTTTCCTCTCCAACCGATCGGCGAACGACGCTCCCCATTCGAAGCCAGAGAATGCATCGCGGTGGTTGCCGGCGGTCAGGAGCGTCGCCCAACGGGCTTGAATCTCGTCGGGTGGGCTGGAACAGATTGGGTGGCGGCGGCGATTAGCGCGACGTGAGCAGAGGAGTTCAGATATGAGAAATCGAGATCGGTAAGTTAGGGTTTCTTCGGATTTGTGGTTTTTCCTTGGAATTCCTTCAGATTTTGGAAGTTCTTGAATTCATAGGTTGTGGAATTGAAGAGCATGGTGGTTTTTGATCGGAGAAGAGGAAGGCAGAACTTGGAACTAGAATCGGAGATTTTAGGGCAACAGAGGTAAGGTTTCTGAATCTAGTTGTGGTTATTACTTGGATCAAATTCTGAATGGTGATCGGATTTCATGGTTTCGGGATTTCGATTTTGGTGGGGTTGTGATTTCCTTTGAGATTCCGGTTGGAGCTAGGGATTTATCTTTTGGGATGATTTTTCTGTTGTCTCTATTCAATATTTTCTTCTATTAAGCAAATGTGTTGGGTATCGTATAGGTTGCAAGCTTTGTGCTGTTTTCCACTTCCATAGAATTATCACTTAAATAACATTTACTTGGACCATTAGTGAAATAATAACATTTACTTGGACCATTAGTGAACCTTTCTGCTAAAAAGGTTGAGGAAGAAATTTAGGCTCTTATGAATGGAGAAATTGCTTTGAAGTGAGAAATGTTAACTGGAGGTGAAGGGTGGAGGAGTTAGTTCAGCTCAGAATAGGTGTTTGGAAAGGAAAAAATGGAGGAATCAATTGTTGCGACACATGAATCTAAACAGCAGTTAATCAAATAACTCTTACTAAGAAATATTTGTACAAAAAGAAGCCTAACAAATAGGATTTGTGATATCAATAAGAACCTTTCTGTTTAGGTTCTATTTGAGCATAGTAATCAGTTAAAAGGACCATAATCATGTTGGATATTTCATTTGTAATAAATGAATAGCAAAATTTATTTCATTGGCTTAAAGAAATTCTTGTAGTTGACGAATCCAACTAAGATCATAAATGATGAACATTGTTTCTCTTTAACTAGATGTTGTAGTTGACTTCATGAAGCATCACAAACCTGCTAAAAAATTTATTAAAAAGGGTAATTATACTGCACATCAGAGATATTGACTGTTCATAAAAAAAAGGTGGAGCATATTGATAGAAGTAGCTTTTCAGAAGGTGTTCTTGAGAACTAAGAAACCCTAACTTACCGATCTCGATTTCTCATATCTGAACTCCTCTGCTCACGTCGCGCTAATCGCCGCCGCCACCCAATCTGTTCCAGCCCACCTGACGAGATCCAAGCCCGTTGGGCGACGCTCCTGACCGCCGGCAACCACCGCGATGCATTCTCTAGCTTCGAATGGGGAGCGTCGTTTGCCGATCGGTTGGAGAGGAGAGGCGATCATAAACTCGGGAAACAGGAAAGCTATAAGTTTTCCAACCAGGTTAACGGGTTTAATCCATATCTAATAATCTCATAAAATTTTCTGATATTCTACCCACTTAATTAAAATTTTGGGCCCTCTTTAAATTTTGGGTCCTGGGCGGGCGCCCTAGTTGCCCTGGGCCAGGGCCGGCTCTGGAGAATAAGGTGGCTATATATATATATTAAAACTGGATGACACATTCATGTAGGAGATTGTATGTGGCTGAATAAGTCGCAGCTAAACTCTACTCTACATATAGAAATTATTGACATTATTAGAATCAATGCAAGAGGTCAGCAATCAAACAATGCACGCTAATAACCAGGAACTATCATACACGAATTGATAACCCATTACAACTGGATGATGAGTATCTCAAGAAGAATTCTTTGAAATGTCGTCATTTAGATTGGTGGTGTTAAAATCAAATTTAGCTAACTGCACGAGTAAAATTAAAAATTTCCCTTGTTTGGTTTCTTTTTGGCAACAAGAAGAGTGTTCCTTGACCTATATAAAGTCAGCATGAACATCTTTAAGACCTCAAAGCCTCATGTCAGAGTACTCTGTTATGTTTGTCAATCATAGTAATTAACACAACTATTCACATGGTACGAGTAGATAATTGGAAGAAGTGAAACTTAGTACCTGGATCCCGTCAAGGACCAACAGTCGGTGATCCCATCATTCTCTTACGGCATGGACCACATTCACAACCGGAGCAGATGAATGGAATCATTCATGAGCTTCAGCACCATCCACGAAAAGCAGACAATCGACAATAGAATCATCCTCATGCTTCAGTTTTAGAAACCAGCATATCTCCCTGAATATCTTTACACCTTTTCAGTAAATAAGTACGACAGTTCACCAAGTTTAAAACAAAAGAAATATGCTGATCTCTGTACCAGAGCTCAAAGCCTAAGAACTACTAGGCAGAAACAGGTTCACAAATAATGATATCTAAGTTACTCTAATATAGTATCATACAGGCTGTTTTCTGTAGTTTTAATTTATAGACTATGCAAATATTACATAGGGTAAGGTAAGTGAGTCTCAAACCTTGCTAATCTGAGTTTACATTATCAATAACATTATTTTTCATTCATGTAGTCGTGATCGCCCCTATTTGATGCAGTCTTTTCCAATATCTAGATCAAGTTGGTCATACTAATTTCAAATAAAACTGGTATTCCAAGATTCCGAGAAAAATGAGTATTAACTCCTTCGATCAGATTCATAAATCCAAAAAAAAAAAAAAAACAAAACCAAACGATATGCATAAGTTGAGCAATTCCAGGTCAATAACTTCAGCCATGAGAGATGTTACCGATCGATTATCCCGCACGCAGTTCTGTGATTCCCAGAGAGGCCGACACTACGGAGGCCGTCCATCCTCGTTCGGTTCTTCTCTTGCTGCGGCCTTTGTCACTCCATTACCGAAGCCATCGGCAGGAATCGCCGACTCTTCCAGCTCTGCCTCAGCTACCTCGATCTCCGCATTTTCCCGCTGATTCTCAAAGGCGATCCTCCATCCCCACCGTCGCTTCCCTCCGCCAAGAACGACCTCGCACTGGATCTCGAGATAGGGTAGCATTAGTTATCATTAGAGGGGGTAGGTAAAAGGATCCTTCGCAACGGAGATGCGAGAGTGAAGCAGATAAGAAGAGGACATAATTGAAGAACTCTAGCTCGATAACTATAACAAAAGAGATTCTCACCTAATAGGTTACTTCGTGCACTGGTTCTCTGATGCCTATCGACGTAGAATCTTACATCGATGCTTTCAAAATGAGAGTTCAGCCGACTCCTCCACCGCATTTTCCCGCTGATCATCGAGGACGGATCCTCCCCCATCGGCGGCGATTACCTCTGCCGATAACGATCTCAAGATCCTCACCGGAGACGTAGGAGGGCTGGAGGAGACGGATCGAAGGCGGAGGAAGGAGGACTGATGGATCTGGCGGAGAGATCGACCCAGATCGAGGAAGAGGAACAAGGAAGATGAAGAAGAACACACCGACACTGTTTGGCCAAACGAAAGAGCGCGCCACGGTTTAAATAATCGTCCGGCCACATCTCCACGCCACCAATACGTCTCCAAATCACAACAACCCGTAGATATACCTTCCGTTTTAGTCTGCCAAATGATGACCTGCTTAGTGGGCCCACCATTCTTCCAATAAACTTGCGGGTTGGCAATGTACCGGCTGCTAACTTCTAGAGTCTTCTAATGCTGCTCCAAGTACATGATATCTCGACATTTACCCAATTTAATACCCAATAAGAGGAAACGGGTACAAGGTGGGCCCCACGTTTGCCTCTTCGAATGGAAACACATCCCGCTTCTTAAACAAAATCAATACGCCAACAAATTAATTTTAAAAAATAAAATAAAAAGCGATTCAAATTTTTAAAAAATACAGTTAAAGTAATATTTAAAATTAAAGGCGTTAAATTGATATCGAGAAGATTAAAACAGAGTTTAAGATTCAACAGTTTGGCACTGAGTAACGACTTCAATCAGAATGAGCAGAAGAGCATCCTAATAACCTTAGACCAACAAAGAATGAAGGAAGGAAAAGCATCTCTATGAACTTTATCCTCTTGAAGCCTCCTTAAAAGCCAAGTAAACAGCAGTTCTAATAGTTGGATCCTGTTACTGCATTAGAAGCCGATAGGACTCGTTGGTCGTCTCGTAAGTATACTCGTACCCGAGATCATGAGCTCGATCCTTGAATTCTTGCATATCATTGCTAGGCACTTGGATGCCTACCAACACATTTGCACCGGCCGCTCCCTGTCAAGAGCACAAATAACCTGTAAATGACTTGTTGCAACTGTTTGGACAAACAGCCAGTTTGAGATGTTCTATAGTTTGTTTTCAAGTTTAGAGGAATAAAAGATAACGAATATGTGATAATTCAATGGTTAATGGAAACAAAGAGGAAAAGTACCGAACCTGAGCTCGATAATGGAAGAGGCTGATATTCCAACGCGGACTAAAGCAATCCAAAAACTTCAAGAGAGCACCTGGCCTCTCGGGGAATATGAATCGGCAAAGTAGTTCATCTTGAACATTCGATCGGCCTCCCATCTGAATAAGTAATAAAGACAAACATTCACCTATCAGTAACAAGACAAAGGAACTCATACCCCATTGAAATGTAACACATCAATCGATAACTTCAAATACAAATGCGTGCGTATATACATCCAAGAATCATACAAGCATTCGCACAAACATAGATAGTTAGGAATATCTCCATTTGAAGCAATTAATGGAGTTCCACTCATCTTTGATTGTTCACCGTTCCTCTTTATCTCATAGGATATTACTCAATGTCATAAAGGAAATGAGAAGTACATAATTTGTCCATCACATATTGGAAACCATGGCATCAAATTACATTATAAGATTAAGTAGATTAATGCCTGAGTGACTTACAAAGTATCTGAGGTGATCCTTCGCTAAATCATCATTAGTAAGATTGATGGTTTGAAGTTGTGCAGATTTCATGCGGTTCACCATGGCTCCTAGTTCTGTCTCAGTATGAAGTCCAACGCTGCAGTATCAAATTCAAAGTGTCATTTTAAAAATAAAAAATAGTCAAACTTTTTTATTACCAAATACCAATACAAACTGCAATACTAAAAAGACATCCAAGGTTGAATAAGAACTCGATAAGATACATAGGAACATGAATGCCCTTTCCCTTTCCAAATGGCAACCTCTTACTAAGGGTGTGTTTCATAGGAACCAAAGTCTAAAATCATACAAACATATCAACATTCACTTGCCTGTAAAGAACAAGAGCATTTTCTCTCTGAAATTCATATCTGTATTTAAACTCAGTTATATTCATTGCGCCAACCTGCAAGGCACTCATATGCTCAAAAATAACCGAGTACGTAAAGGCCAATTGATCACCAAAGCAAAAAAACTAATTAAGAGAGTACCAGTTTACAAAACATCTTGAAGCTCCCACGCTCCTCTGGTAGAATTGTTGCTAGTACAGCCTCTCGTTTTCGACCAACATCAGCAAGTTCAGTTACCAACCTCAGTCTGTCGAAGTTCATGTTTGCACCACTAGTTATTGCAACAATACTTGCACCTTTCAGCCCATAGTACTTGCAGTAAGCTTCTGCACCAGCTAGAGAAAGAGCTCCAGCTGGTTCTAGGATGCTCCTTTTCTCCTCAAACATATCCTGTAAGAGAACAAGTCTTAGTTAAAAATCCAGCTGCTTCTAGGGTTACATATTACTTTCAGGATTATGTATTAGCCATCAAATCAATGCTTAAAAATCAACTGACTGCTAGTTACTTTGAATTCTTAGTAAATACTACATACTTAACTATGACATGCGAACAATAGCTACGCCCTCAAAAATTCTACACTGGTATTAAAGGATAAGGCATGTACTTAATTTGTACAAAGGAATAAAGGATCAAAAGCTTATCCTTTCCTTTTTCCTTTTGCACAAGAAGAATTTTGCATAGAATACCCAACCATAACCTATTGGCAAATATTGGGGTAGTTCCACATGATACAAATGTAAGGTAATTACCTTGATAGATGCACAGATTGCATCACGACTGACAAGAACCACACCATCAACAAGTTCCCGGCATAAGCGAAATGTTTCTTCTCCGACTACCTTCACTGCTACACCATCAGCAAATCCACCAACTTGTTCTAGCATGATCCGCTGACCATGATATAAAGATAATGCCATTGCATTGGCATCAGAGGGCTCAACACCAATGATCTTCACCTGTAAAAGAACAAATTAATGTAATTACACCAGGACTTCCAGGTAAAATGCAACCTGTTTGGTAAATGATACTTAAAAGCAAGCTGAAAATAAGCATATAATTCGACTCCAGCTATAGAACAGGATGACATATAATATAGTTTAATAGCCTCAAAGAGATTGTTGTGCTATCCTATGAAATTATCCAAGTTCTATAACACAATATAAATCAATCAAACTAACAGCAAAATATTCTTTGCTAAGAACTCAAGAGTGAGCAGTTAAGTATAATATCAGTTTATATCCCTTGTTAACCAAATAAAAATGGATGGGTTGATGGTATATAATGCTCAAACATTGAAGTCAAAGGCTGCACTTGAAATCGAAAGATATTATCAAATGTGCAAACCTCAGGACGAACTCGTTTTACATATGCAGCAATCCCTGATATTAATCCACCACCTCCAACTGGCACAAATATTGCATCAAGTGGACCTTTCATTTGGCGAATGATCTCCATTCCAATGGTTCCTTGGCCTGTAATAACATCTGGATGATCAAAAGGGTGTATGAAGGTGCGACCTTCCTGCTCCCCGCGCTGCTTGGCATATGACTGTGTCTCATCATATGAGTCCCCCTTAAGGACAACTGTTGCACCTAATCTCTCAACAGATCGCCACTATGATCAAAAAAAGAAAAAGAAAACCAAAAAAGTGAAATGAACACCAAATGAAGGGAAATAGCCAAAAAATTAATGGTATTTAATGAAAAAGAAACCTTAATTTCTGGTGTAGTAACCGGCATTACAATGACTGCATCACAGCCTAATTTCTTAGCAGCTAATGCAACTCCTTGAGCATGATTTCCAGCAGAAGAGCATATCACACCTTTATCCAACTGCTCTCTTGAAAGCTTAACCATCATATTGTAAGCTCCCCGTAGCTTAAATGAAAAAACCTGTAAAGCAAGCTCAATCGTTAAGCAAAGTCACAGAACAACCAAGCAACAAGCCTTTTTCTTTTTGGTTACTGGACAACGGGATTTCTTTTATGTCTAAGCATATAAAAGTTCAAGTTCAACTCCCTGTTGTGATAAGAACAAGTCTAGCCGTCATGTAAAGAAGCAGAACTGCTAGTAGTAGCCTATTTGATTTTTTATTTTTGATTTATTTATTTTACTTGGGAAATTATGCTCTATACTTCTAAAAGAAAAATCAAGCACCTTTTTTTGCTGAATCAAAGACACAACAATACTCGAATTCAGTCTTAGTGAAACAAGGGAAGTACAGAAGTAGAAAAAAAAAGGGAAACCCTCCGCTACAATCAATCAAGAATATTCATCACATTTTTGATCGAACCACATTGCTCATAGAACCCAAGAAAAATGAGCAAGCAGTGGAAGAATTAAAGTGACGGCAGAAGAGCTTAATATATGGGGGGGGAAAAAATAAACAGTGACAAACCACGTCTATCATCGACAAACAGATAGGAACGGAACCTGCAAAACCGCGTATTGTTGATGGGACCAAATAGGTTACGAACGTTCAGTTCAGATAACACAATATCATCCAAAAGACAATGGAAATTGAATTCAATTAGTATCATTTGGAGATCAAATGTAATTGAAATAACTACCGGTTGCAAGTCCTCCCTCTTGAGCCAGAGATTGACTCCGAGCCTCTCCGACAGCTTCGTGGCCAGCTGCAGAGGGGTCTCGATCGCGACGTCGTAGACCCTCGAGGAGAGAACATTCTTCAGATACTCCATCGGCGTGAGCGCCGCCCCACTCGAGCCTTCCTCCTCCGCCGCCGGTCGGGTCCTCTCTGAGATGCCCCCGAGGGAGCCACTTTCGTACTGCAACGAGTCCGCCGCGACCTTATCGAGTGGCAGGGAGATGGATCCGGCTACGGAGGCGGCTGCGCCATCCTTCCAATGGGTGGTGACGGCGGAAGGCACAATTAGGGTCCGTCTTCCGCATCCACAAGTGGAATCGGAGCCGGGTAGGTTCAGCGAGAAGGCGGCCCTCTTGATCGCCACATCGCGGACGGCGAGGGGCGGCAGTGGCCGGGCAGCGACGGCGAAGGAGTCCATCGCTCGGAGAGAGAGAGAGAGGAGAAACTTCCTCTAGTGGCAATAGAACGCTCACGGGAAGCTCATTGCAATAAATAGCTAGGGATTAACGTCAGCGAACTGAATATTTCAAGTACCCCAGATTCTACCCTCTTTCCAATTAGTAAACAAATGATGGGCCCACGGGAATCTACTACTCCTCGCCATCCATGAAAGGTACGAAACTCGGGTTGGTTGTATTACAAGATCGAAAGGAGGAGCTTGTAACACGCATGAGTGGCCGGCGGATCCGGTGCAGTAAAGGTTTTAATTATCAGTATGAAACTGGAAGATATTTGTCATGGACCGCTCGCTGTCAGATCCCAACAGTCAGTGTCTAATAGGTTAACATTTAACACGTGAGTCTTCAATTTTTTTGTTTTTTTGTTTTGACTGAGGTCGTGTGGTCAAAAAAGGGTGGCTGGTTCCGGAAGCAAAACGCGATTTTATTTTTTTATTTGCTTTTAATTTTATAATATAGCTTATATTATCTCAAATCTTTTTTTATTATTACTCATTATATCAAAATGACAAACATCATTTACAAAATCATGAATATCTCATTTCCAATTAAAATTAAATATACACCCCTTTAACATATTCAAAATACTCTTTATATTATTTGATAATTTAATTACGTATAAATTGACAATTAATTTTTACAATAGTTACTATATATATCATTTTAATTTTTTTAATTAATAATTTAGTTAAAATAATATTCAATTAATAAAATAAATAACAAAAATTTTATAACAATCATTGCATTCTAAATGAATATTAATTGATCATGATTAATAATATAAAAATTAACATGTAACTTTATACTTATAGTTGTTAATTTATTATTATTGTTAACTTCTATAATGTGTATAAGTTAATATGTTATTTTGTACAATGCTAACTTTATACTATTTTAATTTTAATCATGATAGTTAAAAACGAATATTTTAATGAATAAAATATTTATTTATCTAGCATAATTTAATCATCATTAGCCGAGTAAAAATTAGCACTAACTCCTACAATATATATAAGTTAACAAATAACTGTTAAAAGAATAAAAATAAAAGTAATTCAAACAATTTATATTAGAAGGTCGTCTATTTGACTTTAATCGAAAAAGAGAACACCACCTTGAATTTTGCCCTTAATAATTTGTCCATGTATTTTTCAATTTTATATGTGTTTTTATAAACTCATTTAATTAATTGTGATAGTTTTAATTATGAAATGATGTCATTTTATTTGATAGGTTCGAAATGTTCATATATTGATCACCAGATGACAGTTTTCAAACATGTCTTTTTTTTTTAAACAGATGTTTATTGTTATATCATAGGAAAAAAAAAAAAATAGGGGTTTTGGAATTTTATAATTATATATTTGTGATGATATTGGTACATTGATATAAATGGGTTGGGCCGGTTATCATCTGATTTGGGCCGAGTGTTGCAGATTAGGCCGGATTAAGGTCGGGTAAGGGCTGTGTTGCCACCGTCCCTCACACGTTTGTCGGTGGTCGCCATTACCACTTTTGCCTCCGATAATCACGTTCCGAGTACATATCACCATGTTGACTGATGTGACAGGGACGAAAACAAATAATTAAATTAAATAAATCGAATCCAATTTAAAATTTTAATTTGATTATTTTGAAATTCTAATTATTTTTTAAAAAATTAATTAATTCAGTTGGATTTTAATTTTAAAATTTTTTATTTAATTAAATCAAATAAATTAAATTATTTAAAATAAAACAAATAATTTATAAATTTAGAAATATGTAAATTTATAAAATTTTAATTAATTGATATAATATTTAAAAAAATTAGTTATTTCGGTTAATTCGATCGAAAATTAAATTAATCGATATTTTATTGATTTGATTGATTTAATTTTTATTTAAAAATTTGATCGATTCGGTCAATTAAAAAAAATAATTCAATTCAATTTTAATTAATTTATTTCGATTCGATTTTAATCAAATAGTAGACTATATGCATGTTACATCATTCAAAATCTCTCATATATAAACTAACCAAAATTATATAATAAAGTATCAACAATAATCTTAAATCAAACGTACCTTAAATGCTCATAGCCTAGACGACAGTAAGTTATCAAAGTTTTTAAATTTGATTTGCTTAATTAGAAAAAGAATAGTGGAATAGATGAAAGTATATTTTGAAAAATAAATGCACTCTTTGTTAAATATATAAAATATATATTTTTTAAATTGAGTACGTGTTTGATATGATAAATTCATCAATATTATTTCCAATTAAAAATTCCTGTATTCCTTTTTTTTTCCTCTAACTTTATATATTTTAAATTTAAAATTTGTTTTAATAAAAAGTGTTTGAATTGCGATCGAATCAAACCTAAGTTACATAGTCGAATTGGAGTCACAAGTCATGCTCCCAAGTCAAATCAAGTCAATAAAGCACAATCAATTTATTATGTCACTTATCCAGTTCAATTAACTTAACTTAGCAAAAGATACTTACTTGCTTATCAAGCATTTAGTTTATTATGTTTCTTCCAACAAATCCACTTAGAAATCTTACTTTTTAATTTATTCCGATATACCTATGTTAAAGCTACCAACCTCCAATTAATTCACATTACACGATTCGATTATTCTAAATATCACTCTCAATTTGCTTATAGATCAAACTTAATGCATACGTCCGGTGGTAAGGAAAGAGATAGATTCTCTAGATAATTAGAATTTATTCACTTTCTGATTTATCATTGCGATCACTTTCAAAATTAGTTAGATCATAAAAATTAAATATCTATGATCCGACAGAGTTATTTAGTGGTTACATGGATGTCGGGTATAACAGGATATGAGGAAAAAAAATAAAAATAAGTATCGATTAATTTTCGAAAGCTATTTCATGAAATCTCGACCTCTTACTCCAGTCTTGATATACTTCCTTAAACATATGCCGATCTTCCGCTCTGGTCTCGGTATGCTTCCTTAAGCATATGTCGACCTCCCACTCCAATCTCGATATGTTTCCTTAAGCATATGCCGACCTTCTGCTCCGATCTCGATATGTTTTTTTAAACATATGCCAACCTCCCACTCCGATCTCGATATGCTTTCTTGCATATGTCGACCTTTCGCTCTGGTCTTGTTATGCTTCCTTAAATATATGTCGACCTCCCACTCCGATCTCGGTATGCTTCCTTAAGTATATGCCGATCTCTTACTCCAATCTTGATATCCTTCCTTAAGCATATGCCGACCTCATGACTCGATCTTCGGCACGCCTCCCGCATCGTGTGCCGACTTAATGGCTCGGTCTTGGCACACTTCCTGCCTCTAGGATCAACCTTCGGCACGTGATACTTATTTGATGATATGATCGTTCTGTCTAAATCGGGGAGGGCAGAACTAATTCTTATGAGGAAATAAAAACGCATTCTCAAATATATATCAACGGACGGAATCTTTCTAGAACGGAACAAATATATCAAAATATTTCTCAAATAGTTGCTAATATTTTAAAGATCAACTACTATAAAAAGGTAGCTTATGCCCATGGGCAAAAGTACGCACACATAAACCTTAACTTCCCCAAGTCATTAAACTCATTGCGTCGAACCCTAACTTAAGCCTCGGAGTGACTTACCGGGATCCGTCCCGGTGCTATTCTAACCCTCTTTTCGAGTACTTTGAAGGTCTTTTCTTCTCCTTCCGTAGCCTCATCACAGAAACATGCACGTCGACAAGCTCTTAAATCAGCATTTGAACCATCCACAATGTATTGCCCGGAACAATCTAAATTATTATAAAAAAATTATTTGCTACCTCTAATTTCTCCTTTTATGCTCAATCTATTAGACTTAGTTTTTTTTAGCCTTGACACATGCAATGCTCAACTTACTTACTAGTTAAGCTTATTGTCTATTGATATTTTTAGTCCACCAAGTCCGGTTTATATTTCTAATTTATTTTATCAACAAATATAAGCTAAATATGTACTGACCTTGACTCATCTATTGTCCTTATTCCTCGACTTCCTTACTAGTTAAGCTTATGGATAGCTTTAGTCCACCAACTCCGCTTGACTTGTCTTATGTTTTTTGACTTATAGTCAACGAATATATACTAAATAAAATTTTTTAATAACTAAAATGAATCATAGCAAATTTTAATAATAATAAAAGGATTATTAAAATAAAAATAACAAGCTTTGGAAACTAAAATAGTGGCGTCACCCAGAAGCAGAACGCCAGTTCAAGAATCACTTTTTCATTCTCTAGAAAGATCCATTTTTTCTTTTAATTTCTAAAGGTAAGATTATTTCATTTGACCCTCAAAGTTCTCGGAATTGTTTTGCATACATTTGGAATTTAGGAAAATTTCAGATTATTGCAGTCGGTATTGATTGTTAAGGAAAGGACCACTCGGGGGCAAAATGAAGCAAAATTGGAAATTTGAGAGGGTGAAAATCTTACTTGATTTCGTAATGATTCTTTTGGGCCCCATCACGTCGCATTATTCTTTTAGCCAACTTTGTGCGCTGCCTTGCGCAGGAAGGCAACGGGTAATTCACATATAGGTCGATCGTCACCGTCCGCCGAGTAGAATCAGGCAGCTGGGACAGTCCGTCGCCGAAGCAACATACGGCATTCGCTCCGCACGTGCGGAGGATGAGTACGTTCTATAAGTAGAATCCCAACCGCCTCTGCTGTTCGTTCATACGCACGCCACCACGTTCTCTTTTGGTTTCCTGTCCACTTGCTCCCGTACGAACTCGAAGCTGCTCCGATGTCTAGCGGGCGAGGAGAATATGGAGGTGGTCGCCGTGGCGGTGGCCGTGGCGGTAGGGTTTCTGGTGATGGTGGCCGGGGCGGCCGGGTTCCTGGTGATGGCGGCGGTGGCCGGGGCGGTCGGGTTCCTGGTGATGGCGGCAGATCGCGAGGCGGAGGAGGAAGAGGCGGACACGCTCCGTTACCTCGTTATCAGGAATCGTCTACTGCATCGTACCGTCCTTCGCCGGCGCATTCTTCTGCAACAGCAGATGCGCCTTCTTCCTCCTCGATCAGTGAGGAACTTCGGCAGCTCGCGATCGTCGAGCCCGCGAAGGAACAGGCTACTCCGTCGGTGGCTCCTCCGGTTTCGAGCAAGGGCTTGAGGCCTCCGGCTCGGCCAGATTTCGGTACCGTCGGGAAGAAGTGCGTCGTTCGAGCAAACCATTTCTTAGTGGAGGTCGCCGACAATGACCTTTTTCACTATGATGTGAGTTTCTGTTTCTCTTTCGGTACCGTCGGGAAGAAGTGCGTCGGGAAGAAGGCTACAATGTACGTTCTCACTGTTTGAGTATACATTGTTCTGAAATTTTTAGGTGAGTATAGCGCCGGAATCAGTATCCATAGCTACGAATAGAAAAATTATCTCTGAGCTTGTTAAGTCGCACAAGGATAAAGACTTGGGAGGGCGATTGCCAGCTTATGATGGAAGGAAGAGCCTATATACGGCTGGTTCTTTTCCTTTTGAGTCAAAGGAGTTCACGGTTTCATTGTCTGAAACAGATGAAAGGTACTATTTATTTTTCGTCTGATTTATGCTTACTGTCTTTGCTAAAATCATGTGATTTTCTTTGTGTTCTTCAGGAAGGCTAAGGAATTTAGAGTGATTATTAAACATGCTGGAAACACAAGCATACATAATCTGAAGGAGTTTTTAGCTGGTCGACAAATTGAAGCACCTCAAGAAGTCATTCAAGCCCTTGATATTGTTCTCAGGGAGTCTCCATCTATCAAGTATATTTCACCTGTTTCCATTTTTTCCTGTACAATTTTATCAAGTTGTACTATATTATTATTATTTTCGTTGCAATTTATTCTGGTTCAGGTATACTGCGGTAGGGCGTTCTTTCTTTTCCCCCAATTTTGGGCATCGGCAACCCATTGGAGATGGCTTGGAATGCTGGAGGGGCTATTATCAGAGCCTTCGACCAACACAAATGGGTTTGTCTTTGAACATAGGTAAGTCTTTTTGGAAGTGTTCATTGGTTTATCTATTTTTCAATATTCTTTTTTAATGTTTAGGAAACTATCAATTCATCTAGGGTATTCCATTATACAAGGTGGGCTGTAATCTTTCGACTAAAGTTTTCAGTAACATGTCATCTGAATTGTGTTACTGCAATTTTTGTTGATTAAGTGCCTAGGTCTTTTAATATGATCCCTTGTGTTAGCAGTTAATTGATCCTAATGGGTTCATTTTTTCCTTGTTATGCATGTTACCATGGTTATCCTTGCCTTTTGAGATAACATGTTTCTTTCTGCAGATATCTCGGCGACATCTTTCTATAAGCCCATGAACGTTGTTGATTTTGTACTTGAGTATCTTAATCTGCGGGATGCTTCAAGGCCCTTGTCTGATCAATACAGAGATAAGGTTTTCACATTTCAATCTATTATGAAATAATCATAAACTTTCATTTATTTTTCTCAGTAAAGTTGTTTAATGTTGCTAGTTGTTCGCAATGTGTACATTATATGTTCTTGCCAAATAGAGGTCTATAACGTTTTCATTGATTCCTTATTGTGGTTGCTGCTTTTTGTAATTTAGTCTTGTCAGCGAGGTATATAATACATCGATACATGTCTATTGGAATCTGATTTGTTGATGCTACATATTTTATCTGTTATATAAACTCCTTAAAATTGATAGGTCAAGCGAGTCATGCGCGGTGTAAGAGTTGAGGCAGTTCACAGAAGAGATTTAAGAATACGATACAGGATCAGTGGATTGACAAAGGAGCCACTGAAACAGCTAAAGTACAGTCTCGGTCTCCATGATAGTTTGAAAATTTTGTGTTCATACTTATTGTTTCTATATTGAAGGAATTCTTTCTCTAGGTTTCCTATCAGCGAAACACAATCTGAGATATCAGTGGTCCAATACTTTAAGGAACGGTATAATTACAATTTGGAGTGTGTGTCATGGCCTTGCCTCCTGGCTGGGAGTGAGAGCAAACCAGTCTACTTACCAATGGAGGTACATATATGATCTACTAATTCTCTCAAACATATGTTCTTCACTGAATGATTTGTGAATGTCTAGGTTTGCACAATTGTTGAGGGACAACGCTATACCAAAAAGCTGAGCGAGGGACAAGTTACTGCAATATTGAGAAGTACATGCCAGAGGCCGATTGATAGAGAACAGAGCATTTTTCAGGTTTGTGATACTATGCACATTGTTCTTGTTCCTTGAAGTACTATAGTAATATTAAAACTTTTAGATGTCTTTTGATATAATTAAATTAAAGATTTCCAAAGCTTGTTAGTGTAACTTCTATATCACTATGATTTGCCAGATGGTTCAACAAAACGACTACAATAATGATGTATTCATGAAGGAATTTGGTTTGAAGATGAAGTATGAGTTCACTTCCGTAGAAGCTCGTGTTTTACCTCCTCCTAAGGTATTGGTATTTTCCCTCTAAATATTTGACCCTTGTATAGTAATTCTTGGCTTTGATATCTACTGTTTCTGTGTAATTACTAATGCTATGAATTAACTTATTTCAATCTATTTGTTTGGAATGTTACAGCTAATGTATCACGAATCCGGCAGAGAAAAATCTTGCAATCCGGCAATTGGTCAGTGGAACATGATAAACAAGGTAACATGTTTTTTTTTTGCTTGTAACTTTAGTGATTTGTCTTTAGTTTTTAATAGGATCAAGTTTTTTAGAGTTTTAAATTTCAATGTTTTTTTATGAGAATGTATTATCTTAAAATTAAAAAAGGAATTGATTAGATCTGTTGATGATTTCTTATTCTTATTTGCACTTCGATATATACATCTTGTACTTCTCTCTGTTGACTAATTATTTGACATGGTGGCTTTGTTGCTTCGCAGAAAATGGTGAATGGTGCTTCTGTTGATTATTGGACATGCTTGAGTTTGTCACGACTTCATGAAGATGAAGTAAATGGCTTTTGTGGTGACCTGATTGGCATGTGTAATAACATTGGAATGGTATGGATGCTTCACGCCAATTACTAAAATTTTCTCTTGTCTACATTTATATAATCTATTTGATTCTACTAAAATTTTTTTAAAGGCAATCAAGCAAAGACCTTTTGTCGATTTCAAATTTGCTCGTGCTGATCGATTAGATGCTGCTTTGAGAGATGTTAACAATAGCTCA
Source organism: Curcuma longa (assembly GCF_044706935.1). Taxonomy (NCBI): domain Eukaryota; kingdom Viridiplantae; phylum Streptophyta; class Magnoliopsida; order Zingiberales; family Zingiberaceae; genus Curcuma; species Curcuma longa. Next base: position 7,094,210 of record NC_133867.1, on the reverse strand, counting down.
ATAGAAGCTTTTAAAAGATTAGGGATTCAAGGGAAGCACATCCAATTGTTGATTGTGATCTTACCAGAAGTGAAGGGCTACTACGGTATTGCCTAACTACTATCCTCAGAAGCACGGAAAATTTATTGTCTAATTTTGGTTCAATCTGTGGTGGATGACAGGGAATATCAAGAGAATTTGTGAAACTGAGCTCGGTATCGTGTCACAATGTTGCAATCCAAGGCAGGCATCTAGACGCAACAAACAATATTTGGAAAATGTCTCATTGAAGATCAATGTTAAGGTTCGTTCTTATTCTGCCCACTATGATTGACCATGATTGTCAGCTAATTATCTGCCTGTATGCTAATCCCCTTTCATGTATAATTGAGCAGACTGGTGGACGCAATACGGTACTAGAAGATGCCATTTACCGCAGGATTCCACTTGTAACTGATATACCAACAATTATCTTTGGAGCTGATGTATCACACCCATCCCCTGGGGAGGATTCTTTGTCTTCCATTGCCGCGGTTGTAGCCTCAATTGACTGGCCTCATATCACCAAATATAGAGGTTTATTCGCGACTCAACAACACAGAAAAGAAATAATCAGTGATCTGTATAAAGTTGATCAAGACCCTCAAAGGGGACATGTCTCTGGCGGCATGATACGGTAAATTTTCTATGTTGCTCGTTTGTGTAACTTCTAGTGAGATTGATGCTAAACATATGTGTTGTCTTGCAGGGATCAGCTAATGGCATTCTACCGCTCGACAAATCAAAAACCTCATAGAATACTTTTCTATAGGTTAGATGAGATCCGTAGAAACAAAATAGTTGTGATATGATTACTTGATTGTGAATGTTTTTGTCGCAGAGATGGGGTCAGTGAAGGGCAATTTAGACAGGTGTTGCTGGAAGAAATGGATGCTATAAGAAAGGTGTGATTCTGTCTCAGGGTTTATTTTTTCATCAATGCTTTATCGTCATTCTGCGTAACATTTACATTGTTGTTTCTGTTCATGAAATCAGGCTTGTGCTTCTTTAGAAGAGGGATATCTACCTCCGGTCACATTTATCGTAGTCCAGAAGCGACATCACACAAGGTTCTTCCCCGAAGACCATAGAAATAAAAATTCGACTGACAGAAGTGGGAATATTTTGCCTGGTTAGTTGCATTTGATTCTAAAATTTTCTCGGGGATTTAGAACTAATAATCTTTTCACTCCTAGGCACTGTTGTCGATACTAAAATCTGTCATCCAACAGAATTCACCTTCTATTTATGTAGTCATGCTGGGATACAGGTACTGATTGAATAATTTCAATGCGAAACACACTAAAAGCATACTGATTTTGACAAATTTAAGTCTATTTGGACCATGCTTGTTCAAGCTATGCTTCTGAGCCTCTACAAATATAATGTTTTTGTAACGAGTATTGTTTCTTATAACCAGGGGACAAGCAAGCCTACTCATTATCACGTTCTGTGCGACGAAAACAGCTTTTCCTCAAATGCATTGCAGACCTTAACCTACAACCTGTGTTATACGTACTAGCATTTCTCTTGTTATATTTCAGTTTTTTCTTCTCAAGCATTTCTTTTTGTTGCTTCTAATTTCTTTTTGTTCTTGCTTGCCAAAAACAGATACGCTCGGTGCACTCGCTCTGTTTCTATTGGTGAGTTTTGCAATCCTTCTACTTTCCTGGTCGTTCGTATGTTACTGGTTTAAAGCAATGAAATCTACCTTGTCTCTGTTACAGTTCCGCCAGCATATTACGCAGACTTGCTCGCATCTAGAGCTCGTTATTACATGGAAGGCAGCGAATCGTTCGAAACCGATTCAGGTCCGAGTCAGGCGAGAGATGCACCTGTCCAAGTACAGTTTGTTCCTCAAGTGAAAGATCAAGTTATGTCAGTAATGTTTTACTGCTGAAACCCATTTCAAAATAGTGCTGTGTTTTTTGGCTGAAAAATAGGTATCGGTTTGCTCAACTTTTATAGGATGTTTACAGTCGAAGGTTATTTGGGATTTGTTTAAATTTTAATTTTATGGTAGTATGGAGAATAATTGTTTAGGATTTATCTTATGTTACATGATTTTGTGACTTTTATTATGTCCATCATACCAAGTGTGGTTATAGACTTGACATTTTGGATTGCAAACGAATTACAGAATATGGATTGTAGTGGATTTTGCGACTTCCAAGTTGGTTCGAGGCCTCAAGGGTGAGCACCACTAGGGAACCAATCTAGACTTTTTGATAAAAACTTTGGATACGATAGGTCAAGTTGAGCCGACAAACAAGTGATTTCTTATGGAATCTTTTCCAACTTGATTACGCATTAGAAAAAAGATTGTAAAGTTAACAAAGATCTTCGAAATTATAATAATAATAATAATAATAATAATGATATATATAAATAAATAAATTTGAATAATATTTTAGAAATTTATTATTTTAAATTTATTTAAGGATAATTTGATTGGATTTTAAAATAAATTTATTTTGTTTGTCTCCCCTAACTAAATTAATTGATTTAATTGAAAGTGTTAATGAAAACCTAAGTTAAAAAAAAAATATCGTCCCTCACGCACACAATCGTGCATTCGTTGTCGTTGCCATCGTCCCTCACACATACACTATTATGCGCCCTTGATGTCGTCGTCTTGCACGTCCGTCTGCTATCTCACGTGCCCACTGTTGTCAGTCGTCGCCACCAGCCACTTCTTGCCCCCCCTCCCTTGACGAGCTTTCCGCATGAAGGAATGACGGTGACGTCGAGCGAGCATCATCCTCATTGTTCATGCTCAATGATCGGGAGCTACTCGCCCTCGGCCCTCGCTGATTGTGCTTGACGACTTTATTGCGATGTGTTTCGGCCAATACATCGTGGATGGTTTAGACATCGGTTCAGAACTACTGACGTGCACGATCCTCAAAGAGAATCGGCCCAGAGAGATGAAAAAACCTACAAAGCACTAAAAAAGAATATTAGAATGGTGTGGGAGTGGGTCCTGGCAAGTTACTCCGATGCTCAAGTTAGGATTCGGCGTGAGGAAGAAGGTTAATGATTTGGGAAAATTATGATAGATGTATGCGTACCTGTACCCATGGACATAGGTTACCTTTTTATAGTAGTTGATTTCTGAAATATTAGCATCCGTTTAGGAAATATTGTAAGATATCCGTTCTAATTTTTTAGTAAGATTATGAAATATTTGTTTAAGAAATATTTTGATATATTTTCCTTATTCTTTAGAGGAAACGATTTTAGGGTTTCATAATCTTAAAGATAAATCGGTTTTATGACTTTATCCTTAATGAGGTATCATCGCCCCGCCGTATCACGATGGATTCTCACTAATCTCGAAATCAAGGAAAATCTCACTCTGTTGAGATAATCACATTCCGACTTTAGTAAAAAAGTGAAATCTACCAATCAACGGGTCTACACGGTTGACCCCACAACCATGTGTGAGGAGATAAACTGAAAAAGTTGTATTTGGTCACTACGGATAAAGCATTACCTCAGCTTTGTCGAGATTCGACCTTTATTCACTTCAGTAAGTCTGCTACATATGTAGTAACTAACTTAACTATGCCTCGGGAATAAGTAATCGTATTCCAAATTACATGCCCCTTACGCTGATGTTGATTTATGTGGCGGGCATGGTACATGATTCAAAAATCTCTCATATCTAAACCAACCAAGATTACATAATAAAGTTATCAACAATCACCTTGGATCAAACGAACCTCAAGCCTAGACGACAGTAAGTTACCAAAGTTTTTAAATTTGATTTCCTTAGTTAGAAAAAAATTAGTGAAACAGATGGAAGTATATTTTGAAAAATAATTGCACTCTTTGTTAAATATATAAAATATATATTTTAAATTGAATACGTGTTTGATATGATAAATTCATCAATATTATTTTCAATTAAAAATACCTGTATTCCTTTTTCTCTAACTTCATATATTTTAAATTTTAATTTTGTTTTAATAAAAAAAAGTGTTTGGATTGCGATCGAATCAAACCTAAGTTACATAGTCGACTTGGAGTCATAAGTCATGCTCCCAAGTCAAATCAAGTCAATAAAGCACAATCAATTTATTATGTCACTTATCCAGTTCAATTAACTTAACTTAGCAAAAGATACTTACTTGCTTATCAAGCATTTAGTTTATTATGTTTCTTCCAACAAATCCACTTAGAAATCTTACTTATTAATTTATTCCGATAGACCTATGTTAAAGCTACCAACCTCCAATTAATTCACATTACACGATTCGATTATTCTAAATATCACTCTCAATTTGCTTTATAGATCAAACTTAACGCATACGTCCGGTGGTAAGGAAAGAGATAGATTCTCTAGATAATTAGAATTTATTCACTTTTATCATTACGTCACTTTCAAAATTAGTTAGATCATAAAATTTAAATATCTATAATCCAGTGAAATTATTTAGTGGTTATGTAAAAATAAGTATCAGATTAGTTTTAGAGCTAGTTCATGAAACCTCGATCTCTTACTCCGATCTTGATATGTTTCTGTAAGCATATGCCTATTTCCTACTCCGGTCTTGATATGCTTCCTTAAGCATATGCCGACCTTCCGTTTCGATTTCGATAAGCTTCCTTAAACATATACCGACCTCTCGCTCCGGTCTCAAAATGTTTTCTTAACATATGCCAACCTCGCGCTCCGGTCTCGGTATGTTTCCTTGCAGAACTGACCTTTCACTCCGACCTCGTTATGTTTCCTTAAGCATATGCCGACCTCTCACTCCGATCTCGATAAACTTCCTTAAGCATATGTCGATCTCTTACTCCAATCTTGATATGCTTCCTTAAGCATATGTTGACCTCATGACTCGGTCTTGGCATGCCTCTTACATCGTGTGCCGACCTCATAGCTCGGTTTCAACATGCTTCCTGCTTCCAGGGTTAACCTTCGACAAGTGATACTTATTTGAAGACATGGTCATTCCGCCTAAATCGGGGAGGATAGAACTAATTCTTCCGAGGAAACATGAACGCATTCTCAAATATATATCAACGGACGAAATCTTTCTAGTACGGAATAAGTATGTCAGAATATTTCTCAAACGGTTGCTAATATTTCGGAGATCAACTGCTATAAAAAGATAGTCCATGCCCATGGGCAGAGGTACGTACACATAAACCCTAACTTCCCCAAGTCATTAAACTCTTTGCGTCGAACCCTAACTTGAGCATCGGAGTGGCTTACCGAGATCTATCTCCGGTGTCATTCTAACTCTCACTTTTTTCGAGTACTTTGTAGGTCTCTTCTTCTCCTTCCGCAGCATCATCATAGAAACGTGCACGTCGACAAGTCTTAAATCAGCGTTTGAACCATCCATGATGTACCGCCCGGAACAATCTAAATTATTATAAAAAAATTCTTTGCTACATCTAATTTCTCTTTTTATGCTCAATCTATTAGACTTAGTTTTTTTAGCCTTGACACATGCAATGCTCAACTTACTTACTAGTTAAGCTTATTGTCTATTGATATTTTTAGTCCACCAAGTCCGGTTTATATTTCTAATTTATTTTATCAACAAATATAAGCTAAATATGTACTGACCTTGACTCATCTATTGTCCTTATTCCTCGACTTCCTTACTAGTTAAGCTTATTGATAGCTTTGGTCCACCAACTCCACTTCCACTTGACTTGTCTTATGTTTTTTGACTTATAGTCAACGAATATATACTAAATATGTATTTTTTAGATAATAAAAATAAACTATAAATATATAATAATAATAATAAGGAATAACTAAAATGAAAATAACAAGCTTTGGGCTAAAATAGTCACCCAGAAGCAGAACGCCAGTTCAAGAATCACTTTTTCATTCTCTAGAAAGATCCATTTTTTCTTTTAATTTCTAAAGGTAAGATTATTTCATTTGACCCTCAAAGTTCTCGGAATTGTTTTGCATAAATTTGGAATTTAGGAAAATTTCAGATTATTGCAGTCGGTATTTATTGTTAAGGAAAGGACCACCGTTATCGGGGGCAAAGTGAAGCAAAATTGGAAATTTGAGAGGGTGAAAATCTTTTTTGATTTCGTAACGATTCTTTTGGGCCCCACCACGTCGCATTATTCTTTTAAGCCAACTTTGTGCGCTGCCTTGCGCAGGAAGGCAACGATTCGAAACGACAGGGGCAGAACGGGTAATTCACATGTAGGTCGATCGTCACCGTCCGCCGAGTTGAATCAGGCAGCTGGGACCGTCCGTCACCCAGGTAACGTACCGCATTCGCTCCGCACGTGCGGAGGATGAGTACGTTCTATAAGTAGAATCCCAACCGCCTCTGCTGTTCGTTCATACGCTCACCCACCACGTTCTCTTTTGGTTTACTGCCCACTTGCTCCCGTACGAACCTGAACCTGCTCCGATGTCTAGCGGGCGAGGAGAATATGGAGGTGGTCGCCGTGGCGGTGGCCGTGGCGGTGACCGAGGCGGTAGGGTTCCTGGTGATGGTGGTCGTGGCCGGGGCGGTCGGGTTCCTGGCGATGGCGGCAGATCGCGAGCCGGAGGAGGAAGAGGCGGATACGCTCCGTCACCTAGTTATCAGGAATCGTCTACTGCATCGTACCGTCCTTTGCCGGCGCATTCTTCTGCAACAGTAGATGCGCCTTCTTCCTCTTCGATCAGTGAGGAACTTCGGCAACTCGCGATCGTCGAGCCCGCGAAGGAGCAGGCTCCTCCGTCGGTGGCTCCTCCGGTGTCGAGCAAGGGCTTGAGGCCTCCGGCTCGGCCAGATTTCGGTACCGTCGGAAAGAAGTGCGTCGTTCGGGCAAACCATTTCTTAGTGGAGGTCGCCGACAATGCCCTTTTTCACTATGATGTGAGTTTCTATTTCTCTTTCGTGTTCATTAGGGCTATAATGTACGTTCTCACTGTTTGAGTATACATTGTTCTGAAATTTTTAGGTGAGTATAGCGCCGGAATCAGCATCCAAAGCTACGAATAGAAAAATTATCTCTGAGCTTGTCAAGGTGCACAAGGATAAAGCCTTGGGAAAGCGATTGCCAGCTTATGATGGAAGGAAGAGCCTATATACGGCTGGTGCTTTTCCTTTTGAGTCAAAGGAGTTCACGGTTTCATTGCCTGAAACAGCCGAAAGGTACTGTTTCTCGTCTGATTTATGCTTACTGTCTGTGCTAAAATCATGTGGTTTTCTTCGTGTTCTTCAGGAGGGCTAAGGAATTTAGAGTGATTATTAAACATGCTGGAAACGCAAGCATACATAATCTGAAGGAGTTTTTAGCTGGTCGACAAATTGATGCACCTCAAGAAGTCATTCAAGCCCTTGATATTGTTCTCAGGGAGTCTCCATCTATCAAGTATACTTCCCCTGTTTCAATTTTTTCCTGTACAATTTTCTCAAGTTGTACTATATTATTATTATTTTCGTTGCAATTTATTCTGGTTCAGGTATACTGCGGTAGCGCGTTCTTTCTTTTCCCCCAATTTTGGGCATCGGCAATCCATTGGTAATGGCTTGGAATGCTGGAGGGGCTATTATCAAAGCCTTCGACCAACACAAATGGGCTTGTCTTTGAACATAGGTAAGTCTTTCTGGAAGTGTTCATTGGTTTATCTATTTTTCAATATTCTTTTTTAATGTTGAGGACACTATCAATTCATCTAGGGTATTCCATTATACAAGGCGGGCTGTAATCTTTCGACTAAAGTTTTCAGTAACATGTCATCTGAATTGTGTTACTGCAATTTTTGTTGATTAAGTGCCTAGGTCTTTTAATATGATCCCTTGTGTTAGCAGTTAATTGATCCTAATGGGTTCATTTTTTCCTTGTTATGCATATTACCATGGTTATCCTTGCCTTTTGAGATAACATGTTTCTTTCTGCAGATATCTCGGCGACATCTTTCTATAAGCCCATGAACGTTGTTGAATTTGTACTTGAGTATCTTAATCTGCGGGATGCTTCAAGGCCCTTGTCTGATCAATACAGAGATAAGGTTTTCACATTTCAATCTATTATGAAATAATCATAAACTTTCATTTATTTTTCTCAGTAAAGTTGTTTAATGTTGCTAGTTTTTCGCAATGTGTACATTATATGTTCTTGCCAAATAGAGGTCTATAACGTTTTCATTGATTCCTTATTGTGGTTGCTGCTTTTTGTAATTTAGTCTTGTCAGCGTGGTATATAATACATCGATACATGTCTAATGGAATCTGATTTGTTGATGCTACATATTTTATCTGTTATATAAACTCCTTAAAATTGATAGGTCAAGCGAGTCATGCGCGGTGTAAGAGTTGAGGCAGTTCACAGAAGAGATTTAAGAATACGATACAGGATCAGTGGATTGACAAAGGAGCCACTGAAACAGCTAAAGTACAGTCTCGGTCTCCATAATAGTTTGAAAATTTTGTGTTCATACTTATTGTTTCTATATTGAAGGAATTCTTTCTCTAGGTTTCCTATCAGCGAAACACAATCTGAGATATCAGTGGTCCAATACTTTAAGGAACGGTATAATTACAATTTGGAGTGTGTGTCATGGCCTTGCCTCCTGGCTGGGAGTGAGAGCAAACCAGTCTACTTACCAATGGAGGTACATATATGATCTACTAATTCTCTCAAACATATGTTCTTCACTGAATGATTTGTGAATGTGTAGGTTTGCAGAATTGTTGAGGGACAACGCTATACCAAAAAGCTGAATGAGGGACAAGTTACTGCAATATTAAAAAGTACATGCCAGAGGCCGATTGATAGAGAACAGAGCATTTTTCAGGTTTGTGATACTATGCACATTGTTCTTGTTCCTTGAAGTACTATAGTAATATTAAAACTTTTAGATGTCTTTTGATATAATTAAATTAAAGATTTCCAAAGCTTGTTAGTGTAACTTCTATATCACTATGATTTGCCAGATGGTTCAACAAAACGACTACAATAATGATGTATTCATGAAGGAATTTGGTTTGAAGATGAAGTATGAGTTCACTCCCGTAGAAGCTCGTGTTTTACCTCCTCCTAAGGTATTGGTATTTTCCCTCTAAATATTTGACCCTTGTATAGTAATTCTTGGCTTTGATATCTACTGTTTCTGTGTAATTACTAATGCTATGAATTAACTTATTTCAATCTATTTGTTTGGAATGTTACAGCTAATGTATCACGACTCCGGCAGAGAAAAATCTTGCAATCCGGCAATTGGTCAGTGGAACATGATAAACAAGGTAACATGTTTTTTTATTTTTTGCTTGTAACTTTAGTGATTTGTCTTTAGTTTTTAATAGGATCAAGTTTTTTAGAGTTTTCAATTTCGATGTTTTTTTATGAGAACGTATTATCTTAAAATTAAAAAAAGGAATTGATTAGATCTGTTGACGATTTCTTATTCTTATTTGCACTTCGATATATACATCTTGTACTTCTCTTTGTTGACTAATTATTTGACATGGTGGCTTTGTTGCTTCGCAGAAAATGGTGAATGGTGCTTCTGTTGATTATTGGACATGCTTGAGTTTGTCGCGACTTCATGAAGATGAAGTATATGGCTTTTGTGGTGACCTGATTGTCATGTGTAATAACATTGGAATGGTATGGAAGCTTCATGTCAATTACTAAAATTTTCTCTTGTCCACATTTATATAATCTATTTGATTCTACTAAAATTTTTTTAAAGGCAATCAACCCAAAGACCTTTTGTCAATTTCAAATTTGCTCGTGCTGATCGATTAGATGCTGCTTTGAGAGACATTAACAATAGCTCAATAGAAGCTTTTAAAAGATTAGGGATTCAAGGGAAGCACATCCAATTGTTGATTGTGATCTTACCAGAAGTGAAGGGCTACTACGGTATTGCCTAATGACTATCCTCAGAAGCACGGAAAATTTATTGTTTAATTTTGGTTCAATCTGTGGTGGATGACAGGGAATATCAAGAGAATTTGTGAAACTGAGCTCGGTATCGTGTCACAATGTTGCAATCCAAGGCAGGCATCTAGATGCAACAAACAATATTTGGAAAATGTCTCATTGAAGATCAATGTTAAGGTTAGTTATTATTCTGTCCACTATGATTGACCATGATTGCCAGCTAATTATCTGCCTGTATACTAATCCCCTTTCATGTATAATTGAGCAGACTGGTGGACGCAATACGGTACTAGAAGATGCGATTCACCGCAGGATTCCACTTGTAACTGATATACCAACAATTATCTTTGGAGCTGATGTATCACACCCATCCCCAGGGGAGGATTCTTTGTCTTCCATTGCCGCGGTTGTAGCCTCAATTGACTGGCCTCATATCACCAAATATAGAGGTTTATTCGCGACTCAACAACACAGAAAAGAAATGATCAGTGATCTGTATAAAGTTGAACAAGACCCTCAAAGGGGACAAGTCTCTGGTGGCATGATACGGTAAATTTTCTATGTTGCTCGTTTGTGTAAATTCTAGTGAGATTGATGCTAAACATATGTGTTGTCTTGCAGGGATTTGCTAATGGCATTCTACCGCTCGACAAATCAAAAACCTCATAGAATACTTTTCTATAGGTTAGATGAGTTCCGTAGAAACAAAATAGTTGTGATATGATTAATTGATTGTGAATGTTTTTATCGCAGAGATGGGGTCAGTGAAGGGCAATTTAGCGAGGTGTTGCTCAAAGAAATGGATGCTATAAGAAAGGTGTGATTCTGTCTCAAGGTTTATTTTTTCATCAATGCTTTATCGTCATTCTGCGTAACATTTACATTGTTGTTTCTGTTCATGAAATCAGGCTTGTGCTTCTTTACAAGAGGGATATCTACCTCCGGTCACATTTATCGTAGTCCAGAAGCGACATCACACAAGGTTGTTCCCTGAAGACCATAGAAATAAAAATTCGACTGACAGAAGTGGGAATATTTTGCCTGGTTAGTTGCATTTGATTCTAAAATTTTCTCAGGGATTTAGAACTAATAATCTTTTTGCTCTTAGGCACTGTTGTCGATACGAAAATCTGTCATCCAACAGAATTCGACTTTTATTTATGTAGTCATGCTGGCATTCAGGTATTGATTGAATAATTTCAATGTGAAACACACTAAAAGCATACTGATTTTGACAGGTTTAAGTCTATTCGGACCATGCTTGTTTCAGCTGTGCTTGATCTATGCTTTTGAGTCTCTACAAATACAATGTTTTTGTAACTAGTATTGTTTCTTATAACCAGGGTACCAGCAAGCCTACTCATTATCACGTTCTGTACGACGAAAACAGATTTTCCGCAAATGCATTGCAGACCTTAACCAACAACCTGTGTTATACGTACTAGCATTTCTCTTGTTACATTTCAGTTTTTCATCTCAAGCATTTCTGTTTATGTTACTTCAAATTTCTTTTTGTTCTTGCTTGCCAAAAACAGGTACGCTCGGTGCACTCGCTCAGTTTCTATCGGTGAGTTTTGCACTCCTTCCACTTTCCTGGTCGTTCGTATGTTACTGTTTTATAGCAATGAAATCTACCTTGTCTCTTTTACAGTTCCGCCAGCATATTACGCTCACTTGGTCGCGTTTAGAGCTCGCTATTACATGGAAGGCAGCGAATCGTTCGAAACCGATTCGGGTCCGAGTCAGACGAGAGATGCACCTGTCCAAGTACAGTTTGCTCCTCAAGTGAAAGATCAAGTTAAGGCAGTAATGTTTTACTGCTGAAACCCATTTCAAAACAGTGCTGTGTTTTGGGCTGAAAAATAGGTGTCATTTTGCTCAACTTTATAGGATGTTTACAGTCGAAGGTTATTTGGGATTTGTTTAAATTTTACTTTTATGGTAGTATGGAGAAAAATTGTTTAGGATTTATCTTATGTTACATGAATTTGTGACTTTTATTATGTCCATCATACCAAGTGTGGTTATAGACTTGACATTTTGGATTGCAAACGAATTACAGAATATGGATTGTAGTGGATTTTGCGACTTCCTTTTCTTTGTTTTCTTAAGCGACCTTTTCGTGGCCAAGTTGGTTCGAGGCCTCAAGGGTGAGCACCACTAGGGAACCAATCTAGCCTTTTTGATAAAAACGTCGGATACGATAGGTCAAATTGAGCCAACAAACAAGTAGAAAAAAGATTATAAAGTTAACAAAGATCTTCGAAATGATTGTCAATATCCATAATCTACACACATAGATGAACAAGTTGATGCTTCTCTCATTTTATTTTAAAATAATAAAATCAAACACATGTGATGAACTAAGTAATTAGGGAGCTCAATAATGAATTTGATGAATTCGTGAGTCTATTTGAAAAATATTAGATTAGAGTTGAAGATTTTAAGATTCGGGTTCAGATCGGATTGAGTTCGGATTGATTAGAATTTAGGATGGAGAAATTATTTTTAAATTAAATTAAATTTTATTTTGAAAATTAAGATATTTTATACAGTAGAAAGTTAGTATGATAATAATGAAATATTATGATAGAAATGAAGAATTATACGAGAAAATAATAAAAAAATCTTTTTTAATTGAGTTATTTAGGTTATTTGGGTTCAGCTTTGATTTGGATTTATAATTTTTAGGTTGAGTTCGGAATTGGATTAGATTCGAATTGAAAATTTCTTTTTATAATACCTTTGCTTTGACCCGACCTGACCTAAATGCATCTGATCCATCTGAATTGACACCCTTACTTTAGCAAATGGTGGAATCCGCTACCCCATCAGTCCTACACGATCGATCTCACGATCATTTATAAGGAGGTAAATAGAGAAGCTGCAATTGACCAATACGAAGAGGGCGTTGCTTCGGCTTTGTTGAAATTCGATCCTTATCTAATTCAACAAGTCTGTCTCATATTAACCAACTCAATCATGCTCCGAGGGCAAGTGACAACCTTACCCTTATAGGCAATGGAATCCTACCGCCATAAGAGGACAAGCGATAATTTGGTGTGCTCTCCATCATCTAAGTAGACAAAAAATGTAGAAAACGATATGAACGATCACACTAATGTATGAGAGACCAAATCTAAAATGAATACTTCCAAATTAAACTCAAGACAAGTCACATGGTGGTCCTTCTATCACATTATGCATTATTCATTCGTACCCTAAACCCTAAAAGGTTATCTTACTTCAAAATAATGAAATCGACCTTTTGTTTTAGTTACAAAATATTCCCACACAACATTTTGCAATCACTCCTAATAAGGCCATCGTATGAGTTCAAACCCTACACGCTAGTGGAAAAAATCATTCGGATAAAAAAGCATGGTAATTGACATGGGTGTCCTCTACATTTGATGTTATATGTTTCTAATTCGATGTTATATGTCATAATATTGCCAAAATCTACATTACTTATGGACTATTGAAATAGAGATAGATGACAAAGACGAGTAATTAACACTAGCAAGCAAATCACAAATTGAATTCATTATAGTTCCTATCATCACATGCCTTCTTGCAATTAACATCAAAACATTTGGACTAGTTTCTATAGTGTGATGGGCGATGCGTTTAAGGTTAAAAAAAAAATAATATTAAGCTTCTTCAAATAATATTTTTATATGAATTCAAACTTTTAACATTTGGCTTAAAGTCCTTCAATTTAGCTCGCTTATCATTAGAGCAAATATCTACTTAGTCATTGTTGAGTGTGAAGATCGCAACATCAAAATTTTAGTTTCCATATAGTGCGATGAGAGTATAAAGCTCAAGAATCACTATCAATATAATTGACTAGCAATTAAAATCTAAGGTTTAAAATCCATTGTTATCGATTGGCTAGCAATTTCCATTGAGTCTAAGGTCTCTTTCGATGAACTAACTCAAATTCTCAATGTGCACGAGATGCCATGGGATGGAATCAAATGCGATAAGAGATTTAGACATGTAACCAAGTGTTCTTTCCTTGGCCGCTCAAGTTGATATTTTTCATTTCTTTTTAAATTTAGAAAGGATTTTATCTTTTTTTTTTTTATCATGTTCTTACTGTTAATCGCTCTTGCTTTAGTTTGTGTACCAAGGAAGATATGAAAGTCGATTCTTCCTCACAAAAATAATGAGAAATGATTCGATGTAAACTAAACAATCGATCGGTCCAAATATATAAATATGCGTATCAAACCCAACCTCTAAAGATTAGTTACAACTACAAGTTCTCTAGTTGTTTAGCTCTACTCGTTATCTAGATCCTAATTAATGACTATATTAACTCAATTTCAGATGCATAATCTAAATTCCACAAATTGAAGTTAATTAAGAAATCAGCATTTGAAAAACCACAAATTCTGATTAATTAATTAAGAATCCCTAACTCATAATTAATAAAAGATATATATATATATATATATATATATATATAGCCGCGATCGACGCATCGCTCGTCGGTGCTCCGTCCGACAACGGATTCCGACTGAATAGTGGTTGAAATTTGACGAATTTGATCGAAAACAGGGCCGATCGCGATCGACAGTGGCGCACGCCACTGCCGACCGCGATCGACCATGTTTCCGACCAATTTGCGATCGCTGGATGGTACGGCCAAATTGCGATCTGAGACCGACCGAGGAAGGACCGCCGTGCGACGACAACCCATCCTCTACCGTCCGACGATCGTGAATTGGCCGAAAATAGGGGCGATCGCGGTCGGCAGTGGCCGCGCCACTGCCGACCCTGTTTTCAGTCAAAATTCACTGGATTTCGACCACTATTCGACCGGAATCCGACGTCGGACGAAATGCCGGTGAGTTGCACATCGATCGCGCCCAAGGGAAAGGTTGACGGTGGCCGGACGACGAACGACGACAGCGACAGTGACGGTGAATCACGAATGTCGCACATGGATTGTGAATTCCTCATCGGTACATAATAGCATTTCTCTCTCTCTCTCTCTCTCTCTATATATATATATAGTTTTGATATTCTGCGCGACACCATCATGCGCGCCCGTGGGCGACAGCCAAACAGCCAATCCACCGTCCATCACGCGCGATTGTGCAAATCTGACCGTCCAAAAGTAGGAATGCACAGTGTCGCTCCCTCGACCCCCCGCTTCCGATCGCCGTTGCCGTGCCGTCCGACCACCGCCGGCAGCTGGACCGGGCTCGATCGATGCGCCACTCGTCGGCGCGTCGAAAGGTGCTGGATTCCGACCGGATTGTGGTCGAAATCCAACCGCAATTCGGCCAGAATCCGGCGCAGCCACTGCTCGTCGCGATTCCGACGAATCGTGGCCGGAGAACGCCTAAGGAAGGACCACCGGCCGTCGGCGGTCCTTCCTCGGCCGATCTTCGGCCGCGATTTGGCCGGAAACCGATTGCAATTCACCTGCAGGTGGCTCGGCACCGCAATCGGAGGTTTCCGATCAAATTCGCCGGATTCCGATCACTATCTGGCCGGAATCCGACGCCGGCCGATGCATCGGTGAGTCGCGCGTCAATCGCGCCCGGTCCGGTGGCCAACGGTGGTCGGATGACACGGCGACGGCAGCGACAGCAGGTGGGGATTGTGGGTGTCACGCAGGGGTCGTGTATTTCTCCGTCGCTATATATATACTTTGCCTCCTTTTTAGTGAGAGGAAATTTTCATTTTACTCTACTCTGTCCAATTGCTGGTTACTATTTTGGGAATTTAAAGTGACAGGGGGCTGGATGAAATGTTGCCTAAGAATAAAGTTACGTTGGATCTCCTCCAAACCGCGATCTCGTGTAACGTTGGCGATATCTCCACGCACCCAGAGATTTTGTTCCCCACGCCTTCTTATAAATCCTCTACCATCTCCCCGCCCTCCTCCACCACCGCCGCCGCCGCCGCAGGACATGGCGATTAAGAGACACGCCCTCGCCCTGCTTCTCGCCCTTATATGCGGCCTTCTCTCCCCCGTTGGCCTTGCGGTGGCGCCGGCGGAGCCACTGCTCCAGCTCGTCGGCAGCGGGAGTGCCGTCCGCCTCGACTCCGCGGCGCTGGCCGCGGTGTCGACGGACTTCGGCGCGCTCTTCCGCGCCGCGCCAGCGGCGGTGGCGAGGCCGCGCTCGGCCGAGGAGGTCGCGGGGCTCCTCCGCGCCGCCCACGCCGCCGGCTCGGTCGCCGTGTCCGCCCGCGGCCGCGGGCATTCCACTCACGGGCAGGCCCTCGCGCCGGGCGGCCTCGTCGTCGAGATGGCCCACGGCGACCTCCCCGCCCCCAGGCCGACTCCGGTGTACGACGGAGGCCGGTACTACGTGGACGTCTGGGGAGGCGACTCGTGGGCCGACGTGCTGAGCTGGACGCTGTCCCACGGCGGACTCGCACCCAGGTCGTGGACCGATTACCTCCACCTGTCGGTGGGCGGTACGCTTGCCAACGCCGGCGTCAGTGGCCAGGCCTTCCACCATGGGCCCCAGATCAGCAACGTCCTCCAGCTGGACGTCGTCACAGGTCAATAAATTCTACAATAAAAATTCCAAAAATAAAATAAATTTCTCAAAATAATAAAATAAAATTCCGAGGCTTAATTTTAGGGAAGGGAGAAGTGGTGACGTGTTCGAAGGAGGAGAACGCGGAGCTGTTCCACGCCGTGCTCGGTGGGCTGGGCCAGTTCGGGATCATCACCAGGGCCCGCATCGCGCTGGAGCGGGCCCCACAGAGGGTAATAACCAAGATAATTTAACGGTAATTAGGAACTAATGGAGTCATTAGTTGACTAATTACTCAGGTGAGGTGGATCCGGGTGCTGTACGCCGACTTCGCCGCCTTCACGAGGGATCAGGAGCGGCTCATCGCGCTGGACGGCGAGAGATTCGACTACGTGGAGGGGCTGGTGATCGTCGACGAAGGCCTCATCAATAGCTGGAGGTCGTCCTTCTTCTCGCCGAAGAATCCGGTGAAGATCGGCTCCGTCGCCGGCGAGCGACGCGTGCTCTACTGCTTGGAGATGGCGAAGTACTACGACGAAGACGACGGCGGCGGTGGCAAGGTCGACGGGGCGGTGGAGAGGCTGCTGCGGCGGCTGAGGTATGTTCCGGCGACGGAGTTCGTGACAGAGCTGACGTACGTGGAGTTCCTGCGGCGGGTGCACCGGGCGGAGGAGAGGCTGCGGGGGAAGGGGCTGTGGGAGGTGCCGCACCCGTGGCTCAACCTCTTCGTGCCGGCGTCGCGGATCGCCGACTTCGACGCCACCGTCTTCCGGGGGATCCTCGGCAACAACACCGGCGGGCCCGTCCTCATCTACCCCATGAACAAGCACAAGTATGAACACCTGCATGCAACACCCTATTTCTTATTACTTTCTTCTGAAAAAGAACATTAAATTATAATCTTCAGATAACTTAATCTTAGTCATTAGCTAATTTTCTAATGCATTAAGATACTATTATTATAATAGAACAATGATATGTAGCATGAAAAATTTCAACATGAAATCAACATGACATATTCAACTGCATTCCTGTGGGTCCTATTACATGCATGTGGGTCTTAGACATGCAGTTGAGTGTGTCATGTTGGTTTCATGTTGAACTTTTTCATGCTACGTATCATTGCTCTATTATAATAAACACAGAGTATGAGTTGTGGTTGGTCAGCTTCCAACTATCTTGGGACCTTCTTGCTTATCTTCAATGCAAAATAGTTGGTTTGTGTTAGTATGATCAAGCTGTTTAAATTTGCAGGTGGGATGAGAGGAGTTCGGCGGTGACGCCGGACGAGGATGTATTCTACCTGGTGGCCTTTCTCCGATCAGCTCTGCCGGACTCCGGCGATCCAACCCAGAGCTTAACACACCTGAAACGCCAGAACCAAGAGATACTAGAGTTTTGCCACCATGCTCAGATCAAGATCAAGCAGTACCTCCCCCACTACAAGACTCAGGAAGAGTGGGCCAGCCATTTTGGTCCGAAATGGAACAGGTTCATCGAGAGCAAGGCTCGGTTCGATCCGAAGCGCATCTTGGGCTCGGGCCAGGGAATCTTCCAGCTTCCCTCATCCTTACTCCCTTCATGAAAGTATCATCAAGCTGCCAATTCATACCTACAAGTTGATAGCACAAGGAGTATCAGAACAAGAATGTGGATAGGTGCAATGAATGTAAATGTGAGAACTATGCAAGTCTAGGCCAACCTAGGAGTGTCCTAATCCTACCTAATGATTCATATATATTATTTGTATGGTCACATGGATATGTAGATACAAAACAAAACAAGAGTTTAGCCATTGGACATGTGCGCAAATGAGAAAACTGGGGCCTTGATCATGACACTATGCCCATGTTGGTTTCTGAGATGCAGACAAGGAGAGCTATTGAGAAGATGTGTCCATGGACACATTCCTGGCAGATTCTAATCATGCTTGCTAGGTGACAATAAGAACAGGAGCTGGAACAAACTTAAGACTGTTGTTCTCCAATTTCCATGGACTCAATTTGCTCAAATTTGTCTCTTTGAAATGGAGAGGGACACTTTGATTGCAGCTTGTTCCTATAATTATGGAGGAGAGGAAATAGATCCAAGTTTGGGTTTATTTGATGCATCCTCTTCCATTACAAATTTGCCAGCATACAATTTGTTTACAAAATAATGATTTATTTATTAAGATTAATTGTTTAAGAGGAGACAATCTACTGGTTTCCATCTGAAAACATATTGGGTAGCCAAAACCAGTCTTTAGTAGTACCTAACAGTCTACTATCATAATCGAAAAGAATCCATGAAATGCTTAAAGCAGTTCTTTAGTAGTGACATCAAACATGATGTTTAATAGTTTCTTTGATAGGCTGTTGAATCTGTGAAAGAATATATGAATGGAATCCCTTCATATCAAATGGTTCAACCAAATAGTTGCGATATATCGTGAAAGTTTAGGGAAAATAAAACTGGCAGTCATCTTTGTCACATGCTGTTCCTTCCGCTATCAAATTCACACGCAATGAAACATAACAAGAGAGTTTATGGTTCAAGTAGTCTGCAATCGACTATGAAGAAAAATGCATCACATTTGTAGGGATTTTTTTTTGGCATGTGTAAATGTAGGTTTTCATTTTGCTGTAAAATCAAGCAAACTAAGGATCAAATTAATTTCTATGACTTTTCCTTTGTTGAATCATGAACAATAATTGTTGGTTTCATCTTTAAATGGAAATAACATCCATCTAGTGGTAGAAAGCATTACAGTTGAATAAGCAAGAGTATCAAGTGCCAAACCTTGCAAACTTGCAAAATGATGCTGATTGAGGTAATATCTTCAGCTATATAACATCATCTAATATGAGACTAATGAAGGGTAGTATGTAATAAATCCTTGACCGAACAATGCTACTAATCTGTAAGCCCTTCATGGAATGAACAATCTCTGATATTAATGTGAAACAAGATTCTGGAGTAAAAATACCTGGATAAATAATCAAACAAAAACTAAAACATCTTTCGCATTTTAGCCTTAAGATCATATCGTTAGTCTTTTGACGAAGAACACGGTGAAATCTAGACAAGACACAAGTAAGTCCGTAATTCTAACTGCTAAAGCCAACTCTAGATTGGGAGTTGTATATACAATTATAAGGCTTCAAGGTTGGAATAAATCCTTGATCAACTACCGGCCTAAGAGACATTAGATGTATCTAAATTGACTGAGGTTATGCAATGTTTTGTATATGTTAAGTCTAATGAACAAACTGAAAGTAGGCACCAAAAATCTCCGGATGAAAGAGGATCATTGTATTAGTCACAATGTCTATCTATATGCCAAGGCATCGTATTATACAAAAGAGAGAGAGAGTTTGGGTCAAAATGAGCTGTTAATGTAGGATTCACAAGTGCCTATAATACACTTTTCTTTGTGCCAACCTTGCTGAAAAAATTATAGGAGTAAGATTGATCCATCTAATCCCATTGTCATAATTAAAGACAAACAATCTTTCCACTTATAGGAATGTATAACTTTGTACATTGATTTTATCTATCATCAGCATCATACAAACTTTCTTATTATATAGGCTGCTCATCGGCATTATATGGCTGGTTTGGCTAATGGGTTCTGACTCACTGACTGCCAATGGCCATAGTGGACCAAAATGCCCATTCTCTCTGATATCCACTACAAAAGTTTCACTTGCCTTGGCTAAGATATGACCATGAAGGCTAAGAAGATAGATGGTCAAATGGACACCACTGAACTTCATTCATTGAGTTAGAGTGGTTGAAGAGAAGTGATAAAAAAACATCAGGGTATGTCTACATTCATACATTCGCTAGGATAATCTGTCTCTTTAACCCATAAATTTTGTCAATAGCTTAGTAAAGTCATTCTTAAGCAGAAGATCTTGCTAGTCATCCTAACCAAGTTCTCCCAAGAGAAGCACCTGCTCATTGATGTCTACATTAGTAATTCATGTCAGTAACTGTGCACAACCTCACTTTATCATTGACATTTTTTTTATCTCGTTTCATCCTAGCTTGAGCTGAGGTAAGTCCAAAACTAGCAGATCTTTCATTTTTGCAAGTGAAACAGGACTTATGAAATGAAGGGCTTAAGGTCGGTCTGAGCTCTAGTTGGTACAAACACTCAGGCCTTGGCACAACACAAGACTGTCCCGGTTAGAACATCCATGACCAAGACAAGCACAATATTGATACAAACACCCATTGATTGCTCAATCACATGATCACAAAGCATCTAAACCTAAGCACACCAAAAGGTAACAATTTAAAATCAGTGAGGCAATCAAGTTTCGCTAGCAACAAAAATGGTTATTTCTGTCCATTTTTAAGCGAACATGTGCTTTCGAAGCTTATCAAAATCTTTTCTATGCCAAAATTGCGTACCTGGTAGAGTTATGAGTTTGTCGATGTCCTCCAGGACATGGCATTATCTTTCCAATCACGAAACTCTCCTTCGCGCCCTTTCCAAAATGTTCGATTCGAGGATTTGGTTCATCGATCGAACCTGGGACGAAAATAGATAAGATCCATAGGCAAAGGTTTAGACGTCTGAAGCGCCACGCGCAGATGCACCCTGACCATCCATCTGGGAGGGCGACAGGCAAATCGGTGGACATTCGCGGCCTGTTAAGATGATTTGTTAGAGCAACTGCAATGGACGTGGCTTTATAACGCCTACCTCACTTTGGTGGTCGATCACTGGTCGACCACATGGTAGTGGTCGACCACCTGATCGACCACCACCACATGTGGTCGATCAACTGATCGACTCCGTGTAAAAATTCAACCACGTAGTGCGCGATCCACCCACTGTCCCGTTTAACACGTTCAATGTTCTGAACGTGTTAAATATCTCTCTCCATTTTCACTCTCCCACGTCCTTTCCTCTTTCTCCCACATCACCTTATTAACTCGCGATTAACTCACGTTGCGGATGCTCTTAATGTAAATATGGTGCCGCAGTGTGGACATTCGCGGCCTGGTCTCTTTCTTTGTTGGGTAAATAGAGTAATATATGTTATTAGGCTTCAATATTTTTTTTATTCTTAATATTGTTTGGCATTTTGAAAAAGACGTTATTTTACGGCAAATTAAAAAGTATAGAATATGCCTTTTTCATGTTTAAAGATCTGAAAATTTGATGATTAAAATTTTAAATAAATAAAGCCTCTTATTTTTTGGGGTTTATTTTAAATGATAAAGGAATAAGGATTAAAAAAATTCCTTGAGCTAAACAACGCCCCCATCATAACTCAAATCACAACTGATGACAAAAGGATCAAAGCCAATGTGCTTCATTTATCATTATAAATTGAGCAAGATGTTGCAAAGAATGATACTGCGGTCTATAATTTTCGTTTCTTATACCGTCCCTATTCATTAATCACTCGTATATTTGAATGTTCCACCACATCAAGTAAACAGTGGAAATGTGTCCTCAGGATGGTTTGTGAATGAAACCAATCCAGAAAGGAAAGTGGTATCTTCTTAAACACTCAGGTATCATCTTCCTCCCAGTTAACCTTCCTCCCAGGCGATGTCGTCGTCGTCATCTTCGTCGCCATTGTCATCATCCTCAGATGCATCAGCTTCAGCATTCAAATCGGCAAGCTTTAAAGACTTACTTGAATTGCCTGCGATATCATTTGGAAAGAATCATTAGACATTAGATGACGAAGATCATGAACACTATCTATCGAGCCCTATCAATGCCAGAGATCAACTATTTGGTATTTCACCTACATGAATTCTATAGCAACTCACAAAGATATTGATGATAGCCTAGGTTTGCAATAATGTCGAGATTAATTTTCATGAGTTTTTTTTTTGACATTTTCTGCTGGCTGTTGGGATCTGATGCAAATCATAGTAACAACAAACCATGTACTCTACTATTTGGGAGTTGGCTACACGAATCCTAAACGGTATCAAACCGTCGAGTTCAATGCATTGTATATGGCTAAAACTTACTCGAGCAGCAGTTACAGATGATGGCCTAGCCTTACAATAACTACGTTAAGTTTCTTATCATGTGCAGATTGAGAGTGGGCCTGGCACACCTCATAACTTGACTAAATTCCGGTTTGAGATCTATAGACCTTTTTATTGAAGCCCTGGATGGATTGACCTAATCTGCTAAATGTTCCAAATTTGGTCAACAGTTAAGGTTTATTTTTTTAAAGCTTCTATAGCAATGATCATAACAGGAAAAAAATGGATAAATCTCCAGCACCAGGATTTAAACTAAAATCAGAAAGAAGATGAAAGCAAAACTCTGTAAAATCAAAAGGCCAATTCATACCAGTACCAGCTGCATCCTCCCATTCAATATCCTCATCATCCTCGCGTTTTGATTTCATGCCAACACGTCGATGAACAGGTTCTTCAGCAACACTTGTCGAAAGTTCTGTTTGTTGTTGAATTCTTTTAGAGGTCTCTTCTTCTTCTTGCCTCTTCACTAAAGCAGCATAATATGCCTTCAGATATTCATCCTGTAAAATATAAGCAACAGGAATATGCAAATTTAAACCACAAAATCGATCACTATATTCACATAATTTTCAATTTATCATGTCTCATTTCATGCACTAGCCTGTAAACTCTTCTCATTGTCTCGATCTGCACTTGGTTTCTTGTCATCCACGCTTGACTTCTTGTCATCAGAATTGTGCTCGGCATTGGGCTCAGGCTTAATCCCTCTGCGTTGCTCTGCCGTAAGATTCATTCCTTGTTTGATCATCCAGGGAGGTAGAACTTTCATGGCTGTGGGTTTTATATCAGGCTCAGTTTCTTCCTTTGCCTCAACACCAGATAAAGCAACTTCAATCTGCAAGTTTACCAAAGTAAAAGATGAATACAAAGGGAGTTAATGTTCTCATCACCATCATCATGAAGCAGTGTTTGCCCAACCATTTTGAATTGATTAGATCCCTCAACTGAACTCTATACAAGATAATATCTATACAAATATTTAAATAAATCATTTCTAATTCATTGGTTAATTTTTCTTTGATCTCCCTTCATTGCACATCTTCCTAGCTAATAGATTCAGCATTTCTTACTCTAATATCTATTAATTGTCTTTGAACATATTATATTATACTCTCTTGACCTATTTTCTCTCAATAAGGTTTGAGTGTTTCTGAGTGATAAATATTTACCAAATATATGGATGCTTAGATTTTTCTTTTATTTTTTTTCAGTCAACAAGGCTTCAAAGTGCAAGATGACATACACTTGTCTCGCCGAGGAATGGCATTGGTGTGCCACTGTAACCTTGCCCCTGGATATTTTTTGAAAAATCACTAGCATTAGAATCGCTGTTAGCTTGAGATGCAGCACGTGCTCTTGCTTCCCATGCTTGCAATGTTCCAAACTCAGGAGCAGGCAAATCTTTCACCCTTGCAAGCTGCACTACTAAAGGCTTGAGCTGATCCTGCATATGTACAAAGTAACAAGTGACCAAAACTACTTAGAAGCCACATATGATTTGTCACCTATACTATCTTCCTTCAAGTTGGTTGGACCCTCGCAAAGGCATACAAGCAAATCACTTCCTTTAGCACACGAGTATGATGGAGCTCAAATAAATAAATATAGCGAGAGAAGGGATTGTATGACCAAATACTGAAATTCTAATAAGAAACAGCCTCATCTCAAAAAAGAATTAATATGAAACTGCTAAGTGTGTAATTAATCATTCAGTAAAAGAGATATAACTTTTAATAGAATGATGTCTAATACGTGGTTCCATGAACAAATACAGCAAGCCTCCATTTTCCTCAATGAGTTTCCTTTTTGGTCTAATTATTGTATCCTTAATGTCATCAAATAATTTTGTAACTAATATTGGCTTGATGACCAAGGCAAAACTCCAAATTTCACAAGTTGTTTAAACATCTGCTAAAAGTTGTTATTTTCACAAAGTTCTGAATAAGCAATAAACAGATGAATTCCAGTTTATCTGAAATTATGGCAGATTATAATTATTTGTCTATCAAGGAAAACCCATAAGATAAAGAATATGATGGATCATCACAGAATATTTTGAAGTACGGCGCTAGAAATATGTCCTAATCATTGAAATAACAGAATATGCATAGGAACTGAAATTTATGCAAAAGGAATCTTATTAAGTACAATTGGTTCTTTGAAAAATACTGCTAGTTGTCCTAATGCTAGAACAAACAAGCCCTACGAGGAAGTGATGATTGAAAAGAGGGCAAACAGATCAAGACTGAACTAAGAAATATAGGTGATTTGTGCCAACTAACAACACTGACAAATACATAAAAATAAAAGGCACTAGTAGAAGTTAGTCAATCTGAATATTTTAACGAAGAAAAGTGAACTCATAGTCATTTCATTGTTTCTCTTGAACTATGTAAACTCATAAGCATAATGACACATAGTATAGAGAACTTAACTCAAAATATTATGCTGGTAATTAGGCGATAGACGAAAAACCAAAATAAATACATCATTAAATTTACACATGCTAGCATATAAAAGAAAATGACGATTAACTTTACACATGATCATTAACACAAATATTACTTAATGTGAAGCTACCTCCATTTTCTGAAACATGTCTTTTAACTTTTCACGCCTCCTCCTCCTAGCATTATCATCCCCATCACCAAGTTGCTCAGAAGCCAGCTTCTCGCTCTCAGCAACAAGTTCACCATTGCAATTTTCACAGTGAAAATACTCGTCCTCCATACTCACAAGTTGTAGTGCATCAAAAGCAGAATACCTGAACAATCATCATGCCTCAGTATCACAAATGCATCAAGCTAGAAAAATACAAATTATGAGAGATTTCAAGGAACCTTCTTCCACAGTTAGGGCAAATGTACTCCTGAATCGTATTTCTGCTGTCCAATTCATCCTTTAATTTCTTCTTCATTCGATGCATTCGGTATCTAACGACATCAAAAATCTGCAAGAATGAATTTTACCATTTACATAAAAAGGGGAAATTAATAGCACATAAAAATAATTCTCTGACTACATGCATCAAAACCCCCCTTTTCATTCTTAAACTATGCTCCTACAAGTAATTTCATGCATGATTAACAGATTAGATGAAAAGAAAATTAACCTGTGCATAATCTAAACAGCAGTATGAATGCATATGCATTTTCATCTTCTCCTCTCCCTCTTTAGTAGTTTGACTATCACCAGTAGCAGCAATTGCAGCATTAAAAATTTTTGCGCCTTTAGCACTCTGGCCAGAAAACAAGATTATTACATTGAAAAGATGAGACAATGAGCACACCACAAAATCATAAAGGTCTGGAGTAGAATTTTTAAAGAAGAAAAGTACAAACAGATTCTTGTTGAATGCAAAATGTCAGGTGAATAGCCAAAATCAAAGTCAAGCAAAAAAATACATATATAACTCTAAATGTTTCCTTAGATGCAAGCACCAATTTGCACGAGTGGAATAAACCTTATAATGATAAAAATGAAAATCTAATAGACTAACTTACATCTACTGAAAATCAGGAAAAAGAACAAGGTTATTATGCATAATCTTAAGCTAATCAAATGATCCTTACTAGCTAATGTTGTGCATTTAAATGATCCTTACTAGCTAATGTTGTGCATTTTCCATATAAGTTTCTTAGGGCCTTTCATGTATCACTTTCATCAATACTGTATCAACATATGTTATGCAAAAGTCCATAAGCCAACCTACACTTATTAGACCTCCGTGCATATATAGAAACTAAAAATTAGTGTAACCTTCTATAAACATAATGATGCATAGGGAGAAAATAATAGCAAAGGCTTAAGCATGATAGACTTAGGGATGACGACATTAGCCTAGCAAGACAAAGTCTAGCTGGAATTCAGAAATAACAATCATCCTTATAAAGGTACGTATGGTGATAAAATACTAGCAAGAATATGAAACACCTTCAAATTTGTATTCACTATTTTAAATATTTAGAAAAATATATCATAAATGGATAACAGCTAGATGAAAATTGTGGTAGATGTTAGTGAGAACTCAATACAATGCAAATAAATTACACAGACTATTCAAATGACCAGCACAAAACTAACCTCTTTTCGATGTTCTCTAGTAATTAGCTTCTCTTCTTCAAAAAACCGTAAAGTACGGCGCAGTTGCTTGGAATGCAATTTCAAGGATTTAGCCAAATCTTCTTCACGGACCCATTGACGCCTGATACAATAAACCATGAACATGTGGATTTAGAAATGAAAGGTCGAAAAAATTATCTCTTAATCAAATTAGAAGCGTTTAGGGGGAAAAGAGACAGAAATCAGCTGTTACTTTTACCATGAATTAATAAATAGTTGCATTTGACTAAGGAACCTGTGATGTATAAGTTCCTAGAGAACTGATTTTTTGAACTTTAAAATAAGATAAAACTAACTCAATTGTCGATCCAACTAGAGATTAAAATAATTGTCATCCCTATGACTCCTTGGGTAACTAGTACTACTCACACATAAAGGTTCAAACAATTGTACAAAACTTGTCGCCTATGTCATGGCAATAATGTTAACTTGAATTTATAATTCAATAAAAACAAGACAATATTTCTCTTATAACCTAGTCTTTGTAACAAGTGGCGGTCATCCAATAAAAATTCTTTTTCTCTTGTTTCAAAGTCTCCATTCAAATCATACTTCGCTAGCAAGAAAACTTTTACCGATCAGGTTCAGTTTCAGGGAAAACAGATAAAGTAAACAGCGGCATCGTAACCTAGTTAGAGCATCAAGAACAATCACAGCCATCCCCCTGTTGTCGATCCTCCCAGGCTTAGACTGGCTTTCGCCCATAATGCTTACATCATCATAGAAAGCACGCGCAGCGAGCTTAACCAGCCTGGACAGCAAACAACCCAATCACTACACAGAAGAAGAATAGCAAAAGCAACTATAACGGATTCAAAATAAGCCAAATCCTGATGCTAAATGTGAGATTATGGCACCGATCCATAGGGGAAATCGGAGGCGGCTAGATCTGCCGGAGCAGACGCACCTGTTGAAGGGTTCCATGCTCATGGCGGAAGAAGGGCGGCGATCCACCGATCGAAGGAAGGGAGGACGACTGGGATTACAATCTCGGATGAAGGATGGAGGAGTGCAAGGGTTCACGGCGATGATTCGAGAAGCAGAAGAGGATGGAGAAGGAGTTCGTGATCCGAAGCAATTCGGAACCGGAACGAGAACGGCTGCCACGGCTTCGCTCTTATATAGGGCGTGAACGTGGGCCGGGCCAAGTACTTGAGCGGAGCCCACATTAAAAAATCTGACAAAAACAAAAAAAATCCATGCGGATCAATACAAAATTATTTGAATATATAAAAACATACATAATTTAAAAATAATTTTACAATGTATATTAATATAAATTTTTTAAATTATATGAAATAGAGAACTAATCTAAATAAATTTTTATCAAATTAAATATTAAATTTATTTATAAATATTCTATTCATTTACAACCCAACCAATCTTGTATTGTAGATTCCTTGAGCAAAGGTGAACCCAACCAATAAAAGATTAATAAGAATTGTAGAAGAAGAACACATATAAGGAAATTAAATATAGAAGAAAAAAAATAATGTCATGAAAATGAAATGCTAATTTGGAACAATTTAATATATAGTAAATTTGATCAATTAATTAAAATTACAATTTTAATTAAAGTTTAAAATTCGAATAATGATATTTTTTGAAATTGAAAAATAGATTGGCAGCTATTATTATTATTATTATTATTATTATTATTATTATTATTATTATTATTGATATGGTGGGTCCTACACGCTCGGCTTGTGAGGGGAGCATCAACGCTGTACTCTGTCCCGGGATTCTCTTTGTCGTCTCTTCCTCTGATCCTCTCTCGTCTCTGGTCGCATCGTGGAATATGGGGAGACGCGGAGAAAGAGGAGGAGGAGGAGGAAGAGGAAAGGATCACCTCTCGCTCCGTCTTCAACATCGTTGAATTCAAGATCCATCTCTCGCCGGAGGTACTGGAAGCTACTACTTTTTCCATTGCTAGCTTTTACCAAATCTCTTATTTCTTTTTTTTTTTTTTTTTGTTCGATTTCCGTCTGTTTCCCGCATCGCATGATTCCGGCGCAATCTGTTCTTTCAATAGCAAAAATCTAACTTTTAGTTTTCTTCCTATCATGAATCCCATCTCGCTTATGAGGATTGCTACCCTGAGACCGGTCAGGTAGATCGGTTAGGGATTTGTGGAACAGCGATGAGAATGAAGCGATTCATTTCTGATCTTGTGTTTGGGCACTTGGTCGTATGGTGATTCGTTGAGATCCAATCTGTACAATGCCATATATTTATCTTTAGGTTGAATTGCTCCACCTCTAGATGCATCGCGCGTGCCTTGTTTACAGACAAATCTAGTACTGTTCTTGTCAACTGTACACAAAAGCTCATACTCAAGTGAAGGCAATGAAGAGAATGTTAATGCAATTTACAAACTCTAAGCTGGAGCAGAGAAAGATTACTGAATTCTAGATTGCTTCCTAATCCTAACTGGTTCTCCTTTTGTCTGTCTCAAAATTCTCTTGTTGATCAATCTACAGGGGCCGTTTTGTTCATCTGCATGTTGTGTGAACTAGTTTTACTTATCATAACATTGTTTGTTTTACTTACAGTGTCTATCTGTGTAATTTTCTACAAAATTTCTAATCTTCATAATTTCTAGCTAATGTCCTCTTTAAATTCATCAGAACTCTTCCTGTCAAACATGGATGTTGGTGAGAATTTGAACCAAACTGAGGTGAATGAGATGCCATCATCTGAACAAGAGGTGAGTGCCAAAATATATATCCTTTTTTATGTCTTGTTTTTCTGAAAATGTCATTAGGAACAAATGACTCCTTGCAGGAGGAAGTAATCAAGAAGAAGTATGGAGGAATTGTGCCGAAGAAACCGCCTCTCATCTCCAAGGCAAGTGATGATCTATTATGGTAACATAGCTGATTATTCACTTCCCTTCATTGAATTCCTAGAAACCAACATTTTTGAATTCTGGAGAGTAATGCAGGACCACGAACGAGCTTACTTTGATTCGGCAGACTGGGCCTTAGGAAAGGTATCGGTATCATGTTCCATGCAATAGCTAAGAATGTTTGAATTGTCTTTCTTCTATCATTCGACATGGTTTGTTTACTACTATAGCAGGGGGCTGAGAAGCCCAAAGGACCCCTTGAGGCACTCCGACCAAAGTTACAGGTATCGATCCTTAACGATAATTCACTGAATGATAGTTCTTCGGCGGTTAAGAGTATATTCCAATGACCTAGCAGTTAGCATACAATAGTATTCCAAGAATGAATCAATGGGACTGCCCTTGCTTCTTATGGACAATATGCTTGTTTCATGATACATTTTTCTTCCTTTTTGATTTTGTCAGCCTACTCAGCAGCAAACACGGGCTCGCCGTTCGGCCTATGCATCTTCCGATAACAAAGGTGATGTAGACGGCGGCAATGCTACAGCCGAAGAGATGAACGAGGACATCGACAGCGGCAATCTTCTCTAAAACGATTATTTTCCAGGCTTAGTAGATGCTACCATTCCATTCAATAAGAAATAAAACTAGTCTTCTTTTTCCTAAGGTCGAGGAGCTCATTCCCTGATCTCATTTCAATTTTAGTCAAGCATGAAATGAAGAACTGTCCGATCGAGTTCACAATTCTAATATTGTTATGGGTATTAAACATTCCTTGTTAAACCTTGAAAGGAACTTATTGTTTGAGTCATTGGAACATCGATAAAGATTGGCGATATTTTTTTGGATTATAGACATGATAGTGTAGTGTATTTTGATCTCAACGTTAAATATTCAACGCTGTTATTGTTTGAACAGATTTTGGATAATACTTTGAGCTGAAATAATATGAATTCGAACAAAAATAATTTTGGAAAATATTGATGATCACAATTCATATTAATTAATTTACAACTCTACTAGTGCTGTCGATCAACTTAACATGGAATGATGTATACAGATCACAATACATAATCTCTTTTGCAAAAGGTGAAATTCGTTACTCCAGCGATCCTATACAATCGACTTCATGATCAGCTGCGAGGAGGTAAATCAAGAAGCTGTAGTCAACACGATGGAAGAGGGCATTATCTCAGCTTGGGCAAGATTCAAATGTTTGTCCATTCTGCAACTCTGCTTATTGTAATCAACTCAGACAATATATAATCTCAAAATTATCAAGGGGGAGATGTGGGTAATGGTGAGATGGTTAGTCTGTCATAAATTAGATATATAGAGTTTGAAACTTAATTATGGTGTGGTGAATTTGTGGGGATTTTTTATTAAATGGGTAGCTCTTCACAATGAAATTTTAGAGGAGACATCCGAAATTATCAAATGGAGAGAAGAAATCATCTTTAGATTTAATCAAATAAAATTAATTCAAAATAAAAGATAATTCCCTAACAACAATTAAACAAAAGTTTAATAGCCTCCGAAAAAAATATAGATCTTCCATTTGATATATTATTCTGTAGTTCAACTTGAGTTGAAAGTTATCCTTCTATATCAGTCGCTTTAGATTGAAAGCATTAGACGTCTTCAAGAGTTAGCAGACTCTTGCAAACGACTAAAGTTTCATAACCATCATCATAAAACACCTAGTCAACTTCATTATTGTCATACATTGCCTCGCTAATGGCCTTGGTCTCGTCTCCCACCTCTTCCTCAATCAACAAATTTTTGCTCTTTTAATTAATAAGTTTCCCACAATTGATTGCTTTATGCGCCTTGCTTATCGCAATGAAAACACCTAATAAGGGCTTAGAATCAACCTACAATGGCTGCCAGATAGGACGTAAATCCTAAGGGCAAATTGGTTGACTGTTTTGGTCGCCCCTAATCACTGATTTTCTGTTTTATTGTTTTTCAATAGCTAGGGCACGTTAATAGACCTCTAAAACAATCCACAACAAATGAAGACTAAGGACATATTGTAAGGATTGATGCAACTCCTCCTAAATATTGTGTCACCATTTGCTCCTTTGTCTCAAATAGATCATTTCAAATAATCAACTGGTAAAAATTGTTCATATAATCATCGACTGATATTGCACCCAACTTCAATGCATGAAGTCGTTGGAACAAAATTTGAGTGTAACTAAAGGGAAAAAAGTAACTCTTTGTCTTTTTCTTTTTTATCTTCTCCTAATTAGTGATTTTGACTTTGCCTTGTCTATCATGTGATCAACGCAACTGCTCCCACGATGTTGATGTTCAACCTTTTGAGTTTGATGATAATCAATTTCACTTTCACACGATTGGAAACTTCTTTATAATAAAAAATTCTCTTCACTTTGTTAATCCAATCAACAAATCTCTCTGTTTATAATATATTAAAAAACTCGAGTAGATCAATTCGAAAATTGAGATCTCCATATCATTCCTCTCGATCACGACGTGCTCGGAATTTATCACGATTGTGATATGAATTTTCTAAAGTGGGCTCGAAATCACAATCAATGATCACACAATTTTCAAAATCCTATGCCGTCAAACGTTGGGTTAATTTTGCAACTTACAGCTATAAATCCTTAATCATCACATCTTGAACGCTACGATCACGGTACTGGACTTCCTCAATCGGAACATGCCTATTACGATCACGATAACCTTCCATCAGATCTGATGCGCTCTGATACCAATTGATGCACGACATAATATCAATTATTCTAAAAGCTCATTTTCATAGCGAAATTTTAGCGAAAATCACCAAATGCAGAGAAGCAGCCGCCTCAAGATTTAATTGAATATAATTGATTCAAAATAAAAGATAATATTTTAACAACTAAATAAAAATTTAAATAGTTTTAAAACTCTAAATAACTCTAATATAATAATAATTATTATCATTTGAAATCTCCCAAAAAACTTTAAACAATGAATTTTAGATCTAAGATTGGGTCATTACGTATTACATCCAATAACGAATACATTCTTTAAACAAACTTTAATTTAATATATTAAATATCTCATGGTTTAATCCGAGTCAAAAGTTCCCTGCTTCACTCTCCTCCGGATGGTGGCCTTGACGGGGACATCACGGAGGGCGCCTCCGGCGGTCCAGTAGCGACGGCAGGCCTTGCACAGGTGCCGCGGCTGGTTCACGTTGTAGTTGTTGAAGTAGCAGAACTTGGTGTCCTCGCTGTTGCACCTCGGACACGGTAACGCCGCCACTCTCCTCGCTTCCTCCGCCGTCGCTGGTGGCTGAACCGCCACCGCCTCCTCCTCCTGCGCCCGCCGGTGCTCCCTCACG
Source organism: Curcuma longa (assembly GCF_044706935.1). NCBI lineage: Eukaryota > Viridiplantae > Streptophyta > Magnoliopsida > Zingiberales > Zingiberaceae > Curcuma > Curcuma longa. Next base: position 7,061,476 of record NC_133867.1, on the reverse strand, counting down.
ATCAGGGCGCCAAAAAGCTTGAAGCTTGACGCTTCCTCCAGCACCTCCGCCATGCCCGATATGTGTCTGTGAGAACGGGGACGAGGTTCTTATACAGTCCCAAAGGCTGCTAAAGAAACCAAATCAAGGAAAAGACACGAATAGGGACAGTTAGGCAAACAGGCTCAGGGCCAAGCCAAGAACAGAGACAGTTAGGCAAACAAGATTGGATTCCATCTTTTGGAAATTATTAGAATGAAGACAAACGGATGAATTTGAGAAAAAGAAATTACCAATGTTTTAAACGGAGAATCAGAGTATCAGGAGTTTCATAATCGTCCGTGCCTCCTTTTAATACACCATTTGATTGTATTTTGATTCTAGCAACAATGCTGTTTGGACGGATGCATGTAGCCTAACTCAAAATGACTTGCATAAGACAGAATTTTGACCTAACTTTGATCTTTTCAGTCTTTGTCTGTGTTAGAGAGAATTTTCTAATGTTTAACATGGTAAAGATGGAATATTATTTCCTTGGCGATTCTTTTCTTTATGAAAGTCTTTTTTTAATCCCCTCAATAGCAGCTCTATACCTCAGCATCTTGATCTGGCGGATTGACTATGCGAGTAGGATGAAGACAGAACCTGCATAAACAAAATTGCCTACTTATGTTAGTGATCTTGAGCATGAATATCTGGTTCACAAACTAGATCTTTAATCCTATTTTACACTTATGTTTACTGCAGGATGATGCTAAATGAATCTGATATCGTAGATATTAGCAATTATCTAGATGTTACTGATTAACTGAATTCACTCAACATTGCAAACAAGTCAAATGTTCTTGTGCTTGAATGAGGGTGTCCTTTCTTTGTTTCAGTCACAGGGAGTTCTCTATTCACAATGTAAAACCATGGAGCATTTTGATTTACCAAGAGACAGTAGAGTAAATACTGGTTCACAAGGAATCACCTGATACATCTTTGGCCCTTTTTTAAGAAGATAGCCTACGCTGTTCAAATTCTCCACAAAGGTATCGATGTCTGGAACTCGCAAGCCGATTTTGTCGGCCAAGCTGTATATCTCCTGGCATCAGTAACGCGTGCATCAGAAAACAAGAACGCAGCGTCTTTTGAATTTTATGCAAATGGATAATTTTGCTGCTTACGGAAATTGAGAAACAATCTTTTTGTTGCAACTCAGATAGTTTGTTTAGTGCACTGAGAAACCTTTTTGCTTCCTTCTGTTGGCTCATCCCGCCACTTCGGCCAAAATCAACAAAGCCATGATCATCGACATATTTGTCATACAAAGATTCTTTCATGATCTCAACAACATCCTGCAACCAAACCCACCCCAGTTAAACAAATCATGGACCGCATCATCCTCACAAGGATCGTCAGCAAAATTCTTGATGCAAGACTATACACAACTAGCAATGTCTATCTCTTAAATCATGTGTTTTTTTGGTGACTCAATTTTGTTTTAAACATGCCCTATACAAACATAAAAAATAAAAAATAAAAAAAAGCTGTATGATTTTTTCACTGGACAACAAAAGATCTGTAAGACTAATATGCTTTTAATTTTTTGTCTAATGAGACACTGACAGAATGAATTAGGCACTCTCCTATGTTAATGGATCATGTAATTACAACCAGTGATCTGGAATCGTGTTGGATCGCAGAATTGGCTAATGAGACACTGACAGAATGAATTAGGCACTCTCCTATGTTAATGGACCTGGATCGCAGAATTGGCTAGTCTGGCATATGAGCCCTGGACATAGTTTGGATCGGATTCAAAACAATTCTCTAAATTGGATCGACCAACTTGCTCTAACTCAGTGCCGCGTGACCCAAGCTAATTTAATGAATTTTCTTTTCATTCCTAATAATTTTATATTTCTTTAATTCAAACAAATTGAGTTGATAAATCAATGGCAAACAAGTTTAGAATTTAACAAGCAACAGGTACACCTCATATATTCTAGAATAAGTTCAAGTAGTTATATGTTTACTTGAGAAATTTCAGCCGCCACAAACTAGCTAAAGCCTTTCTATCAAGCTTCTATCTGAAAATGTGGATGGTTTACACAGAGATAGAAGGGGAACGAGTATTATCATTTGCAGAAAGAGATAAAGTCATCTGAAACTCTCAATCAAGGTGATCCAATCACAATTACTTGGATATTCTTTCCACTTCTAGAGAGAGAAAACTGAAGATTTTCCTCTAATCATTTGAAATCTTAGCTTTGATTATAGAAGTTCCAACAACCATTGGTGCATGATTTATTGAGGCTCATGATTTATTGTTGTTTGCTAGAATCAACCCAAACAACTTAAGAGAAAATATTTAGCTTGGCCGTAATAAATTTAATATTTGCCTTCAATATTCTGATTGGACTGGTTCAAAAGATCATTAAATTGATTTAGTTGGCGGTAAATGCTTGTGTATTTTACTTATGACAACAAGCCTAAGAAACAAATGGAGAATCATGCCACATGCTGTAAAAGGGCAGAAGTTATGATAAAATTTCAGAAAGCTACCTTTGCATCTTCAGCAGTAATTTCTTCTCTGAGATCCAATCGAGCACGAGCTTCTGCCAACCTTACTAGGCTTTCCAACTGCCTAGCAGTGATAGGTGTGCCATCAGCTGAGGTGCTCCGGTCTCTTAGCCGCAAGTAGAAGTTCTGCAAAATTTCAGCTGCTGGTCTAGACATCCTTAAGAGAAAGAAGATGAAGGTATGAGAAAGAACCTGCTAAAGAATTTTGAAAGTGTATTGCCTTTAGTATTAACGTAATTACCTAGGGAAGACAAAATTTCTCGCATAAGCAATGTACTTGCGAAGAAGAGAACCAGGCAAGGGAACAAAATCCTTGTCTTTCACAGGATTCAATCTTAACCTGGAAGCCAAAGAACCATCCAGAATACTTGACTCCACGTTCTTGTCAGAAGGAGCTGCAGATATTGTAATGAATTTAGAGATTATAGGAGTTTGAAATGTAAATCAATGAAAGGAAAAAGTACCTATCCGTTGCTTCTTTGCAGTCAAGTGCGCCATATCTCTAGTATGAAGCTGCATACCAAAATAATTGTTTACCATTAAAATTCAATAAGCATGCTATTAATCCCTTAAAGTGCAATTATATATCTGATCTTAGATGCTGGGCATGTCACCCTTACACTGACAAGGATTGAGACTGTTATTATTATTATTATTTTAAACATAGAGATTTACAGGCAACTACTGAAAATAGTAACTTAACTGCCATTATATGGTCCGAGACACGCTTATCCAGCTGCTCATCTGGTTTGTCTAGCAATATGAAAGCCAAATCAAACCGTGAGAGGAGTGCGGCACTCATTCTTAAGTTCTCATTCACAGTTTTTGCACGACTGCATTGAGTCAATATGAAAACTCATCAATCAGAACTAATAGGCCTCCCAAAGAAAATCCAAGGTGATGCAAAATAAAGGATTTCAGAAAAATAATGGATTCACTGTATAAAGATGATATTGTTGTACTCTGAAAAGAGAAGCCTAAAACAAATGAGAAATACTGCAATTGTATCGTACGTGTAAATAATTTAGTGAAGTTATCATTGTAGAGACAATGTAATATCATCAACAAATGAGAGAACTGAAGTAACAATTATAAACAAGTTCCTTCATCAAGACAACTCATCAATATGAGGTGTTCATTTAAAATCTCAACCATGTAGACATGTAGTTGCAAATGATATTCCTGCATTGTTCCAAAATAGCAAACTCACTAGTGTCATTCACAATTAATCCATAACCATGTACGGAGCTTTATTAGAATATCCACACATGATATTTCTATCGTGAAGCCTAAGAATACACCATTTTGCTCTCACAGGAAAAAATGGATTGCTTCTATCACATGCTGTCATTTCCCCCAGCTCCTATGTAGCTTGCCTATTAATTTGTCATAACCTTCAATCCTCCACACCACAATTGCACCATCATTATCTTTACATCCTCCTTGTACTTGTCAAATACTACAATTAGGAAAAGATTTATTTGATTTTCTATTCTAGATTTTTCATCCATCAAAACTTTCATCATTTTCAGTAATAAATTAATCATACAACTTAGTTTGTCCCAAGCGAGAAGGTACTACTTTTTCATACCAATAAGATTTACCAATAACAAACAAAAATATACTGACTTAAACTTGAATCCCACATTTTAGTCTATATGCATGTCAAACACATTGCTGGCAAGGGAAACTAATAATAGCACTAAAGACTCTTAGGGCGTTATGCCTAATGTATCTAAAAACTCTACTTTTATTAAACACATTATTTTGACCTGTTCAATTAAAACATGAGAAAGTTCAATTCAATCTCAAACAAATTGTCATGCAAGATGTCTCTATTGAAGACATGGACAAAATGATCTAGACAATAATTCACAAGGTATACAAAAGAAACTAAGAGAAACTTGCTTATAATGACCACCGGCAGGATTTGCAGCTGCTAAAACAGACGTACGAGCTGACAAACTTGCCACCAACCCAGCCTTTGCAACAGAGACACACTGTTGTTCCATAGCTTCAAGTAGAGCCTACATACTTAATTCAATAAGGAACTCATTTTTTGGCAAGAAAAATTAAAGAAGGCATATCTGCAATCATCAGATTATGGTACCTGATGTTCAGCAGACATTTTATCAAACTCATCAATGCAACATAACCCACGATCAGCGAGAACCATGGCACCTGTTTAAACCTATGGTAAGGTCAACCACAAACATGTCTATGTAATGGGTAGTCATTTAAATATAAATAGAACCAACATAAAAATCAGAATTCTGGATAAACCAAAATTAAATCCCTATCTGTTTAAACACTCAAGTTGGATTGACAGAAAAATCAGTTTTCTCATTATAATGAAAATGAGTCACTATCTGTTTAAACTCTCAAGTTCAGTTGACAGAAAAATCACTTTTTTGGTTATAATGAAAATGAATTATTATCTGAAAAATAGGGTCCCATCTCCAATGTTCTTCTACACCCCTTCATAGTTTTATAAATGTAATTAACTTCATCAAACTGACTTCATTAGTTTTTTTTTCCTCTCTCTAGTACTTCATAGTTCAAGGCTGTAATAAGTTATACATCATAGTGACTACAAAATTATTTCAAACAAAGCACAAGATATTTTATAATTTACTTTATGGAAAGAGCATATTTCTGAATCAATTATTCTGAAGATCAATTATGTTAAATATGGCATATATGGTATGTGTCGCCTTGATAAATTGTTTTTGACACATGCTTCCTTACATCATTGAAAACTCCCACAAAATGAAAGGCAGAAATGTGGCTTCTAACAACCTACCAGAAAATAAAAACAAAAAATGAAAAGAGGAACAGCAACTTCGACAACTTGGAACGTGATACCAAAACTATACCAGCCTCAAATGCATAATCACTTGTCATAGGATCTTTCACAACAGCAACAGTTAGTCCAGCATTAGTAGTTGCATTGCCACACACATAGATGCCCCTAGGGGAAACCGATGCTGCTGCTTGTAGAAGTTGACTCTTACCTAATCCAGGATCACCTACAATTGAGATGTCAAAGTTTATATAGCCAAAAGTACTGTCAACTAAAATAACAGAAAATCACAAAGTGGATTTAAAAATTACGAATAGAAAACCACAGGAGTGAATTTACTGAATAAACTAACTAAAAAACTACTTTAAAAAATAAATGATAATTACCAACAATAATGATGTGGATATCTCCTCGAATTGGGACCTTGTTCTTATCCCGAGAATGCTTTTGGACTCCCCCAAATAATGAAAGTACAATGCCAGCTGTGGAAAGGATTCAATGTAATCAACAATAAAACAAAATATCATAGATAAAGATACTGCACTTTTCTTCTTTCTTGAATTTTTGAATAGAAGAACATGTGTTAGATGATGGTCCTTTGGCTTGTAGGCTTACAAAATTAGGCACTGGCTAATAACTTATCTTTTAGGATTTATAGTCTCACCATATTATAATCTTGAGAAATTAGAAAATGGGAAATGCGTCACACAAGCATTTTTCTTGATTAGTTTCATGCTATTTTTTGTAGTCAATTCACATGGTTTTGCTTGCTTCAGCACTAGCATGCTACCTAATAACTTATCTTTTAGGATTTATGGTCACCCTATTCTAACCTTGAGAAATTAGGAAAATGGGACTCGTGTCTCCCAAGCATTTTCTTGATTAGTTTCATGTTATTTTTGTAGTCATTCACATGGGTTTGCTCGCTCAGCCCTGTCATGTTCCCAATAGTATGCAGGGATGGAAGAGATATTTTCTACTGTAACCCACCTCAACCTACTTCTTATGTGGGATAAGGATGTGTGCTTATACCCCTGCTCCATCAATCCCTATTCACCATGGAATTTCTGAAATCAGTTCTACCATAATTGGTCCTTGTCATTATTGCATAAGATTTAGGAACAAATGATCACAAAAATCTCAACATCTTTTAACTTTGTCTATTTTTTATCCTCTATACTTTTCTACAACTGACTAAACAATAAAGAAAATAAACTTTGTCCATTGTTTCAATGATAGCTATGATATTCCTTGTTAAAGAGTGCAATTATCTAAGCCATTGGCCTACAAGGAAGTCAAAAATCAGTTTTTAAAAAATTATTAATCGAAAAGATCAGATTTGCATTTTTGGTTCAAAAGATACCATAATTTAGATCAATGCATATATCACAAGAAGTATATAGGAAAGTGTACCTTTTACAAGTTCATGCCCATAGATAGAAGGGCATAAGGAATGAAGTATGGTACGGAATACATCGGAACCATGCTCCTCAAAAAATTTCACCACAAATTCAAGATCTTTAGGTGAAAACGAAATAAAATCAGATAGCGTACATGCTCCACTTTTGGAATTGTTTTCTTGAACATCCTCAGTGTTATTAGATTTTAAGCTTCTGATCGAAACTGCTTCCAAATATAGATAGTACAATCCTTGATGCTTGTTCTTGGACCTTCCTGAAAAATCAGTGACATGTAAAATGAAAAGGCATAATTTATATATCTTGATTCTCAAAAGAGATAAGGAAAATGGAAGCTCTTGAAACCAACATAAAAAGGATCAATATAGGAAGGAACTAAATGGTTATACAATCAGGAATTAAGAATTATAATTAATGTGAATAAGTTTGGTCGACCTTCTATGGCACAGGTTGTTGCTATCTCATTATCCTTTAACTCAGCCTATATGATCTTTTGATAATGTCTCCAGAACTAAGACATGTTCCCATACACAGATTACATAACCTACAAAAGCTTTCTTTATTGAATATAAAAAGAAAGAAACTTTATATGTTAGTCGTGTATCATCCATCACCTTTAATGATGATGGTCTTCTCCTAGGCACAACAAAGCATAATAGACCACTTTATGTGACTGGAATAAGTGAGGGGCTAAAGTCAATAGAATCTTGATAGTGCTAATGCATCTGCCAATCTCATAACACTCGGAACTTAAGAAGTTTGTCACTAGGTGTTGGTATCTGAGTGTCTACTTGGAGTGTTGGTATCCGAGGGTCAGTATCTCACAAGGGTACAAGAGAGGTAGATGAAGAGTAAGTATCAAAAGCTGTTTGTTGAAGACTATTCCATTAAGTTGTTCTAAATGAATGATTCCATTTGATCGAGTTCAGTTATTCTTATTGTTATGTCCTATTTAAAAATCCACAAGGTGAAAATTCAATTCTAAAATCGGACCCACTGCTAAGTGCTAGCTGCTAGAAGAAAGGAAATTTTACCTCCTCCAACGTCCATGTAGCTGTTTATTACTTTTATAATACCAGTGACAGTTATCACATCACCAGGGATGCAAGAGTCAACAAGATCATCAGTTAGTTCACAATCAACAGTGCGAGGCACCCGACCTTCTTCATGACTTGATGATTTAAGACGTTCCTGAATTCTGAGTTGAAAAACAACATCAAGATTGAATCTCAGAAGAAAAACATGAAACTTTAAGCTTATGTTAAGAGAAAACAAAACATACCTTATTTTCTGAAAATCTATTGGTTTTGCAGAGGATCTAACTGGACTAAAAGACCTGCTCCTGCATCCCTGGATGCAGCAGACTATTGGAGGAGAAAACTTCCCATCAGGGAATATGCGTGTGATAACAGTTCCACACTTTCCACATGCAAAGTCCATCTGCAGAACCAAAGGTCTTACTGTGCTGACTTTCACAACTGAACCATGCACTGAAACTAGTTTTCCTGTAATAAACTGAAGCCCTTATCTTGGTTCACTAGAATATTGGTAGGCTAGTGAAATTAAAATAAAAAAAAAAGATGAAGAAGAAGAAGAGAAGTTAAACCACCACCTATATATGCAGCTTTCAAGTTCTTTAAAGTAATCATTGATTCAGGGTAGTTATACAATCGAATGTTTATCTTCTCTATATCCTCCAGAAAGTAATTATTTTTCTTCATTGGGAGAACCTGTTTGTAGATCGAGTAAGGATCAGTAATCAGCACAAATGAGGACACAAGTTATATAATGCAAGAGACATACCATGTGGACTGCAGCACCCATGCACAAAATAGCTTCCTTCGGCTCTTCATCCAAAATGACATAAAATTCATCAACTCCACATAGCTTGCGGAATTGTTGCATATCAACAGGGAGAGATAATACACCACAATCATCTTGCACCTGAACCAGAAAACAAAACCATCAATGATAAATTAAGGTAGGAAATCAATTCTAAAATGTAATGCCATCATCCAAGAATAAGTACTTTCCAAATTGAAATTCCGATAATTGGATCAATGAAGAAGAAAAGAGAGGTAAAGAGAAAGAAATGGGCATCTAGAGTGGATGGGACTAGCATGAAGGATATCTTCAAGCAAGATCAAATGAAGGAACGTTTCTTTGTTTGTGCATGAATCTTATAGTGGATTTGTACACAAATCTTAAAGCACTATTTTATATGCATAAAATCACTGAGTTGCTAAATTGTATCATAGGTGCTATCAAATTGTACTATAGGTACTATCAAATTGCATTATAGGTACTGCCAAATTACAAATTGTATCTTACGTGCTACTAAATTACAGCTTAGGTGCTACCAAATCAAAATTTAAAAAATAATGCTGTAAGATTTATACACTCCACTTTAAAGTTCGTGCACAAATAAAGAAATAGCCCAACATATGATCCTACGTGAAAGGGGGCTATCCGCCAGATGTATTCATTAGGAGATACAGAGCATCCCATTGGGCAGTAAATCACTTTTGAGGTCGGGATATTCCAGTTCCCTTCCATTCTAACTTGGCATAAAAAAACCTTTTATTGAGCAATAAGTTTTTGGGGTACCATTAAATCTGCATTGGCAAACAGAAGCTTAACGTAGCTCTACTCCCACAAATCTGCATACTCTCGACCAAAACCTATCCACGTGCCCTAAACGCCCACAAATCTGCATTCCCTCGAAAAGCTCTATCCAAGAAATACAGTACGATTCGTCGCACATAACCCTTCCGGGCTATCATTGTATCACAAGTGAAACTACATAGATAAAGAACCACCAACCATCCATCGTTCTGGAGTGGTAGAAAAACAGAAACCAAGAGAGCACGCACAGAAGAGAGGAACGCGCCACCTGGGAGAGGAAATGATCCGCCTGGGAAGTGGAGAAGAAGTCTGCGAGCTGGCATACGAGCTTGAGCCTTCGGTCGCTCAAGGCGAACTCCGTTTGTGGGAAATAGCTGGGCCAAATGCTCGACGCAGAGTGCAGATTGGAAGGGCCGGGTCGCTCGATACTCTTCCCGCCGTCGGCAAACATCGGGACGGAGACTGCGGGCGCCGACGAGCGTCTCGTCGACGAGATCGAGAGCGGCGAGAGACGAGCGAGGAGCGGGAGAGAGAGAACGAAGAGAGCGACGTGTGTTCGCTGTTCAGTAGCATTCACCCGGGAACTTGCTTTTAATCAGTAATGGAGGTCCCAAAAAATCCGGCCCAATTAAAATTAACCCGGCCCACCTTTAAGGCCCAAAACAGAAAGCTCGATTTTCAAAATGCCTCCTATAAATTAAATAATAATAATAAAAGACAGAACTTCTCCACTATTAAAAAAACAAAGAAAGCACAGAGACATGCGCTGGCTGAGATTCCGGATTTGAGTCTTCTTAGCAATATATAGCTGTTAACTGAGGTGCTGTTTCAGCAATAAACTTTTATCAACATAGTGATACAATGTTTCTAAAAAATCTCTTAGGAGGTTTTTTGATATGGGACTGTTTCGGCGGTGAGACCGATCACTATAAAAAATTTACCCAATATAATTTTTGCTCCTGAGACATAACTGAGTTGATTACGACAGAGCAGAGTTGTAGAAGAGGACAAAAGTTCGAATCTCGATGAAGTCAAGCAATACCCTCCTTTGTCATAACTAACTGCAGTTTCTCAATTTATCTCCTCACATATGGTCGTAGAACCAACCGTGTGAACCGCTAGGATGATGAATTCCATCTTTTTTTTTATAAAAAAGAAAGCACAAACTATAAAATCAAAATTTGTTGTGCATTAATTTCTAACAAGCTTTGGCATTATATATGCAAACAAATTATACTTAAAAAAGCATAAAAATAAAAATCTGAAATCTCACAATAATTTTGTTAATTACGAGAGAATTTTTTATTAAGAATTTTTCATCTTCTTAATAGGTTCTTTGTAACTAAAAAATAGAAGGTAAAAAAATGTTACTTGTCTTGACAACGAGATAGTTGTGAGCTTAAATTCAAATCTCGTTGACCTAGTAGTTTGCCATCTTTGTTCTCTCGACTCGATAATATGTGCCTCAAGTTTGCACTACCAAAATACTCAAATTTGGATCTAGTTCATCCTCGTTAACTCGGAGAGTTCACCTCATTATGAGTAACAAACAAATCTAAGTGTGGAAGACATTGTAGCAATATCTACTCTGCAGTAGCCAACTCAACCCTGCCCCGATATGTGTCATTAAGGATTTGATGGGGAACTTTGTCAAATGAAGAGATTCAAGCAATTAAAAAGATGTTAGCAATCGAAGAAATGTTAAGCAGTGCTCCATCAACAACTAATTCTTAACAAAGAACAGAGTCATTGTTTCTCATAGACTGAGGCACTGGTAAAGTTTGCTTTTAGCTTGCTAAATTACAGATTCACGACCGCTAAGAGAGTTAAATTAACGTGAATGTCAAATCATCCAGTAACAATAAGATGGAATTAACAAGGCATAGATGAAGTTTTTCTTTCACAACCTCAATGCAGAACCTATTAAGTAATTTGCATTGCATACTTGAATCTTTCAGGAGCAACATTTAATATTGTTATTCCTAGAAGACATTTTGTGCTCAGTAAATCTCAGAAGCTGTAATCCTCCTCACAGGCTGTAGTCTAGAATTAACAGTCTTGGAGTAATACAAAACAGTGGCTGATAACTCTCTTGAATCATAAATTATTGGGCACTTCATTAGACTTGAGGTATATGAATGCCATGGTACACTGGAATATCTATGGTTTAATCTACTATAGGATGTAGTTATTGCTTGCTTTGTTGTCAATTGTAGCTCATATGCTAGTCAACCTGAAATGAGTCCATCATTGAGTTTCATTTAAGCATGTAAGTCGTTTCCGAGGAGAGTGTCGTTTTCCAGAATTGCTAACATATACATAATTAGGTTCTCCAAAACCACTCTTGTATCTAGTTGTTCAATATGTAGTTACCACCAATTAGTCCTTTTCGACATGCATAAACTGAGCTAACTTGAAAAGATTACAAGCACCATAGAATGAAATTTGTAGCATAATTTCAAGTGAGATTTAGACAAGTAGAATTCCAATGAAATCACAATAGGACTATTGAACTTAGACAATATGGCCTATACAAATAGAGAGATTTAGAGATGCACATCGAACTTCTAAATCAATTCTATGATTAAGGACCAACTACTTAAGGAAGGATCTTTTTAGCACAGATAACCCATATGTTGCTAAGGCTGGCAATAATAATGTCAAATGCCATCCAATGTTTTAATTTGACACAATCAAGGGATACTTCAGATGTTGCACTATAAGCTAAATTGTTTGTCTCAACTATTTGAGGTCAGCTACACTGCAAATTTTCAGGGCATGGTTATAGTTCTTCTGAGCAGTTTCAGTCTCACCAATTGCAGTGGACGCATTCATGCAAAGCAATCGCAAGTAACTGATAAGAAAAGTAGTGAATTTTACTTCTCAAAGCATGATTATATATTTTTCTGAGCAATTTCAGTCGCACCATTTTCAATGGGCAAATTCATGCACTGAAATCGCAAGTAATTGATAAAGCAATCGTGAACTCTACCAAGAAGCAAAAATCTTCACAAGCAAAGCAAAGGGTTTATTTTGGGGCAAATTAGGAACCCTAATCTCCAGATCTAATGCAAATCCAAACACCCAAGACGATCAGAGCCGTACCGAAGAAGGTGGTCCCGGCGCGCATCTCCTCGCCGAGGATCATGCCGGCGACGGCCGTGGCGGCGAAGGTGGTAGCGTTAGTCACGGGCACGGCGACGGAGATGGGGGCGCCGCCCAGGATGTGGAAGAAGGCGGCGGAGGCCGATAGGTTGATGAAAAACGGGAGGGAGTACTGCCAGGTTAGGAGGAGGTCGATCCACTGAAGGAGGAGGCGGAGGAGCCCTCTTCTGCCGGGAGCGGCGGCGCGCGACTGGGCCTGGAGCTTCCGATCCCAGACGAGGGCCCCACGGCGCATGACGGCGTTGGTGGCGCCCCACACGAGCCCGACGATGACCATCTTCTCCACGTCGCCGGCCATGATTCTCCACCCTGCTCGCCACCTCCAACTCCAGCGAGAGCAACTCCGGCGACCTTGCTTGGATCACGTGCGGTCTTAATTGATATCTTAGCACATATCTTAAAGCAACCACTGACGGTTCATGATTTTCAGAACTGTCGATTCGCTCGGAATTTTTTTAAATATAATTATAAAATTAAAATTCAACAATAGAGAAGATAATGTAGAAATGATAAAATAAATTTTTTATTTATAGAGTTTGTATTACAGTAATATTAATTTTTAAAAATATGATTTTTTTTAAAATTAATACCACATTAAGACAATATCATAGTTTGATGGTTAATTGGGCTTCTAAATCATAATCGGCCCAACGAATTGGGTGAATGGATAATCGGTCTATTGACTTAGTTATGAATCCAAGTGTAGATCCGGATCATGTCTTGAATTTATATTAGACGGTGATGGTGCGCGTTGTGTGTGGAGCGACTGTGCAATATCGATATATCTAAATAGATGAGTTAATTTAAGAATTAATATTTTAAAATAAAAATAAAATATTTTTTGAATTCCTCTTTCCCTTCTTTACACCCTTCTCTTTTCTCCTTTTTTTTAATCTCATCAAATAAGAGTTTTTTCTCCTCTTATTTACCCTCCCCTTCTCTTCCCTCATCTCCTGACTCCTGCTTAGGGGTGAGTATTTGATTAAAATCGAATCAAATTGAACCGAATTAACCAAAATCGAATCGAATCGAATTTTTTTAAACGAACCGAACCGACTGAATTTTTAAATAAAAACCGAACAAACCGAACCGATAAAAGACTTAATAATTTGATTTTTAACCGAAATAATCGAATTGTTTAAATATTATAAAAAATTTATCAGGATTTATAAATTTACTTATTTAAAAATTTAAAAATTATTTTTTTATTTTGATTAATTCCATTAATTCAGTTTATTCGATTTAATCAAATAAGAAATTTTAAAATTGAAACATAACCGAATTATCAATTAAAAAAAAAATAATTAAAATTCTGAAATAATCAAACTAAAATTTTAACTTCAATCAATTTTATTAATTTATTAAATTTAATTGAATTTTTGTTCACCCCTAACTTCTGCTCTTATTTACCCTTCCCTCCTCTTCCTTCATGTCCTCCCAAACAAAACGTAAATCTCATAAGACGAGGATAACTAAAATGGAGTCACAATCAATTCACAAATGAATTGTGAATCTATCCTTCCACGGATTTAGGATTTAGTAAGTGACAACAAAACCCTGACAATTCATGAAAGAAAAAAAACAGAGGCTAAACTAAAAGGCACTTTCAAGTAAAATGCTCGACTAATTTAATCTCAACTATTCATTTACAAATGGCCAAAATTAGAAATTAAATCAAAGCTAAGTTGTTCAACTAGTCAACAAACCTCCAAAGGAAGATAAATTAATACAACTTGAAAATGATTTGGAGACCCTCGCATGAATCTCCTTTATAAAAGATTTGTCCTGAAAGATTAACACATTCATACTTGAATGACTATTCTTAGATTCACACCTTGGGAACTGTTTTCTCAAGCCTCTTGGATTCTTCTTGAGATATCTTGTAAACTGAAGATGATTCTCAATCATCTACTCTTGCCTCAGGAGATTCATGACCGAATCACTAGTTGTTCCATCTGTTCCTCACTTTGATTTGCTGGAGCAAAAGAATGGAAATTATCAAATCGATTACCTCAGAATCAGGATAGAAGCTTTGCCAGTTCATCGACTCCCAAACTTCCATGTGGAACCACATCCAAGAGGATTTCTGGGAGATTGTCCCTTCTCTGGCTCCGCGAGGAACTCCTGCCTTCGCGTTTCCTATTGGAATTTGCAACCACTTCAACCTCCTCAATTTGCTCAATTCCTTGGTCCTTTCCTTGCTCAGCTGCCTGTTGGGTGGCTTTCTTGGTTCTGTGCCTAAAAATAGGCCCGGGCGGAGCGGTCTTGGCAAATTCTACTGAACTTTGGTACACGATATTAGCATCGGAAGATGCATCATCATCCAAGATCAATGCAGAGCCATCATCAACTGCTTGTCTCAGAAGAAAAGTGACTCCCTCTAACCATGGTTTCTGTTCCAGTAAACAATTGTTTTCTTCCATCTCCATCCCAAAATTCACTTCAGTGCTATCGAGTCTGGTGGATGCATCACCACCATCATGCGTCGCTGAACCCACAATAACTGCAGAGTCCTCATCTTCTACAGGATATGATAATTGTTGATTTTCATCTTCACGCAACTCTGCGTGGTATCCAGAACCTGAGGAAGAGGTGTCAAGGAAAGTAGTGTTAGGATCTTGGTGATTCGAAAATCCAGAGGTCGTGTTAGTAATCTTCTCCAAACTGCTAGTTGTCTCTCTTAATAAATCATCAGTGCCTTCTGAGTTGGATATGCACGCAGTCTCCATAACTTCTAGATGTGCATCCAAATCCTCAGCCTTGGTAGATTCACTGATGCTAGGCTCCTCAAAAGGACTCACCGTAGCCCTTACATCGAACATCTCCTTGGAAAATGATGAGTTGTTCGTACCAGATGTAGTTGTAAGGTCAGTACTGCTGAGTTCTGTAGCTTCATTACCATTATCTTTTATTGCTGGAAGTGTAGATTTCCAGTCTTTTCCTCGCCACATGAGTATATGCTCATGTTCAAACGAAAGAAGCACACATGGAACTAGGTCCTGTAAAATCCAGTCAAAGAGAGGAAGTGAAGGTCTTTAGCAACAAAATAACTAAGGAATATATTAAAATTTTGTAGATAGTTAACCTTAAGTTTGGCGCCGATTTTCTTGTAGTCACTTGGGTTCATACCCGTGCAGTTTATACGGACAAGCTCGCATGCTTCAAATGCTTCTCGAACGTGATAAACCAGTTTATTATACACACCATTTTTACCTGTTCCAATAAGCAAATTTGATCTGAGAGTCATGCTATGACATGAACATCTCCAACTTTCTGATCAACTAGAAATAAAAGATATGATTGAGGAACAAAATCATAAAGGAATAACATAACTAGTCCATAAATGGTGTAGGAAGTCATGATCAACAGAAAAGATTGTAGAAAGTCAAACAATAGTTACCAAGTTTACAAATAGGGAGTAGCTGGCGCCCTCGCTTTCGCATCTCTGTTGCTTCTTCCAATGTTAATCCTTCTGGTACACGTTGAACCAGCCGTGGATAGACAGGTGTCACAGGTTTCCAAAGCATAAGAGGAAATCTGGGACGTGTCCTGTAATTGTAATTTCGGCCACGAAACAGAAAGATAACACCGCCTCTACTGTATATAATCTTCCCTCCAGTTTTCTCCTACCAGCATACAACAAGCAATGATATAAAGAAGCTTATCAAGATGACAATATTCAGGAGTTGGCAACATGCTAAGATAGTTGATTCATGCACATTTTTGAATTTGGCAAATAATGGGTCTAGTCGAACAAGTAATTTTTAAACATCTCGTATATATACATCTGAATAAATACAGTTCGTTGAGATAACACTTTGACATTAGCTTTTATATCAATACATCATTGGTTATACTTCTCAGAATATCAACTGAACATAACATTGATCTGGCCAAGCAAGCATCACCAGATCATTTCAGCACTAGACAAGTTCCACTAGAAGGATATCGATATATCATGTTTGATTAAATGAATCATGTGTGACATACACATAGCACTGAGGTGAAGATTTTGTAGGTGATTGGCATGAACCCAATGATTGGTTAGGCTGTTAAGATCGGCATGGGTTGGTTCCTATATTTCAAGGACAGACCAGCTACATTCCAGCATGGTCATGATAATAGTAGTTATAATACATAGCACAGATAACAACATTTGGGATTTCACTGTTTTAAACCTTTTCTTATATCAAGTTTTGAATATTTAATCACACAGAGGAAATTTGTGAAGATTCAAAAACCTTTGGGGATTCATTTATGTTTGAAGTTTCTATTTCAGCCAAATCTTGTCAATTTCATAAATCACACAACAGTTCTTTTGATTCAGGATACCTAACATCTATAGAACATATAGCACCAAACATATTCCAAGCCGATACCACTCAAGATCAAATATAATCTAATAAGAGTCTCCAACATTTACCAAAGTAACATAAAAGATGGAACACAAAATAAACTAATCAATTTTCCACATGTTAAAAGATCAAGTTGGTACAAACCTCCAATTGCTGACGAACATTATCCATATCAACTGTAGACACTCCTAGGCATCTTATTTTGCATACCCTCCGTCTTTTCCAATGAGCATGGATATTGTCCAACATGTTGTGCGTTAAGCCATCTCTTCCTGAAGGTAGTCACAATTATATTACATGAATTTACAAGGTGTATCTTGTGCAAGAAACTGTGTGAATGCTGCATAACTAGAAAAAAACTACTCTAAAACCTGGAAATATCGACCATGGCAAGGAATTCTTTAGATCTTATAAAGCAACTATGCAAAGGGGGATCCTGGTTTGAATTTTCTGATAAGTTTCTATTTTTCATGAAAACAAAGAGTAATAAGTACATCTGATTGGGAATGTTTTAAACCATGATAATCAAGATATAACATGAAATGTTTTGCTCATCAAGGAAAAAAGTGGCATTCAATTATAAGAGAGAATCATTTGTTATGTGGCAATAACCACAGTCAGTTCCATGAAATGCAAGCAAAAGTTGTTTGTAAAGATAGACACTCTATACAATGCGAAGGAAGTTCAAACTGATAGTTCCAGATAGACTCTAACAATGAGACGTTCGCATAACTAAAATTCTATTAGTTTAGCCTTGATATCAATAGCAAATTATCGACAGATTATGATTCAGAGAAGATAAATCTATGAAACATACCCATATTCAACTGTCTCCTAGTCTTCATGCACCCTTTGATAAGGTCCTTGACCTCTTCCTCCGTCAGAGGCTCTCCCAATATCTCTTCCCTTGAAGCAGCATGGTACTTTGGACCCGACCCAGCCACAAATGGTCCAGGTGATTGTATTGACTTCACTCCTTTCTTCCCCGGCGGCGGGAGATGGAACGAGTCAAACTCCGGCAGCTTCTTCTTACTCGGTGGGAGCGGAGCTCGCCCTGTCCACGGCCTTGGTGTGGTGGTTGGACCAAACGGCAAGAACGGAGCTTCCCTCAGAGCCAAAGGTTTCACCTTTGGAGTCTCCGTGTAGCTGTATTGGAACTCGAATGGCGCACCTCCTATCCGATAAGCAATCCCGTTCTCTCCCACCGTAATCCCCGATTCGCCGTCAACCTGAGGCGGGATCCTCGCTCTATACGTCCGGCGGAAGGCAGGGTGACGTGCGTCCCTGGAGTTAACCGGGGGCTTGGAGTACTTGGAAGCTCTGCCGGGGATGGAACGTGCAGAGGGGGAGGAAGGGGTGCCGCGGGACCTGAAATCTGCAGGAGATTGATGAGGGAAGTCCAATCCCCCATCTTCGTCGTCGGCGTCCTCGGCGATCCTGGAGGCAGACTGGTGGCGGCGGTTGCGGCGTATGTCGTCCTCGATCTCCTTTTGCTGGCGGCGACGGCGGACGAAAGGCTCAGCGTTGGCGTTGTTCCAGCGGGAAAAGCGGACCTCACTAGACGACGGCGGTCGGCGAGGGGAAGGGGCGGCGGTGGGGGAGAAGAGTGGGAAGGGGGAAGCGAACTTGAGAGCCATCGCTGAAGCGGAAAGCTCGCCCCATGGAAGGAGTTATCTTCGTGAGTATTTTATGGAAAAGTGCCCTTTATTTTTGTATTTACCAAAAGGCACTTCTATAATCATTAGGGCTGAAAATCTTTTGTTGTTGTCAAAAATAAGCAACATCTTATTTTTCATTTAAAAGACACTCTTATTCTAATAATTATAGTCAAAATTAATATAAATATTGAAGCAATTTAAGAGCAATATTAGAGTAATTTTAACTCAGTTAAAATAAGAGGATTTTAATTTAAAAAATACTAATACTAATCTCGATATTTATTTTAATAATAATTAAAAAGATTAGGTTAAAAGTCAAAAGATATTTTTTTATTGAATTGTCAAGAATGCACTTTATATTAATTTTTTATTAAAAATATATTATAATAAAATGATATAATTATCTTTCACTATTATACTTATTATTATCATGTCTATATTTTCAATCTAAATCGAATACGTTATAGTAGCTATATAGTTGTGAACAATTTTGTAGTTAACAACATAATTTCGTAGTTACTATAACACAAGAAAAAAAATTAAAATTATATAATTATAAATCTCTAAGCGAACTTTTTATTTAATATATTATACGTCATCTAGTTCAACCTGAGTTAAAAGTTATGATTTTTTAAAATTTAAAATTTAACATTCACGTTGTAACAATTACAGTTTCGTAGTTGTTATAATTATATATCAACTATATAGTATTCATGTTATAATATAGTTGTTATCATATGAATTGTTATTAAATATTAAACTAAATTTTGAAATATTATAATTTTTTATTCGGATTGAACCATGCGATGCATAAGATATTACATTGAAGTTAGTTCAGAGATCTACAATTAATCACTAAGTAGAATCCGTGACGATTCGATTTTAAGTTCAAAAAATATCATTTAAAATTTTTTAAAGGTTCATAATGACTTTAGTCTTAAAAAAAAATCATATTGTAGCCGTTATAATTTTATAGTTATTACAACTGTATAACAATTATAGTTTTATAACTGCTATAATATTATAGTAGCTATAAAATCGTAGTTGTATACACAGCATGAATATTAAATTCTAAATTTTAAAAGATCATAACTTTTAATTGTGCGACGTATAAGTTCGTTCAAAAATCTACAATTAATTACTAAGTAGAATCCATGACGATCTGATTTCAAGTTAAAAAATATCATTTAAAGTATTTTTGAAGGTTTGAAATAATTTTAGTCTTAAAAAAATTATATTGTAGCAGTTATAATTTTATAACTATTATAATTTTAACAGATAATTTTATAATATTAACATTCAAATTTTTAAAATTTTAAATTGGATAAATAAATGTATTCGTTTAAACTCTCATTTACGAGAACTTCAAGCTTCGTGCGCGATTGCCTTCAAATAAATAAGAAAAAGCGGACCATTTTTATTTTTTTTATTTTATTTTCCCCTAAGAGCGGAGCGATATTTCCAAATCCAACGCTAGCTCGAGGCGGCAGAACCAGAAAGAAGAGAAATGGAAGGGGAAAATGCCGGCTCCGCCCTACCGCCGCTGCACCCCGCGATCGCTCCTCTCTCGTTTCTTCTGGGGAGGTGGAAGGGTCAGGGCGAAGGCGGATTCCCCACCATCAACTCATTCGCCTACGGCGAAGAGCTTGTCTTCTCCCACTCCGGAAAGGTATCCTCTCTCTCCCCCTTCCCTACCGCAGATCGATCGATTGTGAATAGTGCAGAGTTGCTAACCCTTGTAGCCTGCTCCGTCCCTGCTGCAGCCTGTGATAGCCTATAGCCAGAAGACATGGAAGCTGGCATCGGGTGAGCCAATGCACTCGGAGAGCGGCTACTGGCGCCCAAAACCCGATGGCTCCATCGAAGTGGTCATCGCCCAAAGCACCGGCCTTGTCGAGGTCCAGGTATTACTCTCTTTCGGCCTTCTTTTCAGGTCCACTGCATAGTTTCCTCGAGTTCCATGATCAGAGATTGAAGTGAATCCCTAGTATTTATTGATCTGTTCAAACCTCTCAAGGAATACACAAAACGAATTTTTTAAAACTTTTAACGTATCATTTTGGTTTTGTGAAGCTGAACTATCATTGTTTTAGGATAAAAAATGGTGGATTAGGGATTAAATCCACCACTTACTTTATTAGGTTACAATTTGAGAAAGCTCCTTTTTGAGTAAATGAAATGGAAGCACCTTACAAAGAACATGTGTAGTAAAGGGATAGAACTAGTGTGAAGGTCTCATATAAGTGCTAGCATAGTTATGCTAGGTTCTATGACTTTGTTGTGGTAGGTTTTACCAATATTTGTTTCTAGTAGGTAGGTGTTACACTTTACTAGGTGTTAGAATTGGTTTATGAGAGGTGCTACCTCTTATTATGATAGGTGCTACTCTCTAGTTAGCTCAAGCGCTACCATTTTCTTATTCGCGACAAATAGGTGCTACCCTTTGGTTAACATTGGTGTTAGACATCTATTGTTGTAGGTTCATTTTGTTATGTTAGGTGTCATATTAGGTAGATGCTTCCCTTAAGTTATATTAGGTGCTACACTTTTAGTTATGTTATCCTTTTATTATAATAGTTGGTACCATTTTTTTGTTTTCAGTAGGTTGGTGCTATCATTTAGTTAATAATTGCTACCCTTAAGTGCTTTGAGATCGAACCAACATGTGTTGGAAGAAGAAGAGTCGTTTCCCAAGCCTTTGATGCGCAAGTTAAATGAAAAAGGATGAATGCCTAGCTGTTTTCACCTTATCTTTGATGGGGTTATGGAAAGTGGCACAACCCAATGAACATCAGAACGCAAGTAAGTTGCACAGTTTAGGCCTCAAAATATTTATCATTATAAAAATATTTTAATCAATTAGCCAGGTCGCAATTTGTGTGGGTATTTTGGTAATGGGAAATTGAAGGAACATGATCAGTTGTCTCTTCCATTTGACTCGAGCTGAATCAAAACTGTGGAAGTGAGGGGTTTCTCATACATCCAATTTTCCATCTTATTACATATTTTGTATCATCTATCCATCCAGTTCCGATCCAAATAAATATGGCCTAAAGATTCATTGACATAAAGTCACACTTAATGTAGTACTTAAACTCATATATTAGTAAGCAAACGGATCTAAAATTATTCTATCACCTAATGAAATTTCAATAGTATAACTTATGCCCATCTAATATAATAGTATAATACAAGATAATTATCTGAGAGTATGAATATAACTGTTGCTACAATTAGTGCTAGAATACTGTGAACTTAAATGATAAGATCATCATTATTTGCAAGCATGCAAATACAGCTCCTTGGAAGAACATTGTCTTCTCATCTTCTTTTGTCCTCACAATAATGATGGAAGAAAAAAAAGGTTGAGTTCAAATGTGAAACCTATGGAGGGCCCTCCAAAGGATTTCCTATGGAGGACCTCTTTACAGTCGTCCGAACTGGGCAGTTGGGATTCAATCTGCCTGGATCAAGCGGTTGTAAAGGGCTCCTCTATAGCAAATTCTTTAAACTCCTTCATGGGATTCACATTCGCTTCTCTGAAAATACCAAATTATCAGATCATGTTAATCACCTTTTTTTCTTGTTACCTATAATTCTCAATGGCCTTTGCTATGGGCATCTGTGTGATTCATGATTTTGCAGAAGGGCACATACGATACTGAAAGCAAGGCCATAACACTTCAAAGTGAACTTGTTGGTAATGCTTCCAAGGTACTAATACTATGCGGTATTCAGTTACAATTCATTTTTACGTTGTTTCTTTACTCGTTCTCCTCTAACTCTTGTTTTTGTATGGTAAGTATTTATGTCAACTTTACATGCACATAGTTGCCTAGCTTCACAAATAATTTAGCTTTCTTTCCTTTAATCTTGTTGAAACAATAGGACCATCCCTGTTTAGCTAACTTTTATGGTTGGTCCAGTTTGAAAGCTGCGACCCGAGGGGATGAGTACTTCAATCTCCTGGGGGAGTTTTGAAAATACAGTAGCAAGATCTAGGGAGAGAACCTAGACTTGTGTATCATAGTAACCATAGTTATCAAAGGCAAACTAGAAATCGAATGGGATGAATTCTAGGTCATTCATTTAGTGGTTGGACCAGTTGATTCGAACATTGAGATGACTAAGTCCATGGTCAGTAGGTCACTCAGCTAAACTGCATTTGATAAGTCAAAAATTCATAAACCATGATAACTAAAAAATTCACCTACTCTTCCAATTTCCAAATGATTGGTGGTTGAACCAGTTCATTTTTTTCTTTTCTTTTCTTACTTGGAAATTGACTCGGAGAGCAATCCGATTCTAACTTGTTCGAGTTCGAACATTAGGTCAGTTCAGTTTTTGTCTATGATGGTAACAAACCTTTGGTATCCACCAGGTGAAGGAGATTACAAGAGTGTTTAAGGAGGTTGATGGTGAACTTTCGTATGTTGTTCAAATGGCTACCATGATGACTAGTCTTCAACCACACTTGAAGGCTTTGCTCAAGAAGATTTGACAACGTAAACCAACTCCTTTAGAGTGTAATAAAATGAATGATCTGGTCTCATCTTTGGACTTAACACTCTTTGAATTTAGGCAATTAATATGGGATGATGTTTCTGTACAATAATATATTTCTCATTAATCCGTAAACTGAGTGATTATGTTTAATTAAAAATCCAATGAGACAGAATAATACAAACTTCTATTAACAACCATAATGCAATGCAAGATGCAGACTAGAAATTAAAATTCGAAAAATCTTTATTATTCCTATTATATTTTACATTTTCTTCATTGAGAAATCATTATTATTATTTGGAGACTAGACACTTGTAACAATTTATATATAGAAAAGATCTCTGACTTTGCTCCTTCTTCCTTCAATATTGACAAAACAAAAGAAAATTCCTCCTTCCTGGCCACTCTTCTTCTTCTTTCTTCCTCACTCATCATCTTTCTAGACTTGTTTGGGTTCCTTTGTTATTATATTTCTCTCCGTGCAGTATCTTCCTCCATCAAATACATCTTCAATCAATTTGCAGTCACCATGGTCCCTTCCCATTCCCTTTCTCACATTGTTTGCAGATTTATCATCTATTGCATCTTCTTCATCCAAAAGCATCACTTCTTCATTCATCGAAGAAACTCGCATTTCATCAGAGCTTTCCTGCCCCAGAAAAGCTCCTTCTTCATGTTTTGCATATGGCTATTGCCCTAGCTTCTTGTTCTTCTGAAGATTTTGATGCCGTTTCTCCAACGAGCTTTTCGCAATCTTTAGTCTAGCTTGTGCAAATTCCATGGCTTTTACGAGAGCATCCGATGCCTCGGCACCAGACATAACATTGACCTGCAAATTGATAAAACCAGCAGTGAGCCTTGATGAGTCTCATCCTCATGGTTAACATGGAAGGTTTTTCAAATAGAAATGGGTTTGAACATGCTTACTTCCTCAAATGTAAGTGGCACTTGTGTGGGTTGTCGTCGAAGACCGACACTAGACACAGTCATATCGGTAGTATCAGAGGACGACAGATCCCCACTTAATGTGAAACTACTAGACGAACATGAAGAATAGCTTGCGGTTGCGCTATTGTTTTCGACGACAGAATGCTTACTGATGGAGTGTTTCTGATCTGCTTTTGAGTAATTCTCTGAGGTCTTTGAAGTAGTAGAAGAGGATGTCGGTGACTTCTGTTGGCGTTTCACGTTACGCATACGATCATTCGAAGTCGTATGCGAACCGTCTGCAGTTCCGCCGGTCACAAGACTTGATGTGGAAGCAGTGTGAAGTTGAGTTACATGTATTCTTTCACTTGAAATGCCCTCTCTGATTCCTTGTCCAGCCTTACTATACGACACATTGGGTTGTGTAGAGAGGTTATCGACAATGGAGTTCGATGACGATGAGTCACCTTCTTCATAAGCCATTGTCATATGATTCCCATGAAACTGTGAAGGGGAGAAGATTTTGAAGTCTAGCATTGTCTGATGGCTGCTAGTTGATTCCTCAGTGGTTTTTCTGATAAACAAAAATAAGGAGACAACATGACTATTGAGATAGTATTAATATATACAAAGACGACTAATAAAATCTATAATTAAAACAGTTGAATTCATTACTATTAAAGACATAGACTAAAGAAAACTTTAAAACAATTGAATCTATTTGAAGCACAATGTATGTAATTAACTTGAGTTTAATAGGATTTAATTTAATTGATTTGAATATTAGTAGTGATATAACTATGCTTGTATATGAAGCTCAAGAGAGGAACAAGTTTCATCTAACCTATCAATCATACTTTAAATAGTTAGGATGAAGAAGATCCTTAGTGCAAATGAAGATTACTTGGAAGAAGTAAATTGATATATATATATATAGTTTTAATATCCTGCTTGCTTTATAATTCGTGATAATAAGTGATAGAAGAGCGTTCGAAAGTGTTCTTGGATGTTTGAAATAGTAACAATATAATTTTTTATTTTTTATTTATTTATTTTTACTTATGATAAAATCATTTAAAATTTTCCCTTTAGGATTTAGGGATTGAGTTATAATATTTAGCATAAAAAAATTTAATTGCACACAAAGTATGTCGGGTTGTTATCTCGCACTTTTTATCCGACACACTCCATGAGCAACTAAAATTTTTTATTTTAAAATTTTTTTGTGCTTAATATTATAACTCAATCTCTAAACTCTAAAAGAAAAATCTTAAATGATTTATTTGTAAGCCAAAAAAAATAAAATAAATAATTATATTGTTACTATTTTGGACGTCTTGAATCTTCTGTCGCAGACGAGTCGCGCATTATAAGACGCGTAGGATATAAAAACTATATATATAATAATTAAATTTTATCTCACTCAATTATATAGATTTTTGTATGTCATTCTATCACTATATCATTATATATATTTAAATAAATTTTATCATTATTAATTAAATCTTCTTGATCTTTTTCTTTTTATGTATGTATTTATTATAATTTTATAAAATAGGCAGTCTAATACATGAAATTCCTGGCAATATAGAATTTCGGATCTCAAGGAAAAGTCTATCATACACAGGTCTTATCCTATGATACATATTCTTATCCTATTTTATCTTTGCCTTAGGATTCCCTTCATTTATTATAATTTCATATCTTACGAGAAATATTAAAGAAAATTTAATTAACTTAGCATTGTCATTCTAGTGAGGTGATAAGTTCATGATGCTGCCGACAACTCCAAACCAAAACAATGTTCTTCAAAGACCACGAAACCAGTAGTCTGTGCAATCCAATTCGATACCTCGCTTGCCCTAAAAGGTCAAAGAACAATGCCATCCAATTTCTCACCCAATTCCCTTCCACCAAGGAACCAACAGGGCCTAATCCTCTAGGATGGCACACAGAACTACACTTGCAAAGCAAAAAATCTCATCTAAGAATGGAAATCGACTCCAGAATCACACCAAAATGAGACTTTTCTGGGAATCGACTCAACAGCCTACATCAATCACAAACGCTTAAGAAAGGGAGGATGGACACACCTTGCCCTTGGATCCGAAGAAGAGGCCTCTTCTGGTTCAGCAAACAACTCGCCGTACGAAGCGCCGAAGACCTCGGAGTAGGCGAGGGTTCCGGGAGGGGCGTCGTCGAGGCCGTCGAAGGCGGACGGGAGGTCGAGGAAGGGGATGGAGCACGAACCTTCGAGATCGCCGAATACCTTGGCGTAGTCGCCGAAGCGAGCGGCGACGGCGGTGGACGCCGACGGCACTCCTTCGCTGACGAGAGATTCCCGCGAAACGGCGGAGCCTCCGCCGCCGGAGCTCCCGGATTCCTCCATTGGACGCGAAGCGATCGAGGGCGAGGGAGTCGTTTCCTCGTAGTCTTCGCTTCCTCGATCAATTCGACTCTTTCGTGCTCAACGAGGGAAGAGAATAAAAGCGAATTTAATAATAAACAGAATGCGGAAAGGACACATCTACCTCCCTTATAAATAATAAATATCCTGTTTCACATGATTACTATTTTATTTTTTTTAATTTTAAGGTTCTGATTATAAAAATAAATTATTATTATTATTCTATCATAATCTCTTTGGTTTGTGGCTTAACTAATTATTTAGCTTGTAGGCGAAGTTAAATATTTTGCAAGTAAAGTGTAAAATTTCATTGAAATTCCAAAAGATGCCCTTTTTTATTTATTATCAAAATAAAATTTGACTTATTGCAAGTGGTAAGCATGGAAATGCATGTTATGGAGTTTCGGATTTGAGTCCTCTTAGCAATATGTACTTGTTGATTGAGATGTTGTTTCAATAGTAGGCTCTTATCAACATAGTGGTACCGTGCCTTCAAAAAATCCTTTTGGGGTTTTTTTTTTTTACTATGAAACCGTTTTGGCGGTAGAATCGATCACTATAAAGAATTTATTCAAGACACTTTTTAATTAAGACACTTTTTATTCAAAACACTTTTTAATTATTGCAAGTAAAGTGTAAAATTTCATTGAAATTTCAAAAGATATTTTTTTTTCATTTATTATCAAAATAACATCTTCCCAATCTATTTTTATTTTCAATGATATTATAAAGATCATATTTAAAATATCTTTATTTTCAA
Source organism: Curcuma longa (assembly GCF_044706935.1). Classification (NCBI taxonomy): domain Eukaryota; kingdom Viridiplantae; phylum Streptophyta; class Magnoliopsida; order Zingiberales; family Zingiberaceae; genus Curcuma; species Curcuma longa. Next base: position 7,034,305 of record NC_133867.1, on the reverse strand, counting down.
TGATATTATAGTTATATTAATTATGATCTCTTAATTATTATATAATTATAGTAGTTATAAATTTATAATTGTTACAATTATATAATTATAGCAATTACTATTTGTATAGTAGTATAACTGTTATAATATAATATTGACTATTATATAATAATTATGATTTCATAGTTATTATAATAATATTGATAAAAAGATATTTTTGAAAATAAAAATATACTGAGGTGGGATGGAGGTTACTATAAGGGCATCTCCAATAGGAGGTATTTGATGGAGATATTTGAAGAAATATCCCCTACTATCAAATATTCCCTATTGAAGGGGATATTTATGAGGAGATTTGAAATCATCAGGCAAAAAGTTTTATCCGTTAATTTTTAATTATTTTATTATAAAAAATAATATAATAGGTGAGATAGAGATAATAGGTGGGATCTATAAATATTTGATTTGTGGTATATTTGATTGTGAAAGTTGGGATATTTGAAGTAAGAAATATTTGATTGATGATGTGGATGTGGAGATCATAAATATTTGGATGAAATATCCGATAGCGTGGATGCCCTAATAATATTAAAAAAAATATTTTTGAAAGTAAAAGTGTGCTGAGTGGGATGGAGCGTTGTTTGAGGATTAATTAATGGACTTCGAGTTGAACTATGTTATTTTTCCAAAGGATTTTGTGGAGCATGAGAGAATAATAAGAACATCAAACAAAAATGTCACAATTTGTGTGTGTCTATGGGAAAATACAAGTGACCTACTTGTTACTAATAGTGATAGCAATTGAGTGATTGAGGATGGTGGAGTTTGGTAGTTAATCGCCTTCAAATCATTGTTCTTTTGGAAAAATATGGCCCAACTACTTTTTTATTTTTGTTTTTGTTATTGTTTTATATTTAGGGTTGAGCTAAACCGTCAATTTTACATAAAATATTTTTGCGAAAAGAAATTGAAATTTTTTTTTTTTTTTTTGACATAAACAAGCACTTCTTCATTTGATGGATAGCGCGGGGAATATATTTTCTCATCCCCGTGAGAGGGGAACTTGCAAATCATGATGTAGTAGACGAGATTACCCAATTGACGATAAACTTTACTCTTAGTTCAATTATCCAATTCTCTTCTACAAAAGATAAAATCCGTCACCTTAACGGTCCTATACGGTCGGTCTCACAACCATCTATGAGGAAGTAAATCGAGAAACTGCAATTGGTCACGACGGAGGAGGGTATTACTTGATTTCGTCGAGATTCGAACCCTTGTCATGTTCTGCAAATCTGTTTCATCGTAACCAACTCAGTTATGTCCCAGGAGCAAATCAGCCAATTCTCAAATCATAGGGTCCCGAAATCAATCTCTAACTTTAAACCCTAAACCATCGATATAAATTACAATGTTAATCGATTGAATTAATCGATTTTATATTAGTTCAATTTGTTTAATTGTATTTCAATTTTTTATGATGCATTATCAATCAGTTTGATTCGGTCAGTCCTATTTGCATTTTTATTTTAAACAAGAGAACAGAAAGCATGAACAAACTGCCAATTAGATGGAACTTGAGATTAGAGACCATGCAACCACATGAACCGGCATCACTGAATAATCAAGGCAAATCTTTTTTTATATATAAAGATCATGAGAGCATATCTTAACAAAATCTTATCATTTTTTATATATAATTTAAATATCCAGATCCTTGAAATTGCTATGTTGCGCGACCCGTGCTGCACGACCTATGTGCGACACCTGCGATTCACCGTCGCCATGCCGTCCGACTATCGCCGGCCGCTGTCTCGAGCGCGATCGATGCGCCACTCGGCCCCAGCGTCGAATTTCGGCCGGATAGTGTCTGGTGTAATTTGGTCCAGTCGCCCCCATTGCGTCCATTGTCGGTCGGTCAGATTCCAATCGAATCGTGATCGGCCGAGGAAGGACCAGCGTCGAGGAAAGACCGGCGTCCGAGGAACGCCGGTCCTTCCTCGACCGGTCTCCGGCTGCGATTCGGTCAGAATCCGGCCCGATCGCCGTCGACAATGGCTGCGCCACGGTAGTGGCGCGATCGGGCCGGATTCCGACCGAATCGTGGCCGGAGACCGGCCGAGGAAGGATCAACGTGCGACGTTGGCCCTTCCTCGATCGGTCTCCGATCGCGATTCGGCCGGAATCCGACTCGATCGCTGTCGACAGTGACCGCGCAGTGGGGATGGCTGTTTCCGACCAAATTACGTCGAATTCCGACCACTATCCGGTCGGAATCCGATGCCGGGCGGAGCGCCGGCGAACTACGCGTCGATCGCGCTCAAGGGAGAGGCCGACGGTGGCCGGACGGCATAGCGAGGACGGCAATAGCAGCGATGGATCGCGGATGTGGCATAGCATAGCATTTCTCTCCAGATCCTTACCTGTCCAAACACATCATGATGTGTATAACAATCAAAAGCCAAAGCAAATCGAAAATGATGAATTGCTGTTAAATTGTTGGAATAATTTGAAGATCATGGAGACGAAAACTTTTTAGGCAGATTGATTTTCCAAAGGAGCAAAGTGAAACCGTATTCCTCTTCAATCCACACGAGTAAAACACGCAACAACAATGGCAATCACTTTGTTCTTGCAGATGAACTCTGAAGATTAGATGCTGATGATAGAGGGAACGACGAAGGTCTGCACAATCGGTCAATTTGAGTCCTTGTGATCTGCGAGAGGAAAGGCGTCGATGATTTCGACTGGGTAGCAGTCGATGCAGCCCTCCCATGGAGAATCCGGCGAGGGCTCGACATGCCGGAGCGCCTGCCAGACGGCGCTGTTGCACTTGAAGCCGCTGCCGAAGGCGATCTGCCAGAGGCGGTGGCCCTTTCGCATCCGGCCCTTCGCCTCTGTGTAGGAGAGCTCGTACCATATGGAGCTGGAGGAGGTGTTGCCGAAGCGGTGGAGCGCCATCCGGGAAGCCTCGACGTGGGCGGGGCGGAGATGGAGGTTCTTCTCCAGCTCGTCGATCACGGCGCGGCCGCCGGCGTGGATGCAGAAGTGGTCGAAGGCGAGCTTGAAGTCCGGGGTGTAAGGCTTCAACTTCGCGGCGAATAGTTTCTTGGCGAGGAGGGTGGCGAAGAAGAGGAGCTGCTCGCTGACGGGGAGGACGAGGGGGGCGAGGGTGGTGATGTTGACCTTGAGCGCCTCGCCGGCGATGGCCATGAGGTCCTTGGACAGCGAGACGCCGACGATGCCGGCCTCGTCCTGCTCCTGGTACACGCAGCGGAAGGCCTTGTCGTCGGCGCCGCGGTGGGTGCGGACGACGTGCAAGAGCTTGTACTTGGCGCGCCGGCGGTCGGCGGAGTGGTTGGAGAGCAGCACCGCGGCGGCGCCGACGCGGAAGAGGCAGTTGGGGATCAGCATCGACTTGCGGTTGCCGAAGTACCAGTTCTGGGTGATGTTCTCGGTGCTGACCACCACCGCGTAGGTGGCGCGGTGGACCTGGAGGAGGTCGCGCGCGAGGTCGACGGCGATGACGCCAGCGCTGCAGCCCATGCCGGCGAGGTTGAAGCTCCTGACGTTGCTGCGGAGCTTGTAGCGGTTGACGATCATGGCGGAGAGCGACGGGGTCGGGTTGAAGAGGCCGCAGTTGACGACGAGAACCCCGACGTCCCTGATCTTCACGCCGGTGTTCCGGAAGAGCGAATCGAGCGCACCGAACATGGCCTGCTCGGCCTCCTCGCGGGCGGCGGCCATGGAGGGCCGAGGCGGCGAGTAGTGCAGCGCGATGGGCAAGCAAGTATCTTGCCCGAGGCCGGAGCGCTCCAGGATCCGCCGCTGGAACTCGAGCACCGACTCGTCGAACCTTCCGCAGAGCTGCGAGCGCTGCACGAACCACCGGAACGACGCCTTCAGCTCGGGCGGCGGCCGGTGGCAGGCGAAATCGACGAGGTAGACCGGGCGGGGGCGGGTCATGACGTAGACGGCGGTGCCGAAGACGAGGAACGCGGAGCACGCCAGCCCGCTCACGAGGTTGTACTTGAGGTGGAGCCAGAGGCGGCGGAGCTCGTCGAGGTCGGTCCGCGCCGCCTCCAGCAGGATCGCCGCCATCAGCGGGACCAGCAACAGGGTAAGCAAGTGGGTGACCAAGTAATGGTACTTTTCACATACTTGAGATTGACGCTCTGCAAGAAATCCGCCCGCCGCTCCCAACGCCGCCGCTCCGCCTCCATCCCCGTTCCTTCCGCCAAGATCTAACACCAGAAATACAGCGCAAAAGGGAAATTTTGTTCCCTGGCTACTCGATCTCCGGTCAAAAAGCTTCCTTTTTGAAATCGGGAATGAGAAGGAGTGGTCACAGAAGATCCAATCCGAAGCTCAGGGGAAGCTTAAATAGGAAAAAAAATACAGTGAAAATAAGATTTGGGGGAACAGGAAGGAACCCTAGCACGCGATCGCCATCCATCCAGTGATCCAGATAACGTCATGAATAGGGCAGGCAAGGGGCGCGTTGGTTCTTAGAGCTTGAGGGGAGCGTACGCCGGCGCGGTCCGCGTGGGGCGGGGCACGCGAAGCGACGCGCGTCCGTGGCGGTGGGGATGGTGGTAGGTGTTTTCCGGGGCGAGCGGAGCAGAAGCTCAGTCCCTGCTCTGCTCCGCTCGCAGCAATGGGCACAAGGCTGCGGAGACCCACCGCCTCCGCCTCCGCTGCGAAAGTCAGAATAATTCATGGAGACTCCGCCGCGGCCGGGCCGCCGCCGCCGCCGCCCGCGGTGGCGTTTGCGGAGTCGCTCCTTGTTCCCCAGCTATTTATTTAGATAAACTATTTTGTTTATTTGGAAAATTTATTAATCTAACTTAAATAGAATTAATTGTTTTAAATGTACTCATATAATATAATATTTATTGGAGGAGAAATTAAAATTATAAAATATTTTATTGTTTAAGCCCTAATACAATTCGGAACTAGTAATTATCCCAAAATTTTTTTAATTGTTTTATAATTATAAACTAAATCACTTTATTTGGACTTTCCTTATTTTTTTATTATCATAAAATACTATATATTAAAAAATTAAAATGATATAGTATCTTTTTATTAAATCTATTAATTCGAATTTGACTTCGAATCTCGATTTAATCAAAAATTTAATTATTTTAATTTTTGATTGATTTTAATTGATATTTTATTCATTTAATTTATTTGAATTTTTTAATTAAAGTTTAATCAGTATGATTAAAAAAAATTAATTTATTCAATTTCGATTTAAACAGTTCGATAAAATTTTTAGATAAAAGGGAGTGTTGATGTCACAGAGACATCTCGTGATTAAGATTTAAAATATTATTTTTATAATTTTATAGAATATTTTTTATAAAGATTAATTATATTAATTAATAAATGACATATATCATAAAAATTTGTCCAAGTTTAACTATGTTTGTCCATAGTCCATCAAATTTGTAATCGCTGGGGTGACATAGTCCATCAAATTTGTACAAATAATTGTCTATAAAATGTGTTACTAAAATTTCAAAAAATTATGGTTAAAGAAATTGGTGAAATGATGAATAATGATAATTTAAACATTAAAATTTATTCATTGAAATAAGTCACTTTTTTTAATTTTATTTATATTATTTTTACTATCATACAAATTATCTCTAATATATTAAAAATGCATGACAATATAAGTTCTAGCCATATAAGCTATACTTGTAATTGTATGAATAAATTACAAAACTCACCTAAGATAAATCCAAGCAAAGAATCGCATATGAACCAACATATCAAATTACAAAACTCACTTAAGATAAATCAAAGCAACAAATCGCATATGAAACAACATATCGATAAGAAATTTGTCAAACCGTATGGAACAACTTTCCTGTTTAGGTTCATAGGCATAGTGAGCTAGACCAAGAAAAAAGGGCACAAAACAACATTAACAAGAAGCACTAAACCATCACTGAAGTCTCTTCATGAGTTTCTCCACCATGATCTTTTGCTGCGTGCCACTCAAAAACTCTGAATTCATGATTGCGTTCGACACCAGAATGACTGTCGATGGGGAGGCAGCGTTTACCTGCGGTTCAGCGACAATTGTCGATAAATTAACGGGAACGAACAATTCGAGAATCGAGAGTGTAAAACATGAAAACGGTGAGGGTGTAGTACCCAGACACGGCCGTTTATACCAATGGCAATTTCATAGGACAAACTCTTCCCGAGAGCTTCAAGAACCGGGCAGGGTGGAGAACTTAGCAACCTGATAAGGGAGAAAGATGATATACAACCTGCGAATAACTGAAACCGCTCGCAACCGAGAAATTCAGGTTTGTGTTTCCTCACATGCGTGCTAAGCCAGTCGAGGTTTCGAACATGTAGCCATCTTTGAGTGGGCCAAACTCAGCAGCTTTCCCTGTCTCTGTTTACGGACACCAGCGAGTTGAACATACAAGCAATAGAATGCCGCGAATCAGTAGTTCGCAATCCGAGATGACCGTGATATACAAGTATCAAAGTAAAAGAGAGTATACCATCCATGCAAGAAAGTTCAGGATTCATGGTGTTGTTAGCTTTGACCACTCTGACATATAGTAGAGTACCAATCTGCACCAATACCTCAAACTCTTTAAGCCAAGCATGTATTTTCAACATAAATTTCGTTATCGAGAGCATGAACAGTTAGCATTAAAATATTAAAAAATAATTATATTGGCACCTAAAGTATTTATCATTTGCAATGAAATATAATTGTCGATCTGGTTTAACCCAAATTGATATAAGTGGAGATTTTTTGTGTTACTAGACAGCATATGTCATGTGTGAACATATGTGGTCGCTATGCGGGCCCTTTCAAAATCCACCTAGGCCGCACATGCGGCTCAAACGGGGGACCCTTTAACGTCATACCACCAATTGTACAACTTGAAATGAGAGAGGAAAAAAAGAAGATTAAGGATCAGAAATTTCATCTATAAAGAGTTTATATTAAAATCATTGTCGACTATATTGACATTGATGTTCGGAATCAAAATTAGCCAAAAAGAACAAAATTGAAGGGTTATGTACCTCAAACTTGGGTATGTTTCTTCGAGTTCCACCCTCAAATGCGAGAACAGGAAGCAAACCCAGCATAGGAGCTTTTATGTCAACCAAAAAGTTCTGAAAAATGATCATATTGCTAAAGAATTGAACTACTGCATAACCAAACACATTATTTGATAGCATAATTTACATTTGCCTAATAAGTTCGAGTGATGCACGAAAAAAAAAGCTTGGCTGATGCCTCTTATTCATCAAATAAAAGGCTCTGTAAGCCTCCGCCTCTCTTACCTTGAGAGAAAATTTGAAATTGCAAAGAAAAATTTTTGTTTAACCATAAAGTAACTTTACAGTCATAGGGACAAAGTATATCAAATATTCAGTGAGCTATTTGAAATGTTCCGCCAGTGAGATAGCTATTGATTATTTAGAGTATTCATCAGAATCTAGAACGAAAAGATTTTAACATTACCACAAAGAAAACCTATGAATTCTGCATATGGAAAAAGGTGCAAATTTTGCATTATACTTACATCAAATTTAGAATCCACCACAATGCCGAGAACTGTATCTTCCACACAAGGCACATACTGCAACAGTATACTACAATATTTAGGCAGGCTCGACAGAGAACGACAAAAGGTAAGTTCAAAACTCATTCACAACATAAATACATATGGACAATTGGTGCATTAATTGCAAATAATAAATCTACAAATGCAATACATCTCTCACATAAAATTAGACCAACTCCTTTCAAAGACTAGCATTAAGAAACAGAGTTACGCACCATTATCCATCAGAGACTAGTTTTATCATCAAAAAATAATGCTGTTAAGACACATTGACTTATTACCCACCAATTAGAAAATATAGACAAAAAAAATCTACTCACCCTTTTGTGAGAGCTTTCAACCCAATACTTATTGGGCTTTGAAATTCTCAACTTCCCAGCCTTCATGACCGATATTGTATCACCATCCTGTATGTCAGATCAAAAAAAGAGATTTTTTTTTTTACTTTATAAGATGGAGAAGAACCAATAACATAAAAGACAAAACAAAAGACAAAATTCAAAATTGCAAAGAAAATAATAGCACCTGACGCAGCCCTGCCCCCAATTTGATGGTCTGGTTAGCCATTACGGTAAGATCCAAAACATGGTCGCCTGGAACCTGAGAACCCTGGTATTAGCAATAGGTGGACTACAAAGAAAGAGAAAGGCAAATGCAAGAAGAATCTAATGAAAAACATACGACGACTCTATCGACAAAGCTTGTTGATGCAGAATCTGATGGCATTGCATTCATCTGGCTGATGGTTACTTGGGGTTATAGTGATAAGGAGAGAGAAGAACAAGGCAAGAAGCACTTTAGTAGGTGATCGTTTGTCGACCTTGTCGTCAGAGTGGTAGTTCAATTAGGGCAATTTCACTTGGCTCGAAGCAAATGCCTATAAATGAGAAAGAAATCAGAAATAAATAAATGCATTTTTATCAAAAAAAAAAAAGGGTACTGTTTGTTGGCTGCACTTGTAAAGAAAAAATTGATTTGAGATGACATTAGAACACTTTCCTTGAATAGATAAGTTGGCTGATAGATCTTGGAATGATAGATAAATTAATGAATAAACTATTTTATTCTTATTTTCTACAACGAATGAAATTAAAAAAAATGAATTCGAACATCCATTCTTATTATCATATTTGTCATAAAAACGAATGAAAAATAATTAAACTTTCAATAATTATACAAATTTTAAAATTTATTCAAGTATTTGCAAAAGAAAATGACTCAAAAGTGAGTCTATTAATCAAAGTCACACCTAATCCAATCAAGGGGAGAAGATAAAAAGTAACTAGATGGAGACTTCAAATTTCCCAAGATTAAAGCAAGCAAGAAAGTGTAAACCCAATTGTGGAGATCAACCTAGAAATCAGGTGAGAGGGGATTGCATAAGGAAACTTAGAAATTCATGATCAATATTCAAAGGCAGTTAACACAAAATGAAGCAAATGGAGGAAGGCTACCTACTCACCTGCTAACAAAAGTCAGTTATCTAGAGTTTAAAGCTATCTCTGGTGGATATTCTCTCACACAACCGGTTCTAATTAAAATAAATGACTCGTTGAGAGCTATGATACTGTGATGTTGTTCATTGGGATCTAGTTTAATTTCCGAAGCAGGGATGGGCTCGATAGAAACTATAGATCTGGAAATGCAACGCCTAGTACAAGGTAACTGGATTGTTGAGAACCATGCTACTGTGATGATTTTTTTTTCATTTAGATCTAGTTCAATTGCTAAAGAAGGGATGGGTTAGAAAGGCAATATCTACCTGGGAATGCAAAGCAGTTACATATAGAAAATTGGAGGAAGATACAATACAAACAAGCACAAGTATAACTCCACTCGCTGGTACTCGATAGAGTTGAGTTCTGCGATCAGCATATCCACATGAAAGATGCACCAATAGGAAAAGCAAGCACAAAGTTCCATTGGAGGGAGGTAGAGGGTCACCGACTCGCCTGTGATTCTCTTCGCTGGAGAAGAGGAGAGCCTTTACGTTCGCACAGAGGGAGGGACAGCGCAGCGGGCCAGAAGCAGAAGACGCGGATTCAGAATCCCGGAGCCGACGCAGATCTGCGGTGAGGAGGACGGTAGGGAAGGCCGATTCCTATGGCGTCGCCAGTGGCAGTGTCCGGAGAGGAGGACAAGAGATGGGGAGCAACTTGCAGGGACCTCGCGGCGCAAGAGAAGACCGGCGGCGGCGGCGGCGTCTAGTACGCTACTGACGAGGCGGAGGAAGGGAGGAAAGTGAGCGGCGGTGGCGGCGATCAAGGGTTTTACGAGAAAGGTTTGCCGTTTTGTTTCTCCCAACAGGCTCGGTTTACTTTAGTTTAATCTCCGTTCGATAATTGAAACCATTTATTTATTATTAAAACAAAATCAACCTTCTTCTAATCCTAAATGATTATTCGATTAAAATTGAATTGATGAACCGAATTAATCAAAAATTAAATAAATCAATTTTTTTCAAATCAACCGAACCGACCGAATTTTATAATAAAAATTGAACAAACTGAACCGATATTTTATCAATTAAGAATTAACCAATTTTTTTAAATATTATAAAAATTTTATTAATGAATTAGGGATTTATAAATTTATTTATTTAAAATTTATAAATTATTTTTCTAATTTAATTAATTCGGTTTTACCGAATAAAAAATTTTAAAATCGAAATCGAACCGAATTAATCGATTTTTTTTAAAAAAATAACCGAACTTCCGAAATAACTGAACTGAATTTTTAATTCGATTCGATTTAATCGATTTAACCGAATTTTTACTCACCCCTAATAATCATCAGTACATTGTTATTGTTTGGAAATTATCTTTTCCTTTCTCGACTGAAAAACTAGTTTGCATGAGCTTGACAACATGGAAGCAGAAATGTTAAGAAAAATAGAATATCAGTGTACAACTTTGTCACAAATGTCAAATGACAACTGTACCATAATATAGCAAAGTTTTGCAGATTAAAGTTTAATAAAACACTAGGCAGTTACTGATCTGTAAAGAATTTCTGCATGAACATGATCAATATATTTTTTCCACATGCAACTATTGTAAAGCAGGTCCTTATCAGCTAAAATTAAAAATAAAAACAGTGTAGAACCTGTTACACCTTCATCTTCCAATAAAATGTACGATATCCTAGCATAACATCATACCAAAGTCTGAAACTTTGAGCTTGTTATATATTTCTACAGTAAGCTACTGTAGAACAGTTCGACAACAGTTTGATCACACGTAAAAAGTAACTGGATGAGAAAAAGGAAGTAAAGAAAAAAAATAAAATCTTGGGGCGGACGGGCGCGGCGGGCAAGAGGCGGAGCGTGAGCGTGCGCGGGCGGCGGGCGACGGGCGACGGGCGACGGGCGGCAGGCAAAAGGCGGCGGCTAAGAAATCAAAGAATGGTGCGGCCAAGAAATCAAAGAATGGGGCGGGCGACAACCAAGAAATCAAAGAATGGGGCGGGCGTGCGCGGGCGACGCGGGCAAGAGGCGGAGCGTTTGCGGAGAGAGGCCGGGGCGGGCGTGCGACGAAAGGTAGGCGAGAGGGCAGGCGTGCAGTGGAGAGCGGAAGGGGGCGGGCGTGCGTTGGGGGTCCAGGGGCACGATGCCGTCGTCGTCCTTGATTGCCGCATCGCCGTCGGAGATGGAGAATGCAGCAGCCATAATGAGCACGGCCCCGCAGCCATCAACTTCACCATAGCGCCACCGATCACCTGTCCGTTCGAGCCGGACAGAGAAATCATTAGCGGCGTAGGCGCCGGAGTACCCGGAGGGAGTGCCGCCGCCGCTATCGGCGGGAGTAGCGTGCCGCACAGGGATAGTAACCCGAAGCTTCCCTGTAGAGTGAAGGTGCTCTGACCGTGGGATTGGTGCAACAAGACGCCAGACACGGCGCCGATGGCGAAGGAAGGCCGACGCGGTGACGGCTGACGAAATCTGACAGGTCAGACGATGTCGACGCCGTCTTCAAAAGGGAGGAATCTGAACTTCGGACGACCCGACAGAAACTCGCGGTGACTCGGCCATAGCGAGAGAGACACCAACGAAGCCCCTCCGACGCCGTAATAAAGGGTAGCAGCGTAACGCTGCACCTCGACGTAGGATAGCTAACCTGTGCCGAACCGTCGTGATGTCGTATGACTCACAGCCACCGGAATAAATGACGTGGAGTCTACTAATGAGAGAAAGACACGTGTCAACGCCATTTGACGGAAATCCAACGGCTTATTAAGCTCGAGTCCAACTTGAGTCAACCTTCATCTTTGTTCCTGTTTTTGCTGTGTTTTTCTGTTTTTGTTTTTTATTTTGATTTTTTTATGACTTTGTAGACCTTTTTTTTATTTCTTATATATTATATAATTTTAAAAAAATTTGAAAAAGAAGAAATTATTGAATTCATTAATTTGTTTGTATTACTCTATTTATTTAATTTAAGAAAAAAGAGACAAAAATAAACTCATTCTTTTTTTTTTCCAACGAACTATAAATAGGGGTGAGCAAAAATTCGATTAAACCGAATAAACTAATCAAATCGAACCGAATTTTTAATTCGGTTCGGTTATTTCGAAAGTTCGGTTATTTTTTTTAAAAAATCGGTTAATTCGGTTCGGTTTCGGTTTTAAATTTTCTTATTCGGTTACACCGAATAAACCGAATTAATTAAATTTAAAAAATAATTTATAAAGTTTAAGTAAATAAATGTATAAATCTCTAATTTATTAGTAAAATTTTTATAATATTAAAAAAAATCGGTTAATTAGGTTAATTCGGTCGAAAACCGAATTAACCGATAAAATATCGGTTCGGTTTGTTCATTTTTTTTTATTCGATCGGTTCGGTTGGTTCGAAACGATTTATTCGATTTTCGATTAATTCTTTTTTCGATTCGGTTTTAACCGAATACTCACCCTATCCTAAACCATGGGTGAAAATAATAAAGATGCCCATCTTTAAAAGGAATTTAAAAAAAAATCAAATGTATTGTAATTATTTTGATCAAAATTATTTTAATATTATTGTAATAATTTCTACTTAAAAAAAAAGATAAATCCCAGTCAGTCTCAATATTGTTGTAATAATTTCTACTGAATATTACACATTGAGGTACAAACAAATCGATAATTTTTTTAAAACTATAATATTTTATTTGATTATTTATGAATAATTTATAAGTGGGACTTAATCAAACTATATTTATTTTTTATAATTTTAATATAAATATGTTTAAATTAAAATTCCAATAAGTCAAATTAAATTCAAATTTAAATCATTTTAAATTATAATTCAATTATGTTCAAATCAAAATTAGAACAACTCGAACTCAAATTTCATTTTAATTCGAGCTCAAGCCCTAATCATTTATGTTTTTCAAATTTCTAATTAAATTCAAATATTAGATATATATTTTAAACTTAAACTTAAATATCAATATTTTCATTACCAATTCCATTTCCACTCCTAATCAAAGTTGACATAATTTAACTAAAATTACATGCTATATACTATAACTTTTAACCAAAACTATCACAATCATACTAAAATAATAATATTAAAAAAAAAAAAAGATGAACCATCCCTTTTTATATTTTTAAATGAAATGTTCGTTTAAGAATAATAAAAATAAAAGGAGCCCTTTTAATGTTTTGCACAAGGCTTGGTATCCTTAATGAAGAACACAGTTCAATAGAAGATGATAAATACATAGAGATGTAAAGAATTTGATCACCTGGCTGATGTGAAAAATACAAAATCAGGAGCAACACAGTTCGATAGAAGATAAAAGAACAGCGTAATGCACAAAATTTTCATTACAAGGTCCTAAAGAAAATTTTATTACATACAATTTTATCCTACTCTGCAAAGATTATTTCTAAAATTTAAATTCATAATTTTTAGCTCACACAACAACATTTCACCATTACACCAAAACTCCCCATCACTAGGAGTGAGCAAAAATTCGGTTAAACCGAATAAATCGATCAAACCGAACCGAATTTTTAATTCGATTCGGTTATTTCGAAAGTTCGGTTATTTTTTTTAAAAAAATCGATTAATTCGATTAATTCGGTTCGGTTTCGATTTTAAATTTTCTTATTCGATTAAACTGAATTAACCGAATTAATTAAATAAAAATAATAATTTATAAATTTTAAGTAAATAAATATATAAATCTCTAATTTATTAGTAAATTTTTTATAATATTTAAAAAAATTCGGTTAATTCGGTCGAAAACCGAATTAACCGATAAAATATCGGTTCGATTTGTTCGATTTTTATTGAAAAATTCGGTCGGTTCGATTGGTTCGAAAAAAATCAATTTATTCAATTTTTGATTTATTCGATTCGATTCGATTTTAACCGAATACTCATCCCTACCCATCACACTTCAATACAAGATGATAAATAAATAGAGATGTAAAAAATTTGATCACCTGGCTGATATGAAAACACAAAATTGGGAGCTCACTTGATACGATAATTTGAACGAGACTAAGTTATTAAAAATATACAACAGCCAGATATCAATGTTTAAATATATTACAGTGAAATGTTATCTTGCACAACAATCCGTGAGCACTTAATGTTTTAGGAGTTAAAGTGATTTAAATTTTTAAAAAATAAAAATTTAAAAAAATAATTAATATTAAGTGCTCACGGATTGTTCACAAATGAACATACAGGATAACAAAACACTCTTTATATATACATATTTCATATTGATTTTTTGTTTGCTAAAGACGGAACTCAGAATACAAACTCGTGAGTCTGCTTCTCAACATGGTCATTTTCAAATGCCCAGCCTTGATCGAACACATCTCTCTGCTCGATAGCGGCATCGACGCAAATCGTCTTGTGATGATCAACAGTGAACTGCTCATTGTGGCTCCAGAGCCTTTACACGTTTGAGGCAGTGGCTAACAGAGATCAAGGGCTGAAGGCTCGCCTGCAAACAAATGTTATATCCATCTTGTTAATGTCCTTAAATCAAATTAGGATGTAATAGGATGATTCTGGGATTAGAGGGGTACATGGAGTAAAATGTTAATCAGGAGAAATTAGTGGCTTAATTTAAGTTTAAGTAATGATTGTAGTACCTTGAAATCCTGGACTCTTCGCCATTTCCATCTCCTAAGAAGGAAAATGTGTTCCTCACCCTTGGCAGAAGAAGCATTTCATAGAACCCTGTTCAATCACTGGAGATACACAAACCCGAAAACAAAAATATCCCGCTGTAACGGCTTGTTTAATGATCGGCTTGTTTAATGATGTGTCTGAAAGTAAGGATGGCGTAGGGCTTCATCGACACTCAAGCGATCCTCCTACGAGACAAATAAATTACAGAGGTAAACATGTAAAGGAAAGATACTGACAAAAAACAATAACAGTATCTGTGAAAGCTATCACATGAAGTAGGAAAGATACTATGTAGTTAGTACAATGTTGCACCATTTAGATTTTAGAGGAGGATATCGTATGTAGAAGATTATGGTGTTCGAACAAAGATTTCCCATCAGAGGATACACAAGATCAGCTAAAGAATAGAAGATCAACGAAATGCGAAAAAATTCCACAAATTCCTACTTCATTTAAGAAGTAAACAAAATTCAAGAATAAAAAACAAGAAATGGGCGTCCCAAGTATTAATTCAGAGAAGTCTCTTATAGAGCAACACTTTCTTGAACACATATTTGATGTGTCCTAAATAGGGCTGTAAATGAACCGAACGTTCGTGAACAAGTTTGGTGTTTGATTTGGTAAGAACTTGTTTATGTTCATTCAATACATAGAAGATAGATTAAATAAACAAGTTTGAACAATTCGTTAAACTAAAAGAACAAATTTGAACACATATATGTTCAACTCGTTAATATTCGTGAACCATGTTTGTGAACAATGTTCGTAAACCATGTTCATCAATAAAACTCTAATTAAAATGCTAAATAAACAAAAAAAAACTTTTAAAATGAACTAATAAGTTTATATTATCAAGTTCAATAATCCACCAAACAAGCTTAAATGTAAAACTTTCAAATAATCAAACAAGCTTGAATTGAAAGCTTGATAACATCAAAACCAAGCTCAAGCTCATAAAAAAGAAATCAAGCTAAGATTGAACAATCATTTCAATGACTTGATTCATTTAAGGTTTGACTTGGCTCAGTTACCTTATCAAACAATCTTGAACACTATAAAGCTTTGGCTCAGCTTCACTTGTTTACAACCCTAGTCCTAAAGTCTTGAATTATTAGAAGGAAACATTCTTAAGATTTTCATCCAATTTATGTCATTATACTGAATTGGATCGTGTCGATTGATTACATAAATAAACACACATTTTTTTTGCATGTAAGTTAAGAGGCAAATGACTTACAGGATGCCATACTAACAACTGACGTACTAATCGCAATGCCCAGGCATCTTGAAAGCTGTTGAGAATTTAAAAGCATAAGAGGAATTAATTCTAATTTAATTAGTATTTAGTAACCATAAACATTCGCTGCAGCATATAACTTTAGAGACTGACCCGATTTTAAGAGGATCTCTACTTTTCACTTGAAGAAAAAAAGACTCTTCGGAACACTTCCAAGAGGCAGGCGAGACATCAACCTTGATTAAAGGGAAAAAGATATTATCTTACTAGTGTCATACAAACTTTATTCTCATGATTTTCAATATATATCTACAAATGTATGTCATGGATAAGAATAATAATACCAACTACCAACATCGACGCAAGGAAAGAAACTTTTATCACAATCACATTGCTATTCTAAAAAAATGACAAATAATTTTGGTTGGAATAGCAAAAGAGTGAAAGGAAACACCATCGGGAGGTATATTGGATACGAACAAATGAGAATGATGGTAATACAGGGCTTACATTGTCTTTTCTACCACCATTTGGATAATGATTTGCAGATATTCCAGGAATTAAAATACACATCTCCATGTACGATCTCAATCTGAAACCAAAACATGCAAATAATATATTCAGAACGAATGGTTATGATCATGATCACTCAATTATACTATGCATATTAATGCAGTCAAACATCGATATTTTTTTTCTTTTGTTTGCATTTCAAACATCAGTAGCAATAAATGTAAAAGGTAGAAGGGACCTAGAATGGAGAGATAAAAGAGAGCTGCTATTGCTAAAAAAACCTAGAGAATCGCATCATTCAATCATTAATGTTTCTTTTAATTATATCTTGTAGATCAACTAGTCAACTAATATCTGTTGACTTATGTTGGTTTTACTCAATGGCATTTGCCAAATTTAGGTGTCTGTTGACATTAAGATTTGACGAGAAGTTAAGCAGTGCTGGGATCTTGCTTTGTTACAAAGAGATACTGATCTCAAAAAGTTAATGATTTATCATAAATAAGTTCAAGAATATATGCTGATTATAATATAAAGTGGGTGATATATATTTCCGCAATTAACGCTGACAACTATAGTATAACAGTTATACATTGATTAAAAAGTTGCAAATGATCACAGATCAAGTAAAATGGTAAAATGATAAGAGCAACAAGAACCTTACAGAGGTTAAGATGAAAATAAGCCAAATTATTACTTGAGTTTTGACAAAGAATTTACTTGTAAGCAAGTTCCTTCGTATGATCACTCCAACCTTCAAGATGTTGGTCCAACAGAGCACGGGTGCGGTCATTTATCTCAAACACATGAGGGGATCCTAAAATTAGTTCTAGCATCACAACTCCCACACTCCACATATCATACCTAGAAAGGAAGTAATGTACAATAAAGCAAGTTTATTAGCACTCGTGAAAGAGATGAATGAACAGAAAAACGGTTGAATAGACGTTTCAAAAGAAGAATGACAAATGAAAGGAGAAAACACTTGAATGAAGAATATCCTTAGGATTTTTAATATGAAAATATACAAAGAAGAGAAGAAAGTTGTTAACTTTAGTGTTACGCTTTTTGGCCCCTGAAACCAGCTAGCATTAAGTAAAGCCTCTGGTGGAGTATACTCAAAGGTCTGTTCAGACCTGAAATCCATAAAGGTAAAAGGAGTAAGCAAACCTGATGATATAGAACAACAATAATATTCAATTAAACAAGCGCATGAAATTTTCAGCGATACTTAAACTCTAACAAAGGCTCAAGATTTGCCAATTGATCCAATGCCTAATAAAACATCTAAATCACATCTAAAAATAGACCCCAAAAAAAATACAGCAATGATAAATCAGGAATAGACAGATTGCATCAAAGATGTTACTAGTTATTTCAAGCTACAACCTAAACAACAGAAAAAGGATGATTCTGCCTTATTGCCCAATATAGCAGTCAATAATATTTTTGCAAGTAAGCTATTCTGCTTTAGCATGACCTGTTCACCATTTCTAATAAGCTCTATGGAATTCAGTTTCTGTTCTTGGAAACCTTAGAATGACAGTCATGAAAATGTTCTCTTGAAAGATTTCAAACTTCAAAATATGTTTGTACTATCATGTCAGTGAAGTTTCCTACCTAGTTGGCCCAGATCCATATAGATGCTTCATGGTGAAATCATCCATAGCACTGCCAAAATCAATAATTCGCCTGTAGAATAAAACAGAAAGTAGTCTAAACAAGCATATTCATATAATTGTAAGTAATCAAGTGAGAAAGGAAAAGGAAAGAAAAAAAGAAAGCTAAGACCTAAAGTTGTCTATATTTTAGTAATTATATTAGTAATCACACCTCATCTGGTGCAATAAGCAGCACCTGATGCAGTTCCTTTTCTCTCAAATTGTGGCATGATGAGCATTAATTTGATTGATTGAAGATCAGAAAAGGAATTCATAAGTTTTACTTCAAGAAAGAAAAGAATTGAGCTAACATATGTTTCACTGTTGTCTCTAGCAGAATTAAGAGCTCCAACAGTCTAGCAGTCACATAACCAGTACCACTTATTAATAGATTAAGAAAACAAAATGCAAATTTAAGCACACAATTATTATCAAAATAGTCATCTTTCTGAACCTAGTAGGCATTCTGTTTTCTCAATTATTAAAAAAATTGGATTATGATTGGCCCATCCACCAAATTATCCAGCATCAGTAAATAGAGAACTGAGAGGAAGCCCATAGGTAACTGAAAAAATCTCTTTACATTTTTAGACGATTTCTGTTTTCTCCATTAGGAATTTCCCTTGAGCATTTTCCAGTGTCCACATCTTCAAAGCATACAATCATGTTTTCTGCAAACAAAATAGCACACATTAACTTAACAGTTGCCGGTCAACAATTTATATCAAATATGCAGTAAATATACGATTTAACTAAATCAGGCAACCAATGCAAGTTTTTGAAACCAAATGATTATAAAGAATGAGAGGTAGTTATTGGTTGATGCAGAATTCTATGTCTATCCTAAAAGGGTATCCTCTAACAGAGGCTGCATCATCAGTTGATTTGGAATGACATGAAAAGAAATTGAATGTCATTTATATTTACCAAAAACTAATTTGCTCTCAGTGTCAACATAAAGAAAAAAGTAATTGCATTTTACATGGCAGAAGTAAAATACCACAGGAAAAACTATCAGTATAAGGAAATTAGAAACAAGATTTTATGAGTTTAAGTGTAACTGAAATATAGAGTTAAATGATTGCTGCCTATGAGAATTAAAAATGCATTATAATGGAGTGGAATGATCCTTTACTTGTTGTATATCATAATTACAAAGTTCAAAAGTAGATATAGGAGAGAAATATGAATCTCATGTATTAGGATTAGCAACTAAAACATGCTAGCAAGAAACAAGGTCGTAATATGCATACCAGGCTTAATATCTCTATGAGTAATATTACGATCATGACACGCCTTCAGAGCCAGTAACTAGTCAAATTAAAAAAGAAACATAAAAGACACTAGTCAGGTAAAAAAGGAAACAAACGTGACAAGGCAAAATAAGTATTAAGCAAAACAAGAATTTCCATAGCCAACATGGATGTTCTCTAAGACACTTTGATCCAACAAGTTTTCCTACATTTTAGACAAATAAAAGCATAAAACTAAATGGGATGACAATGAGCAAAAATGTTCCATGCAAAGGACAGCGATGTGCAATATCGCTATGAAGAAATGACCAGAGATATAATATCAGAACATTGTCTTTAATGACAACTATACCATCTAGATCAGATTGGATCGAGCTCAAGTTTGAACAAGCTCAATAAGTAAATAAACTAGCTTGAACACAATTAAGCTCGGCTTGGCTCGTTTATACCCCTAATTGCCTAACACACATGTAGGCATTAGAAAATCAACTGCAAAATATAAGGACAGTGGATCACTTTGTCAGGCCCAATGCAGGGTAACTCTTGTTGATTGTCTATGCAGACTATGCAACAGCATCAAGAGATCATTTCACCAACAGTACTTGAATTTGATGATTCAAAGCTTATGCTTGTGTTTTGACTAAAAAGATGATGTCAAAGTGACACGGACACCTTTAAACTCTGAGATATTACCCACCAATTCAGTAATTCAATATCAGAGATATAAATAAGTGCTTGCCCAAACTGCAGCAGAAATGTAGACTTCTTCAATATTTCATGGACAAATAGATGAAATTCTTTAAGTAACCCAAAATTAACAGAAATCAAACAATTCAAGAGATGTGAGGCATGCCTCAAGGATACTTCTGGGAAGGAGACAGTTCTATTTTTATGCTAGTTCTAGCTTGATGATCATAATGAATGGATATATAGCAGTAGATTGTTGAAATAATGCCTATGTTGTGGACAAAATTGACATGAAAATTTGTTCTTAATGTATCTGTAAAAAGCAAAAGATGTTAATGGTACCACTAGCATTGTGGCTAATATGTTTACAAGAAATATGACATGTATAGTGCTAACAAAGGGAAATAAATAGAGAACGCAAGAAATATTCACACACCAATTGCCGTATGAGATTTTTCATTCCCATTTGCCCATCTCGTGTCATCCTTAACCAATGCCACCACGAAGAGGGACGCAATACTTGCACATTCCTCATTTTTCCATCTGTCTCCTCAGTTGAGAATAACTTTGTTTCTTCTGCTGTATATATTAACTTCGATAGAGACAGCCCTTCATTCTTAAAAACAAGCCACAATTCCTTGGATTCTGACTCAAATGATTCTATATATCTAGCTATATTATTTAAACCTTCTTCATAGCTAACTCTGTAATTTCTGGGTTTCGCATTGAACATATCATCCATGGCAGCAGCACATGAATTATTGTTTTGACAAAAACCAAAGGAATCAGATTGCATAGGATATAAGGTAATCTGTGATTCACCAACAGTACCCACAAGAGACATAGAAGCATTTAGAAACAGTTCGCCAAAGTACTTTTCACGCAGTCCACTCAAATAAGCATTATTTCCTCTTTCCACCTAACAATATATCAGTAAGTCAAACTTGTAATGTTCACATATAAGAAAAGTAAAAAATCTACACAAACAATAATTTTGCATCAAAGAAATAATATGAAAAGTAATCGTCTGAAACATCCACAACCAAAGTAAATATTTTCTTTCTCAAATAAAGCATAATGTCCATGGTGCTTACTAATTTCGCAACACAATTCTTTTAGAAGCTACTCTGCTGTCAATCAAAAAGATATTTTGCCATGTTAGTTGAACTAAGCATAGCACACGCAAGATACTTTCTAGTTACAGAGATAACCAAAACTAAGATACTGGTGGGAGATTCATGCACTAGGCTTCCATCAGGCATATGCCATACACTTTGGTCATGCTAAGATGCCATGTGAAGAAACATAACAATTAGGACTTCCAGAAAAATATTCATTGCATGAATTAGTATAGAAAAAAATACATTAGCAGTCATCAAAATAGTTGTAGGAAAGTTCTATGATTAAAACTTTCCTGGGGTTCCATGTCCACCTCCGTTTCAATTATCAACTTGTTTCTGACAATTATAATTTAGGCTAAAGGCTATTTTAGCTCACTTATATTCTGGAACAATTTCCCCTGTTTAAAAAACCAAGGGCCACACAACAAATTACTAACAACAATAAAGCATGAGTTCAAATATTCAGATCAGGTACATGAATGCATCATTCAATTCTATGTCAACTATACTGCCAACTAATATTAAATCTTTTGATCACTTTTAACTAAATATTGAGAAAGACCATGTAGACTAAGTTCAGAATCCATTGCATTATTGCCTAAAATGTAATTAGAACCCTACATAGAAAAGATGTTCACCAAAGTAGTCGACCTAAATTCAACCAATTGAAATCTTTATATACCCATACCTAGCAAGTTTCTTCTACAATAAATCTAGAATAAAGTACAAAAAAAAAGATAATGAAGCATGAATAAAAAGGCTAATTTACTAACTCATCACTGTATGAATCTCTCAAGTTCTTTGACATTCCAAAAGCCCTTAACTCACTAAATGTCTAGGGAATCAAAAGGATTCAAATTTTCTCTCACTGGAGATTCTGAAAAATTAAACAGATAAAATAAGTGTCTGCAGAGTATCTTACCATTATCCTTTTCAGAATGAACAGATTGTCATCATTCTGATCAGAAAAACAATATTTATTAGATGAATTAGTGTTTGCATTGCTACTACACTTAGATTCCTCCATTTGTATAGTGCTAGCAAAATGATAAAACTTTTTGTGGCTACTTTTGTATGTATCACTATCCAAGGAACAATTCCAGTGAAACGCCAACCAAACTTCACCATAAGATCCGCGATCAAACCTTCTCTTTAAAACATACCTAAGATATCAGATATATTTGAAAGAAATAGTAGAGCTAGTTAGGAAAATATAACAAAACAACAAAAACTAGAAAAGGTAGAGAGCCAAGTATTCTAACAGAATAATAAAAAAACAGAGTGGCACAGATGCATAGCAATAGTTAACACATACAGTAATTACCAGCTTAGGGAGGGGTTTGAGTCCATTTCTCTTCCTACTTATTCATCCACCAGGCTAAAAATTGAGCAGTCATGTTACAAACTCCCTGTTCTCTTTTCTGTAAATAGGCTCACGTCAAAGGATACTAACTTAGCATTCAGTATAAGTCCATTTTTCTTCCTCATTCACCCAATGGGCTAAAAATTGGAATGGTCATGTTATGTCCTCCCCTTTCTCTTTTCTGTAGATAGGATTGCATACAGCATCAACTTTGAAATTTATGGATCCAAGACCTTTGTGCATGAAAATTACAAGAAACCATTATAAACTACAATTCACTAAGGCATAACCGTACTCAAAAGTTCCTTCTCAACAGAACTTTTGCACATAAAATGTCACTGTTGTAAAAAAAAAAAGTGATAATATTTGGGCAAAAGTCAAAAGGACGCCCCTTACTTTTTGAATCATCAAGATAGCACCCTACTTTAATTTTTTATCAAAAAGGCACCCCACCCTCATATACAATTACCCAACTACCCTCCACTATACTATTCCCATTATTATCTCTCTCCGATATTTCCCATCTAAATCTTGAACCGGGAGCGTGTTGTAGCAGCTACGGTTTCATAGCTGCTACAACTGAGCTATCACACAGTTGTAGCAGCTACAATTTCGTAAATTGTAGCTGCTACACAGTTGTAGCAACTACGAAACCATAGCTTATAACGTGAATGCCAGAAAAGTTTTGAGAGACCATAACTTTTGACTCGGGTTTAACCACGAGACACACAATATATCAAATCGAAACTCATTCACAAATCTACATTTATTACTGAGTGTAACCAGTAACGACCCAGTCTTAGGCCCAAAAAATATCGTTGAAAGCTTTTTCAAAGGCTCCGAAGAATTTTAGTCCTCTTTATTTAAGGTTATTTTTCATGTTGTAGCAGCTATGGTTTCATAACTGCTACAACTATTGTAGTTGTAGCATCTATGAAACCATAGTTGCTACAATTACAAGCTACAACTGTTGTAGTTGTAGTAGCTATAATATCGTAGCTGCTACAACATGTGTAGTATCTAATATTTCGTAGTGCTACAACGCACCCAACCGATTCAGGATTTAAACAAGAGATATAGGCAAGATAATAATGGGAACAATACCGAAGCATACGTTAAGTTGATCTTGCATATAATTTGTAGAAGAGCTATTGTGAAAATATAACTTATCTTCGTTTACCTAGGATAAATAGGGGCAATTGCTCCCACTAAGCTCTTCTTAATTTAGACCCGTCCTTTCCAAGTATAGATTTGCACCTCAATGAAGCATATAAGTGTGAGGCTAGGTTTATCTGAGTTTAAATTTGAATATGGTGCCTTATAGTATGTCCATATCAAAATAGTTGGCACTAACATGTTTTTTTGTTGTTGTTGCTACAATATATGTCCATGCTCCATTCCAATCGCACTGCTCATTTTCACCTCAAGATAAGTAATGGTGTGGTTGGTCGTAATAGTGGTCATACCCAAACAGTGGGAATAACCCATTTAGTAATTGTTACTATTGCTTTATATATCCATGCTCCACCTCAACCTCTATAGCTCATTTTCACCTCGAGATAAGTAATGGTGTGGTTGGCCACAAATTTTATATATGGATGTGCGTACGTTATACACCTCATCTCCCTGAAGTCACAACCACCATTCTTCTTGCCTTCAAGTGTTTTGGGGATCCACCTAAAAAGCAAGACCATTTAGTTCTCTCTATCGCTATAGAATAGCTAGCATAGTATTGAAAACTAGGCAAGCCTATTAGGGAAAGTAACATAGGATTGAGTCATTATGAATCTCAATGTTGGACCAATCGAAATCAGTTTAGTTTTTTTCTAGGTGGCACAACATGTAAGATATGAGTTGAGCAAGTGGGGTTTGCTTGAAGCCTTGAACAACTAAGTTCTTCCTTTGCTCAAGTCTTGCAATGCCAAAATACCACATACAAGTCAATGCAAAGAAGAGAGACGTGGATATTCAAAATCCAGCAATATGTTTTTGACAACAGAAAGGATTTTCAACATGCTTATCAAGGATGTCAGAATTGCAAAAAGATTTCAATTACCATTTGGTTCTCGACCTCTTAGGAACCAAAAGATTCAAGATTCCCATTCTTTAAATATAACAAAAGAAGGTCCACAGCTTTCCCAAACATTCATAGCATGACAACACAAATTAGGTAATAAGTAAAAATTAAGAAAGTTTTTCCATTGAGCAAGAATGAGAGATACCTAAAATTAGGTAATTTGTATCCAAATGACTCTGAAGATTCAGTTCTGATATCACTGTAAGGAATTGAGTCAAGCAAACCTAGAAAATTTACAAACACATCGGGACTAGTGCATTGGCCCCTGTCTCCATCATGGATCCCAAAATGCCAGCATAGTTTCTGGTCATTATAAAGTTTCACTGGCCCTCCACCTAAGCATTCCAATAAACTACTGTCGTGAATCCAAAGTGACAAAGGAATACAAAATGCATAAGATAGTTCGTAGTTGTCTGAGAACACATGATATGCAAATAGAAGCCACATAAAATCATGGCAAACAGCACATTAACCCCCAAATAAGTCTAATTATGCAACTTAAAAATGAAAAATAACACATTAATCTCGAATAAATCTAACAATAATCATCCAAAAAGACAATTGTTAAAAATTGAAAAGGTAGGGAGAAGAAATACAGGAGAAAGGACCACTAAAAAGATAATAAAGGAACGCCAAATCTCAAACCAATATTCAATATGCTGGACCTGGGCAGTTGCTGTGTATGAATTATGGAATGTGAAACATGTAGGAAAAATCATCAAGTCTGGACAATAACTGATCCTACACGATTCCTAAATTCTAAATATATGACATGCCAAATGCAGAAATATAACATACATATATGGAGAATTAAGAATGTTTTAGCAAGATAATTATGTGCCAACACTTGAGAAACATATATAAAGCTCAGCAGAGAGTAAAATAATATAAGAAAAGGTCACTATAATTAAAAATATTATAACCATCAAGATAAGAAAGAAAAAAAGTATCAACATGTTTCTTAGTATCCACAAATATAAATGAAAAGGAAAAAAGAAAAAGAAACACCTGGTAAGTAACATATAGGAAGCTGCAATGTCATAGTTACTCGTTTGTAATAAATGCATATTAGTTAATCATCATCTTATTTTATTTGTATTAATTTAAAAACGTGGCTTGAATTTATAGGTAGCCAGGTATGCAAAAGCTACTCTTGATCACATAAATTGCATTTGACAGAAGAATTCCTAGTGTGCCACGTGAATTGCCCATCAAGCCAAAACTTTGAAAAAATGGAAGTTTAGTTATTATGCTTTTACTTAAAATTAGATGCACTAAAATTGAGGGTTATTTCCCATAAATGGTTGTGAAATGTTGATCTACACCATTCTGAAATACTTATAGAACCTAAATGTGGTAACCTAAACTGGTTAATCTGTAACAACTTTAGATAGAAATGATAGCCAGAAAAGATCACAGGAATGTATGTTTTCATAAATCAAAATTTCGTGGGAATTTCAATTTTTTGTGAATAGGGAGGAATGACTTACTATGAAATGGTACTTCTGAGTCAATTACTGAGCCATGATCTCCACGATTTTGAAATACTTTTGGTGATTCAAAAACATAATCTGTGTGCTCATTTAGATTTTCTGACAGATAGAAACAACCAAGTTTCCTCTGTTCTGTTTCAACCTAAAATAAGAGTGAGTACAAATAACAGTTAAGCTAGAATGAAGGATGCAGTTAAGTTTGAGGGAAGAAATATGATCAAAAGCTCTAGGTTCTAATTATTTAATTTTTTGACATGCTATTGAATTTGTGTTAAGTAAAATAAACCATAAATAAAATATACCTTATACAGATCCCACTACCTAAACAAATTAAGCTCTTCATGAACAAAATGACTGAAATAAGTAGATTATTAAGTGGCTGACAGTTACAGGACATAGAGCTGACATGTATCAGCATTTTTTCCACACAGTTTGCATACAACTTGCAAAAATGGAGAATAAATGAAAATGGATAATACAAATTTTAGAACTGAATTCTCACCAAAAACCTATTGAACTTTGATAATATCTGGTTCGAATATTCAATAGATATGACACCTGAAGCACTTGCATCATTTTCTAGCAATATTGGCAAGAAAAGAAATGAGAGTTTATTAGATAAAAAGAAGGAGAAGAACTCAAAAGCATATCTTAAATGCAACAACAGCTGCAAATGCTATAAGATTAATAAAGCTAATAATCAAAACAATTACCAGAAATTGTGCAATACCTAATTCTTTCAGCAAATGCAGCGATGATGAACCAGAGATTTCTTCTACATTAAACTCATTTTCAACATAAATTCTAGATATACTATTAGGTTTTAGAGGAATGACTACAGCAGCCATGTTGTCGATGGCTCCCCTTTCAAAAGCAGTATTAACTAAAAGATCAGCCAAAGAGTATGGCATGTTGTTGCTGTATTCCGACTGTGCATTAGCTTTTACTTTCTCATACCATAACAGATCACAAACTTCTTGCATGGTAAGCTTTTCAAAGATTCCATCAGATGCAGCGATCAGATAAGTGTCATTCATTGTTATGTGTTGCCAATCTGTTACCTCAGGTGTAGAGACCACGCCATATCTAACCATGATCAGGAGCAACACTTGGTGAGATGATTCAAAATGAAAATAAAAGTACAAAAATATCAAGCAGAAATAACCAATAAAAACTAAAAAAAAATTAAAATGTTGATATTGCTACATTTAACTATCTCAAATACTGATCAAAGAATCTAGAATATACTTCCCTGAACCATCCGAAACTTGTCCAATGCATATAATCAAAGAAAATGTGGCCATTTCCATGGGATTTCAGACATGAGTAACCATAAGGATGAATCCGACCATATTGAAAGATATTTCACAGGCCAAGTCAAATAAGATTTCATCACAATGACTCTTAAAGGCTATATGATATTATTTCAGAACTAAGACGGTCATTCATCGTTCCATAGTTTGCAAGTTAAAGAATCAGTTTAACTTTGAATGCACGATTATTTGTACATACCCATCATGAGCCTTTTTTCTTTTTAATTTTACCTATTGCTCTAATGTCATGTTTTTTGGAACATGACCTTGAGGCCAGATAAGTAATGCTAGATGGTTAGAAATATCATTCAAGAATAGAGGATAATGATCCATCTATATCTATATTTAGGAAGAAGAGGTTATTGGCCACTTTAGAGATAAGAGTATTACTTTTTAAAGCCAATGTCACCTATAGCCCGAGATACAGCCAGCTGGCCATTCACCCTAGCCACACCAGCCCACTCAACAATGTGCCCACCTGCAGCTTCAATTCGGTCTCTTTCATCTTCTCTATCAGCATGATGGTCCACAGTAAGCTCTTTAACATAATAAACTGGTTCACTTTTTATTGCCAATTTCAATAGTTTGCGCTCAGCAACAGGGAGAATGGCACCTTCATTTCTTCGTCTAATTAACCTCGACAAGTTACCTACAATGTACAAGAATAATTATTTTGTTTAGAATAATTATCAGATTCCTTCAGTGCCTATTGTTTTCATATACCAATTGCTACAGGAATAACTTCACAAGAGAATGCAACAGGCCCAAGTGACAGTAACTGATGGATTAGTAAGTTAGCAAGTCGGAGAAAAAAATGTTAGCTTGATTACTCTAAATTAAAACTGATTTTCAAAAGAGAACCAGAGTTAAAGTTTTCAGTAAAATGGTATGCAAAAGAGGGGAATCTAACAAGAAACAGAAACCTCTTCGATTATGATGGTCTGAGTCTCCTGTACACAAAAGTATTTTCGAGTCACCAACATTAGCAACCAAAATTTCACCATTTACAATAAGCACAACAGCAGCAGTTGACCCTGACTCAAAATTATTCTGCAAAGCTTCCTGCAAAGTTATAAACAAGGAGTTTTGCTTTAGTCCACAAGAGGCAGCACATGAATTACAGTGATAATTAAGAATAAAAATCTATAATTGCCTTGGAAAATGTAGCATCGATGTCTTGGATTGTCCTCAACAAAGACTCTTTTAGTATCTCCATATGAAAAG
The DNA here is from genome assembly GCF_044706935.1 of Curcuma longa. Classification (NCBI taxonomy): domain Eukaryota; kingdom Viridiplantae; phylum Streptophyta; class Magnoliopsida; order Zingiberales; family Zingiberaceae; genus Curcuma; species Curcuma longa. The sequence continues at coordinate 7,005,633 of NC_133867.1, read as the reverse complement.
TCCGATCAAATATTCTTGTTGATATCCAGATGGATCTGTGATTTACAATACCATATTATTCAAAAGATTTCTATTTCTAACCTACTTAAAATCATGTCAATGATGTGATTAAAAACAATGAAGGCAAGTAAATTTCAAAAAGACCATGTAACTACATGAATGTAAAAAATGTGTTGTGCTGTGAATTATCAGAATCAGGATGATCAGGTTTGTCGCAGGCTATATGAATGATCAGGTATTTTTGTTGATTGGACCACTTCTATGCAGTAACTAAATCAGTATTTAATTATATATACTATTGTGAGATGGTGGAGAAAGTAATGTGTTCCTCCAATAGGTAGATGTTAGCCAGATGAAGATAATAAAAATTGTAGCAAACCATCCCATAAAGAAGTTAGATCATAAGGGAGCTAAAAATTAACATAGGATCTGGAAGATAATCAGTAACAGATAGCAAACACGACACAAATTGTAAATATGACAAAAACATGAACAAAGGAAGTAATGGTTAATTGGCTATTGAGAGAGAGTACCTTTCTGGATATTGGTACTGCCATTTCTGCATTTGCAAAGGCCTAACAATTTCAAACGACAAGCCATTCTCTTCGTATATCAATTTATGAGTAGATCTCTTCATAACTGATGAATATATTCCATCCAAAAGGAAATAGAGATGGAGGATAAAGTATTCTAGCAAAAGCTTTGAAGCCATATCGCTTGCCTCGGCCCCATTATGTCCATCAAAAATAGCTACTAGTCCAACATCAAGCTCCTCAATTCCTTTTCTACCTATTCAATTAAAAAATATATGTTGGAAATTAAAATGATGGACCAATACGCACTTAGACAAAAACTACGCAAGATTATTTCGAGGCCATGTTAGATCTATGGTCACCACAATTCTGCATTAAAGAAGTAGAGGTTTTCCAGCTCCAGTTTAAAACATGCTATAACTTAAAATCTGAATTCATGTTGTTGAGTTTAAGCAGCAGTTCATGTGCATTTGTGATGAAAATACAAAGCCTATCTCAAGAGAGTACAGTATAATGTAGTGCAACGGCGGTGCTGGAATGTATGACTAGATTTTCAGCGAGCAGAATCAACAAAGCAATCAAATGGTCACTTGCAATCTGTATTGATCTAAATTCTGGTATCCTACACTAAGAACCCCCAAATAAGACCAAACGTCGGGTCGAAGCAAAGCGATCGCGTACCGGCGAAAGGGATCCGCATGCCGATGGCGCAGACGACGCGGTCCTCCTGGGATCGGCGACGGCCCTGGTGCACCGATGCCTGGCAATTGGGCGGTGGGCGGCGATGGCTGTCCGGGAGGAGCGTCCACCTCGGGCACTTGGCCGATTGAAAGACGGCGGGCGCGCCGCCCTCCCTGTAAACGGCGAGGCATGTGAGAGATTCGCCGGAGGTGGACGGAATCGAGGTGAGGAAGAGAACCAATCCGAAGGAGAAGAAGAAGACGGGGAGAGAGGAAGCCGAGGGAGTTACAGACATTTGATCGGACCGAGCAGAGGGAAGGAAGAATAGAAGAAGAAAAGGATGGAGAAAGACGAAGATACGAGAAGGAAAAAAAAAATCCAATACCCAAATCGCCCTGATATTTTTTTAAATTACCAAATCAAGTACCAAAATATCCACTTATTTGAACCAAACCAACCTCTCTAACAAGCAAATGCGAAATCATGAACAAGCAAGCAAAAGGCAAGGCTGGGACAAGCAAGCAAAAGGAAGGCTCAAAGGAGCAAAAAGATCTAAAACTGTAACATTTTAGATGTTATAGGGCTAATCTCGTAAGAACTCACAATTTATCATTCATTATATCATACATTTTCTATCTGTATAATTAAATTTATCTTCTTTCAGCTATTTGTGGGAAACGATTATAAAAGTATTGAGGTAGAAATCCTTCTTTCTCAAAGGAGTAAAAAGGATATGACTTTGAAATACCTTCCCATTTACTTTGATAGCAAGGGTTGAATCCTGATGAGGTCATGGAAATACTCTTCCGTATGGAGATAATCCATAAGACTAATTGAGGGTGGTTGAGATACAGATTTTTTTTTTTTTTAGGAGCAAAAAGATGCTTTGAAATACCCTCCCATGGGGTGCAAGGGTTGAATAGCGAATAGAATACTTTCATTAACATTTTAGATCTATTATAAAAGGCATCACGGCCCTTTTTTTATTTATCTATTTTTTTATAATTTAAATATTTATATCTTGAGCTTAATTAATCGGATAAATTTAGAAATACGAGTAATTCTTTATCCACAATCAGCATCCCATAAATACTTAACCTATTCAACGTCTAACAAAGAGGAAGTTCTTTAGACTAATCGAACACATTAAGCAACACAGTAACAGTCTTCATAAAAATATTTATCGACCGGTCGAAATATTTTAAAGCATAATGTGTGATATATAAACATGCAATTCTGTTAAATAAATAGACTAAAATGTTATTTGGCGAACTAAATATATGTAAACAATTACTATTGTATGTTCTATACAGTCGTAATTCAACAGGATTTCGATCATTTTAATTCATGTTATCAAATACATATCTTAAGAAAATAATGGTACATATTATATATATATATATATATATATATATATATATATATATATATATATATTAAAATCTAACTTACGTGAGTAATTTTATTGACTAATTCTTTTTTCTGACTAAAAATAGAATAAAAAGAAGATTAAAATAAAAAAATAAAAAATATAGTTAAAATATTTTCCATTTTTATTTTCCGTTAAGTTAATGCTCGTAATTGGTTGTGGATCGCCAGGACTAATCCTGCTCCTTGAATTCCAATCCAACGGTATTAAGGCGCAACAACTGAGAGAACTAAACTTTTCAAAAGAACTAATTTATTAAATTTAATCATGTTAATTAGCTTGCTAATCGTGATTAAGTTTAATCAAACAACTAATTAACGACTTAAAAAGAAGAAACAAAAGAAGCGAGGAGGTTGAGACGTGGCCGCCGCCGCCGCCGCCGCCGGCTAAAAGCTTGCCGCTTCCTCTTCCGTAGCCCAATCGGCTTCCGGCTTCGCCGGTTGGTCGAGGTCGATTCCCAGGCCCTTCATGGTCGAGCACTCCGTCAGCGAAGACTACGGCGCTACTGCCACCGGACTACTCTCGGCTGTGGCTTGTCGTTTATTGCTCTGGTAGTGAGCTCTCATGTGCCCGCCTAGTCCTTGCCCCGTCCGGAACGACTTGTGGCACAAAGAGCAAGTGTGAGGCTTGTTCTGATCTGTTTCTCCGGTGACGACTGACGCGGCGGATGCGGTGGCGCTGTTTTCGGCAGGGCGCTTCCGGTGTTTGGTTTTGTGGCCTCCCAAGGCCTGGCGCGAAGAGAACGCTTTGCCGCACTCGGTGCATTCATAGCGCGACTGGTTCTGCTGCTCTGTCGGCGCCAGATATACAAAAGGAGGAGACAGAGGAGGTAGCGGAAGCGGCTGATCCTCCTGCGACAGAGACGAGGCATCTCTTGCTGCTGTTTTGGTGGATGGCAACGGAAGAGACCTTGATAAGGCCAGGAGCGCAAGGATACACTCCTCCTCGGCTTCGGTGAACGCAGAATCAGACGGAGGCGAGGGGCGGCGACGCTCCGTTCGCCGGCGCTTAGGCACCCTGAAGGCCAGCGATGGAAAATGGTAATCGCCGGTCGCCATTGCTCTGCTTTTGCTACTGCTTTTCCTCGAACCCTCTCTGATTCTCACTGTGGAACGAGAGAAGAGGCAGTAGATTAGAAGAGCGAGTGTGGATTAAAGACACTTTAGCTGTTATTTATAGCGAGAAGTAGAAAATCAATTAAATTATTAAATATTTCCTCCCTTAAACAGCGCTTAATTTACTGTATTGTGTTTTTTCTTATCAATTAACTTCAAATTTATTTTAGAAAATAATTTTATAATGTACAAAATGTTGGTTAAGGTTTATCTTATTGACTTCCAGTAACAATATATTATTTATTGTATCGTATATTTATTTTTAGGGATGTGATCGGGTTCAAATGCTCGTGATTGGACCGGGCTCGGTCTACCTTCACCTGACTGATTCGTAAAATAGCGGCTGGTTCTGCTTAAGCGTCGACGTGGCATTTCCCGCGCCGTCAGATGAGGCGGCGTTTGAAGGCGGGAACGAACGGCGTGGAACTATTTCTGTTCTGCGTAATCATCACACGTAATGCGCACCTGAGCCGTCCTATTTGATGACGTCACACTTGGGAATTAAAAAAAAGCAAAAACACTAAAATTTTAAAAAGGAACAAAAATGCTAGTTAAAGGAAATGTCTTTGTTATTGGATTGATTTAAAAAGCTTAAATTTTCTTAAAATAAGAATTTGATAAAACTAAATTAAAATACATATTGTTACACTAGACGACGAAGGGCCTGTTCTTTTTTAGTGTATCTAAAATCTAACTAAAAATAATCTGGGAATAAATTAAGAATAAAAAATATCTTTAACTTCTGTTCAATCCGCCCCGTTAATGATCGGTCTTGAATCCGCCCCGTTAATGATCGGTCTTGAATCCGCCCCGTTAAGGTTGAGCCAATCTCGGGACTTAGGAGCTCGAGTTTTATCTCCAACCGCATTTCCACAGTCCCACGCCGTGCCCTCGATCGCCGCCTCCAACGGCGCTTGGTCGCGTCCGCCATCGTCGCCGGCACTTCCATCTCTCTCCCGGCCTCCGGCGCTGTCTTCCCTCTTCGATCTCCATCAGGATGTCCAGCGGAGGCCCCCCTCGGCCGCTGCGGATGCTCGCGACCGCCGCCGGGTACTTCTTTGGGGGCTTATTCACCCTCTCTCTGGCTTCTTCTGTGGCTATGCGATCCTTGCAGTCCTTCATGGAAGCTAAGAGAGTGAGTTCAACGAGACCGATCTCGTCATTTTCCCCTTTTAGGTTTACGTCGACGCCTTCAAATTTTTTGTCCCCTTTCAATTACTTGCAGAAGAAGGTGGCTCCGGCCTGTGCAGCTTGCAAAGGAACAGGCTTCTATGGATGCAAACTATGCAAGGGGAAATCCACCATCGAGTGGTCTCCCATGTACGATCCTATAGTTATCAACCCTTGTCTCTGCCCAACTTGTGAGGGAAACAAGTCGGTATTCTTTGATAGCTGCAATTTTGTTTTGTCTTTTTTTTTTTGTTGATATTTCGATCACTGGCATCAACGTTCCTTGTTAAGTATAGTTACTAGAAAGAAATTTCATCTTAACTTTCTTCTCTACAACTTTAAGACCTAATTACTCAAGGTAACTTTAAACTAGTGTGTAATGGTTCAGCTCTCCCTCTCTCTCATTCACTGACGATTCCATGAACTTGTCTTTTGCTAGAATCCAGAGGTGCTTGAACTGTCTTGGGAAGGGTTATGTATGAAAAATCATATGGTATGTTTTCCTTCTGAAATTTTTATCTTAATAGTTATTAGACACCTGTCTGAGTTCACTAAGGATGAAGAATCATGAACTTTAGCAATGTAATTCTTGTCTGTAATCTGTAAGAGGTGCATCGGTCATTACAAGTTGTAGCAATGATAAGTATAAAATGTTCTTCAAAATGGAGGCACTTTCAGAGGTGTATTTGTATTTGCATGAGGCTCGGCAGTTGTGCATTTTCATTGTTCCTGGTTGAGTAATGAGAATTAGAACTTGTTTAGGTTGCTAACCGAACACATGTTCGATAAGATTACTTTAACATCTAACTCAGTGTAGGTGTAGAAGTTGCCTAGCGTAGCTTATTTCCTTATCTTTAGTCGAAACTTTATTGACAAAATACATGGTTTCAGTTATGTAGAACCATTATAATGGAGCTAAAATTTATTTGGTAAGGAAGGAAGCTATGTGTCATATGGCCTTTGAAGGATCATTGCTCAGAGTACTATAGTGTCTTTGTATTTGCATGAGGCTCGGCAGTTGTGCATTTTCATTGTTACTGGTTGAGTAATGAGAATTAGAACTTGTTTAGGTTGCTAACCGAACACATGTTCGATAAGATTACTTTAACATCTAACTCAGTGTAGGTGTAGAAGTTGCCTAGCGTAGCTTATTTCCTTATCTTTAGTCGAAACTTTATTGACAAAATACATGGTTTCAGTTATGTAGAACCATTATAATGGAGCTAAGAATTATTTGGTAAGGAAGGAAGCTATGTGTCATATGGCCTTTGAAGGATCATTGCTCAGAGTACTATGTTATTATTCAACCCTGATTAGAAAACGAGGTGTAACTTTATCCAAGCATGATATAGTCATCACATGGTTTGAGAATTTAGTAGCTTCGCCTGAATAAGAAAACTAGATTTAAACTGCTCGGTGCTGAAACCAAGAAGATTTTGAATATTTTTATCGACCAACCAAAATTGGACCTTTTAGTGGTTTGGACCCACATGACAAGTCGATCAAGTTCATTGCTCATTTCACTAGCTCAAACCCTATGACATGAAAATGGTGAAGATGAGAAGAGACAGAGAGTCAGATAAGACTCATGATCATGGGCCTTCACCTTTTTTGATGAACAGAGGAGAGTTTCAGAGTCATGTACATCAAAATTTGAGAAATGGAGAAATAATTCAAGACCAATAATTTGCAGAATCGTGCAGGAGAAATGGGGGTTGATACTAGGTTTTGTAATTTGAAACATTATCAAGGACTTTTTTCTATTTCACTCTGACAGGCAATTATCGGTACGACTTTGGCATTATACCTTGTGTGCTACATCAGTTTTCTGCTTTTTTTTTTTTTGCAAACTAAGTTATGTGTATGAACTTTGATCTCTCCCGCAATAAAAAGGTTTATTCATCATGTTGTTGGCAAAGGATGTACGATCACAACTAGGATGGCTCATCGATACCCAAACTCCTAGGGTCTCATTGCCATGTACTCATATTACCTGAAGTAGCTTTAGCTTGTATACTTTAGTTTCAGCAAGTTGCATGCCGCTCCAAATCGATAAACATTAGCATCTACTGATGGATCATTTTCTTTGTTTTTCTTGATCACAGATGGAGGACAATTATGATTTTGATCAGGTTTCTTTCATTGTACTGGAGATTGGGAACAAGGTGCAAGGCCAGAGTTTTCTTGCCGCTACAATTTGAGCCAATAACCTAAGTTTTTTTTTTCTGCAACCGGTCGATTTATCTGCCTGCGTCTGGTTTATTATGCAAGATTTCATCAACAGGTGTTGCATTTAGATCAAATGATAAAACCCCATTTCTTGCATGTACTGTGTTTCCTAATTGATGCTTATGCGATTACTTGGATGAATTTAGGGCAGAAGAAAAGAACTTTTGTCGATAGTTCTCGTTTACTTGCAAGAGAAGAGAAGGTTGAAATTTAAATCCGTCCATTTTTTTTTCACAGGTTAAAAAATACTTGGAATTTGAATCGTTTATGTCCAGTTCAAGAGCTCCAATTCAATGATGAAGACTGGAACTCATTGAAGCCTAAAATAGCAAACATTCAAAAGATCTCAAAATTTGAATACCCGGCTGCTCGAAATGTGAACGTTGTATCCGACTATGAGCGGGATCGAGTCGTTAGGGAGTCGAACCCGGTTCAGCTGAAGATCCAGGTTCGTCGTGGCCGGCTTGGAAATGGGCCGGCCGCTCTCGATTTAATACCGCAGCAACGAGAGCCGATCGACTGTCGGTCGGTTCGAGGCGGTGCTGCGGCGCAGCGACGATGCGCCTCGTCTTCTCCACCGGCGCCACCATCCATAGCTGCGGCCCTGCGAGCAAGTGCCGGGCACGGTAGCCATGCGATTTCCTCTTCCTCTTCAAGCCGCCAACTCCTGCACCGCCATGTCTTCCTCCTCCCGCTTTAAGAAGGTAAGCAAACCCTTCCTGCCCATCCTATCCGTGGATCTGCCGTCGATCTAGGTTGTGGAAGAATTACTTCGCGCTCGAATAGAATCCCGATCCAGTTCTTTGCTTGCCGCAGGTTCCGGCGCGTAATCAGTGGCAACGCGGTTATTGTGACCTAGCGCCTCCGCCTCCGGATGCAGCTGCTGTGGCCCAGGAAGGTGTTGCTGGGTCCTCGTTCGTCAGCGGGGATTCACCCATCGGGACCGTTCGGGAGGCTAATGAGAATCTTCGGCGTTGGCGGAGCGGCGCTAGCGGCTCTTGGCGCCCTCGCGGTGCTGGGGCGCAATCCCATGGTCAGTGGCAGCCGCCGTCCTATGGACGTCATCATCCATCTCATCACCAGCCGGCGTTTCCGTCTGTGCCTGACTATGGTCCTCCCCATCCTTCCTGCAGTCCTTCGCAGATAATAAAGACTCCTGCTCCATTTTATGGCACCGCGAGGGCGCAATCCCATGGCCAGTGGCAGCCACCGTCCGATGGACGTCATCATCCATCTCATCACCAGCCGGCGTTTCCGTCCGTGCCTTACTATGGTCCTCCCCATCCTTCCTGCAGTCCTTCGCAGATAATAAGGACTCCTGCTCCATTTTATGGCCATCCTCCGCCGTCTCACAATCCTCCTTCCACCCCGTTTGGTCCTCAATCGTCTTTCAACACTTCTCCTGTTGCCTATCCCACACAGGCACACCAACCAGGTCCGCCTTATAGGCCGGTAGATTATAGGACATGGAGCTTCTGCTCCTCACAACCACCTCCTGAATGTGGTAATTCAATTCCTTTCTTTATTGTGCAGATCCTATGCAGTAAATTTTGCTTGATTTTATTATTTTTGTTTCATGTTTCTTTTGTTTCACGACTTAGCTTAGCCACTTATCATTTCAGACTTGGAAAGGAAATTGTGTAGAAACTAGCCATCTGAGTTGTGACCATTAATTTTGCCCTCTCAAGCTGGGCAGGAACAGAGATTCTGTGTGTGAAGAAAATAGAAACATGAAATTCATAATGGACTACTATCATGGGCAATATTTCGAAGGAATTGGCTCAACAAAGTAGTGAAGCTATATACATTTCATTTCTTTGAGAAAGGTCAAATTACATGAAGAGGCTAAACATAATGCATGATCCATCCACGGGAATGTCAGTCATCAATCCCATCTAAATCACGTTCTAGTGAACTCACTGTGGGATACAGTTTATATAGTTGATTTTGAATAATTGGCAATAAACCGGTTTACTTAAATTAATTCATCATATTTCTAGTAGTCTAAGTCTCACTCATTTATTTTTCTAGTGGAAAAGAGAATTCTCTTTATGGATGAAGCACTCATCTATCTTTCTTTGTCATCAATTTATAAAGGCAGTTATATATATATATTCTTCACAAGTAGCATTTATCAATCCATCCTAATTGTTCCCTCATTCTTCTCTTAATATTGCCTTTATATATATATGTGTGTGTATACATTTACTATTGTTCTTGCATAGCACTTTAATTTCAAAGCTTCCTATATAATTCAACTTTATATGTAATCCTAGCTCAATTACATTTTATTGAAATACTCTTTTCAGTAAATTGGACAAACCATAGCGTTTAGCTTAAAATGACTAACAAGTTTACATTGGCTATATGTGAAAAAAACAGTAAAGTTGATTTTCGATAAAATTAAATGCTAGTAGCTAATTGTCAACACTTCATGTAGTTCTCAATAAAACTAGTATTTAAGATACACTACCTTTATCATATCAATAAGACCATCCCACCCCACCCCCCCCCCCCCCCCCCCCCTCCTTTTTTTTTGGCAACGTCGAAATAAAACTTTTAATTTTTCTGATTCAGTGGAAGTCTCACAAAAATTACCTTGTCCTTCATAAATTTGCTGAATACATCACTACTAAGTAGTCTCCTAGACATGGAATCCAATTGATAGTATCAAACTTTCATCTTTCTTAGTCAACCTTCTGCAAGGTTGCATGGTGTGACTTATCATGGCAATAGCTTGTGCTGAGATTAATTTAGTAATCTACACTGCAAAAAATGAGGTGGGCCATGGTTGATATGGTAAAGCAATCTTATTTTGCATTCCACCCTAGCTTGCTGCAAGAAAATATATGAAGTACTATTTTTTTAGAGGTTTAAGTACAAAAGTTAACATTAGATTTTAGGCGTGTAAATAGAGTTTGACAGGGTGAGACTTGGTGAGGCAGAAAATTCTATTAGCAACCCCTTCTCTCTTTGCTTGTAAGGTTAATGTCAATGGGGTGGATTCTAGCCAGGTTGATGCTAGTCTCAACCCTAGGAGTCAGTTGCAATTTCTAGTTATTCATCGATTCTAGAAAAGTCTATATGTATGCTTTATTTGCAAAGTTTGCACCAAAATCATTCCATTAAATAGGCTTATTTTCTAAGTCTAAACATGAATAAGAATGCATATTACATAAAAAGACATTCTTCGGCAATTAACTTTCCAACTAAAATTTTTCGTGTTTTAAACTGATACTTGTAGAATAACATGTGCATATCCAAATCCAGAGCTAGATATATGCAAAATAGTTGTAATTTGTTCTAAGAGCTAGATATATGCAAGATAGTTGTAACATGTGCATATCCAAATGAGCAAATGAACTTTTGCATCAAATTCCCATACGTCAAACTTGAATGAAAGCCTTTATTAATGTTCATTTGCTCATTAGAGCTCAAGGTTTTGTCCTGAATGCTACATGTTGTTGATACTTCGATCTGTTCTTAAAGATTCTAATCATTACCTACTCAAAATCTTTGCTTCAATTCATTGTTTTGAAATAGTTGCCATCCATGAAATCATTCTAAAAATCTCTATATATGTTTGTCCTAAGAAAGTATGTGGGTTTTAAGATTTGTTATATCAACAATTCTGCATTTTTTTTCTAGGGGTACAAGTTAACCTTTGGTTTGTTGTATTCTCTTACTAAATTTATTATTCTACCAGAGCGGTTTGTAGTGCTCTCTTATAATATCCTTGCGGACTACCTTGCCAGAGATCATAGGTCCAAGCTTTATTTTCATATACCACAATACATTTTGGATTGGGAATGGCGAAAGAGAAGATTACTTATAGAATTTCGACTATGGACCCCAGACATAATGTGTCTTCAGGTACATTGTTGACTCTAAATCATGTTTAGATTAAGAGGGTTTTATGTTGCAATCTTTTTTTTTGGCCTTTCTATGCTCAATTGCTCATAAAGGTTAGTTTTTGGTGATTGTTCTCCTTATACTTGGACAACAGAAAATAATTTGTTATGAACTTTCTTGCTTTGCTTGAGAGAAACCACTATAGGTTATTCATTTTTGTGAGACCAACAATTAGAGATAGTGGCAGGGCGGGGTGGGGTGGAGTGAGTTTTTCAATTTCCATCTCTCTCATATAACAAGAGGGGCCCCATCCTCCACCTTGCTTCACATGCCAATCAGATTGAGGGCATAATAGTAAAATACATGATAAAAAAAAATTATTTGGAAAATATATATCATAAATTAATTATAAGCTGCACAAGTGAGGTGAGATGGGACAAGGCAAAAAGATTCTTTGCCACACCGCATTGTGACTTTTTGGTTCAACCATTGTCCTGTTCGTGCTATATGGCTTGGCTAAATGGCCTCAGTCAGGTCAGGTTGGGACAGGGGTTACATAACGTCATATGGCTAATATAAACAGCATTACCTTTTGGAATAAGGTAGTCATATATCATCTCTGAAAGGATGTCATATAACCATTTATTATAGTTACTTTTAAATACATATACATCTTTGTCTTTCAACTGCATTATCATTAATTTTTATTGGTTTTTAACATATTTCTTATCCTTAGTATTAGATGACTTTTGAAATGGTTTTGCAATCTCTAGTTTTGAAGTTCTGTAGATGTTCTTTATTTCCTGTTTCTATAGGTGACATATACCTGATAGATGGTTATACAATGTGTCGACAGAACTTTTCAGCATCTTCTTCTTTGTTTTTTTTGTGTTGCCACTTACTTTTCTTTGATTGATTTTGTTGTTGTCATGTGGATATGTGATTGTGTCATGAAGTACTAAAAATACCTGGTTTGCAAATATTACATTTAAGAATGTAATTCTTTTTCTTTAAACTGCTTGAGTTGTTCTTGGATTGGGCTTGATTGTTGTTTGTTTGAACCACTTTCACCTTCTTTTCCTATGACTAACACATAAGTATGCTCTAATGCACGGGTAATTTATTTCAATATTCTTTTCAGGAAGTTGACAGATTTCATGATCTGGAAGAACAACTTTCAACTCAAGGATATACTGGTGTTTGGAAGGTTGTTATGCTTGTCTTACCCTGGTTTTGCATAAAATATTGCCTTCGTATCACAACTCAATGGTTCATGCATTGATGCATAGTATATTATTTTAGTTTATTGTTTTTTTTGGAGCGATTGTACTACTTGGCTGGTCATCCTAGAAATACAAAGAGTGCATGTAAAAAAATGAAGAGACATTCTGATTATTGCTTCTATCATTTTTAATGATATTTTGATTGATTATCAGATGCGAACTGGAAATGCAGTAGATGGATGTGCCATATTTTGGAGAACTAACAGGCATGATCACTTGTAACTCTTAGTTTCATTGTTTTTGTCACACATTTAAACTATATTAGTTTGTTAGTTTCTATGCTTTCTTTAATGTTTTTGCAATTATTAGAATATTTCTTTCCTGTAAGGGAGATGTGGGGATTCGAATACCAACCACTCTAGTTTACGAAAGACAAGGGAGATGCTTTTCCTGCATAGAGCGTGTGATGATCTTGCAATTGCACTTTTACAATACTTCTTTACCTGTCTTCTTGTCACCTCTTCTTTCTATGGTGTGATCAATGGGCACGCTTGGCCTTGAAATGAAAGCATGAAAAAAAATTTCAATATTCTAGTTAATATCTCCTTCCCTTTTTCATTGCCGTATATGATTCATGGTAATTCTAGCTTTGTAACAGGACATATAGTAATAGAATGCACTTATATGATCGAAATATATTTTCATCCAGTTAGAACTTAATAATGTGAACTTTTATGGTGTAGCTTCTAAGCCAACATTAACCAACAACAAATTAATCATGTATTTCTTCATCTACACTAATCTTTAATGCATGATCTAGGATCTATTGTTCAATTGGAATCTTTATATATATATTTTCCAATTGTCTACGTATGGTTAATGACTTTTTTCTTTTGTATCAGATGGATATACATAGTTTTAATTCGCTGTTAATACACAGTATCAATCTTCTAAATATTTTATTATGCTGTTAATACTTATTTGGCATTTGGAACATTGTATTAATATTCTCCTTATTGTTTTATACTGAATCAGATTTGTGTTGAAGTATGAGGAGTCAATTGAGTTCAATAAACTTGGGCTTAGAGATAATGTTGCTCAGATTTGTGTACTGGAAGTAGGTCCTAATGGTTTAGTTAAGATCCACATTTATACTCTGTTTACTGATTTTGATTTTTCAGTTGATATCAATATTCAATTATGTTTAATTATCTTTTTTTTTTTTTAATTTGCCAGTCAAGGATCATAAGCCATGCTGATAATGAAACTGCATCTTTTTCTAAAAGGTATCATTTACTTAGCTAGTCTTACATTGTACATTTCTGCCGGTATGGTTTATTTTAATATATTTTTTCACAATTGTTAGTGTTGTTATACTCGCTGGTATTTGGCAGTGTTGTACATGTGTTTTATTTTTTCTTTCAGTTTTGTATTCTGATTCATCATTCTTTACCATGAAGTGTACAACTTTGGTGAAATGGTAAGGTTGCTCTGGTCATAATGTGAACCCGAACAAATTCAAGCCCTTCAAACACTTGACTGATCTTTTGAGCACTAGAACCTCATGCGGCTGTACTCTAACTATTCTTCACAACCAGTTTCTGTCCGTGTGTTTTTTATATCCTGCTCAAATTCATGAAATGATTTCCCTTTGTCTACTTTCTGATAAATATATTTTGGAACATACTGTGCGTTCTTGGTAGTCCAGTGAATGATGTTCCGCTCTATATTATACTTTCTTCTTTTCACAGTTTGACATTTATTCTTCTATTTCTAGTTGCTTTTACTATGTATTGATCAGTGCATATAATATTTATTTGTTTTTGCAGCTCAGAGCAATCAAGTGGAGCTAGTCTAATTGTGGTATGTAATATCCATGTTCTTTACAATCCCAAGAGAGGAGAGATCAAGCTCGGTCAGGTATATTGTATATCCTCTATCCATGTTAAGTCATTTAATTAAGAACATAAACCTGGTACTGCGAGACTGTAAAATTTCTCATAAAGATATTTTCATTTTTTTTTGTCCTGTCACATTTATTTTCAGTTATTATTAATGCATTTCATATCTATCCTTTTTCATCACAATATTACTTGTAGTAAGGGACAGACAATAACATTATATATTTAGTGAAAATTTTTTGTCCATCATCCAGTTATGTTCATCTGCACATATATCTACCCATTTTTATCACAATATTACTTTTATTAAAGGACAGAAATTAACATTGTGTATTTTAGTGAGATTTTTTCATCAATCGTCCAGTTATGTTCATTTGCACATAAGAACTGCTTGTGGAAATTAAGACAAATTGTATGTGATTGTAGTTGATGGAACTAACATAACTGTACTTTAATTCGAAAGTTATTTTGATTTGTCCAGGCATTTTATTGAATATTTAACTCTTCATATCATAAAGAGCACAGAATAAACATACTTGTATTGGTTGATGCCTGTTGGTGAACAGGTAAGGACGCTCCTTCATCGAGCTCACGCCATTTCTAAGAACTGGAATGATGCGCCTGTTGTTGTTTGTGGAGATTTCAATTCTACACCTGAGGTTTGTTGCTTAATTATCGTTCTACTCTCATCCTCAATGAGAGTGCTTTTCCTTAATTAGTGTAAATGTTTCTTTTTTGCTGTTTTTTATTCCATTCTTGTCCTTTTTGTTCTTTTTCAGAGTCCACTTTATGACTTTATAGCCGAGCAAAAGGTACTTTTTTATAGTGGATATCTACCAGGAGCTACAGAGTTGATACTCTTTTGTTAATTCTTTTCATTTTGATTATCCAATTTGCAGCTAAATCTTTCTGGACTTGCCAAGGATCAGATATCTGGACAATATTCTGCACATATTTCTTCTTCAAGGTTATACACTGGCCCCGCACCACTCACTAGGTAACTGATATTCTATTAAGTCATACGTTTTACCTTTGCTAGTGAATCAAAATGTTGATAATCTGTTACAGGGCTCAGCCCTTTATGAGTGTAGGTACTGAGGGTAATTGCGAACCTCAAACTAAAGCAGAAAATGATCTTACTGAAAGCCTGCCTCAAAATGACAATAACCCGCTAAATGTATCTCAGCTTTGCTCTGACAATCAAATGTTTTATAGGACGAACAAAACACCTGAAGTACCTGCAAACCAAATAGGCGAAGGAAAAACCTTGTGTACTGACTCTTGTTCTGCTGATTCTAGTATTGTACAACGTGATACTGATTCTCGCAGATGCAATGAGCAACGTATTCAAGGATCCACTTCAAAAGTTTCCAACATTAATCAATCAGCTGCTGGAAGTGGAAGGTCTTCAGAGTTCCCTCATTCAGAACAAATTCTGACCCATCATTTGGATGGTGGTTGTGAGTCATCATCATTTCAAAATGAAGAGCTATTCAATTCGCGAAAGCAAATAGCTGCTGCAGCTGGTATTTCCTATCATGATGCCTTTGATCATAACAAAATACAAGAGGGCTGTAACCACAGTGTAGCTCCATGGAGTGACACTAACATCTGGAGATCTGGTTCTGAAAATGTACTCAATGATGATGTTTCAGTGAAGGTATCCTCATCAGATGTGATTTCGGTATCAGTCCCTGCCATATCTGACAATGCAATCAGCGCATGCTGTCAACCTAAACAATCAATTTCAGAAACGGTCAATCTGTCAGATTTTGATTCTAAAGTGAATCTTGGCAGCAATGATTTAAAAAATCACAACACTGTGGGTGATGTGGCCGATACATTGAGAGATACCTTTGATTTAGAGGATAATTCCGACCCAAACTTTTTCAGAGAACTTTTGGGGACTGATGAGGTAAGCCATTTCGGTGATGATCCGGTTTTGGATCCATCAAGGATTGAAGCTTGGAAAGAATCTGCCAATAATTCATGTTCATTGGTTGATGATTCTGATAAGCATTCTTACGATCCATATTCATGGACCCCTGTGGAAATTGAAATTGCATCAGGAAGTACAGATTGCACTTATCTTGAGCACAGTTTGAAACTGAGGAGTGTGTACACTGACGTAGAGGTAAATGGTTTACTCTTTTTCTTTGGCATTTCAACTCTTCTACTCAAAAGATTCAATAATTTCCCTTCATCATCAACTGTCATCACCAAGCTATATTACTCCCAACTATTTCTGCTTAAGCTTAATGAACTTTATTCTCTTGAATTTTCTGTAAGGAGTTTGATCACAAGGAACACTTGAATTACATTTTATCACATTAGCTAAAGTTTTTGTTTTTGGATCCAAAGTTAGTGCTTAGTTCTTCATCTCTACAAAGCGTGGCAGGTTTAACATACCTATAATGATCAAGTAATCCAGATACATGCAAATGCAAGTTTCAGTCCATTGATATAATTTTGTTCAAGTCTGAGAGAATAAAATTCTTCTTTTCTTTTCTTTTCGATAGGACTATGCAGGTACAAAGGGACCTTCCAGAGAACCCCAGGTAACCAGTTACAACAGGCAATTTATGGGCACAGTAGACTATATATGGTAATCATCTCCCTTTTTGTGTGTGTTTTTCTTACCACGTTTGCCAATTTTTACATAACAAAGGATATTTACATTTCTACCTATGTGTCCTTTTTTTAAAAAATATCAATCTAAGCATAATAATGTGGTAAAATCTTGGTAGAGAATTTAGTCACGTGGGTGCCACAACATTTGATACATTGTTGTGTGACAATTCTACCATCCAAGTACCAATTCCACTACAACCTGTAGGGGCAAACATGTTCTTAGGCTAGAACACTAGTACTTAGTTGTGTTTGTACACTATTAATTGATTTGGTGAATTTTCAAATTATGAACCGTAAGGTTCAGATAAAAAATGATAAATTGTTAAAAAAAAGTTTTGTTATCCAGAAATCTGGAAAATAACATAATATTCAATTTGTCATCATAATAGTACAATTTGAGTAAGTTGATGTGATCGATGTAGTAATAGGTTCATGTCTAAGTCAATCCATTAAAAATTGAAATAAAATGAGGAATAAGTTGTCATACGACAATTTCTAAATCATCATGGAGCATCATAGTCATGCTAAGTGTTGAGTCCACATTGACTATTGTCAATTTTGTCTCCAAATGGCAAGTTTCTTGTTTTATGTCATTGAATCTAATTGGGTCAAAGCAATTTCATACGCAAGGAGTACCCATAGATTTACATAACTGTAATGTATATATGGTACTAGTTATGCATTGTAGCCACGGAATAACTTCCTCCGGTGGGAAAATTAATCTTGGAATGTTAGTTGCGGAATGATACACCGTCTATACTTTCCGATTTACTCTGGAACGATAGCAAACTTTCATTGAATTAGATTTGTCATTTACGAGATTAGTTGGTTCAAAAGAAGTTAATACTGGATTATAAAAAAAAATAGTTACCATTGTAGCTTTTGTAGGACCGTGAAATCTCTCTTTCATGGATAAGCAAAATATATGGAATGTTTTCATTTTGCTAATGGATAACACTCCGCAGGTCTTCTGAAGGTCTTCAGACAGCCAAAGTGCTTGATACGCTCCCTAAACATGTTCTACGACAGACACATGGTTTCCCGACCAAGGTAAAGTTGGATCCCGTCTGACCATTTTCCAGTGAATCTATTGGAAATAGAGCACTGATTATTTGTTTAATCGTTTTTAGAAATGGGGAAGCGATCATGTTGCCTTGGCTTGCGAATTAGCATTTACTAAAGCTTCTTCAACCAAATAAATTTGCCTTTTGAAATTTATGGCCAGGCTCTGTATTAATTTTCTTGGCGGTCATTGTTCATGGCAATTTTTTTCCTGGCTTTGCAGTTTAAGAATATAGCTACAAAAGCATTGCCTACCAGTTTAA
The DNA here is from genome assembly GCF_044706935.1 of Curcuma longa. Classification (NCBI taxonomy): domain Eukaryota; kingdom Viridiplantae; phylum Streptophyta; class Magnoliopsida; order Zingiberales; family Zingiberaceae; genus Curcuma; species Curcuma longa. Next base: position 6,987,544 of record NC_133867.1, on the reverse strand, counting down.
TTGTTGGAAAGAATGTAATCGTGTTTTTTTGTAGGGGCTTTTTATTATGGTTACGATATTGCATTTTATAGGGAATTTTGATTGCTATTATTTTTGCTAGAAAAAAACCTTCTGCAATTCTGAATTTGAAGGGCTAAATGACAATTGCATGATTTCTATTATTAAAAATCATATCAAAACTGAAAAGTAACTTCAGACAAAATATACCTCAACTAATTAATTTGGTTGATTTTTTATTTAATTTTCATTTTCAATATACAATATATGCACAGCTTGCTGTACGATTTTACCGGAAAAGGAAACAATGTCGTTGCTTAGGAAAAAAAAATTAAAAATCATTTGCGCTGTGCTAAATTACTTTTTCCACTGGGGCATTCTTTGAACAGCAACCTGAAGGCAAAACTAATGAACGTTAGGCGTCGGCAATCAGGGAATCATCACGCATATCCAAAGAATAAAATTCACATTCCGTCTTACGGATGGATTTCACTATACAGCGTACCAGGATAAAATCTAAAATTTTCTACGCTACTTTTTTTTAAGAATAATTGAACCATTTAAAAAAGTTTAACGAAGTTTAATTTGAGCTAAAATCTTTCTCCAACTATTAAAGTGTCTTTCAAACCGCGATTTCAAAAATCATACACATACATTTAACTGATTTTTTTTTAATATGCATATATATAGTTCAAGAATCTTAATTTAGTCAACAAATTTCTATTGGAAATATACACCTTATTATTTAAAGTAGATTATTTCGATTTTTCAGTGTGGTTTGGTTTACGACTTAACCACTCAAAATCTTGATTCAGCTCAGATATTATTATAATTTCTAGAAACCCAATCGAACTCTTTATCTTGATTTGATTGTTTAGTTTTGAACGAAATGAAACCCCTTATATATACACTAATTGAAGCGATGGTAAAATTTATCATGCAGCATACCTTGCCCGAGTTCTCCTTGCTCCCAACAATAGTTTGACAGGCGAGCCTCCAAGATTCAGGTTTCTGTGGTTATCATAAGAACATAACAATATGTTAATGCATGAATTACTATTTCAAATACTAAATAAAAGAGAAAGAAATCCACCCATGAGCATTTTGCACAATGTTGAAAGTCGAGAAGGCGTCGCAGGCTTCAGATTGCTCTCTTTAAAGATTCACAAAAAACATTGCGATAATTTTTTTCATCAATCACTTGACGATATAATAAGAATGTTAAGATCAATACGTGGAGGTACTACAAACTGCTCGAGGAAACATATTGTACAAAATAATAATAATAATAATATGTCATTACAAAATAGACAATTGAAAATCAACGAGAATGCTAAAAAAAAAATGACTCACATTATTCAGATATCGCTTTTCAGTGTTTGTTCTCTCATTAAGAAGCTCCTCGCCATCAAGAATCTGCAGCATTGTTCAAAACCAGAATAGCGATCATACGCAAGTATGTATAGCATCACAAAACACTTCATATGTATTTATTATTAGATTGAAACTGATGTTTTCTTGTGCGTCAGAAATTTGACAAGATTCTTGGAGAAAAATTCTATGATCTAGTACAACTTCGATAGAAATAGTTCTGCTGGCTTTTTGTATGAATGAAGAGTTAGGATGAGCAATTAGTGATTCATGCTGGAATCATCTCCTCCACTTGTGGATCCAGCGATGCTTACTAAAATGCAGAATGACCTTTACTACAAGGCATCCAAAGGATTCTATGAACAGCATTATTAGAAATCTAAATTTAAGAACAAGTATGAACAATGCATAATTGTATCACATATGGTAGACTATATCAGTGAATCCTGAGTTGAAAAAGAAAGAATAATTATTTTAGCTAGTCAATCATCCCCTTGAAGTTGAAACATATGAATGATCCCAGGAATTCTAGACATGTAACGCTTAGAAAAGTTGTATCAGGTTGTATCCTAATCCAGTTTATTTGATTAATTCACACCAACATTTGAACATCTATGCACATGAATATGAGAAGAACAAATACATTGTATAGGTCGTTACCTCCACAATGCAAGTGCCACAGCTCCCGCCGCCTCCACAGTTCATCACCTTCCCCTAGATAAGTCACCAGTTCAGCGAATCTGTCAATGGGAGAATTTATTGATCTATCGATGGTAGGAAGCAAGATCCGGACACGTACATAGGCGGCGTAGAGCTCGATCTTATTGTCGAGCATAATGTTGCGGAGAAGCTTCTCTCCACTGATCGCGGTCGCCTTGTCGACTGGGTATGCTCCATCGGGCCCTGGTTTAGGCTACGAACAACAACAACAAACAGATGCAAGCAAACCCAATCATCACGGATTTAGGTTAAAAATCAACGAAGGAATCGCGGAGCGGAGTAGAGGGAGGTGAAGTTGGACTTACTCCGAAAAACTCGAGCTCGATCTGGGGAAGAGGCTCCACCGTCACCGGCGGCGAGGGGTTCGAGGAGGGAGTAGCCGCGCGAGGGATCAAGGAGAGCTTCCCCCGCGGCTGAGACGAGAAGCGAGCTGGCGATCCGGAAGGAGGGCTCGATCTGGGGAACAGAGAAGGAAAGGAACTCGCAGCGGCCATGACTCCTCGCAGAGAAGCAGATCGGATCTGATCGAAATAAATAGGCCCTCGATGGCGGTGGAATTCTCGCGAAGCTTCTCGATGCGGAGCGTGTGGACGAGGAGTACAGCACACGTCATCGCTCCTTCAAATGCGACGCTAACCATTCAAATTCAAATTCAAATTCAAATATAAAACAATTTATTTTTTAAAATACTTTTTATAATTATTATATTATATATATTAAAACTCTTTAAAATTTTCTCTTCTAATTTATGAATAAATATGTAAGCAAAAAATTACCATTGATTGATTCATACAAATAGACTTGTAGTACGTATGACCCATATATATAACAAAAGATTACAAACAATCATCATCGGCTAAGGTAATTCCGACAAGTCGAATGTTTCAGGGAATGCTTGCGAATCCAATAGTTCTCGTCTATCCTTTGGCATTTCGACAGCACTCTTTGCTTGTCTTGGTCTTGCTCTAGACCTTTGGTAGCCGACTGTTGTATCGATCGATTCCACGGTTTCCGTTTGTGAGGTAGCTTCATCGAATGTCGGCATGGTCCTCACATGGTTAAGGAGCTTACTCATGTGCCATTGCACGTAAGTGAAGCGTTCTTTCACCGTGGATGACTCTTGTATTATGATAGACGAAAGGGAGCGCAAAGCTTGGGACCGATATTGGTAGCCCGTGCTCTTCGGAAACAAGGAGCTTTTGCGTCGCCAACACATTGGCAGATACTTATCCGGCAACATGAAACAGTTCTTCAAAGAGAGCACTCGAAGAGCATGCTTGCATAAGATCCCAGAGGACTCGAACTCCTTGCAACTGCAGTGTAACCGTTGCTCCGAGGGAAAAGAGTGCACCATATGGCCTCCGTCTGTGCTCAATCGATGGCGAACGAGGTATGTCTCCGGCTGCGACTCATAAACCGCAAACTGTGTCGACGATACTAGTTCTTTCTGAAACATATTGAATGCATAAGGTGTGAGTATGCCGAGAGCATGTTCTTCAATGGGCATGCATGTTTTGATCTTGATGTTCTGATAATTCTGCCTCATCGTTGCTTCCTCTCCGGCTTGATCCAGCAATTCGATCGCAATTCTCACCTACAAAAGAGCGTCGTGTTGTCATAGTTTTCGAAAATCGCAACTAAGATGATACTGCAATACCTGATGCACAAAATCTTTTAGACGGGCTTGTGCATTCAGAAATGCTTTGAAGAATGACTTGATAGATGATGCTGAAGAACAAGAACCTGTCGACAAACTCCCGAGAAACCAACCGCGCAAGCACGGCAATGCCCAGTAAGACTGATAAAGTGATAGCATGGCTATATGTCGATCGGATGCTAATCCAAACTCATTAACCATGTGAGACCACTGGTGCATGAACTCAGTCTCAGTTTCCAAGTTATAAACTTGATGAAAGGCATTCACAAAAGAGTTGTATTGCGATCCAAGTAGGGTAGAAAACCAGCATGATAATCTTTGTGAGACATACCAAATGCCGAAAACATGTTTGATGTTTGGCAATTCATTCATCACAGCCTCTCTCAATACCAAGTCAAAATCCGTCAATATTGTTTGCGGTAACTTACCGTCCATAAGGCTAAAGAACGACTGCGAAATAAAAGCATTAACATGTTAACAGAATGCAAAGGGAAATAACAAAATGAGTAGAAGAACACACCTGGAAGGCCCATCTCAGTGAAGCTGATCTTTCGTCTTGCAATAGAACACAACCGAAAAATATGAGATTACCATAATTGTCGACGCCAAACCATACTCCGAAAGGCCTATCGTAAGCATACAATCGGTAGGTTATGTCAAAAATAACCACATCTCCAAAGACCTTGTATGCATGAATAGCATCAGGATATGACCAGGCAATATGCTCAAGCTTGTTATTTGTATCCAAAGTGTACTCGTAACGAAAATCTGGGTTCTTGTCCTTCATGTTTGTGCAGGCCTTAAGAAGTTCTGATCCTTCGGTATCGCGATCGATGTTCTTGGAGGCTTGAAGAAAGTTTCTCAAGTCCCTTTCTGTGAAGGATAACTGACCCGGCTTTACCCCTCTTTCCATCTCAAGTGCCCTCATCGTAAGATTCACAGTGCAACCGGCTTTTGCTAGAACCAAAATGCGCTCACGAACAGCGGGAGGTATCGTCCGGTAGGCAGGAAGATGCCGAACTTCCTCGCTGTCCAACAACTCATGGTTATGGTCATTACTAAAATGGACGACTATCCAACAGCTTGTACCCTTTGAAACATTCTTCTTGATGATCATCTGTGCTTCACACTTGCAGCGCGACGATTTCTTGTTCCTTTGACGTTTGAGCTCTGCAGTCTTCCGGGGAAGAGGAACTCCGGCCCGATGGCAGACAAGTTCCCGCTTATAAACTCCAAGTGGATGTGCCTGATTTCCCTTTGAGCGCTCTCGCCGGGTAGCAAAGCCACTCTTCCTGGCAAAGTTGGTATAATATTCCTGAGCTTCATCATCGGTTCGAAAAGACTGTCCTACATAAGGCATCTCCACCGTAGTGGCATCAGAAGTATTATACTCCCTTATCTGCACAAGGTTCGACTCTGCAATAGCTGCCGATTCCGCTGAGATATCTTCGTCTTCCTTGACGGTTCTTATGTAACACTGCTGATCTCCACATGGACAATACTGCCTTGGTGTAAGGCAGCCATTGTTCTTCAATGAGCTTTTTGTCATTCTTAATTCTTCAGGTTTGCAGAGCACATGGATGAGTAATCAAGTAGCACAAGAACATCAAACAAAGATAGGAAGTGCAGGGACCTTACAAAGTAGCGAAAGGCTACAAACTACGCGTGCAATCAACAAAGGGATCAAATTTCAGCATGCTGTTCAAGATGCAGATCAGGTTTCATAGGGTTTGGGATCTCAACCTCGTCATCTTGATCAAGTTGTGGCTGCCTTCAACTCATGTGTTTCAGTCCTAAAATAGAAAATTCGATCCTGCAAATGTATGCTTATGCATAGCGGAAAACCCTTTCTTGCTGTTTCCAAACCCTAGCTTTCAGGCAACCATCAGACCCGCCAAACCAGCTTAGCGCCAGAGAACTGACGGATTTCGCCGAACAAATGCGGAAGAATCATACCGAGAGAACACGCTATCCGCGGAGTTAGACCAGGAATGTAAGAGCAAGTACACCACTGGAAAAGCTTCATTCTAACAATAGGGCAAGGAATCACCTGAGCGAATAGATATGCCAGGACCATCATCATGGCGACGCATTGAGCGAGCCAGCAGCTGGGGAGGGCATCGGGTGGAGACTTAGGGTTAGGGTTTGAGACATGCGGCGAGAGAGGCGACAGATTAGCAACCGGAAGAGGAGCTCGGGATCGCCGGCGTGAAGTGAGGAGGGAGGTCGACGATGATATTCCGACGCCCAATTTGGGCCTCGGCGTGGCTCAGCGTGAGAAATGAAATAGCGAGGAAGGAGCTGCGGGCCTGCGGCGAAGCCAGTGGAGGAGTGGGAATAGCGAACAGCGGTGTTAGTGTCTGTTTTCTTATAAGATTTTTATAAAAAGATAAATCACTACGCTGTGTTTACCACCGCGGAAATGGAAGGAAAACTCAACTATGAAGATTTGGACCACCGGAAATGGAAGGAAAGAATATTTGAGGAAAGGAAAGAGAGGAGAGGAGGTTCAACCTTTGCCGTTGCAGAGACAGACACTCTTTGCTATTTTTGTGGCTTTGCTTTGGCGAACACATGCCCCTTTTAGTAGTTATGTATAGACAGGAACAGAATCAGTCGACTGATCAACCATCTCGGTGGCCCTCTTGCTTATCGGCACACATGAACTCAAAAACACTTGTATAGAAAACATGTGCTAGTGATCAAACGAGATCATTCATAAACATCATAGGAAGTGTAGAATACATTCATCTATCATAATATCAATTTGAAGGCAAAAACTTGCATGATTTCTGGCACACGAAAACCTCAAGAACTTCTACATCTGGTCTAGCATCTACCAGTGCAAGAAATGCTCAATGGCAGAATAAGTAGGGCAAATGTAATAACTTCTTATCGGCTACTTACCGGGTCGCGCGCGATGCTAGTTTGTTCAAGTCACCAGAAGTGCTGGCAAATGATGCATTTACCTGCAAAAGCATAGAACTAACTGCTGCTTTGTTCTTTCATTCTCATCCTCATACATCTGATACTGGTGTTATTTCGAAGCACAATTCACCTTCAGATCCTTCCTTGCAGTAATTCGGCTACTTGTCACAGATACTGAATTCTTTCTGAGACTTGGGATGCAAATGAGTCGAACAAAACCAAAGCTTTACCATGCTACTGGGCCAACAGCACATAGAAGTTTTCAGCAACAAAGAACTATCACAATATCATGTTAGATATGGCCACAGATGCAGGAATCAGACTCTTAAAATCCTTTTGACAGTAAGATTTTCCGAGATTGTAATTTTTACCAGAGAAACTAAATTCCAAACATACATTGTCACTGTTATACTCGAAGAAAGAATCGGATTCCGTTGACAAATCAGAAAATTATTTCATGAGGATCATGCAACAGGTCATTGAGAATAAACAAAATGCAGAGTTATGAACTCAACTTTCATCAGCATGCAAGGAGAGATGATAAAGTTATTTAAATAATTAATAATGCAAATGTAGAAGTTTACAGGCAGTTTGCCATAAGCTCTAGATTGCCTTAAGTTAGCTAACAACATGATAGAAATACAAAGCTTACTATCCACCAAAGGCTGAGTGGTTCTCCATTCTTAGCACTTGATTAAATTATTTCCAAATAAAAATACATTCCACAATGAAGCAGAAAATCTGGTCGTAAGTCTTTACTTGTAGATACACAGAGCCATCCCCAATAGCCTATCGAAGCTAAGCAATCACTTCATCTATCATACAAAGGCAGTAAGGTAGAGGGAAGCAGATATAACCCTACAAGAAGAAAATGGATCAGAAGCCTAGAACAATCTGTACCTAAAAAATTGCGAACAAATACACAGTGTGAAAGAAAATTGAAGGTTAAAAGCTTACAGAAATTAATCAATACAGTAATCTGCAAAGAAGTTGACGAGTTCTAAAGAAAATGCCAAATTGCCCAAGTCCTACACAATTCAATCCACTAAACATGCCTCAAAATTGAAGAGAACTTCTCCAAAAATGAAAATCAGCTTCTGGTCCCAGAAAAGACATAAATAAGAAGAAACTATTTCCATTTCTAAAATCCAGATTCATTTGATTTCATGATCTCATATCCTAGTGATGCTTAAAAGTAGCTTATGCAATTATTAAATACCATGATAAACAGTCATAAATGTCGAAGTATGTGCATCAACAATTACAATATATAACCATAGGATTCATGTGAAGGGCTAGCTATATGCCCTTTATGGATGATCTTCCTTCTCGTATGCTAATATGTCGGAGATAGAGCTCTATGATTTATGGACGATAATAAGCTAATTGACACGGATTTGATAAGATTAAACTACCAAAATTTGAATGCGAATATACCCTATGAATTACAAATGTCCCCACGCAAATGAATCAATCCCTTCATCAGCATATTAAGAACCACTTTTAATGTTACTATGTCCAGTGAAACTAGAACTCCCTGCTACATTGAACATTCTAGTCCCAATGGGTGTAGTAATATTAAAAAGTGTTGGAACTTCCATTTGGCTGGAAGTTATAGTTATAGTTTTGGGATAAAGTTCTCGTTTCAATGTGGACTAAAACATATGTATGCATGTTGCAACATAGTCAAAAAAATGTTATTATAAAGCCATACAAAAAAATGTTATTATAAAGCCATTAGTATATAAGCTAACCATTAAAGTAATCTGGATCATGCAAAATTCAAATTTCTAGGAGAAATTGGTGCAATCTATAATCTATTTTCCAAGCAAATGGTCAGCAATAAGTATTGTCAGAAAATTAAAAAGGATCTAATGCAATAAAACCAATCAGGAAAAGAAAATCAACTCAACAGAAGTGACGCCACACTACCCGCTCAAATTCTCAGCAGAACCATCATCTTCATCCTCGTCGTCCTCCCTGTGTTCAGCGTCATCTTCTTCACCCTGTTCCTCACTTAATTTAGCAATTTCTGCCTGTGCTTTTTCCAAAATCTGTCTTTTTTGCACCTCCAAATCCCTTTGGAATTCCTTCCTCATCCTTTCAATCTCTGACATCTGCTGCCTTTTGTAATTTTCCATCTTTTCATAAATCTCCCCAAATTTCTTAATTGACTCAGCAAGCATTCTAAAGGAAGAATCTGAACTCTCTGATACATTCTCCCTCTTTGGCGGGAACCCATCAGAGTAATCCTCACTTCCACTGTTATCTGGACTGTCCCTCATCTTACCGTTACCATTACAACGATCTTGATAGGCACTGGATCTAGCAAACACATATTCTCCTGCATCAACACCATAAGGCAGCTTTGGTGGTGGTGGTGGAGGCAGCTGAAGCGACTGCTTTCCTGTTGATGGTACTGGCGATGGTGGCGACATCAAGGCATCCATCTTCTTGAAATAAACCCACTTGCTTCCAAATTTCCCATGCGCTGTCAAAATTGCCTTCTCCTTTTTGTATTTCTTCTTCAGGGTATCAATCCGGTTCCGGCACTGTGCGTCCGTCCGATGAATCTTGGAGGCCTGCAAAACCTTCTTACCCACCTCGCTCCACTGATCCGCTCGGAGACTCTTCCGTCCATTCTGAACGTAGCGATCACCCCAGGCATCCAAGAGCACAAAGGTCGAATCTTCCGACCACTCAGGGGGCAAGGTCCGGGTGGGAGCTTTGGTTGGGGGCGCCGCGGACGGCGGGGGCAGTCTCGGGGCAAATTCGAACCTCAAAGCGAGCTTATCGATCCTCCGACGCTTCCCACGGCTTTCGGATGAGGAATCATCGTCCTCACCACTGGAATCCCTGGCGCGGCGGTGGCCACCACCCGCGTCGTCATCTTCGTCTTCCGAAGGCCGATCTGGGTAGTTCTGCTGCTGCTCCTCTTCGTCGTCGTTGTCATCCGGCTCGGCGTAGCGACGGCCGAACTGAGGAGGGGGCGAGGTATCGCCGAAGGGGGGTTTGGGGCGATTGGAGGAGGAAAGGTACGTGCTAGGCTTAGGAGGCCGGGAATTGGCGGCATCGTCGTCGGAGTCGTCCATCGACGGGATCCCTACTCTTCTACAACCCTAATCGGCGCATCGACGCTTGCTTTAAACGGGAAAGATGAGATAGAGAGGCGACCCGGTGTCTATCGCCGACCAACCACCGCGAGTCGGCCGAACGCCTTACGAAGCCGGTTCGGGAATCTAAGCCGAGTGAGCCGCCCGGTCGAATCTCGAGTCAATTTGAACCGAACTTTGTATGGCCCGGTTGATCTATCCACCTCCGACTCGAATCAAACTTTATATTATTAAAGTTTATTTAATAAATTAACTGAATTAGGTCAAATTAAATCTAAAATTAGTTAAACCACTAAAACAGTTATTCAAAATTATTTTTTTAAATTTGAATTCATTCATTTAGATATTAATAAAACTTTAATTTTAATTTTAAAATTATTTTAAACTTGTTTATTTTAAGTTGAGTAGTTATTAGATATGATATTTAAATTTTTTATTTATTTTAAAAGTTTTATTTATTTACAAATTTAATAAAAAAAGAAAAAAGTTTCTTGTCACAACAAATTCCTATCACAAATTTGTCACAACAAATCTGGACCGTTAAATTTTAAAATTAAGATTAAATCCAGACCGTAAATTGAATGGGTGATTGCGATGATCTGGATTTAATCTTCTATTTTAAAATCGAACGGTCCAGATTCTCGTCACAAATTTGTGACAGGAATCTGTTGTGACAAGGATTACCTCTCATAAAAAAAATTATTAATGAACATAATTTATAAATTTAATTCATAAATATTATTCATACAAAATTTATAGTCTTTCTTTATAAATATTAATAAATTAAGAACATATGTATTAGAGTTTATTAATTTACTTTAATGAATCATTCAAAATTTGTTATTATTTTTTTATAGTAGATTATGTAAAGATATATTAAAAATTAAATAGGGGTTAAAATTATGAAGTGATAAAACTTCTTTGGGTAATAAAATATCAATGGATATCGAAGTTATCAGACGGGCCTGTCCAAGGTAGGGATGAGTATTCGGTTAAACCGAATAAACCGAATTAAAAAAATAATTTATAAATTCTAAATAAATAAATTTATAAATCCTTAATTCATTAGTAAAATATTCATAATATTTTTAAAAAATTGGTTAATTCGGTTAATTCGGTCAAAAATCGAATTAACCGATAAAATATCGGTTCGGTTTATTTGGTTTTTATTAAAAAATTCGATTGGTTCGGTTGGTTCGAAAAAAATGGATTTATTCAGTTTTCAATTAATTCAGTTCGGTTCAGTTCAGTTCGTTTTAATCGAATACTCACTCCTACCTTGGACAGACCCGTCTGATAACTTCGATATCCATTGATATTTTATTACCCAAAGAAGTTTTATCACTTCATAATTTTAACCCCTATTTAATTTTTAATATATATTTACATAATCTACTATAAAAAAATAATAACAAATCTTGAATGATTCATTATGACTTCGGAGACCCGCTTGGGCTTGTTCTTAGCGCTGGGAGGCCGCCCTCGGCGCTTCCGGGTTGAGGACGACCCGGCGACGGCGGAAACTCGCGCTGATTCGTCGGCCATAGGGAGAGAGACACCGCCGGCGATTGCGAAGCCCCTCCGACACCGACGCAGTAATAAAGGTCGCAGCGTTAAGCTGCACCTCGGAGGAGTAGGATAACTAACGTGTGCCATGATGGGAAATCCACGGCTTTTTTTTTTAATTTCTTATATATTATATAATTTTAAAAAATAGAAAAAAAAGAAATTTATTTAATAAATTAATTGAATTAAGTAAAATTAAATCTAAAATTAGTTAAAGCACTAAAACGGTTATTCAAAATTAATTTTGTAAATTTGAATTCGTTCATGATATTATTAAAACTTTAATTTTAATTTTAAAATTATTTTTAAATATGATATTTAAAATTTTTAATTCATTTTAAAAGTTTTATTTATTTATAAATTTAATAAAAAAAGTTATTAATGAATATAATTTATAAATTTAATTCATAAATATTATATAATTTTAAAAAAACTTTTTTTTATTTCTTATATATTATATAATTTTAAAAAAATAGAAAAAAAATTATTTAATAAATTAACTGAATTAAGTAAAATTAAATCTAAAATTAGTTAAAGCACTAAAACGGTTATTCAAAATTAATTTTTTAAATTTGAATTCGTTCATTTAGATATTATTAAAACTTTAATTTTAATTTTAAAATTATTTTAAACTTGTTTATTTTAAGTTGAGTAGTTATTAAATATGATATTTTAATTTTTTATTTATTTTAAAAGTTTTATTTATTTACAAATTTAATTAAAAAATTATTAATGAACATAATTTATAAATTTAATTCATAAATATTATTCATGAAAAATTTATAGTCTTTCTTTATAAATATTAATAAATTAAGAACATATGTATTAGAGTTTATTATTTTACTTTAATGAATCATTCAAGATTTGTTATTATTTTTTTATAGTAGATTATGTAAATATATATTAAAAATTAAATAGGGGTTAAAATTATGAAGTGATAAAACTTCTTTGGGTAATAAAATATCAATGGATATCGAAGTTATCAGACGGGCCTGTCCAAGGTAGGAGTGAGTATTCGGTTAAAACCAATTGAATCGAACCGAATTGAATCGAACCGAATTGAATCGAACCGAATTAATCGAAACCTGAATAAATCCATTTTTTTCGAACCAATCAAACCGACTGAATTTTTCAATAAAAACCGAATAAACCGAACTAGTATTTTATCGGTTAATTCGGTTTTTGACCGAATTAACTGAATTAATCAATTTTTTTAAAATATTATGAATATTTTACTAATGAATTATGAATTTATAAATTTATTTACTTAGAATTTATAAATTATTTTTTAATTTGATTTATTCGGTTTAACCGAGTAAGAAATTTTAAAATCGAAATCGAACCGAATTAACTAATTTTTTTTAGAAAAATAATCGAAATTCCAAAATAACCGAAAATTTGGTTCGATTTGATCGATTTATTCGGTTTAACTGATTTTTTGCTCACCCCTAGTCCAAGGTGGGGGTGGATAGGTTTGTCCAAAATCGTAATGTAATATGGTGAGTTAAAAAATTTCCAATTCAATATAATTCGAACTGAATTATCAGTTAGGTGAGGTGTCTATGAACCTACAAATATATAAAAAAAATAAAAATTTTAAGTTTAAGTTGCGGATTATGCGATTTAATTCGAGAGTCTATTAAATTTTATATTTTAATTTTGAAAAAAAAATCTTGTCAATCTACGAGTTAATCTAAACTTATCAGAGATCAGTCCACTTGGATTTATAATTTATATGGATTAATCCATTTAGATAAAATAGATTGATAAAATTTTAATTTAACTTATTTAAATTATTTGATGGAATAATTTAAATTATTTTAATTAGAATATACACATTGATATTAATATTAATATATGAATGTTATAATATTCAAATGATGTTATATCAGCATGGATGAGTATTATAATATCTAAATATATATTAACCTTCAATTCAACGCAGTTAACGTAGATAAATAAATATATTTATTTAATATAAAATAAAAATAAAATAAGTGAATATTAAATTTAAAAATAAATAATTATTAATATTAAAATAAATATAAATACGTGTTAATAAAAAAAATATTAATATAATATATGAGTTTTGATATATATTAATATTCAAATTAATATGGATAATTTGAGAATAAATAATAAGGACGCCCTTTTTTATTTTTATACTTAAAAATTTATTTACGGAAGAGAGTTAAAATGATTCTCTCTTCTTTACGGATTCTCTCTGCGACTTCTGGTTTATTACTCCTTTCTCTCTCTCTTTCTTTGGCGTCTGGCGTAGCGGATTTGCTTCGACGAAACTGATCGGGATTTCCGTGAAGGAGAGGAGGACGATAGGGTTTCGCCATCCCGATCGATCTCGCTTTCTCTCGTCGCTGCTTCTCGGTTGAAGCCATGTCGAGGAAGCGGAAATCGGACGCGTCGGGACTCGACGAGGCGGATCGCACGCTGTACTCCACCTTCTGCGGTGCCGCCAATTCGCTGTCGCAGCTCTATACGCAGGCCATGAACCAGCAGAAGGTCTCCTTCCAGGCTGGAGAGCGCCATGCGCTGGTTAGCCCCTTTCCCTTTTTAATCTCCCTTCCCGCAGAACCCATCGATCGAAGCTGATTTTTAGAATCTTGTGACAAAAACTGAGTTAGAATGGGTATATTTAGTTACATGTAATCGTTTTTTTAAACAATAGTAGGAAGTGGAGCGGTAGAGAAGATATCATGGGACGACGGTTCTATTGCTTTCAGAGACCGGGCAATTTATCTAACGTAGTTTGATTACATATCTCAATTCCTTGTATTTCCCTTTTGTCAAACCAATAAAGGTTCCATTTGCTCAATTGTCCATGACAATGGTTACTAGATACGAATACTTGGTTAAAAACCATAGAGACCTTGACCATATTGGGCAGTCTAGAAGGCAGTGTTAGCTAGTCTATAGTTATAGTATTGTTCCTTCAGGCAAACGGTTGTGAAGTGATATATCACAATCAGTCGGAGCATGGAAAGGAAGGAACCACCTTGATTGGAGGTCAAGTGCAGATGAGTTTGTTGTCAAGTTCACCTTACTGTTCAATTTAATCCCAGCAAATTGAGAATATTTCTCAATATACTCACAAGTCTGCCTTCTCCAATGTTGTTTACACAATTCTATTAGTCCTTTATTGGGCAATACCCAAGGTCTATAGAATGCTCGATTGAATTAGGCTCTTGAGGGGCTTATCTGGTTTACGAACCCGAGAGGAAACAAGAAGGTACCAACCAAGCAATTGCAAAGCAAAACAATAAATTAATTGCCTTTAGCCAGCAAGAAGAAAAGCAACCTCACCTATCTCACAAGGGCAGGAGCTTTGTGATGATTTATGCAGTGATTCCTTTTGTTTCTTCCTTCTGAAAGATCATTGAGTGGTTTTGGGGGCTGGGAAAAGTATTTTTCCAAAAAGATGCCAGTTTGACTCTAGTTGAGAGGTGTAAAGTCAATAGTTGATGCCATTCTTATAATTTCCATCTGATTGAAATTTGTTTGTTGTGAATGTTTGCTGGGTTGATATTCCTAACAAGGTCAAGTACTGTGTGACTGACCTCGACAGTTTTGTCCATTCATTTTGGAAGTTCTTGTAAGGGCATGAGGCTATCTGTTCACACATATGATGCCATATAGTGAGCCGGCTAATTTTGCACATTGTCTTTGTTCCATGACCAATCAAGAGAGACATTCTCAGTTTGTCCCTTTATTAAATGCTTTATCTTAAAGGGCAGTGATCTCTTTGAGCTTTCTAAGATCCTGAGACTTACCCAAATCTAACCGATGTGGACCAAGTATTCTCTCATTTCAGAATGTTCTGGTGAGAGTTCTTGTTCCACTTATAAGTTAGTTTGAGCATTGGCATGTGGTATATGTTTAGGGAGTTATTCAGCTTCATGATTTTGATTGTGCAATGAGATTGTAATGGATCCTTTATTTGCCTCCTCCAAATAGTCTGAGCATTGAGATCTTGCACAAGTTTAGGTAGTTAATTGGCTTTGTACGTTGTAATAGAGATTCGTGCTGGTAAAGTGTGGTTTCAGATACCATCAGCTAAAATTTAGATTGTGACCAGCTTCGAAACTGATTAAAGTTCATCCATATACTTGTCTTGGTCCAGTTGCATAAAGAATAGCACATGTTGCTGGGTTATCATTCATCATTATTCTTCAAATAGATTCATTATATAATATATGGTTTAATATTTAAATATTTGTGTGCAATATTAATAACTGGTACAAAGAGTACCAATTCAAGGATGTTATTGGCTGTTATGGAAGAACATGCATTAAGTTTTCTACATTCTTAGTGAAACTAGTATAAAAATTATGATCCAAGACTCTCATCAATGCTGGGTTTGCGGAGGGTTATTGTGCACAGATCTTATCCTCCATATCAAAGAGAAAGCAACACTTGAATCCCTATTTGTCAATTAGTGGAGCAAGAGCGACATTACCATTGTACTAAGCTCGCCTTCTTCTGTTGGAGAAACTAGTAATTATCATATTTGTACTGTTAATTTTTTTTGTCATATATTACAAAGCCATAAGTTCTTTCATCAACTTCAATGTTGCCTTCTCTATCTGAAGTTCCACTTGTTCAACTATTGAATTGTGTTATTGTTAGTTGCTAATGATGCCTGTCTGTGTTTTGTGCAGGACAAGCTTTATCAATGGATCTTGAGAAAGCATGAAGAAGGATCAAGGATCACAGTGGCTGATATAGTGTCCCATATTCAGGTTATACCATAATAACATTATTTACTTTCGGTCTGATTTATCTGCTATGTCAGTCACTGTAATTGTAATTCAAGTTTGTTTATTGTCAGCATTTAGTTACTGCGATGTTTCAAGATGTTCCTCCACTGTTACTGTTATATTCAGATAATCTATTCATTCTAGACACACCTAGCCTACAATGTCATCTAGATCGCATACTCCTATCTAACTGACATTACAACTTTCCTAAGGGCATGATTTGTGGTCTTCTGTTTACTGTTTTATGCGTGAGAAACTTAATCGACAAATTAACTAAGAGGTGGTTCTTTCATTTTGATGATCGTCAATGGTTCAATGTGTGATAAATATCTCACACTCAAATATTAGTAAACAACAAGAAGTAGATCTAGGGATCCAGTGCATCACCTGATATGAGATACTGTCGGCAGGGGCATGTCATGCAACACCATAAGTAGTTTTTATGTTATGTTATTCACAGATGCACCATTTTTCTTCGTATGAACTCATTTGATATTATTTCAAAATCAAAGTCTTATCTCCCCAAAGGCTTCCTAAATCCGCATAGGCTGTGGACTTGGAACCAAGAAATATTGTGCCTCATTCAAAACATGTTGCCGCGCGTGCTCATCTTAATCTACGGTTCCTGTTCGTCTCTTGGCCGTTGTTCGAGTATGAGGTTGATCTATTGGATGGCTGTTGCTAATGCATAGATATCTGGTATTCATTCAATATGTAGGAATTTCCCCATGATTCCTCGGCTGAAAAATATTCAGATTATATGTGTTTTTTTTTGTTGCAAATTAAAGTAGCATCTTTGTCTAACTGAAATATGTTTGTTCAACCTTCCAGACTGAGATGGACTATGCTGTAGAAGATGGATTAGCACCCCCAAGAGCACCATTTCAAAATCAACAACCGCCCGCGACAATGCATCCTATAAGCTCAGTCTTCCAAAGTCCATCCGGTTTGTTTGGGCAGCCAACTGTTGGACTTCTCCCTCGAAGCGGCCACACTGATCAAGCAAAAAACTCCGTTTTCTCGAATGCTCTTTCCAGCCCTGTGCGCAGGAGCCTTCAGCCGTATCACCTTGCCAACGGAAGCGGTTTTTACGCGAACGATGCCCCACCTTCTGGAAATGCAGGAACCAGGAACCATGATTCGGATCAAATTCGGGACGCGAATTCTCTCAGCTGCAACGATACGACCATGGACATTCATACAGACAGCCCACCTCATCAATCCTATTCGTAGTTTCGCCCCCAAGAATGAAGCTGAGTAGTAATGCAAATCATATGTAACTTCCCTATCCCTCCCTCTGCCTCTCTTTCGCAAGTGCTCTAAATAGTATGTGTGGGCTTTGTTTATGAGTCTGGTAATTGTTTTGTATATGAAAAAGAATCCCATGGTTCATAAACCTTCTATTTTATGCTTAGGGATTTATTATTCCATGGTTCCCTTATATAAGAATAAGGGGAATTCTTACCTTCTATTTTATGCTTAGGGATTTATTATTCAACTTTTGTCACAGATTCATGTTTATCCTAATTAAGAGTATATTGAAGACTCGATTAACTAAGCATTTCCAGATAGGGTTACATCAAGGGTCAGCTCTAAGTCCTTAATGATACATTACAGATGATATTGTATTGGTAGATGAGACATGAAAAATATAGTATGAAATTTAAGTATGACACACTCAAGTAAACAGTTTTAAATATTTAGGATCATTTTTGCAAGGGTTCCACATTCATACAGTGGAACTCATATCCATGCAATTGAGTGTGTTATGTTGAATTTCATGTTACATTTTAAGAAATGAGAGCATGTAGCATATCATTTTTCATTTCAATATTATCATCATAACAAATAGTTTATTATGGTAAATCATTCAAAGAAATAATAAAAACAAAATTGGATTCTATGTTTTAAAAGTTGGATTCTATGTTTTAAAAGTTTTTAGTGTTTATTAATATTTGTTTTTATAAAATTTATATGATTTCATAATGTTTATTTTATGTTTGTTCAGTTATTGACCCAGCCATGCCAGCTAATGCCTTGACTGTCATTTCCACTCTCCTTATTAAATTTGTGTATTATGACTCTCTTCTAAAAATTAATAATAAATAAATAAAATAATCTGCGTCACAAAAGATCATAATTTTTTTAAAAAAAAATTAAAATGTTTTCTTCCATATTCGTGTGTCATACATAACAAACAACATGAAATTAAAAAAATAATTAATCAATTAATTATATTTTTTTCCAAAAAGGTCGCCCTGGGGACCACCGCCTGCGTTACTCCTTCCGCATAAAATACCTCCTGCTGGTGCGACCTGCCGCGATGCCCATTCGGGCGATCAGTGCATGCTGCTGTGACGAGTTCCATGCGGTACCTATCCTCGATCGCCGTTGGTTGGCTCGATAACGGTGATCCGAGGCTCGTTACGGTGATAACTTATGCGGAGCCCGCATCGTCGGTTCGCTGCCCGCACCCAAAACCCTAGGAAAAAAATTATTAAAGAAGAGTTCGAGAATCCTCGGTCTCTCCTTCTTCAAATAGCGGAGGAGGACGAGAGGATACCGGGAATCGGTCTTCGTCTTGCTACTGTTGCAGAGCATTGGATTTGCGCTTCTTTCTTCGATATACAGCTATTGGATTCGATGGAGGGAGCAAGGAGCGTAGGGTCGGTCGCGGAAGCGGCGGCGACGACGGCGGAGCAAGGGTCAAGGTTTCGGAGGATATGCGTTTTCTGCGGGAGCCAATGCGGGAAGAAGCCGAGCTATCAAGAGGCCGCCATCGAGCTCGGAAAGGAACTGGTAATTACCTGCTTCCTCAATCAAGTTGAACAATCTCTCTTTTCTTTCCTGTTCCCGTGGATTCAAAGAACTACTGCCCCCCTTTTTTTGTGCCGTATTTCGTTAATTTTTCAATGGGGTCTTCATCGAAAGCAATGAATTTTGGGGATTTTTTCTGTTAGTGGATTTTTCTCTGCGGATGCACTGGTTAAGGTTTCATCTTTTTGGCCTTTTGCTTCGAAGCTACGCTTTTTGTTTTTTTCCCCCAAAGAGAGAATCGAACCGATTGCATCTCGAAGAGAGGTTGGATGAGGTTGTCGTTCAAGGTATGCTCGTGCTGTCCGTTGTGGCATGATGGATTGTTAGCTGTAATCCGGCTGTCCCTCGATCAGCCTTCTCGCGTGATCTCTGCCGATCGCACGAAGAAGAAAGCAATAATCTATTGTTTAACGGAGCCAGATGTCCTTCCCTGAGATCGGAAAGAGCTGGCCATGGCGTCGTGGCTTCAACCTTTTCCCACTAAGCTGGACGTCCATCCCATTTGCGACTCAATCATGGCTTTGTTTTCCACTAATTCTTCCTTTAGCCATGGCAAGGGGCAATTAATTAGCAATCCGATAAACGCTCTCTGTTGATCTGCATGTGTTCTTATTCTCATCTGCATGTTCTTCTGCAGGTGAACAGTGGCATCGATTTGGTGTATGGAGGAGGGAGCATTGGGTTGATGGGCCTTGTTTCTCATGCAGTCCATGATGGAGGGCGCCATGTCTTGGGGTCAGTCTCTCTCTCTTGTTTAATACTTCAGCTGATTTATCTATAAGAACATATTCATCCCTATTAGAATTCGAATATAGAATTCAAATTCTGATTCTTTAAACGCTTTACCACTGTATCACACTATAAAAGTTTGTAAAATTTAGGATATAATTCACTTTAATCGCGTCTTTATATCCTTATATGCAGTGTTATTCCAAAGTCTTTGATGCTAAAGGAGGTGAGTCAGTTCCCTTTCTTTCTTTCTTTCTTTCTTTTAATTAAGATGTTTTCATAAGTTTATGCACGATCTTCTTCGAGAATATGACATTAGGAATTGTGTGTTTGAATTTTGGATTCCTTTTCTCTTAATTACTTAAACTATTATCTTCCATATTATATTTTTACAAGTAACAATAAATGTGAATGAAAAGCATTGCTTGTTTGCTCTTCTGTTGCTGTTACCTATAGTTAACTGGGGGGCCAGTAGGAGAAGTTAGGGAAGTATCAGACATGCATGAGAGGAAAGCTGAAATGGCTCGCCAAGCAGATGCCTTCGTAGCTTTACCAGGTAGACTTTCTTAATCACTTGCTATAAAATTCTTAATTTTTTATATTAGATATTCAATTTACATCGATTAATCTTAAGATGATCAGGTGGTTATGGGACACTCGAGGAGCTCCTGGAGGTGATTACATGGGCTCAACTTGGCATCCACAAAAAGCCGGTATAGAGAAAAAAAACCCTAATTTTTTTTGTCTCCTTCAGTTCTTTATCTGATCTCAATTTGTTTGTTTCTTCTCAAACTAAGTTTTGTTTATAGAATTGGCTTTTTGTCAAATGTAAAGTAAGTGCATGCATATCACACCTTCCATTTTCTATAAGCATATTAGGAATGTACTCCAACGCCCAGTAGAAACGTGTGAAACAGTTCCTTTATCAGGAATTAAAATAGGAGAGGATAAATTATCTGTGAGAGAGTTTTAAATATTTATAATTATTTTCATGATAGAAGGGTTAAAAGAGATGTCTTCTATATAATACAAATAAGATGACTTAAAAGAAGACTATCAGATATTTTTTATGATAATAGATTATCTCTAAATTTTAAGAAATATTTTACAAATGATGATCAGACCTATATTATTTAGAGTTGAATGTTAAATTATGACTTAAGTACATGAACAAAAGATAATTGCAGAAGTAAAAATATTAAAATGAATTGAGAGAACTTCACAAAAATCATTTAAAATGATATTGACATATGCATAGATGATTAATAAATATGCCCATTAAATTGTATGAAATTATAATAAATATATACATTAAACATGATAAAAAAAACTTGATTAACAATGATAAAAATAATTTAAATTTATTTAAATATAAATAAATAATGATAAACTAAGGAATAAAGATCATGCAGAAGGAATTTATATATTTTTTTCA
Organism: Curcuma longa; assembly: GCF_044706935.1. NCBI lineage: Eukaryota > Viridiplantae > Streptophyta > Magnoliopsida > Zingiberales > Zingiberaceae > Curcuma > Curcuma longa. The sequence continues at coordinate 6,966,436 of NC_133867.1, read as the reverse complement.
AAATTTTTCTTGTAATTGATTGGATTATTTCACTGATAGTACATCCTATGAATATGTAATATAATTTTTTTATTTAAAATTTACTGTTTAGATTAAAAGAAATGTGTGTTTACTAGATATTCTATTTGTTTTTCTTTTATGTCTAGTCAAAGTCTTCGTTACAGGTTGGACTGTTGAACGTCGATGGCTTTTATAATTCATTGTTATCATTCATCGACATGGCGGTCGAAGAAGGCTTCATTTCACAGGCTGCTAGGCGCATAATTATATCTGCCCACTCCGCCAAGGAGCTGATGAGGAAACTTGAGGTACACATAAAAAACCAACTAATGCGAGCTTATGATTCACGCATTGCAATTTTATATTAGCTCGTCAATTATATCACCTAAGAAGATTGATTAGCATGAATACATAGACAATATAAAATTATGACAAAGACATCTTTATTATATCATAGACTAGATAAGGTGAATAAAATTTGATTATTATTTTTGCAATCATTTTAGACTTGAAAAAAAACTCAAACAAGTAAACTTTGAGTGAAAACTATATCATGTTGATTTTAACATTCTATGTCAATTAGACCCATGCATGAGTATTCATCTACATTTAAGGGGCACCATTAAGGTTAAGCTGTTAAAGATAAAAGAGTTAAAAGAACAATTATAAGGGGCATGATATGATCACAACTTTTTGGTCATCTTTTTCTTCTGGGGTGAAGAATTTTGGGTTTTATTGCAGGAGTATATACCAGAATATGAATCCAAATTGGTGTGGGACACTACTGAGCAGAAGCCCCTCAGCTTTGCGCCGGAACCGGAGTCCGGCGTGGCTTCTTAACTTCTCAGGCCTACTCCAACCCTCTCCTCTTGGCCACTAACAGAACTCACTATACTCCAAACACAAAAGTATAGTAAATATCAATCAGAACTTCTTTGTTCTTCATAGGCTTCTTGTATTTAATTGGTCCCCCTCCACACAGGAAGATTTGATGAATTATGTTCCATTCCTCTTCATTTCCTTTGAATTCATGAGTGGAATTGTGGATAGATTTGGTTCTGGATTTGTATCTGGTTTATTGTGCATAAACTGAGTGAATTTGACCATACCTTTTTCCTTTGTTCTTCATAGACATGTATTTGATGAAATTACTTCTCATTCCTCTTCAGTTTCTCTGAAGAATGGTGTGTGGTTTGTTGTGTGTTGATTGTGAATAAAGATTGGACGAACGAGTGTTGTAAACATGGCGGGCAGAGGGTGAACCAACTTGAACAGGAAAAATGACCTAGCATTTGCATCTTTTTGCACAAGTTTGGTGTTCATAAAACAAGGGACAAGGCTCTTTATCAGGGTTGTGGCATCAGCACTAGGACCCTCTACATCCTCTGCCAACCGATGTTCTACCACCCAAAGCTGTCGAGCAGCCTAAACTTTTTCGAGTGGCTACTCATCTTGTCGAAGATGACTAAAACATAAGTTTAAAGATTTCCTGCAGTGACTAGGCTGACAAAGATTGCTCATCAAAATAGGGCACCATCAGCTAAAATGAACAAAACTATTCTAACAAAGAATGGTTTGGAAAGTACATGTAAAAGACAAGCCTAGCCATGGAGATGGATCATAGACAAGTTTATAACTCAAGAAATAGGGGAAATTATTGAAGCCAAAAATATATGTGCATATAAAGATGTTTCCTTGCGATATTTATAAGCTAAATACTTGTTTCACCAGAAAAATAAGTTCTTTTTTAGGAGAAATATAAGTTATCTTCATAGGAAACCAAACTCCACAAGTGTGTAACTTAGGCTTTATCATCTTTTTTACCTAAACCCTGATGGTGTTGCTTGTGGACCAGCTCCACCTGCTTTTCTCATGGCTTTTGATTGTGCTAGTTGCTCATCATAGTTCTGTATAAGAAATGGAAAATTTTGATAAAGTAGTTTCGATATCTGAGTTACGAAGAAGTAAAGCGTTACCTTTTTCTGAAATGCATCATCTTCTGGCTTAATAATCTTGTCTGCAATACCGTAGGCAATAGCTTCTTGTGCGTCGAAATATCTCGGAAGCTCTATGTCCTTCTTAATCTCTTCCTTTGGCTTACCTATTCCTTTGGCTAACAACTCCAATAAATACTCAGTGTTGGCATCAAGTTCCTTCGCCTGAGAGAGATGTAAGAAAGATATTACCGCGATTCATGGTATATCAATGTGTTGATAATATATCAATGAGTAAATCTCGAGAATCACCTTGATCCACATGTCGGCAGCGGCACCACTGGATTTGTACACCTTCGGCAGATACAATTTGGCTGTATGATCGTTTTGTCAATAAGCAAGAATTGCTGATCAAACAAAAACAAAAAAACAAATCTATTGGAAAGTGTGTGGTAACATACTGGAAGAATTTGGTTGCAAGCCGCGAAAGCCTTTGGCACCCAGAGATAACAGCATTGCTGCCTGACCATATGCCATGCCGACATTTATCGTATAAACCTTGGGTTTTACATACTGTCAAAGAAATCGAGATAAAATGTCTGATCCAAGAGAAAATGTAGCATAATTAACAAAGTTCAGATGTTCAATTTACCACACACGAAAATAGACAAACTATGTTATGTCATTGTGTTTACTCATTAAAATTGATGTCAATTTCCATAGGTGGCACTGAAAATTTGACAATTGATAGTAAAATATCAAAAATTGACGATAAATTGAAGACGGAGAGCTGTGTGAAAAGGCTAAATGTTGAAACACATAAGTTATATTTTGCAATTAAACCATGTAGATCTAATATGAATTTCTGAATTGAAAAGAAAAATGAACTAGAAGTGACATCCAACGCTAAACAACAAACTTAACTCAAGTGCTAGTAAGGCCCAAACCCATTCCAGAACATAAAAATAGTTTACTTACGTTTATCATGTCAGCAATTGCATAAGCCTCAGTTTCAGATCCAACAGTCTCTCCCTCCACATTCTGGAAGTTGGTATATCGTATGAATCAGTATTTGGTGAAAATTATGAAATTTCTAGCTATTTCAGCAGAATATATAGTCCAATAGGATATATGATAATTGAATAAGTAAATGTTTACAGCAGAACTTACTTGAGTCCCAGATGAATTGATGTAGAGATATATAGGTTTGGATGGATCGTCATAATCTAGCCACATAAACTGAGCAACAAGAAGCTCAGTGACAGCTGGAACCATCTGTTCGATACAACATAGATATTTACATGAGTTGCAAAGAAAATTTTTCACCCACATTTATCTAATGCTTTATTGACCAAATGTATGTGGCTTACAGGCATGCCAAGGTAAACTATTCGAGCATCCAAGAGCAAAGAAGGCAAGTCTGGAGGAGCACTTCTTAGTCTTCCATATCCTCGACCACCCCCACGATACATACTCACACTCATAGTGTAGTTTGATGAGGCCTCCAAGCCATTTAGACTATACATCCCTCCATTGTCGATGTAACTTCTTGCAGAAGAAATGCTTTCCTGTTAAGCATCACAAGGAGACTTCAACACCCGCTTAGATATTTGAACATAGATTTTGAGACCAACAAATTTAGGCTGTTATTACCTCTGTGACTTTTGTCGCTTGCCGTGTCACAGGGTTATCTTCTGTCAAGAACATGTCCATTTGCGATGGAGTAAGGCCATACATGGACTGAGGAAAACTCTCATAATTTTGCTTCACTGTTATAGAAAAAAGAGGTTTCGATTGAAAACACATCCAACAACAAAGTCTATTTGGCTAAGGATCAGCAATTTGGGCTGCTAAAAAAACAATATAAACTATGAACAAGGAATATGGTTTGAAAGTAGAATAATATTTTTTAAAACAAAACAAAAAAAGATGATAACTGAATTTGTGATTCTGTTATGCAGGGGAAATAACCAAGAAATTAGCAAGGCATTAAACTAGCACGAACCCAAAAGTTTAGCATCTGAGGAATCACTTCTTTACACGACATGGAGTGGAAGCCTAAACATATACAAAGGATTATGATCTGTGATGGAAGAAAGGCTTGTGCAGTAACATGGGCATCAATTAAGCATATCATGTGACTCGTATTCTTGAGGTTTTCTGTATGTGAAGAAATTAAAGAAGCCAATGTCTAGTTCATTTACACAGTTCTTCAGTAACAAGACAGCCTTCACACGGCATCTCGTAACTCAATTCCACAAGATATTCATCAGATCTATTCAGTAAATTATTAGCTAAGTTTCCTTATCATAGCATATCTTGTAAACTTAGTGCAAACATTAACTTGCCCCCAAAAGACTACCCTACTACTATTACTGCATATAAAGGGCAATCCGATGCACAAAGCTGCCACTAATGTGGGGTCCCAGGAAAGGATCTATTGTGCACAGCCTTACCCTACTTTGCAAGAGGTTGTTTCCGAGATTCGAACCCGTGACCTCCAGGTCACACGGCTGCAACTTTACTGTACCCTACTACTGCATATCTAGCATGATAATGCCTCAACAAGCCATTAATATGATATCATTCTGAATTTACACACTAAATGAAGGAGAACCTAAAGAACTTTAGAACAGTACAGTTTACACGAGAAGAAAAAAAATAGATAATATCCTAGACTGTTCCCATGGCGCATGTAACCTTGAGCTTTTTGTTTGACTTTTAACAACATACAATCATGATAGTCAACTTGAACTATCAAGGATGTACTAGGTATCCAAGAAATTCTAAATGATCTAAGACTTCCTTACGCAAACTTATATAACAAGTCTTGTAGTTGATTGTATCCTTTTGGAAAACCATCTACTTTCCTCACAGCCTTCCCTCTCTAGAGTGGCAATACCAATGAAAGCAACATAGTCCACTGATATGCAACACTATCAGAAAATCTTAATCAGAGAATTGCATACTAAATTCGATAGTAAGGCTCACACGGAACTTACATCCCTCCTTGAGATTCTCCTCCCGGAATTTGCGGGGTATGTGGTCGTAGTTGTTGGAAGACCGCGACTCGCATCTACAGGCCACCCTTGTCCTCGAAGCGACGGCAATAGATCTACGGGGACTTGCCGAAAGCCTGGAGAAGCCCCAAAAAGAGTTTTTGGGGACACCAGAGACGTCGTCGAAGGACGAGGAGACAGAGAGGGGGCGCAGCGCGATCGACATGGACGAAGCTTCCTGCTGTGGCCTCTGAGCCGAGAAAGGGGAAGAAGAAAGGAACCCTAGCGTCTGGCCGATTGGTTATCTATTTCTTCGTTTTTTTTTACTGTGGAACTCGGCACGTGCGTCGCACGCTCCGTTCAACTGGCTATGAATGGAAGTTCATTTGAACAAGCAAAACTCTGATTTATCCCAAAGAAAAAACATATAAAATAAATAACTTTATTCTTATTTTTTAAATATATTTTGTAATAAATATAAAATAAACTATAAATAAATTTTTTTTGGAATTTTAACTTTAACACAAATTATAATATATATATTTGGGTAACAATAAAACAATGCTCATCTTATTTTCATCTCACAACATTGTTTTAAAATAGAGCAAAATTGTTAATATTTGATCAGATTATTACACATAAAATAATATTGTATTAAAAATATTTTTCGACATAATAAAAATAACTTTAATATTGTTGTATTAATTTCGATTAAATTTAAAATTATTTTAACTTGGTTAAAAAGTGAAAATTTTAACTTAGTTAAAATTATTCATAAATTATTATAGCAATTTTGGTTAAAATCATTCTATATTATATTAGTTTTGATTAAAATAATTTTAAAATATGTGGCACTTTTTAAATGAAAATAAAGGATGCCTTTTTTATTTTTGCCTTATATATTTATCTCTAAAAATAAAAATAAAATAAATTTACAAAGTATGATTTTATAGATCAGTTTATATCAATTAAAATTATATATTATACATGTAAAATTATTATTTAAAAATTTATAAAAAATAATGAAATATCTAATTTGCCGTGCGACACGTGTAAAGTTATGACAGGAGGTGGTTGTGCTGGTCCACCGTTCAACCAAACGGCTCAATAAGAGCGAGAGAGAGAGAGAGAGAGAGAGAGAGAGAGAAACCAAAGGCAGTTTATGGCAGCCCACGGGAAAGCGGAGAAGCTCCGTGGCCATGGCGCCCATGGTTTTCCCCTTCCTTTCCATGAAAATGGTACGCCTCCCTCATCCCTTTATTCTCCTTATAAGCCCAAGAATCCCCTCCCCATCGCCTTCATCCAACAGGAATCACCCAGAATCGCCACTCTCCCAAATTAGGGATCCGGAGCATAAATTTCTTTCCTTTTCGGGGCAGAAAGGACAAAGTTTGATCATCAGCACTGTGGCGATTGGACATCGGCCACTGTTCTCCTTCCGTCCTTTTTTTTTTTTATTCCCTTCTAAAAAATCAGATTTTTTCGCGTTCTTCAATCTTGGAGGTTCAGCATTCGGATCGTCGCTTAAAGGTTTGGTTTTTATCGTCCCTTGAGTGGTTTTTCTCCGATCAAGGACTTGCCCTTTGTTTTGGATGAGGGTGGGCGGCAACTTGGTTGCCGACGACCGCGACGGGAGGGTAGAATCGGCCCCCGAGAAGAGCAAGGGTCCTGCCAGGAAGAGCAAGCGGCGGCAGAAGAAGGCGGCCAGAGCCGTGCAGAGGCTGTTTGAGACTTGCAAGCAAGTTTTCGCGGAGGGCGGAGTCATTCCGTCGCCGGAGAATGTCGATCGCCTTCGATCTTTACTTGGTACTTATCCAGCCCAATGCACTTGTCGTACATTTGTATTAGTTTAATATAGAACAAGTACGGTGATCTATCATATCTATATCTTAAGAGTGTGTCTCTTCTCCTGAATGATTTGTGATTTTGGATGGATTAACTTCACTGTAATTTGACATGGCATTAGATTCCTTTGAGGGAGAGGGAGGTCAAAGAAGACTTGATTAACAATGATAAACTCGGATCCATATAATCCACCCCACTTAGTGGGATAAAAGTTTGGTTGTTGTTATATTAGATACCTTTGAGTCATTATGAGCATGAGGGTAAAGATGGGGTGTTCCCATCTATTAGTCTTATATGAACAAGTACAAATGATTCAGGTGTTCGGACTTTGTATGACTAATCCTAGAGGTAGATGGTATTTCCCCTTGGTTTGCCTATCAGGTGAATTCGGAGTACAACTTGTATATACTCAGAAGCCAACCTCTAGGATATTCGCCCCATTTGTGATTCCTCTAAATATTTAACTACTGTACCACACCTGTAGGAGCACAAATGATCTATTTTGTTTATATATTAAGAGGGTATACTCCTAAATTACTAGTCATTTTGAGATGGGGGATGAATGAGCTCCATCCAAATTAACAATGTGTTTACTTAGATAAGTTAAATTAGAGCTGTTAACTACATCTTAATGTCTATTATTATTATTGGTTTATTGCTAATCATCAAGTTAATATTGGTCTATATGGAGTATAAAGCTTCCCTCATAACATCTTAAACTAGATATTTGGTTGTGCCTATGTTCTTCATCTGATATCCTACTGAAGCTTACCATGGTTCTCAGATACTTTGCCTTAAGTTTTCTACATCATCTTGCTGTCATATCGTAATGTTTCTGCCAGATTAGCATCAAGCCTTATGTGGAAGCTTCACTCGCATGTTTTAACTGAAGTTTTCTTCTCAGATTGAATTTAGAGGACTTGAGTAATCGCACTCATTTAGTTTGCAAAATTTTATGGTCACATGGATTCAGAATTAGGCACAAATATTTATCTGTTTACTTTGCATGAGGTCCTTTGCTGACTTTCCTGATTATGCTTTGTGCATTTTGTCTATCTATATGATATGGTTGTTGTATTGTCGTATTCGTATAGATACTCTGAAGCCTGATGATGTTGGCCTAAGTCCAAACTCGCCATATTTTCAGAACTGTGGGATTGATGGGCCTCCTCCTGTGACATATTTGCACCTCTACGACTGTCTTAATTTTTCAGTACCGACTGCTCCTTAGTTTTCGTTACTAATTGTATTAGCATTTCTCATTGATTCAATACTGCTTTTTGCAGATTGGTATCTTTTGTCTACCACAAGCAGCTGCAATTCCACTTCACAATCACCCAAGCATGACTGTTTTTAGTAAAATCCTTCTCGGGTCGATGCACATTAAATCGTATGACTGGGTTAATGATCCTCAGAGCTCGAACGTGAAAATCAAATCCTCTAGTGGTGTGTGAGCTATTGGATTACTTTAGTTTGAACAAAATACCAAGGAAGAATGTCCTTTCTAAATTAGTGGTTTTTTGCATTTCTACAGGTGCATGTCTAGCCAAGGTGAACACTGATGCTGTATTTACAGCACCTCGTCGGACATCTGTTTTATACCCTACCACTGGGGGTAACTTGCATTGTTTTACTGCAGTAACCTCTTGTGCAGTGTTAGATGTCCTTGGACCACCATACAATGATGACGAAGGTCGCATTTGTACGTACTACAAGGAATACGCATTCTTGAGTTTCCCGGGTATGTTTCTATTGACTTGCAATCTAGTAAAATGTATGAACAATTACATGAGTTAAGAGTCTAAAAGATTAATACCTTATTGCATAATAAGGAGTACACATTTGATGAATATGTGGATATCACAATTTTGATTATTTCTTTTGAAAACAATTATAATAGAAAAATGCAACAAAACGGTATCAACTATTGATCTCCCATCTTGAGATTGGATTACTGATTCATATCTGTTTCAGTGTAGCAAATTTTACATGAGCGTGTTTAATGATACGATGCATTGTTTCAGGCGATGCGACTCTGGCATCAGGCGACAATGAGGAGCACGCATGGCTCGAAGAGAGGGGGAGCGAGCCAGATGATCTTGTTGTGCGCAGTGCAGAGTATAGAGGCCCGAGGATTTTAGAGTCGAAATAAGAAGCTTCAAGAAAAGGTCATGGGCTTAAATTCCTTCAGCTACCTAATATATTGGTTTTGGTCGTAGTGGCTTACCGTGGAGAACAATCTTAGGTATTAAAGCTCATGGAATTTAAATACAATGCCTTTCTGATTTTCGCAACGCCTGAAACTGAGTTTGTCAAGGATTTTTTGTTTTGTTTTTGTAGCCTTTCTGAAAGATCTTAATTTTCTGAAATCACCATTTGTTATCATGCAATTGTTCTTGTTTCTCCGCATTGTTTCGTTTTTTGGGGTGCTATTTCGCATGAGTTTTGTAGTATCGTTTTGTATCATCCACTCGATGATGATCATTTGGGATTCTCTTCGGTGTATCAATCATAACAAGTTTCCATTTTGCTGATGTTAAGTCTTGGTGTTTTATGTATATGGTTGGATTGGTTAGTATGTCGAACACATAGCTATTTAACTGCAACGAAAAGTTATCGACTATTTTGGTCGTGTGGTTTCGAAAATAGTATGTTCATTGTTGGAGAAGTATTGTATTCTTTCACGGGAATTGAGTGAACTGCCTGAAGGTATATACTCACCCTTGGGAACCATGGTGCTAAGGCATAAGTCGTAGTCGCGAAATACCGTCTTATCTAGCATTGCCATTTGATACGACGACTTGATAGTTGTTTGGATGATGAAATATTAATCGCGATAAAACTTATACAGAGTGTTATTGATGATGATGCACTAGAGAATTCGACAGAGAGAAAATGGATGAACATTTTGAGTAGACATTGGAGGAAAACAAAAGCACAAGGAGGATCATCAAAGGTTAGTGATCTTGAAACGCTTCTTGAAAGGGAGGATGCAACTCTCCTCTCTTTTCATCTCCTTGAGCACTTTGCAAGGTTTACTCCTCGGGTTCTTTCCGCTACCGATAGCCACTGCTGCCGCGACTTCCATAGCGTGCTTTGCCTTCCTTTGTCTTATTCCGCATGCGTTACAAAGAGACTGCACCATGAAAACAAACACATATGCGTTAAGCCATAGTTTGAACGGTTAGCACAGGTGAAACATCTCATTATACAAAATTTGGTTGAAGAAGCTTCTCTAAACCTCTATAAAACTCTCAAACACTCCACAAGACCTACACAAGCTCCGCGAGTGTTTTCTTCGATTACTTTGTTTTCGATAAGTTATGATCATGTATATGGATACCTTAGGCCCCCAAGGGCCACTTCTCCACAAAGGTGTCTTTGTGGTGTTGCAGTTGGAGCACATTCTGATGGCAGCTCCAGAAGAATGCTTGTTGGGATCTCGAGCATTTGTCTTGCCTTTCCCCGATCCTTTCGCGGCCGATGTGATCATCTTTCCCAGCGATCCATGAACACCTTCTCTGCCATGTTCGAAGTGCGACAATTGCCCGATGATTCCACTGGTCTTGCTACTACTGCTGTTGTTGTCACTGGAAGGCAGCACAATTTCACTTGAACCACTCCATAGAGAGAGGCCAAGAGGCTAAGTAAAACAAGGATGAGTGCTTAGTCGACTGAACAACACTAAAATGAACGCATCTCTTTCGAAAAGGCTTACTTCTAGTTGTTGATGGTGTCGATGTTGCGATGACTCGAGAATCCTCGGATATGAAGACACAAAGGCACGGGCCGTAGGAGGGAATCGGTGTAAGCTTCCATCTTCCTCGCCGAGTCGAAGCACCCGAGCCATGTCATGGAGAACAAGGTACCATTTTGGTGTTGAAGATGGGAAGCAATATATAAGAAGAGAACAAGTTATTAGAGGCTTCGTATATATTCGAATAACTTTTTTATTATATTGAACGAACATAAATAAATTTTATTAAATCGATAAACGGAGAAGTAGACAGAAAGATCTGCAGTTGGAAGTGACGCTGGCCGGCACTGAAATTGGATCTGAAACCGTTTGGGTTGCAAGACAAGCCATTAGACGACCACAACGAGCAGCATGCAGAAGAAAATAGCAGGCATAGTTCTGTATGTCTAGTGTTCTAGCCAGTTACCGATCTGTGGGGAAGACAGAGAGGTCGAATGGAGAGTGGAGGAATAATTGCAGACTACAAGAAGGTGGCAGAACGTGCATTGTGTATGTGATTTCATATGAACGTTTTCAAATTAGTTGATGGGACGGATTAATCCGACGGATCCAATTTACTTGTTGGGTAGGTAAGCCGAGCATACTGGGTTGGTTAGGGTGCATCGAGTTCGGTCAGTTTAACATTCTATTTGGACGGGATGAGAGAAGGTTCATTAACGGAAAAGGGAGGAGAAGGAAAGTATTTATGTTTTTCTTGTTTGGAAGGAAAGGAAATTTCATTAATATAACCTGTGTTATCTTGTTGTTTGAGAGAAAAGAAACGAGAATGAAAGTTAAATATATAAAATTATAAAAATATTCTTACTTTTTAAAATGAATCTATATGTGAAAAAAATATGTATAACTCATTAAATCAGTATAAAATTTTTCTTGTCAAAATTATCTTGTGAGACTAACTAAAATTAATATTTATGACTTAAATAAATAAAAATTTTAAAAAAATAATGAGTAGATATACAATAAGCATGCGAAATATAGAATCGGTATATTTTGGTACGATAAAAGATAAATAGATATTTTTATATATATTTCTATAAAAATTTACTAATGTAAAAAAGATCATGAGAAATTTAAAAAATTTAAATTAAATAAATTAAATAAGTTATTTAAAAATTAATATTTTTAAAATAGAGATAAAATTAGAATAAATAATATTTAAAATTATCTTCCTTTTTCTTATACTTCAAATTGAAGTGGAGTTAAAACTTACATTTTTCCTCTTTTCCCCTCACTCCTTTTCAAAAAAATAAAAAATTCAAAGTTCTCGTACTTTTATTTACCCTTCCTTCTCTTTCCCTCATCTCCTTCCAAACAAAACATAAGTAGTAGGATTAAAATGGACTGATCAACTCTTTCCCTCATCTCCTTCCAAACAAAACATAAGTAGTAGGAATATTAAAATAGACTGACCAAGTTAGGTTGATAGAAATGGCCCAAATCTTACAACCAAACAAAGGAATGATTTGGATATGTTCCTTTATCATTTCTTCCACACAGAAGTCTACCATACCAAACACGATACACGCAATGTCGATGTAAATTTCCGAAGAAGAAGGGCTGATCAACACGATCAGCTAAAGCATTCAGAGCGGATACTAAAACCTTATCTGCTAATGAAGGCGCGGATTCAAGAATTAGAGTTGAGATGGATCTGGACATCAAATTTAACAGCCTCCCCATGGGATCCAAAAAAAAATGTGAGTTTATGCATCGATGTGGTACACCTCCTCCAGCGTTATATATCACGGTGGTCGCTTTGGGAATGACAATAGAAGGCGATGTCCATCGGGAACAAGGTGGTGGTGGTGCCCACTGTTCCGACCGGATGCCGTGGATAGTAAATCATCAGTCAACAAAATATCTGACTCACACCAGCTTTCTATTCCGCCGGTGAAAGAACTTGAAAATAGATTGAGCGAAAGTATTAGACTGGTGTCGGTGAGTTCCGACGGACCACTTCGACGTTCAAGTTAGTATCCATAAAAGAAGATGAAGATGTAAAAGAAGAAGACGAGTATAGGTAGTTACTAAAAATTACCGAGAGGGTTGTTCACACCTTACGAAGGGTTTATATATTCACGGAGAATGCATCTCTACGTCGATCCGACAGAGATCATTGGTCGGGGCTTGAAGAGACCGGCTCTGCCGATTACCAACATGAGATCCCGACATGAGACATCTGGGGGACCAAGTATGCTAATCTCGTAACTGTCCTGCGACGCGGTAGTCGCTGATTATTTTTACCTTTTGGCTTCATGCACAGCCCCGAGGGTAAGGAACTAGGTTTGACAATCTCGTAACCGCCCTGACCCCTTCACAGGTACAGCATGTTTGAGGAATCTTAGTAGTTTCTGTGTAAGGCGAAGTGTAATAGCCGAGATGGGGTGCGCGGAGAGACCAAGGGGGCCAAGGGGCCACTTGACTGAGAGATTTGGAGAGGATGAGTAGTTGAGTGGTTGAGTGGTCGAGAAGCCGAGATGCTGAAAGGTCGAGTGGTTGAGAGGTCAGCCGAGTGACCGAGTGATTGAGAGACCAAGGGGTTGAGTGGCCGAGAGACCGAGAAAGGCCAAAAGGCTAAGTCTTAAGGTGAAGGTTTATTCTGTGTTAATTATTGACTCGACACATCAATTTACCCCTTGACTATCCATACCATATAAGACTAATCAAAATCCGCCACATCATCCACTAAGTGCATCCCGTGGCGCTACGGGAACTCTGCCGAGAAGATCCCGAAAGTGTTTGATGAGGTAATCTTCTCCACCTTACCTTGCTCCTTCTCAATCTTCTTAGCCACCATAGCACTGTATTGCATCGTCTTCAACATTCTATCTCTTATTACCATACCATATCTTGGGGGCACCTATTGAGAGCTTATGATTTTGTTCAAGGAGGTTGACGACGAGGTTTGTTCAAATGGAGCTTTCCATTCTATCAATATCAAAATTTGACCCAGATTAATAATCAAATTTAATTTAAGAATTTAAAGATGATGAAATAAATAATTGATAAATTAAAATAACTTGAGATGGGACCTCGGGCTAAAGTCGGAGTCCAATAATACATGACTTCATCTTTGAAAAATATCCTATCTTCGGTCTTTGAAAAATTATCATCGTATCATATCTTGGGGCACCAATTGAGAGCTTATGATTTTGTTCGAGGAGGTTGATGATAAGGTTTGTTCAAATGGAGCTTTCCGTTCTATCAATATCGTGGGGCTCCTTTTTTCGCTATTCATCCAAAAGAACAATTTATTTGTCACAAATAACAAAAAAGATAAGAAAACAACAAGATATATAATTTTGACGATGATTTCCTCCTTAAAATTCTATCATCAACGCCAACAATATCCATTTGGTTCGCGAAATAAAATAAATAAATAAATAAAATAAAATAATTATTTTTATTACTTTTCTTTTTTTCTTTTCTTATATCTTTTTTATGTTGCCATAAAATAACAAGTTAAACCTCTCCTAATATTTATTATTATTATTATAAGAATTCAAACTCTAAACTTTTATTTAGATTCAAAATTGATCAAATTGATAAAATAGTTTGCCTAAATAATTGGTGGCATACCAAAATAAGATTATTATTTTAGAGGATTTGGCATGTGTTTGTGAGAAGGATCTTACCCATCTCAATCTCGATTGTAATGTGACTAGTATTATCAAATGGACCACTTTATGATGGAGTAACTTACTCGATCGATTTGTTCATCGGATGAATTACGGATTAGACGGATCAGTCCATGAATTTATTTAGTTTTGCATTTTAATTTTGAGTTTTGAAGGGAAAAGATTTTAATTCTCAACTCATGAGTTATGAGCTCATTTAAAAAAAATGATAAATCCCAATCAGTCTCATGGACTCAATCCCTGGGAGTGGTCGGTCCGGTCCCACGGAAGTTTCCCACCGACCACCAGGGTAAATTGGGAAGCGCATACAGCGGCCAATCCAGATGCCCAACATCCTTTGATTGCGTATGAATGATATAAATCTCAGTCAGTCTCATGGACTCAATCCCTGGGGGTGGCCGATCCAATCCCATAGAAGTTTCCCATCAACCACCAGGGTAAATCATACGACAGTCAATCCAGATGTTTAACATCCTTTGATTGCATTCTCCATTTAGAAGAAAATTTTTGTAAATACGCCATAGCTAGGGATCGAACCGTGGGTCCCTGGATCACAACTCGGATGTCCTACCGTTGATGAACTCATTTAGGTCTGTCTTTAAATGAATTGATAAAATTTTAATTATAATTATTTAAATTATTTGATAGAAAATAAAATTGACGGATATAAATGCCACCAACCGATCTAGATCTTAACCAAATTAAACGCGGCCATCCTCCTCCACGCTTCATGGAGCCAAAGACCACCGGCAAGACTGCGCGCAGCCCGTCATGGTCGGAGCTGCTGGGCTCCGACCACTGGTCGGGCCTCCTCGATCCCCTCGACATCTCCCTCCGCGGCCTCCTCCTCCAATGCGGCGACCTGTGCCAGGTCACCTACGACTCCTTCAACAGCGACACCCACTCCAAGTACTGCGGCAGCTGCCGGTACGGCAAACGCACCCTCCTCCATGACGTCTTCTTCCCCGGCGAAGCCGACTACGAGGTCTACGACTACCTCTATGCCACCTCCGAAATCTCCGTCCCCAACGACATGTTCCCCGTCCACCTCGCCGGCGACGGCGCCTGGAGCAAGGACTCCAACTGGATGGGCTACGTCGCGGTGTCAACCTCCGCCGGAGGGCGGCGGGTGATCTACGTGGTCTGGCGGGGGACGATCCGGACGCTGGAGTGGCTAGACGTGTTTAAGCCGGAGCCCGTCGAAATCGACACCATTCTCTCTTCTAAACCAGTGGCGACGACGTCGAGTAGCAGGGTGATGAAGGGGTGGTACGTGATCTACACCGCGAGCAACGCCGACTCCCCGTACACCAAGCTGAGCGCGAGGGACCAGCTCACGTTCGCCATTAAAGCGCTGGTGGAGAAGTACAAGGAGGAGAGCCTCAGCATCGTGTGTGTCGGCCACAGCCTCGGCGCCACGCTCGCCGTCCTGAGCGCCTTCGACATCGTGGAGAACGGCCTGTCGAGGACCGGCGCCGGCGGGGCGACGTTCCCGGTGTGCGCTGTGGTGTTCGGGAGCCCGCAGGTGGGGAACAGGGCCTTCAACCAACGCCTGGAGAAGCTGCCCAACCTGCGAGTTCTCCAGGTGAGGAACAAGACCGATCTCATCCCGAAGTACCCGAGCGGGCTGCTGGGCTTCGTTGACACCGCCGGCACGGTGCTGGAGGTGGACTGCCAAAAGTCGCCGTATCTGAAGCAGTCGTCAGAACCCAGGCGACTGGCACAACCTGCAGGGGATCCTACACGTGGTGGCGGGGTGGAACGGGACGGCCGGAGAGTTCGAGCTGAGGGTGAAGCGCAGCGTGGCGCTGGTGAACAAGTCGTCGGAGTTCCTCAAGGACGAGTACCTGGTGCCGGGGTCGTGGTGGGTGGAGAAGAACAAGGGCATGGTGCTGGGCGCCGACGGCGAGTGGTCGCTCACTCCGCCGCCGGAGGGCGGCATCCCCACCCCGCTCGCTTTGAAGCCGACTGGGAAGATTCTGGAGGAGGAAGAGGAGCAGGCCGGCCAGTGATTGCTCAGAGCTGTTCGACCGTTAAATCAACTGTCACGGTTTCTATTCCTCACCAAATAAATAAATAAAATAAAAATATTAAAAATTATGTCTTTTTTACGTCGTTAGCCCCCTAAAATTATGTTATAAACCTTCCTTCCTCCCAAACAATGTGAATATAAATACTTTCTTTTATGTTTAATATAGTCTCGGATGCAGACGTCCCCTCTAGATAAAAGTTAAGAGTTAAGTGAAGGTCAAAACAGTGTTCCATAAGATGAGTCAATATGAATTTAGGAGAAACGATTCTACCAAGGTGAGATAGTTGTCACCTCCAATTCGAACCGTACTTTGGATTCAACATGGGCTCAGTCCTGGATCTCACTTGGGCCTCCAGAGCCATCTCGGTCTTGGCCATCTCGTCTCGATCGTCTTAGTCTCAGTTGTCTCGATCTTGGCCGTCTCGTCTCGGTCATCTTAGTCTTGCATGTCTCAGTCTCGGCCATCTCTGCTCTGTATCCTATCTCAGCACTCTACCTCAGCTCAACTACTTTGTCTCGACCATCTTGATCTCTATCCTGGCCACTCTACCTCAGCTACTCTATCTCGGTCATATCGACCTCGGACTCTGTCTCGGCCATCTCAGCCTCGGGAATTCTCTCGGCTACTTTGTCTAGACCGTTTCGGTCTCGAGTCTCAGGAATCCTCTCGGCTACACCGATCTCAGCCATCTCGGTCTTGACCGTCTCGGCCTCAGTCGTCTTGTCTTGGTCATCTCATCTTTGCCACGCCACCTCAGCTACCTCCGTCCTGTGAACCACTGTCTTATGTGGACCTACTAAGGGGGACGCGAATATTCTCACGAATACGCGACCGTCCAAGAATAACAGGCGGTTACAAAGTTATCAGGCCTAGTCCCTTGGATACTTTTTTTTTTTTGCATATAAAGTTAAAAGGAAATGACTGTCGGATTTGGTCCCCTTGTAGGTTTCTATAATGATGTCATCCTGTCCGACGTAGAGATGTCCTTGAGCGAGGTTATAAAAAGTTTGACACGCAACCTTATTCCAGATTGGACTCTGAAAACTCTTCTAGTATCATCTTCTTTTTTGTCTACATTATGTTCTTTCCGAAGAACTCTAATTTGAGCATCAGAGTGACTTGTTGGAATTTTTCTGCACTAGTCTAATCTTTTTTTGGAGTGTATTTTAGGTTCTCATTGTATTCTTCATCGAGTTCGTCCAAGAGATCGCACATGTCAAATTATTCATTGACTAGTAGTTTGACTATCTGTGGTATTTGGCCGAACAATCTCCTTAGGCTATCAAAAAAAATATATTATATTATTAATCGACTGTTAATTGTGTTTATAATATTATGTAAAAATATGTTATGTTATTAATCGACCGTTAATTACGTTTATAATATTATGTTATGTTTAATATTGTCTCCTTAGCCTGCCAAAAAGTAATTCATATTAAATTCATCGATATTCGAGACACTAACAATGAAAAAATTGATTTTGCCCGCCTCAAGATGTTTAATGTCATTAGCCGCATAACGAGACATTGATAGATAAATCAGATACTGAACATACCCTCAAGTGGGAGGGCATTCTTCTATGATCAATCCTACGATTCAAAGTACTCACACACACTTAAAAAAAAAATGATAATCCCAGTAGCCACATCTCTGGGGGTGGTCGGCCCGGTCCCACGGAAGTTTCCCACTGACCACCAGGATAAATCGGGAAGTGTATACGGTGGCCAAGTCAGATGCCCAGCATCCTTTGATTGCGTTCTCATCCGGATGTCCTACCGTTGCACCATTACCCCGGGGACTACTCGCACACACTTAAGCAACTATAACATGTGGTTTTAATATATAGGGATTTTTTTTTTATAGATGACTCATGTAACCTGCAATCTATTTTGGATTGGATTTGATTGAGGATTTTCAAATCCATCTAAATGATACATTTTTAATGGGCCAGCCCATCTCATCGTGGGGTGATTCGTCTGATAGCTCTAGATAAAAATAAGCCATAGTAATATACGATTTTCACTCGATAATCCTATCTAAGAACATGTCTCTTCGACAAACGTTTGTACTCTAGGACTATGCCACCAATATGTCTATAAAAGATAAACTCCACAACAATAAATGAATCTTCTTCTATAGTAAATCTTCATCTTTGCCTTCTCTGTAAGTTCTTTTCCTTATCATCATCAAATTTGATTTAAGGATCGGAAGGACATTACCCAATCCCCTAGTTCGTTAGGAATCTCATAGGCAACATCTAGCAAGAGGATAATTTTGAAGGCACCATTCACATATAAATAATTTATCATTAAAATCTTATTGCATAGTTCATATTTATTATAATTCAGTTAATTAATATTAATCCAGTGTAAAAATAATATTCAATTTGTACTTCATTAGGCTTATACAAAATAAAGTTAGTTAACAATTACATGGTATTAAACTAATTCTATAATATAAAAATAATAATACCTTATACAAAACAACTCATTCAAATATTTTGATTAATACTTAAGAATATCAATTCAAGTTATTATTTTGAATAATTATTTTAAAGTTTTATTTGAATTAATACACTATTAAAAAAACAATTTCTTTTTTTTGTAATTTAAAATTATGTATATATATTCGGATAATTATCAAGAAATGGTCATCAACGCTAGTACCTGGCTTCGGGCCTTTGCGCTATATATACCTCCCTCGCGTTAGCTTCCGTTTAGGGTTTCAGGGCGTTGATGGCCGTCTGCACATCTCGAAACCTCCTCCTCCTCCGCAGATCTACTGATTCAGGATGATCTTTTCGGACGGTAAGATCTTTCAACCACGGCTGGTTTTTGTTATCTGATGCAGATCTAGTTAATGGTGAGTCTTTTGGCCCCGCCCCTTGCCGTTGAACTGTCCTTGGTCGTTTGTTGGCTCTGTATCTACGAATTAGGGGCGATTTTTTTTTGTAGATCTTGGTTGCGAGGTACTTGTAAGTTGCTCTTCGGATTTGGATCTGGATCTTTCATTTGATTCGTTGCATCAATGGGGGGAGGTTCGGCTGGTTTTTTATTTTCTGATGCAGATCTAGTTAATGGTGAGTCTTTTGGCCCCGCCCCTCGCCGTTGAACTGTCCTCGGTCGCTTGATGGCTTTGTATCTGCGAATTGGGGGCGATTTTTTTTTGTAGATCTTGGTTGCGAGGTACTTGTAAGTTGCTCTTCGGATTTGGATCTTTCATTTGATTCGTTGATTTCTAGCACTCATATAGTTGTGTATGTCTATACCGAAGATCAAGCACATCAATGGGGGGAGGTACGAGATCGATCGGCTCTTCGGATTTGGATCTTTCTCTAATCGCGGCTGGTTTTTATTTTCTGATGCAGATCTATTAATGGTGAGTCTTTTTGCCCCGCCCCTCCACGTTGAACTGTCCTTGAATTGGAGGCGATTTTTTTTTTTTTTTTTTAGATCTTGGTTGCGAGGTACTTGTAAGTTGCTTTTCGGATTTGGATTTTCATTTGATTCGTTGATTTCTAGCACTCATTTGGTTGTGTATGTCTATACCGAAGATCAAGCACATCAATGGGGGGAGGTGCGAAATCGATCGGGTCTTCGGAGCAGGATTTCGACTTGCATGGGAAACATGAGGTCGCTGCCAGAACGATTACGATATTGCTCGGAAGTTGGAGGATTCATCGAAGTGATTACTACCTCTTGGTGGTTGGAACAAGCTAGAGTTGGATTCTTTGAATGATTTGTAAGTAGTACGCAGGTGAATTTCGTACTCTGGCCTTTGCCATGTTGGGTGCGCTCGCATGGCAGGTCACCAATGCCCAATAAAAGTTTATAATTTTTGTGCTGGTGGGGAGATCGCACGGGGCATTTACTTTTATCCCCTGCTTCTCCTTCGCTCTCTGTGTCTTTTGTTTCCGCTTCTTCCATCTTCTAGCTCGTCCTTTTGCTACATGCTCCATGCCGTCCCTGTCTGCCAGATATTCCAAAGGTACAAATTCTAAATTTTAGCTTCTCACAGTTTCTAGCATTTTTGTCAATTTTACTTTGTTCGACTTCAGAAGCTTGAAAATTGGAATAATCTTAATCATTGTGCTAGTACTTATAATTCATATTCATCATGTTAACACTACTAGCACCTGCAAAGATGAGTTGGGATTACTTGGTTTCTGCGGCTGATTTCTTTGCATGCATTTCATATCCACACTATCAAATGGTGGAATTTCTTATCAAGCATATTCATCTACCAATAATCACCGTCAACTGCAATATGAAATTCGTTTTATGGATAGGTTACACATATCATAAGGTCTCTCTTTCAGCAAGGCAACCATAAATTTCTCTAATACTGAAAGATCATTTTAAATTTCAATATGGATACTGTAATAAAATGACAACCACCATAAATGATAAGATGGTAATTTCATAAAAATTGTGATTGAACAAATGTTATTTGGTATTACTCATGCAATTTGTCTGTTAAGTTTCTGATGACAGAGTCTGGTGTTTTGTGTTAAGTAATTTATGTTGTATGTGCCTAGTATAAATGTCATCCTTATAGTCGCTGTGTATCTAGAATTAGATATGTTTTTTCTTGCTTCTCGCTCTTGAGTGGTCTACAAGAGAAGAGGGAGTAGTTGATGACCGGAGCCATGTTTCGCCAACGTACAAATTGAAGCCAATGTGGCTGCACCATGAAATTGGTACTATTGCTTGTTTTGTGGTTAAAGATTTGTGACTCAAGATTCTAATATTCCATTAACCCTAGAGATTCAGAGTTGATTGATCAAACATGAAAGCGTTGTTAGGATAATAGTTTAAGTTTTCAACTACAATAAAGCCTATTAATTAGGATCTAGTTTGACTTTACCACGTTATACGTGGATTGCTTTTTGAAACTTTATCTCTTTGTGAGGCTATATAAAACCAATTTGTGTATTGATTATGCACGGTGAATAAAAGTGTTTTTCTCCCCTAACATCTGGTATCAGAGCAAAGTCCTCGGTAGAGCCCCTCTTCCTCCAAAGTTTCTTTCTTTCTCACGAGCAGGGAAAGTAGATCTTTGGGCTCGCTGTTCTTGGTTGTCAAAGCTCGAGCAGGACGAAGGGCGAAGGGAATCCTAGTGGTGTCGCTGCCTGGAGTTCGAGCAAAGAAGGAGAGTTCACTAAAGGAAGCATCGAACTCGACGGTCTCAAGAAGAACTTCAGCAGCATCTAGGCAACTTACGGCGAAATCGCCAGCAACCTCGAAATTGATCGGCGCCAAGTTTCTTGAAGGATGATTGATAATTTTGTTCAACCTACAATTCCTAAGTTTGATGGACATTATGATCATTGGTCTATGCTTATGGAAAATTTCTTACGCTCAAAAGAATATTGGAGTTTGGTGGAAATAGGAATCTCTATTGCAGAAAAAGGAGTGGAGTATACTGAAGCACAAGAAAAATTATTTGCAGACCAGAAGCTGAATGACTTGAAAGTCAAGAATTATTTATTCCAAGCTATTGATCGAACTATTATGGAAACAATTCTCAACAAAGACACTGCCAAACACATTGGGACTCTATGAAGCAGAAGTATCAAGGTTCCACAAGAGTCAAAAGGGCGCAACTCCAAGCACTTAGGAAGGAGTTTGAGATTCTACATATGCAAGAGGGTGAGAGTGTTGATGCATATTTTGCTCGAACTCTTACTATAGCAAACAAGATGAAGATTCATGGTGAAACCATGTAACAAGTAGTGATTATTGAAAAGATCTTACGATCAATGATCTCCAGGGGCGATTATGTTGTTTGTTCCATTGAAGAATCTAATAACTTAGACACTTTAACTCTTGATGAGTTGCAAAGCAGCTTATTGGTACATGAGCAGAGAATGAACAGACATGGAAACGATGAGCAAGCATTGAAGGTGACCTACTATAAGATTGGTGAAGATGCAGGAAGAGGGAGAGGCAGAGGCAAGCATACAATAAAGCAATGATTGAGTGTTATAAGTGTCATCAATTAGGGCACTTTCAGTATGAGTGTCCTAAATGGGAGAAAGAAGCGAACTATGCAGAGTTGGAAGAGAAAGAAGAATTATTGCTGATGTCATATGTCAAGCTTAATCAAGCAATGCGAAAAGATGAAGATGTCTGGTTCCTTGACTCAGGGTGCTCTAATCATATGTGTGCACACAAGGAGTGGTTCTCGGATCTTGATGAAGAATTTCGGATTTCTGTGAAGCTCGAGAATAACTTCACAATGGATGTCTTGGGAAAGGGTAACATCAGGTTGCAAATTGTTGGAGTTACTCAAGTAATTACCGATGTTTTCTATATACCTGAGTTGAAAAATAACTTGTTAAGTATTGGATAATTGCAAGAAAAGGGTGTAGCTATTTTGATATAACATGGAGTATGCAAAATCTATCATCCAGAAAAAGGGCTTATTATGCAAACAGCAATGTCTGCAAACAGAATGTTTATGCTACCTGCAAGAATTCTACCGAAATTACCCACTTGTTTCCAAACAACTTTTGAAGACCATACTCACCTTTGGCACTGCAGATACGGGCATCTAAGTTTCAAGGGTTTGAGAACGTTGCAATACAAGCAAATGGTGAGAGGGTTACCACAATTGAAGTCATCATTCAAAATTTGCACTGATTGCATGATAGGAAAGCAACATAGGAATGCAATTCCAAAAAAGAGTTTGTGGAGAGCATCACAAAGATTGTAGTTGGTTCATGCTGACATCTGTGGACCCATCAAACCTGCTTCCAATAGCAAGAAGAGGTATTTTATAAGTTTTATTGATGATTTCAGTCGTAAAGGGTGGATATATTTTCTTGCTGAAAAATCTGAAGCTTTCACTATATTCAAGAATTATAAATCCCTTGTTGAGAAAGAGACATGAGCTTTTATTCGTTGTCTGCGCACAAATAGAGGTGGAGAGTTTACCTCTCATGAGTTCAATTCCTTTCTCAAGACTAATGGTATCAGCAAGCAACTCACAACAGCCTACACTCCCCAACAAAATGGAGTAGCCGAATGCAAAAATAGGACAATCATGAATATGGTTAGAAGTATGTTATCGGAGAAGCAAGTTCCAAAGACTTTTTGGCCAGAAGCAGCAAATTGGGCAGTTCATGTACTCAATAGAAGTCCTACATTGGCAGTAAAAGATATGACACCTGAAGAGGCTTGGAGTGGTGTCAAACCAAATGTTGAATACTTTCGGGTTTTTGGATGCATTGGTCATGTTCATATATCAAACAGTAAGAGAAAAAAACTAGATGATAAGAGTCTTCGGTGCGTGTTGCTAGGCATGAGTGAAGAATCTAAAGCATATAGACTTTATGATCCAGCATCCAAGACAATAATTGTAAGCAGAGATGTGATTTTTGAAGAAACTGAAGGTTGGGAATGGAGACAAAATAATAAAGAAGCAGGACTTGATATACTAGTGCAGGGAGGAGTAATGCAGAAAGTACACATGATCAAAGTGAAGAAGAATATGAAGAGGTAGCAGCTGAAGAAGAAGGAGAGGTCAGTTTATCTTCAAATGAGTCACCTGGAAAGAATTCTCCAGAAAGAAGGCAGAGAAGAAAACCATTTTGGATGGAAGATTATGTAACTGGGGAAGAATTCTCTGAAGAAGATGTTGAGCACAACAATTTGGTTTTGTTTACCTCCACCTCAGATCCAACTACTTTTGAAGAAGCTATTCAGAGTTCCAAATGGAAAGCTGCAATGGATTTGGAGATAGAAGCAATTGAAAGAAATGGGACTTGGGAGTTGACAGATTTGCCTAAAGGAATGAAAAAGATCAGATTAAAGTGGGTTTACAAAACTAAACTCAACACAAATGGCGAGGTTGACAAATGCAAGGCTCGGTTGGTGGCAAAAGGGTATACTCAACAGCATGGAATAGATTATACTGAGGTATTTGCGCCTGTGGCTAGGTGGGATACGATTCGAATGATAATTGCTTTAGCGGCTCGAAATAGTTGGAGCTTATACCAGCTTGATGTCAAAAGCGCTTTTTTTGCATGGAGAACTAAATGAAGCAATATTTATTGAGCAACCAAAGGGCTATGAGAAGAAAGACAAAGAGTATAAGGTGTACAAGTTGAAAAAGGCATTATATAGCCTTAAACAAGCTCCTCGAGCATGGTACAGCAGGATTGAAGCATATTTTGTCAAAGAAGGGTTTGAAAGATGCAATTGTGAACATATATTATTCATTAAATTGGGAGATGAAGGTAAAATTCTAATTGTTAGCCTATATGTTGATGATTTAATTTTTACTGGCAATAATGAAAGTATGTTTGTTAAATTCAAGAACTCTATGAAACTTGAATTTGATATGATTGATTTGGGAAAGATGAAATATTTTCTCGGTGTGGAGGTGTTACAAAATTCTGAAGGCATCTAATATTAGCCAAAGAAAGTATGCAAAAGATGTTTTAGAGAAATTTGGTATGGAGAAGAGTAACAGTGTGAAAAATTCCATTGTTACTAGCGTTAAACTTATGAAGGATGAAGAAGGATCCAAAGTGAATGCTACCATGTACAAACAATTAGTTGGAAGTCTTATGTATCTAACTGTTACTAAGATTTGGGAGTCGTCTACCAAAAAGATACTTGAAAGGAATTGTAGATTTGGGAGTCTTCTACCAAAAAGAGGGTAATGGAGAGTTAACGGCATATACAGATAGTGATTATGCAAGAGATACAAATGACAGGAAAAGCACTTCTGGTTATGTGTTTCTGCTCAGTGGAGGGGTTGTGTCATGGTCTTCCAAAAAACAACCTGTAGTTGCTTTGTCCACTACTGAAGCAGAATTTGTAATAGCTGCCTCTTGCGCTTGTCAAGGGGTTTGGATGAGGAGAGTATTGGAGAAGCTCGATCACTTTCAAGGCAAGTGTATCACTGTGTTATGTGACAACAGCTCTACCATTAAGCTCTCCAAGAATCCAGTCATGCATGGACGTAGCAAACATATTGACATAAGGTTTCATTTCTTACGTGATTTGACCAAAGATGGAATTATTGAGCTAAAGCATTGTGTCACACAAGATCAAGTTGCAGATATTATGACAAAACCACTCAAGCTAGATGTGTTCTTGAAGCTACGTGAATCAATGGGTGTACGTGTGGTACCGCAACTAAACTAAAAGCATGACTGTCATCAGTTTAGGGAAGGGATTGTTAGGATAATAGTTGAAGTTTTCAACTACAATAAAGCCTATTAATTAAGATCTAGTTTGACTTTACCACGTTGTACGTGGATTGTTTTCTGAAACTTTATAAGGCTATATAAAGCCAATTCGTGTATTGATTATGCACGGTGAATAAAAGTGTTTTTCTCCCCTAACATCGTTTGCATCTCTGCTGTGAGTATTTGAATATTTGTTGTCTAAGTAAAATTTGATGCTTTGGAACAGTTGATGCATCAACAAGCATTTATCATCCTAATCTTCATTATGAAGAATGGAATCTTCCCAAACGACATGCTTTAAGAGCAAGTGGATATTTATATTGCTTTATATCTCTTGGTCTTGGTTATTATAGTTTGGTATAGCAATTATATCTGTGAAGCTGCTAAATGCTATACCATTTATTCATCAATTGTTTACTGCTTCTAGATGGCCCATGCCCATTCATCTAGTTCTAGTCTTTTTTGTACAATTCTATACATTTTTTCCTACAGCTTCTCATTTGAGTTTGTTTCAAGTCTTATTATACAAATCTCTTTGAAGATGCTGCCAGATCGTTAGCATCGACTGGTTTTTACTCACAATTCAATCTCTGCTTCTACTGATCTGTATTGATGCCTTTCCCGGCTTAAATTTAACTTCTGCATCTCATACTTTGCATGAAATGATAGGCTCTGCTAGATGTGTGTGTGTATATATATATATATCAATGCTTTATTGTGCATTTGAGTTGTTTAAAATTGTAGCCTTTTTATATTTTGTTTTCCATTGTATATTCTCGTGGAATGATTGGTGGATTTATAATCTTGTAACTTGTGTAATGTCCAACGTTTGGGCGTTATGATAAAAGAAAAAACGTGACGCTTGGATGGCGTTGGATCTTTTAGCTTAAAGTGGGAGAGCTCTCGGCCGTCATTGGTTCTGTTGTGAATGGCCGAGGGGTGATGGTTTGAGCCCATCAAAGATCCTCTTCGTCGTGGCTTATAAATTAGATTTATTCATGCAAGGGCGGCTCTGTATATGAAATTTTTATTATTGCGGAATCCCTGAGAAATAATCATATTTTTTTAATTAGATTTAGATATTCAGTTCTTAGAACCAATTAATTTTAGGAATGACCAATGTAGTTTTATGGAAGTCTTTCATCAGTTATTAGAGTAAATTGAAAAATATTTCATCTGATGTTTGATTATCTGTTGAAGGATTTAACCATTGCATTGTAGCTCTGGGAATATCATTCTATCATATTGGATCTATTGTAAGTCATAAAATTAGGTGGGTTAAGACTTCCCTTTCCTTTATAAAATTAGATTTATTCATAGATGTTAAATTTTCTATTTATTTTGGTCGTTTTATGTATTTTATTCGTATTATCTCTTTAGGTATTTTAACTGGCTGCGGATTGCCGAGGACGGTCGTTCCCATAAATTCCTTCTGAAAGGTAATTTTAAATTTTCTTAAAATGATGAGAAGAATTTGCGATGTTGGTGTCTGCACTCCTTTTTAGGGATGTATATCATGGATGTCATTTTTAAGCAATCTAATCAAGTTGAAAAATACCAAATATTGATATTTAAATTAAATTTGAAAAACATATGTAATATTCGAATTTAATTCAAAATATAAATAATTTTTGTTCAATTAAAATTTGAGTTGAGTTCTATTTCAATTGTTTGAATTTTAATTTAAATATAATTAAATTATAATTTAAAATGATTTAAATTTAAATTTTAATTTAAATTATTTAAATTTTAATTTGAACATATTTAAATTAGAATTTGATATGAATTTGATAATTTTAATTAAAAATTAAATATTTTTCAAATAGATTAAAAAAAGCCGCGAAAGCATTACCATTCCTAATAAAATGCATATAATACTAATAAACGTGAGCAACAATTTCTAATATTCATGGCTGTCGGTGTACGCTATAGCTAAGTGACAATTCGTAATTTCAGATACTGTGGATCCGATATTAATGCTAGAAATTTGAAAATTCATGGTTTTATAAATTACGATTGGTAATTTACGATTCAACTTATAATCAATAAAAGAGAAACTATCTGTACACTATAAATTAAATTTGTTTTATTAATTTTGAAATCAAATTAAAAATTGTTGATGTGAGGAATCTAAAATAAAATTTACTCTCTGTTGTAAAATAAAATTTTAAAGATTAAAATTTTTAACTTGAATATTAAAATAAATATTTATATAAAATTGAAATTCGTTTATGAATCTATATTTATTATCATATGTAAATAATAATAGATCAATTTCAAATCCAAAAGATATCATTTAGGATTTTTTTATTATTTTTAATAAATTTAGAATTTAAGATTCAAAAGTATTGCTATCTTTTGCAAGTTAAAATTTTGAACCTACTAAGTTATTTTGAAATAATTCATGCAGGAATGAGTTTGCTTTTCTAATTTTATACTTTTGCAATTGAATCAATAAATTTTAAAAAATTATTTTTAATATTCATAAATCAACGAATTCAATATCTTTCACTATGTCAATTTCTCACGTGAAACTTGTTGAATTTATAGAGTAAATACAACTAATTAGGTACCCCAAGCATGAACTTTTAAGATGCAACAAAAGAAAACAGCATATAAAAGAGGGTAGAACATATAAAAGAAAGGTACCTTGATGAGCAGACAGCGGACATTTCCAGTAGAACTTTTGCATCCTAATCAACACTACAAGGAGCGCACAAACTAAACCTCAGCTGCTTACATAATAATAAATGGTTTACGATTAACTTAAAAGCACGCCAGATATGTGCAAATTAAGTTAACATTCATGTAAAAGCAATCTCTGAGAAATAAAATTCAACATCAAAACACTGCTCACAGAACTTACAAGTCGGATATTATGCTGCTGTGGTTTAAATCATGCAATCGTCGCCGCATTGTTGTTGCATATGTCGAAGATTTCGTCTAAAGGTGCATGATCACCAGTGCCTTCATCTTTTCTTCCATACAACAAATGCTTCCCTTTGAATACAAACATACCTCCCTGAAAGAAAAACATCTTACAGGAAAGTTGGCAGTGACTTTGACTAAATGTTTGAGCAAGAAAAATGAGGGCGATCGAACCTGCTGTAAAACGCTAGACCTATCGTCGGGGGTGGCTGTAATGGTATAATTCTTGCCTGCCTTCTTGATCGACTCCCATCTTGAGAACACCTTAGTCTAGTGAATGTGGGTGGGAACGAATTTTGATTAGAGAAGCTGGTGGATGGCCAATGGAGGAATCAAGAAAAATAAAGAACATACACTAGCTGGATTAAAGAAAGTTCTGCCTAATCCAAAATATAGGCCCAAGACATTGTAAGCCTGGAAAACATCACAGCATTAGAAACGATGTTCTCTGATTCGAAATGGATCGGAAATTTGTTAATGTTGTTTACCTTCCTTTCCGGGTCTGCGTAGAGATAATCCATTGGAAATGGCAACTGTAAATTTTAAAGCAAAGATGTAGAAAACCATCGACAAAGTTAGCATACTTTCAAGTTCAACTTAATATAACAATGACAAAGTCTTAAAACTTTGCTTCAGTAAGGAACTAGGATGAGATCCCAAAAACTCTCAACAATCAGAATCATTGTTCTCAACACTGAAAGCAATATCAATACTTACCAGGACCACTATGTGTGGGGTTACGAGATCAATTAGGCGTAGCACCAATTTGTGATAAAATGAGGAAAAAGAATAAATAACACAATATGAACAATCTAGACTTTTATAGTTCGACAAGTAATTGATTAGAACTAGAGATGAAAGAGGTAACATCTCATTATATTACTAGCAATGACAGTGCTACTGTACTAGTTCAATGGTCGGATAAGCCCCATTTAGGTGATGCCAATCTATGAAAACCATCCAAGGAAAGAAAATCATGCCACGTTCAAATTTTAATCATAGGAAAAAATAAACAGCCAAACTAGCTGAAAATTCTAGTGGAGATCTTTTAACCTTTGTGACAAGCGAAATTCTAGAAAAGGCCAAAATTTCACTGCTCTCCTCCATAAAAGTATGTTTCACCAAAATGGTGGAAGTTAAATGAGCCTGAAAGGTAGCTAGGGATAGAAATTTATGACTTTCTAACTTTATGACAATTCAATTGGAAGCATGCCATGCTAAAATATGGAATGGTGCAGCTGTGCATTTGAGAGGAGGAAAAAAAACATCAGCTTCAACTAATTGGCTACACTCAATTTTCAAGAACATGAACTCGACCAAATAGGAAGTTGAGAGAGTGGATTATTACCCTACTCAAAATTTAATTACATATGAAACTACGAAAATTGGAATGAAGTTCTTCAGCTTATACACTAACACTTCCTAGGGACAAACATAAAGATCTATCATTATACTATTAACAATTTTCCTTGAAAAATTTCTGTGAGGCTGGCTTCCCTCTGTTTCTTCTACTTATGATTTGGAGCAACCCTTTATTAGAGAACAGAACAGAACATATGTCATGCGAGGTTCCTATATGATTTCCTCCATGTTTTGCATAAATTTCATTAACAAAGATACTAAAGCAGCAAGCTAAGTAGGATTTCAATATTTCTTTTGCATTTGGTAGTTCTCAATATTTTTTTTTTTGCATTTGGTATAAGCAAAGGAAACTGGAAAATCTGATATGTGGTATTCTGAAGCAAAATTGCTAAAGCAAGTTGATCGAGTGATGGACGAAGGAGAATATAGGTGCTCAGCCTTGCTTAATTTATTAGTCATAATTGTATTCTTTGTTTCTTTTGAACTTTTACAATGTAATAAGTTTGTTGAACTAGCAATGAGATAAGTTTTCTCCCGAAACATAGAATATGCGATTGTAAAACGACTGACTACTACAACTCTACTAGAACAACTCACTTCAAAATTGATGTTACTGCAATCAAAGTTAGTCTACCAAAATAAAAATGGAAAGGCCAGTAGAATCGTTACCCGTTCAGCAAGCATGCGAGCTTTGTCAGGAGTTCCAACACCAACTGCAATTAGTCTAACTCCCGCTGCATCAAATTTAGATATCGACTCTTTCAAGACCGAAGCAAGCTCCCAACTGTTTGGTGTCAACACAAACGACTAAATGTTATTTTCCGCCAGCACTATCGCTAATCAGCTATGTGCTTGCAGGCATCAAAAGAGAAGAGCTGAACTCACCAACAAATACATCCAAAATGCCTCATAAGCGCAACCACTGCAACGCCCTAATCCACAGAAAATTACTTGATCATGTATCAATCTAACAATTGCCTAATCGAACAAACTAAGAATATGTAGCAATCAGAATGGTGCGAAGATATCATTCATTTGTGACATTTATCGATTCGTTTGGATTTTGCACTACAGCAAACCCATATCAATCCAGAATGTCATATTCAGTTGATCCTAGATCTAGAGAAGAAATTTTTTCGAAAATCAGTAGTTATGCAAGATGCATCCAAAGAATTTTGAACAGGAAAAGGGAAAAAAGAGAAGCAATCTCATACTTCGTTTTGGTCCCACAGATCCCTGAGGAACACGGGCTCTCCAGTGCCCGCCGCGAAGACACGGACGCCATCAAGCGCATCCCAGCTAGCGGTCGCATCGACACCGCCAGTAGCGACTGCGGCGGAGGAACCAGCCGACGCAGCTCGAAGGACCGGCATCTGAAGCCGACTAGTGACGAGCCGAGCGAATCGGGGGATCAAACCCACAGACGGCTTCGGCGGAGAATTCGCTCCGCCTACGGGGGAGCGAGGCGGAGAGAGGGTGAGTGACGGAGGGGAGGCGATCGCCATTCCCGCTCACCGATGCAGCTGCAGCGGCAATGTAACAAACCCTAACTGCCTCCAGAACAAAATCGCAAGCGCAGTGACGAAAGAGCGAGTGAAGGCTCTCTCTTCATTTCCGCGGCCACGGGGAAGGAGACGTGCGCGAACCTGGATCACGGGTTGTACTCTCGACTCTTCTAGAAAAATCTAATGGCCATTAAATAAGCGTGTAGAGTTTAGTCCCACATCGCTTGTTCTTGCTTAAAGAAATGGAACTAGCACTATAAAATAAGATGCCATCGCTCGATCAAAAGCATACCTTTCTCGGCCTTTTGGCTAAGATCAAGTGTAGTATCTGTTCTTATCAGTTTAATATCTGATACGTGGGCTATAAGTCCACTATGATATTAAATTAATTTTTTATTCGGGGAGGGTCCATTACAGTAGCTTGCTACTGGGCCCCTCGCGCGTCGCCCTTGCGTTGCACTACTGCATGGGCCTGGCGCACCCGACCAAGCCAGATAAAATTTATATATAAATAGTACTTAGTAATAGGCTATATTGAGTTCTTATCATGAGAAAAATAATTCAATTATTAATTATTGTTTTAATCATGCGGCAATAAGTGAATTAACGTGCTCGTAGGGGATTAACTTGTGGGTATGCTGAAGGTACGAGTTGGGCTTAGTAAGCAAGATAGTTCTTTGTTAGATTTTGCAATGGGAAAGGAAGAACAGAAGATAGTTCTTTGTTAGATTTTGCAATGGGAAAGGAAGAACAGGGAGCAATGTAAGATCGGCTTTCAAAATCTTCAGGTTATCGCAGGTAGATAAAAGAAGCGAAACGAGTTCAATAGGATGAACTACCAAACTTTAAAAGATACATGAATTGAGACTTCCTCCTATAAGTTAGCAACATCACCAATATCATGAGACACACAATGCCTCGTATTAACCTTCTTCAACGACCAGAAATTGGAGCAGGAAAATTGCTGTTAACCGAACAGGTAACAGAATGAGTATTAAGTATAATACAAGAGGGTATTATAATGCCAGACTAACCTGCACACAAAAAAAATTGAGTCGACTAGAATAATTAGCCTTTTTGATGAACTTCTCGGATTTCCAGATCTTGCATCTAAATTCCAGAGTTTAGTGCTTCATCCGCACCAGGTTCTACTGCATCATGGCCTGACTCGGCGGAATAGAAAGACCAAACCGACGCGCAATTCTCGTTGCCTGGTATCCACATAAGTGGAAAATTTCAGCATGAATAAAGATGATATTGGTGGTTTAGAGATGTTCAAATAGCCAAGCTTTGAACATATGAATATCATCCCAACATATTTTCTCTCATTTTGTTATATAATAGGTTGTTTATTTGATCCATTTTCAAAAGCATCCTTTTGAGGCATTTTCAACAAGCAGACTTAGCTGCAAATTCATATTACAAGCATGGTTAGAAGATTAGTACCTTTCAAGCTTGAATTCTCTTCAACATTGTCCAGCAAATCAAATCTTCGATTCCCGGAAGATGATGCAGCAAGTGATTGAGATGGATGAAAGGAGAAACCATTGACCGTATCTAGATAAGAATATTTTAAGGAAACATGAGATGGAAATAAAAAAATGGGAAAATTCTGAATTATGTTTTATGAAAAATGAATATTGAAAAAAAAACTTTTCAGCAAACAAGTATGTGGCAAAAAACAAAATGAAGTGTATACCAGATGCAGCTTGAAAGCTCGCTGCCCACTCGCCAGTTTGAAGATCATATATGTGAACTAGACCATCCTGTCAGTAGCCAGAAGCCAATTATTGTTTGAAAATTTTCCATTTTATTCCCGGCAGTTTACCTCCTTTTCGAAATCCCCCTTCTAGTTTCAAAATATCTTAGAGATATTCAAACTCTTATCAATTCAGCCCTTAATCATTAACATCACTTTATCTTGCCTGACATGCCATGCATATGCCACGCCTCTTTTCCATTGATGATGTTAATGACTAGTGTGAAATGACGAGAGTTTGAAAACCCATGGATACTCCAAGAGCATTTTGAAAAGGAAGGTAAACTTCAAGAAGATGAAATGAAGATTTCCTTTATTATTTGGATTTTATAAGCTACACAATGCTTGTGAACATATAAAGAATACCTCTCCTCCTGTACCGAGGTGCCTTCCACAAGGTTCAATATCAAATGATACTCGTTGGTTGGTGTGTTCAGATGATCGATATAGTCTGAGTAGACACATGAAAAGGTCATGATGATTTGTTTACATTGTATGAGAAAAAAAAAACTAGCGAAATCACATGATTCCATCCCGAGAACAAATTTTTTTGCATGTGATCAGTAGGAATGTGATGTACATTATCAGTGTATGTGTCATATGGTTATTGAGAGAATAGATGAACATAGATCATAGCTCAGCAATCACATAAGAGTATATAAGCTCCCTTACTTTAATCATTCGCTGTTTATCGTATTAAAAATATTTTCTGAAGGGTACATGACAATTATACTACTCAGACTTGAGAGCAAGTTACTGCAATGAATGAGAATTCAAAATATGTGACACAATTGTTTCCACAACTTTTTACACATGATTGTTGGAGAGACCATGCTGGAGTGTTGATGTTGAAAAGAAGTATTTATGAGAAAGATGAAAAATCCTACCATATCACAACAATCACATGAAAAAGTAGAAGCTCCTGTGCACTCATTATACTATTCCCTATTCATAGTATATTCATTCATATCTCTTTGTTGATAGATTTAAGATATTTAAGTCTATATACAAGAAGAATTCTGTGTCAATAAATTCTAAATAGTTTTTCTCACTTTGATTATAACATGAAAGGACTCAAATGAATCTAATCAATAAATTTCACAACCAAATCTCCTTCGTGCAAGACAAGAAAAGATGATAAGGACTTACTGGTATACAATCCCAACTGTATTGCGAATATCCCAGCACAATATGTATGGATCCTGGAAGCACCATGGACATAAATAACAGGTTTTGAAAGTGTGAAGAAAAAGACAGATCGATGAAATAATATGGATTTTTAATATCAGCTTATACTACACACACACACACACAAAACACTATTGTAATAGATTTACATAATTTTTGAAAAACAAGTATACATATAAATATACTGGCATCATTATAAATATGTTGGAGATGCAGCTAAAAGAATAAAAGATCTGCAGAGAAAAGAACAATGTCGATCAGACTGGAAAGTATTAGTTCATGCAGTCTGAAGATTTGGTTCACTGTCAGTGACACATGTTTTATTTTGAGAATGAGGCAATAGGTTTGATACAGCAAGCCAAAAAATAGGCATATCATTCTCAACATAAATTAAGCACAAAGGATTTTTTGTAAAGGATATTAAGATGGAAGAAAACAAAATTTCCATTAGAAAGGATAAATATTTGACAGGAGGTAGAATGTCAATCATTCTAAATGCTGATTGTTTAGCATCTTGTTAACAACCACATTTAACTAATCTCCCATCTTACTATAAAAACACTTGAATCATCATCCATAATATTGTTGGTTAATAAAATCCTAGGCGTGTAATAAATAACATGATATTTTGGAATCGCCTGGAAATGCTTTATTTCTTTTCTTAAGAGTTAGCTCCAAAAAACATAGAAAATTTGAACCAAGTATCATCACATATGATCTGTAGTTCAATCCAGAGCAATACATCATGCACAAAAGAGAGCAGTAGAAAAAGGATGATTTGAGTGGAATTGCCTACAATGCAATTACATAGATTCATCAAATATATTGGAAATCAATGGATGATCATACTTTGCAAATCACAGTTACAACATAACTGGTATATGCAAATCGATGCAATATACCTTCCTCCCTCCTGTATAGAGATAGTATCCATCTTTTGAGAATAGTACCTGGAAATATAATTACCATCAACAATTGTCAGAGGTGTTTAAGTAAATGCATAGTCCTACTAACCTGTGTAACACCCCCTAGTTGACCATGTAGTACATATAGTAATTCCATATTATCCTCAGAGTAGATAGCAGTGGTCTGGCTGTAAGAGCCAATAGCAAGCATCCCATTGTGAGTAGGAGAAAAGGCAATAGAAGATACAATACCTGAAGAATAAAGTAACAAGAAAACATTGACAGCTTAAGAATTTTATATTAGAAATATAGGCGCTGGAAGAGCAAAAAAATTAAAAGGAAAAAAATTGACCCCATAAAAAACAAAGGAAAGGGGCACATGAAAAAATACAAAAAAAGAATAGGCAGATGACTTAAAATCTCTAATCAACTGAAATGTTGTTAATAAAACAAAAGTCATGAGGAAAAAATATCACTCAGGTTCATTGAGTAGGTGAAATATAACCATAGGAAAGGAGTGAGAAGAAAAATTAGACTCAAAGAAGCTTCTCTGAACCAGCTCTTGCACACATCCCTTAATGGTCAAAACATACAATGTTATGACCTAAGGGACATACCTTGGTCCGAATTTGAAATTCACTAATTATATTTAGCTTGAATAAGAGTTTGTTTCATTATGTTATCTATTTGAAGGATTAGATGATATTGGATCTAACATTTTGTCATTTATGATCATTATCAGCTTGACCTGATATCTTTTCACTTGTCATGAGTATGCTCACACTCATTTCATCTGGATGCAGGAGAGCAATATCAAAGACATTAGCTACATACTACCAGTTACTATTTTGATAAGAAAATCAATCATTACTAAATTAGTAAGACAACATAGAGATGATGACTACTGACCGGTTGAGAGGTGGTTGAAAATGTGTGCTTATAGACATGAGATAAACACAAGCATATAACAACAGGAATTACCTGATGGGCCATTACCTGCAAAGCAGCCACATACCGAAGATTGTCCTAGTATTTTAGAAAGATTACCTGATGGGCCATTATTTCCTTTATGCAGAGAATATTGCTGAAAATCACGACCAGGGCGATGCACATCAAACACTCTTAAGGATTTATTATATCCAGCAAAAAGCCTATAGGAAGAAAAGATTTGATTCTGTAACAATTAAGGGGTGGTAAATGGAAGTATTCCTCTATATACGATATACAGAATCTATACTTTGATCCCGAAGTATTGAATGAAATTGAAAGTGCAGCTGCTATCTCATCCATGGCATCATACGCTCGATAAGTGCAACGAAGCTGTCAATTATCAACAGGAAAGACAAATGAATAAACAACATGTCCACATCATGTCAAACAGAGCAGCAGAACAGCTCATATATTGAAAAGCACCTGACCAGAACTAGCGTCCCACAGATGAATTGGGTGGTCGCGAGTGGTACTGGCAAATACACAGCTCGCAGGATCTGAAATTTTTAATTAGTATTTATCCTTAGTACCGTAATCATCCAACGGGAAGTCAATAAACCAGCAAGAAGATTAACACCTGATGCAGACATGTAAGGGAACCAACAGAAGTCGTAGACACTCTCCGCTTCCCTCACAATGAGACTGGAACCGTACGAATCTACTCCAACAAGCACCAGGAAGCATCAAATCGCGAAAAAAAATAGCAAAGTGAATTCGTGGATCATATTCCTAGTATGCACCGACATCCATACCTTGCCCGTCAATCCCAGCAGCAGAAGGCTCCACCTTATCCGCAATAAAAGCATCCTCCGGTCTAATTGGATAAAAGGCATATCATGATGGAAATTCGTCGAAGCAAAGGTAGAGGGCACTTACAAGTAGAACAGACGCAGGGAGTTGTCGTCGGAGCTGGTGAGGAAGCAGGAACCGTCGGGAGACCACTTGACCCCTTTCAGGAAGTTAGCTCCAGGGTTTGAACCGTCCCGGAACTGACTACAGAAGTGGTAGAGCCGGCGAGGCACCTGATCGAACCTAAACACTGGCCACTGGCAGCACCACGCCGCTTCCCGCTCGATCGCTTCTTCTACTCCCTCTTCTACTTCTCCTTCCTGCTCCGCAGCCGCCGGCAGCTGCTCGAGGCCCGTCGCCTCCAGCGCCAGAGTCATGGAGCTTGAGCCAGAGGAACCGGGCGATTTTGAAAAATAAAGCCCTAATTTCGAAAGAGAACCGTGCTCGGCTCTGTTTACTCTCGCGGACGGATAAAAAGTAGGGAAAATAAAACTCAATGGGAAACAAACGGAAAATAAAATAAAAAAAGAGAGAAAAAGAAAACAATCAAAAATTAATGGACTAAATTAAATAAATCAAAATCGAACAACCAAATTTTTTTAGACAAATTAAATTGTTCATGTCTAGATCTGCTTCTGGATGTACAGCAATCTCTTCAGCACCTCATTGGAGCTAGATTGGACGAGGATGAAGGTGGAGGATTCTTGGGCCCTGCAAGCACGAGAAGGGTGAGTAGGAAGGTTAGGGGTAGTCCCGGCATGACCACTCCGATGATTAAGTCAGCTTCTGCATAAGAGGGAGAGAATTGAGAGAGTGTCTAAAATTGTTCATACCTCCTCCGGTGTAAAGCTAACCTTTTATATAAGCTGAAGATGCTATGTCACATTATGGATGTGATCGGGGTCCCATCATCGTTATGAATGTGTCAGAGAGTATGGTATAGTCAACGCATATGTCCCATCGCTGACTTGTATTAAAGAGGAGGGTCATGTCACGCACGCGCCTTGCCATGATGAGCTGCAGAGACGGCAGGAAAACATTCACAACCGAATAACGGGGGAGTGATCTTTGGGAAAGGAGAAATCCGTAGGGAGCTATTTCGGACATATGAGACTGCCGGGTCTCACGTCCGAATGGGTGGAGTCGGCTCGGGGCCGAGATGCCGAGGTGGGACGGTAAGGCTAGTGGGCCCTATGTCCGAATAGGTGGAGTCGGCTCGGGGCCGAGATCCCGGGGTGGGACGGTACTATTGGGCTCGATGAACCGTGACCCGCTCCCTTACACCCATAACATAAATCAAGAGAAAGTTACTCATACAATTAAATAAATTATTAATTCAATTAATTATCAAATTAATTAAACTATGATTATATAGAAAATTAATTTTTAAATTGATCAGCAACTAATTCATCGTAAAGCATTAGTCGACTGCTATTTATAATTTAATTAAATTTTAAATTTTATAATCAAGATCAAATTAAATAAATTAAAATAATTGAGATTTAAACATAAATAAGATTTTAAATTAATCGAACTGAATTTTTAAATAAATCCATTCGATTGATTATTTTAGTTTAACTGAAATTTTGCTCATACCAGTGACCTGCCCAACTGATCATGAGATCACGGCTAGGCTTCACGAAAAGTCAACAATCAAGCATGATCGTCACAAGCTCACAGAGAGACTGCATCCATTGGGGAGCCATGGTGACTAAAACCGTCAATTTAGGTTAGGCTTATTGGATTGATCCATCCTGCTAAATAATTTAAGCGGATTAAATTGAATTTATCATTTTAAGGTGAGTTTAGATGAGTTGATCCACCTAAGCCCACAACCTGCGTAAGTTGACTTGTGACATGTTTAGGTTAGCCAGCAGTTAGATAATTTTATTTTTTAAAAAAATTTAAAATTAAAATAGAAAACTCAATAGACTAGTGGATTTGACCTATCTAAATCGCAATTTAAACTCGACTCATTTAAATAGCAATCCAAACTTAATATTTTCAATATTTTTTGATAAATTTATGGATTGACACATCTAATCCGTAGTTTATATTGAGTTGACGATTTTTTAACCTGTTAAGTTAGTAGATCAGTCCGTCCCACCCCTTTATAAGATAAGATTTTGATTCGCTCCATCATGATTTGACTGGTTTGCGAACTCTAATGATGACCATCATTGAACTCTTCTGCAACAAAGGTGGAATCCGTCACCTTAGCGGCCCCACACGATCGGCCCCACAACCATTTGTAAGGAGGTAAATCGGGAAACTGCAGTTGGTCACGACGCAGGAAGGTATTGTCTGACTTCACCAGGATTCGAACCCTTACTCTCTTCTATAACTCTACTGCATCGTAACCAACTTAACTATGCCCCGGGACGACCATCATCGAACTCTTAGACCATCCACAAGTAAACACTTAATGGAGAGCACAAACAGTGGATCCACATATGGTTGTCTTTGGTCTAGTCTGGAAACTATACGACTTGGTTAGGCCAAAACACATAATTAATTTTAAATTAGTAATTAAAGTATCATATTTCAGTAAAAAAGTGAAATTTGTCATCCCAGCGACTCTATACGATCAGCCACACGATCATCTGTAAAGAGATAAATCGAGAAGCTACAATTAATCACGACATGGGAGAGCATTATTTCAGCTTCGTTGAAATTCAACCTTTATCCATTTTAATAAATCTGTTTCCTCATAACTAACTCAATTATGTCCTGAGACATAATTAAAAGTATCACATAATCATATAAAACATCATTTACTCGGTGGATAAAAGAGAGTAGTTCAGTAACATTCGGCAAAAGAGTATTGCATTTAGCTGTGATAGCAATTCTCTTCCAGCCAATAATACACCAAAAACTACAACATATCTGTGCAAATTGCATCCATAATGTGCATCTCAAGACTGGAAAAAAAAAACTTCATAAAGTTTAACAATTTGCCACAATATTACAAAAAGAGAAGTTTAAAAAAAGAAGTTGGCGATCTAAACCAATCTTCAGTTCATCTAAGAACTGAAAGCGAACCCCCAGTTTGTCATACAAACTGTTTCATCTCTTGCAAATTGCTTTACTATGACTAACTACAGTCGGTAGTCTCGTGTTCTCGGAGAAGCCTCCTTTGCCTTACGCGACAGGACTTGCCTAGCAGCAGCACACAGACAGTGCCCAACGTAATCCCGATCGTATACCTGCAAAGATCAAGGCCACAACTCATCATGGTTAGAACTCAATATCCATAACAACTATTTGAAAAAATTCATGGACTTACTTGATTTGAGGTGCCTTCTTTCTCCAGGATACGAAAAATGAGACAACACTCTAAGAGGAAGACACAAATATCAGGGAAAACAGAGGAAATACAGACAGAAAATTAACAGCTTAGGTCATCCAATTTGTAGAGCAGATATGCATGAAAGATTATAGTTCCCAACTTCTTTAAGAAAGCTCATAAGAAGCTTAATTTACGCGTATCAAGTGCAAGAAAACAGACCGGTAACAAAAAGATAAAATGGTGAGAAAGATAACAGCTGCTGTAACTCCAGGCCCCTGGAACACTACAGGGAGTTTGCCCACTCTCATGTTGTTTATGTCACAAACTCACAATGTGCATATCCTCCCTCACATGTTGTCTACCATTTCCCCATTGATCTTCGTTGACACGACATAACACGACTTTGGTTTCACCATTGTACCCTGGTAAAGGGCATGATGAGGTGGTCACCTAGATCCATGTTTAAAAGAGGTATCTCAGACAACAAAATCCTCGCGATTGCACATGAAATGCAAGAATTTCTGTCCCAGAACCCACCATATTCCTTAGCTAAAATCAACTAGGAAATAGAGATTACCAAAATGCATCAAGTAAAGTTAAAACCATAACACAATGATAGTTTCATCAAAGATAATTCTGGATTGTAGCTAGTGATTACTTATTCAAGAAAGTCATAATCCAACATTATTTTTTAGTTATTGCTAGGTACTAGGCAATAGATTAACCACCTACCACCTAAAACCGTCTTTTAATACCTTACACTTAATGATTGGTAATTTTGTGATAGAGATGAGAACAACATAAGAAAAAGAAATATGACCTTTATAAAGTCAATCCTCACCTTGTTACATTTTCAAGTCAAGATAGGTAAACTTTGAATCATTATTTATTATATGATGTAGCTCCTTTTTGTTTCTATGAAATCAACTGTGAAAGAGAGGAATTCAAGCTTCTGGAAACAAAACTACTCAAAGTTTTGAACTTAATAAGACTACTTTCTTATCCTTTCTATATTTGCAATACCATTAGTTTAGCAGCTTTAAGCATTAACAAACCATAATATTGGGAACTAAAAGAAAGATGCAACAGAGAATTTCAGATGATCATGACTATAGTGGATGAACATAGTATAATGTTAATTTTACTACAAAAGTTTTCCATGAATCGCTTATTATCGATTGGAACTAGACGTGTAAGAACTGCATACTCAGAAAACATTGGTAAAGAAATCATTACCTCGATGATTGATAGGGAAGATCCCTTGAGGGATGGTTTGTTTATGATCCTCTTTTCTGCTGATCCTTCCTTGCACATTTGCTGAGCAATCTCTTTCAGTATAACCATTTGCATCTTGTCCATGCCCATGGAAGTCAGTGTGTGTCTCATGGATTCGCTATCGGCTTCGAGCACTTGCAGCCTCATCTGAAGCTTGCTTATTCCTAATTCCTCGACACCATCACCCATCAGAAATCTCCTGCTCTGAAGCTCCCTTGGTGTGCTGACATAGTCATTGCTAGCTCTGTGAACTGCATCCACTGTATACACTCTGTCGCTCGTATTATCGTAATCTGATGCACCATCGATTGATGCTTGGAACTCCTCTGCCTTGTTGAATTCCAGGATGGATCGACAGCTTCCGCATGAGATATTCCTGAGATGCCTGGACTGGCCTTGCGGCGAATGTGCCACCATGACTCCCTTTTCCATGACATTCCCAAATCTGCTACATGGCGTTTGCTCGAGTTGGAAGATGCGCTGCTCCAGCTTCTGGAGGTGCTCGCGTGGAGTACCGCTAAGAGGACGCCGTATCAGGTGTCTGCGGCTCCGAGGGAGGCTCGGCATCGCCGTCGATGCTAAAGCCGTAGCTGAGGAGAAAGCCGTAGCTGGCGGTGGCGGTAGGCTTGTACCTCGCAGGAGAGGGCCAGCATCGCCTGCTCTCGCTTGAACAGGAGATCCTCGAGGCTGGCGATCTCCTGCTGATCGTGGGTCATTTTCTCCTCCGTCACGCGTTTGAACTGCCGAGACTCCAAGATGACCTTCGCCTTCTCATGCTGGAGGCGGACGATCATAGACATGGCCTCCTGCGCAGCGGACGCCGCGGCGCTCCTCTCCTCCTTCAGCTCAGCCTGCAGCTTCTGGATCGTTTTCTGGTGGCTGAGGATGGCCTCTCGCAAGGCCGCCGCCTCGTTGCGGATCTCCACCCTGGCGACGCCGGTGGACGCGTCGGCTCCCCTGACGTGCAGCTTCCGCCGCAGAGACCGGCGAGGGCCATTGGAAGCTGAAAGCCCAATGGATGAAGTACGTACAAAGAGCCCCTCCCCTCCGACGCCTGCACCGCCCGCCGCCACCGCAAACTCATCGAAATCCATGGATTCCGACAAAAGGCACAGAAAAAAAAATCCCCTTTACCAGCCGTAGCTCACACGGGACTCGATCCTTCAAACCCAAAGAGCGCCTCCTCCTTCCCCGGCTCCTCCTGTGCCAATGCCGGCGACCAGGAAGGAGAGCGACGGGGAGGAATCCAGGCAGGGCCTGTCCGTGGTGTTTCAAATCGGAGCGGGGGACGATTCCTCCCAATTATACTATTTTTAATCCTCGGAGACTCTTTCCTTTCTTAATTCCAAATATAGAAAATTTTGAATGGATACTTGCTCATAGCCTACCCATTGTTAGGGGCCCGCGTTGAAGCGGGTTGATTCCAGGGACCCACCACATTGAAACATAGACAGATGAGTTGGGTACGCCTGGGTCAAAGGAACGTTGATTTGCAGTATTTACTTTGCCTAATCAAGGAAATGGCTTGGTGAGATTGGGATCGACGGCCCTAATAACTTGCACGTGGCAATAACAACAATAACCAAACTATTAAAATAATTATTTAAATTAAATTTTTTTATAAATTTTTATTTAAATATTATCAAACTCTCTATTCAAACCTCTTTAAAATTAATTCATAAATATTATTTTTAAATAATTCATAATCTCTATTTATAAAATTAATGAACTAACACACATACTTTTAAATTTATTTATTTAATTTAATAAACTATTCAAATTTATTTATTAATTAATTTTTATATATTAAACGAATATAATAAATTCTTATCAAATCAAATATCAAACTTATTAAAAACATTTGATTAGTTTATAATTCTAACTGAATTAATCTTAAATAAAATTAAAAAAAATTGTTTGTCACAATAAATTTCGTCGTAAATTTATGACGAAATCTAGACCGTTCGATTTTAAAGTTAAGATTAAATCCAAAATAGATGATTTGTTTTAAGGTTTAAGATTTAGGATTTAGGGTTTACCATTTCGACGGCGATCGGCCGTTGATTTTAAAATCGAACGGTCCATATTTCTGTCATAAATTTATGACGAAAATTTTGATAAGGATTCCAACTGATAAAACTAATGAAATTCTATAAAGGTATGAATAGTTGTAACCGTTTGAAGCTGTGACAATTAGCATCAATGCCTAACAGAGTTTCATTCTAAATCTTTTGCAGAGAAGAAGACAATAGATAATACAGGAGTTTAGTAAATACATAAAACATGTTCAATCAAAAGAGCTATTCCTGCATCTACTAACAAAAAAGGTAAGGAGACTTTTGAAAAGTCAAACCTGGTCAATTTCATACCATTTACAGCAAAAAATTATAAGCCGTTGGGGCTTTTTGTTTCTTCTTTTAAGTTAGCCATCATCATCTTGTTCCAGTGGCCGGCTTCTTTGCCTTGTCTATCAAACTGCGTGTAATCCAACATGGTGAAAGTAAATAGAGCCACATACAGATTGTGCATTTCACATCCTATGAGGGATGCTAACTTACCGCGATCTGATGCATCGGCGAGTTTGGCAATGGCTTCCAGTAGGGCTCTTTCGTGATTCTACTCCGGCGATGGAGGAAAAGAAAGAAAAAGAAATGAAGCTTAAGATCTTGTTGCGTGTATGGTTCAGTTACATTCGATCGGTGAGTTGAATGTTTGAGTAACATACCATGAGAAGTGCTTTGGCTCTTTGAACTTGAGCAGGGTCGGGATTATCGGCACCACAAATCTTCTCAACCTGATCAAAGTTTGTTAGAAAATGAGGAAAGAAAGATTAGAGTGATTAATTTTGCATCTAGAGTTTGAGAAAGAGCACTGAAGAAGTTGGAATTCAGATCTCCCTATTTGAAAATGCCGATCTAACACTTTGCCTAGTTCGTTGTATCGGCCGGATGAGTGGGATTTCTATGAAGAAGGGGATTGATAGATAGAAGAAAAAAAGATTTGGACAAGATGGATAGAATAAGAGATCCACAATTGAGATCAATCCCATTTTAGATCCAAAAATAACTAATTTAATATGAAAAAAGGATGAGAGTGATATTGAGACAAAATGATTTAGATGTAAGTAATACTTGAAGCTAT
The DNA here is from genome assembly GCF_044706935.1 of Curcuma longa. Lineage (NCBI taxonomy): Eukaryota > Viridiplantae > Streptophyta > Magnoliopsida > Zingiberales > Zingiberaceae > Curcuma > Curcuma longa. Next base: position 6,921,897 of record NC_133867.1, on the reverse strand, counting down.
CAATAACTTAAGGGAAATCTTTTGTGTGTCTTTCCTTTGGTGTTTTCTTCCTTCATAGGAATCTAGCCCTAATGGCTTCTATATCTGGATGTATGAGTATCATCTAAGTCAATTCTAGCACAATTTTGATACTAAATGTTGTTTCTAAGCAGACTGTGAGGCCATCAAGTTGTTCGGTGAAACAACTTTATCGACTACACTAAGGAGAGTATTTCGGAACAATTGATTGGGAGGAGACCTAAGCTTGAGATTCTTCATTAGTAGAGAGGCCTGATCTAAATATTTGCTCAAAAGATAATGTATCAGATTCATACATGCAAGTGAACTTCTAATTTTAGTGAGATTAATACTACTATCTCTCGGTGCTATCAAATAGTTAGAAAACCATGTGGAAGCTAATGGAAATAATTTAAGATGAAACCATTCGTTAACAATATTTACCTCGTGTATGACCGCATCGGTTGCAGGAATCTCAATTATGTCAGATCTGGATTTTACGTTATCAATGCTGGATTGTGCAAAGCTCTTGTTGGAGGATTGAACTTTGAGTGATCCCCTTGCTTTTGTTATGCTTGGTTGCTTGCTTTGATTATCTAAAGTTCCTTTTCTAGCCAATTGGTCGCATCCATGAGGCATCTGTTCATCGATATATGCAAAGGCAAAAAATGAAAAAAAAGGCCAAAGAAGTGCTCGACTGAAAAATGAAATTGCAAGGAATCCAGAAAGTAAAAGATAGAAATGTATTAAAAGTAGGATTGAGGCCCTGGAAAAATAGAGGGGCGAATGAGTATAGATGGATACATGTCTAAAATTGTTAAACATACAGCAATGCCTTTCTCTCTATCTCTTTGTCTTCCTCCAGGACGAGACTCAAGAGGGAGTTATTCAGGAGTTCAGAAAGGGTTGTGGAATTTGATTTTACAAGTTCAATTCTGATGAGTTCGGTGCTAGGACTCGAGGACAGGGATGACAGCTTGTTGGATTCATGCATTTTAGACATTACATGAACCTGTAGCCAACTAAATATTCACTATTTGAACCGATTTAAGTATACCTGAACCAATGTGCAGCCAACTTAAATAGATTAAATATATAAGTACCCACAGGTACTTGCAATTTTAAGCAAATCTGAACAGGAACAGCACCCAATTACTAAGCCAAATTGGGTACCTGAACATGACTTAAATGGGCAAGTGTCCACAGATAACTGAAACCGAAAGGTTTAAAAACGTTGGATGATAAGGACCTCTCATCCATCTATTTTCCATTCTTTCTATGTTAATTGTCCAAGCAAAATGGTATGAAATAGAGAAATTTTAAAAAATTCATCCTCTCTATCAACCCTCTGCTTGGATTTCCAACCAAATAGACAAATAAACATGGACTAAATGTGGGAACAATCATCGATCATTTACATTAAGGAAACAAACTTACATGTGATGGAGTAGATGTCAGTGTTGGATGCCTCATGGATGAAGAAAGAGAAATATGGGTACGCTTCAATCTTTTGTTAGGTACATGACCTAAAGATCTGGATTCCAAAGAAGGATTTGGCAATGTGAATTGAGCTTCAGCCTTTAGTAATTCCCGGGTATTTCTGCAATGGCAATCAGCAAAACCATCATAACTTGGCCCACTGCAATGTAACTCTAACGGGAGGCGGGATATGAAAGCATACTTTATAGACTTGACTGAGGCATCACTGTTAATTTTTCCTAAAATTTTACTATGTTCAACATCTGAAACCTTGAGTTCCTTCCTTAATTGTGTTATAAGCCCATGTTGATCCTATAGTCAAATGCAAACATGAAATAACACTGCAATTATACTAAATAAAGCCATTTAAGATAGTAAAAGTTGCCGGAAAATATAAACAAGCAATAGTTCAGAACTTGCAAAAAAAATGGCATTGCCACATCCTGTTAATGCATCTACATATTTTCGAGTTACTGAAGCATGAAAAAGGTTAGCAGTAAGACGTACCCATGAAAGAACATCTGACTGAGCAACGAAGGCCTTTAAAACAGAAGTATATGCCTCCATCTCTAGGCAGTGAATTTGGAAATCCATATCCCTTCGACCTTTTCCACAGGACACTGGTCCAGAAGTGTTCGGCATAACTCTTGGATGAGCAAGACCATTGGAGACCTTGATAATACCAGAGTATTGTAGATCATCATCAGTTTCTGACACAAGTAAGAAAAAAATGAGCTTATGCAGCGCATCCATAATAAGTATATATAGGTGCTGCTACAAGTGATTACAACTATGAGCAAAAGTCTCCAAGGAAGAAGAAAGAAAACAGAAGAAAAGAAAGTGGATCTTATTTATCTGTGGCAAAAACATTATTTGGAATTGTAATCTCCTTGAAATATAATCTAAATAACTCTTCAGATACAATAAGAAAAATCAGCAATATCCTTTTCGTACAAAAGAAAATTACAAAGAACAAGTAAAGATATATGCATTAAGGCAACCAAAACCACACATGATTCTATACTTAGAACCTAGAATGATATGTTGGATTGGTTTTATATTTTACTGGCTACATTTCTTTAACAGGCATATTAATGCTATAAATCACAGAGATATATTCTTCTCGCATTACTGAAATTCCTTCTCATTGCTAAACATTTGACAAAATAATAAGTAGTCCCTGTCTATTGAAAAGGCAACATCTACAGACTGTATTATTTGTCATTCATTGCATATCGTTCTTTGTTTGGCAAATCAAATAGGGTAAAACACATTCCAGTACGCTCAGCAACCATCCAGCAATGCAAATTGTTCTAAAAATATGATAAGCTCTCAAGACTTGACTTTTGAGGTTGGCCTTGCTGACATCGAATATGCAAAAAAGAAGCGAGAGAACATAGTAATGCAATAACAATGACAGTGTGTTTGGCGATGGTCCACCATGAAGATTAGAATAAACCACAGGACAATCACTATGTTACCAAAAGTGCTAAGAAGAAATAAGCTGCAGCTGAGGCAGGAGCAAAATTGAAAGTGCAGCAAAGGGAAAATATATCCACCAAGTTCACAACCCTAGGACATTTGTTGCACCAATTCCTCCCTCGCAAGTACTAGACTACCAAAAATAAGAGATTAATTTTTTAGAGTCACAAAGCCTATCTTAAAAAATCTTGCACCACTGGAAATAAATCATATAACAACCAAAAGGGCCACTAAACCACCACAGAATTGGGGTTGAGGTTGTTCTAATATTGTTTGTCGGAATGACTATTACTAAGACTATAAGCCCTAGTCTACCATTTTAAATCACCCTAATAGGTTCATATATATGTGTCTCGCATGTAAAATCCATGTGTTGCTCTCCAATTGCACTTCCCTTGATGCTCTTTTGTATAAACCAGCAATGACTCCTTAAAATGAGCAAGACTATTTGACCACAGAGTACTTAGAGAGGAGAATTTTCTTGCCAAGTGTTTGAGTGAGATTTTATTTATTTGCTCCATCAATTTGACAGAAAGCTCCAGGGAGGTTGAGAATTTTTTTTTACAGAATATCACAGCATTTCTCAGTTTTATATTGTACTTTGCCCTTATATGAGGAAGTGAAACTCAAAACATATACATCTACATCCTTTAGCCTTTTCGCGGTGTGATCTACTCCAAATCTTCTGTCATTGGAGCAGAAAAGGTGTTCAATGTACTATGTCAATCTACAGGTATGATCTGAGAAGAAAAATTAGGACATATATCTTATCGAGACTACGTGAAGTATCTAAGTAGATCCAAAACTGATATCATGATCATAAGTTTTCCCGCTGATCACCGTAAAACCCTAACCCCTCAACTTGAATTTTTCACTCACTAAACCACCATTAAACCCTAAAAAAGATGAAGCCAAAAATCAGCCAGTCAATATGCATATAAAAAGCCAAAACAAAATCAGCAAGAACATAAGAAACTTTTCGTCGGAATATACCGCTACTGTCGTTCTTCATAGGATCCGGAACGAAGGGAAAGCCTCCGGTGATAAGATCAAGGAGGAAGATCAACGAAGGGAAGCAGGTCGCAGATCTCGACGCCGGAGGATGAAGCAACTCTAGGAGCTCTCTGGTAGCAGTGGGGGTGGCGATAGGTGATGAGGATTGAGGCGGAAGACGATGAGGTTTTGGGTGTCAATATGTTCTTTTGCCCCACTATAGTTTATAAAATTATATTTTACCCCAGAAAGTCTTATACATCCTCAGATTATATTATTAACAGCTATCTAAAAAGGAAATAAATCATTATAATAATAATAATAATAATAATAATATTCTCAGAGATTTTATTCTTATTTTCACATGACAATTTAGGACTAACTCGATTACGTTATTAAATGCAATATAAAATATAAAATGGGTAAAAATTAAAAAGATGTTCTTATTTTTGTTTATCATGAAAAGGATATTCTTTTATAACAAAAATATCAAAGAGTGTATCATTTATTCTTTTATTTCCAAAACAACTCTAAATAATTTTAGTTGAAATTATTTTAATATAATACTTAAATAGAATTAAGTTAATTAAAATTGTTATAATTAAAGTAACTTTCACCAAAACTTTTGCTAATAAAAATTATATCAAGCAATTCAATTTTATAACTAAGTAAAGATCATTTTTTTAGAAAAATATCGAATTAGGATTGAAAATTTTAAGATTTGAATCAAATCTAAGTTGGATGCGCAATCTAATTCGAAATTTTTTGATCAAGTTGGATTTAAATTGATCTGATTTGACTTAAATTAAAAAGAAAGAAATTATTTTAAAATTAAATTCTGAGATATTTTATACACATCATAGCATAAGATTAATACGATAATAATTTAATAAAATAAATTAAAAATAAAAATTATTAAAAATAAAAAAATAATAATATCTTTCTTAATTATTCAAAATTTATAATTTTCAAATTAAAATTGAATTCATATCCATGCTCACCTATATAAAACTAATATAAAATTAAATATATAAAAATAAAGAAATGATACACTACGTGAAAACGCAACATAAAAACACAATATGATACACTATACTACATGAATGTGAAACCTAAATCTATAGTATATCATACTAGGTTTTCCTGTAAGGTATCATTTCTCTTAAAAAATAATCGTCCTAATATTAAAAAAACACACAAAATTCAAGTTGAATGTTCAAGAAAAGTCAACTAGCAGCAATTCCATCTTTGATGACAAATTTCATACAGGGAAAAAATGTTCAACAAAACAGAGCAAGAACTCTCCAGCAGACTAGTGTCTTTTCTGTGGTGAAGGAACTAAACATCCAAAGCTTTCATTCTAAAAACTCTCCATTTTACACATGGAAACACACACACACAGTGTGGATTGAATAAGTGAGACAAGCCTTGCTGGGATCTGAGAGGGTCTCGCTATCGAGAAGCAGAGATACTTCCCTTGGATGGTTTAGGGTTTGGTTGAGGATCTTTTATGGACTTTGAAGAGCCATCAATGGCGATATTACCCAATCCTACTGCCATTGCATCCCTTTCATCCTTCTCTTTCCTCTGTTTTTCTGCAGGGGCATCTGCTGAAGGGTGGGGTTGATCCAACTGCGGCGAACTTAGCTCGCGTATCCGCAGCCCAACGTTGATCCAAGGATGAGCAAGTAATTGGGCAGCAGTGGGACGCTTCTCTGGAACAAAGTCCAATATTGGGACAAGGAAATCAGCCATGTCATTGGCATCTTGTTCATTGAATTCATACTTCTCCAAAAGAACTTTGTTGAGAGGCCAAAATCTCAACCGCCGGATGTGCCTCAAGTCCCCGTACCTGTTGAAGAAGTCGCGCGAATATCGTCCGCCCAAGGCAATCTGAAAAGACCAAAAGATTATCCATCGAGGAAAAAAAATAGTGAACTTTGTAAGAAACAGCCTCTGAGAGAGTGTATTTACTTTGCGGGGCATCATCCCTAGTAGTTCCATCATCAATGCCAAGTGATCCTGCGAAAAAAGAAAATATCGAGAAGATTACTTCAGTCAGTTAGAAATGGTGAGACGTGTAGTTATTGATCAGAAGTGCACAAGCTTTTTCATTTTTTGCACAGACTCATGTTTTTGTTCAAATGCTAGGAGGCAGCATTGTTCAAGGTCATCTAAACCCAAAGCACCATAAATATTTGAATATCTTAAAATGATCTTGTAAATGCCTAAGAAAAGGATTTGAAGTTTTCGCCACTTGCTTTTACATTGCATTCCATCAAAAGCAGTGCAAAATGATTTGTTCAGTGAAGAGCAAGCACTGTATCACAGCTAAGCTTTAACTGAATTAGATTTTGTAATCTGGAATGTAAATATGTGTTATGCAAAACACCCCACTCCATCACCAGATATGATCTCTAAGGCTGCGTTTGGTTTGAGGGACAGGACATAAATACAGAGACAGATTAGATTTTTTTGTCTCTGTCCCCGTTTGATTTTCAAAGACAGGTACAAAAAATAAAGTTTTGTCTCCGTCTCTGTCGCCATGCAACCCAAATTCGTGTCCATCCAGTTTCCGGAGACACCGCAACTTGCACGGAGACAGAAGAATTAAATTCTCATTTTACCCACAAAACCCTCGGTCTGCATCTTCACACCGCAATTTTGTTGTTCGCACCGTCAAAGGCACCTTCCGCCTACTGGTCTGCATCTTCCGTCATCTTCCTACTGGTCTGCATCTTCCACCGTCGCCTACTGGTCGCACCCTCCACCTGACTCGTCAAAGGAAGGCGCCGCCGTCTGCATCTTCACGCGCCGCCGTTCGCACCTTCCGTGGTGCGCACCTGGTCGATCAGCCTCAGCTGATCGACCACCTGGTCGATCAGCAGGGCGATCAGCGGGGTGCCGAAATGGACGGCGGGCTATATGAACGCAGGGTTAGGAAGGGTAACTTAGTCTTTTAAGTTAGAGATTCTGTTTTTGTATTTTTTGTATTTTGTATTACCAAACATGAGACAGATACAATTTATATTCTGTCCACTATCTCGACTGTCTTCTGTATTTTTGTATTTTTGTCACTGTCTCTCGTGTCCCTCAAACCAAACGCAGCCTAAATATCTTGTGATTGAAAAATACAAGGTACAATAACCAAGTGTGATGCTCTCTCTACTCGAGCAGGCAAGAGTTACAAGAATCTCTTCCAAAAGAATTGAGATTTTGAGCAAAGGAACCAAATGAGAGCAATAAAGAAGGGAATATGAAGGAGAGAAACAAAAAGATGGATTCTTTGCAGGAAGACAGTAAAGTTACACAATTCCAAATAGGAATAGAATGTGTTATTTAGCTTCAAAGTCCAAACATTGACTAATAGCAAATAATAAGGAACAAGGGAATTACAATTCCAAATTCTGGTTCAATCGCAGAAGAAGAAAAAAAGATTGACACTGAACCCAAATGAACTATTTTCCATACAATATAAGGCTTTCCATTCCTTTACCACTTACTCTACCAGGAATCATACTCAATCTAATAAATTGGAGATTTTCTCTCTTTTTTGGAAGAATGACTTGGTTTATCAATATTTCTATGATTGACGTTCTTCAGTGTTAGGAGTTAAAACAAAAGCCTGAACCGATAATTTAACACAAATAATCAACTTGAGGAAGCAGTAGTAGTAGCATAACTATTGTTTTACTTGACATAGTGAATATAGAGAACAGAACAATTGAGAATTCAAATTGACAGTTCCATGGAACTCACCTCATCTCGGTCAAAATTATCGCCACTATGTGGATCAAACAGCACATCTCCCGTGGCCAGCTCGAAACATATACAGGCAAATGACCACAAATCAGCAGAGGACGAGTATTTAGACCCAAGAACCACCTCAGGACACCGATACTGCCTTGTCTGGATGTCACTAGTAAACTGCTTATACGTCCAACATGCATTTCCAAAATCAACTATCTTGCACCTGAGATCTGCCTCCATTGCCAGTCTCTTCCTTGTAGCCTTACTTCCTCTCCTACAGCCCTGCGATGCTCCATTGAACGCGTCCGCACCACCACCATCACATGCTGTTGTTGAATCTCCTTTATCCTCTAAATCACCAGTCTCCCCTGCAGTGGCTGTTGAGCTTCCTGATGTAGCAGCAGCTGCACGCTTCGCTTTCCTCCTGAGTTTTTTCTTCTGGTTTCTTGTAAGGTCGCCATTCGATAAAGAAGGAGACATTGGTGGGCGCTCTTCGGTTCTAACATTGGGAAGGATAAGTGGAGCACCCGATCGACTAGGATCCTTGGCTGGATCAAGGCTAGACATGAGGAGGATATTCTCCGGCTTGAGGTCAGTGTGGATGATAGAAAGATCCCCGTGGAGATAGTCAAGCCCAATAAGGACATGGCGGCAGATTTCCTTCACCTTAGAGAGTGGCATCCCCCGATAATCGGTGTACTTAATAAGCGTGAGAAGGTTATCTCCAAGGAACTCAAAGACCATGCACACATGCTGCCCATTTGGCCCTGAATGCTTGAAATGATCCAGCAACTTCACCACACAGCGAGTGTCCTCAGGATCCCCATCCGCAATTTGCTTCAAGATCTTAATCTCGTCCATGGCCGCTTCTGTGTAGTGCTGTGCGCTCTTCTGCACCTTCAACGCTACATAGCGCTGCAACGCCCAATGTGAATCATAATTCAGAAAGGCTTTCTCCACGATTAAACAAAACAATAAATCCACGCAGATGATTCCGATGCATAAATATACAGTATATACAAACTTTTATCATATTCCCTGCCAAGATCAAAACTTTTAGAAGTTTATTGCATTCGGGAGCTGCAGGGTCGCGAGTTTTGGGCGATCTGGGGATTCGCCAGAAATTACAGCTAAATTTCAGTGAGAACGAAGAATGGCGAACCCAAAGGACGTGATGAAAAAATGACGAGAAGGTGGGGTTCTAGGGGATCTTACGGAGTGGACGGTATCCCACGCGAGCCACACGGTGGAGAAGTGACCCCAGCCAAGCTTGGCCTGGACGACGTAGGTTCCCTGCTTGAAGGAATCCCCGATCCAGACGGCATGGTACCCTCCGCGCCGGTAGTCCTCGGTGCCTTCGTCCTCCGACGTGTAGTTACTGCTCTCGCTCCGCCCGTCCTTCTCGGCCATCCGATCCACCGAATCCTCCACCGTCGGGAAGCCCAACAGAAGATCCCCTATCCGCCACCGAAACCGAGCGATCTCTATCCCTCCTCCCGGCGCTAGGGTTTCGGTCGACGCCGAGCAGCGCCTCCTTCCAACTGCTCCTCTCCCTCGCTGGGCGTGAGCTAAAAAATAACAATAATAATAATAATAATAATAATAATAATATGAATAAATAGATAAATAAATAGGATACGCTGCTCCGCTGGCGCTAAGTAACTACTCACAGAAGCCCTTAGGAGAAACAGCACGTGAGTCACGTGGATATTCTTCACATAGTGGGACAGCTTAAGTTACAAGATGAACAGGGTTCAAGTAACAGGACGCGTGTAAATGAAAGATTAAATAAGATTTTCATACCATATGGTATGAGATAAGATCTCCATCATAGTCAATTATAACTTTTTAATTTACCTCTTCATAAATGATCGTGGAAGTAATCGTATGAAGTTGCTAAGATGACAGATTTTATTTTTTGTTGAAAAAATAAGATATTTTATCGACGAAGCCGAGACAATGTCCTCTTCCGTTGTGGTGAACTATAACTTTCAAGTTACCTCCTCACATATGGTCGTGAGACTGATCGTGTGAGTCGTTAGGGTGGCAAATTCCACTTTTGCTAAGAGATAAGATGCTTTCCAAATCATTAGTCGCTCCACGATTATACGTGAATAGACAAATTAGAAAGTTACAATTACCTACTATGGAAGATAATATTATCTTAGTTTTATCCACTTTAGTAAGTCTGTTCCACATTAACCAATTCAACTATGCCTTAAAGACAAACAAACGATATAAACAACATAAGATTAAAATATGAATAACCCATATAGATCTTAAATCTATGACTTTCACGTTATTAATATGATGCTCTAACTAAGTTAAAAATCTACTCAGCTCATACGTGCATATATCATTTGAACAATTAGTGATGTTGAAATGCTACATTAAAAATCATCTCATTTTTTTAATTTAGTTAAAGGGAAAAAAACTACAACATGATCAATTTAAGGAGCATTTTGATAAGATAGGGAAATCATAAAGGGATATTATGACAATATTAAAACTTCAAGATGCATTCATAAATCAGCACTCTGTTTACAAAGTATAGTAAAAAAATTTAATAAAAAATAGCCTTATTTTTTTAAAAAATTTTAAAAATATCCTAATTCCAACTCTGCTAGACACTTTATATTAATATTAATTAAAAGTGCTTAAATGCTAATTAAAATTTTTTTAATTTGATAAAAACTAGTTGAATAATAATGAAAAGAAAGGCCCTGTTTTAGATTATACAAATAAAGGTAATTAAACATCAAATATAGATGCGAGAAAGAGCGTCCCGTTGGTTGTGAGGTCGACTATGTGGAGCTGTTAAGGTGGTGGATTCTACTTTTTTACAGAAGAGAAAGAGCGTCCTGTTGAATCACTATGTAATGACAAAGTGTTTCTGTAATTAATTAGACATTCACGAATTGATTCTTAACTACGATACATTACGGATTAAATTTTTTTAGTGGAAAGACAATCCTGAAATATTGATTATGGATCGACGCACCATTTACACTTCTCAATTTATACTGACGATTGATGAAAAACTTTCATTTGTCGAATCGATCACTTTCAAAATTAATCAATTCGAAAAATTAAATATTTATATTATAAAAAATTAAGAACTCTTTATTTAATAAAAATGTGGAATTCATCGCTCCAGCGACTTTACACCATCGATCTCACGATCATAGACGAGGAAAAAATAAGAATTCTATTTTTATTCAAATAAAATTTGCTATCCAACGGTCCCACACGATCAATCCCACGATCATCTATAAAAAATTAATTAAATTGAAAAATTATCCACGATAAAAAAAATTAAGATTCAATCTTTATCTATTTTAATAAATTTATTTCATCGTAATAAACCCAATTACGTCTTCCTCCTCCTCTGAAAGAGAAAAAAAAAAATAGAAAAAAAAAACGCCAAGAACACAGTTGGGTCTACCCCACTAAAACCTACCTTCCTCTCATTTCCCCATGGAACATGGAGTAATTTAAGGCGGCTTGATTGCTCCTATAAAACTCTCCAACATCACCATCTACATCGATCTCATTTCCTCCTTTCAATCATCATCATATCTCTCTCAATATATATATAAATATTCATCTTCTCCACTTAATTTTATATATAGTCGTCGTCGTCGTCTTTTTCTATTGTAATCCTCCTCCTCCTCTTCATCCCTGTCTGTCTTCGCGTAATTATCTGTTATGCGAGAATGGAGTTGAATCGGGCGGAGCACTTGATCATGGAAGTGGAGGGCGCCGAGTGCGAGTGCTGCGGGCTGGCGGAGGACTGCACCGCCGAGTACGTCGGCGGGGTGAAGGCGGAGTTCGCAGGGAGGTGGCTGTGCGGGCTGTGCGCGGAGGCGGCGAGGGATGAGGCGGCGAAGAAGAAGAAGAAGGGTGGCGGCGGCGGCGGAATGGAGGCGGCCGTGGCGGCGCACGTGTCCTTCTGCCGGAGCTTGCGCTCGAGCCCGCCGGCGGTGCGCGTGGTCGACGGGATGAGGCAGATGCTGCGGCGGAGGTCGGTGGACCTTCCGGCCAAAAGGTCGGAGATGAAGTCGGAGGAGGGATCATCGCCGGCACCGTTTTGAAGAATCGACTAGGTCTTAGCTCTGAACAAGCTTTTGACTTTTAAGGCCTTGAGTGGTCAACCAGGTTTTGACTTGAAAAGTAATGGAGAAATTTGTGTATATCTTCTTCGAACTTAAGGGATGTGATCGAACTCAACTATGCTTAAGAGGTTCTAGTTTGGCTCAGTTGATTTTTCTCAATGATATTACTAAATTCGAGTTCGGCTCAAATGATATTTTGGTATTCAAAATCAAGTTAAGCTTGACTCGTTAACTTAATCAAACGAGTTTGTTTTGAATCGAGATCAAACGATTGCTCCCGATGCATAGTTGAGTTGGTTACAACGGAGCAGATGTTGCCCTGAAGTGGACAAAAATCAAATTTCAACGAAAAATATCCTTCTCCGTCGTGACCAACTGCAGTTTTCCGATTTATCTCCTCACAAATAGTCGTGGGATTGATCGTGTAGAATCGCTGGAGTGACGGATTCCACCTTTTACTGACGATATCTGAATAACTCGTGAGTGACTTGACTCATTTACCCCTCTATTCCAACCTAAATGATTAGCCTAATGAACACAATTTCCCCATGAAAGTAGGTGAACGCTAGATAAACATTCTTAAATGCACGAAACAAATGCAATTTGACAATAAAATTAGTTTAATTTTTTTTAGTAGATTTGATTCTTCCGAGAGAGGAAAGTAAAAAATCACTGTTCACATGGAAAAGAAAGAGCAATTCAAGTAATCCAGCCTTTTGTCGACCTTAACAATAGACAAGCTAAGAATGAAGGGTGAGACAAGAAGTCTAGTGGCACTCACCATTCTCTACCTCTTCTGCTGTTGACTTCGGCTCGAATCACCTTATTTGCGATCATATTCTTGATCTATGAGATAGAGACCGTCGCAAACTCAGGCAATGGTGAGCTCGATGGCAACAATAACAAAGCTAAGAATGAAGCCTTCACTTGTTCTCGAATAAACACAGCCCGAAAGTTGAACCGATACACCCGAGCAAGCGACATGAAAGAATCAAGTAGTAGTCAAGTTACAAAGTCATCATAGAACAACATATACATTTCTCGTACAATGCTTCAACAACAGAGATGCAGTTTAGTAACAAATGTTCTTACCTCTCCTACAGGGTATCCGATTAAGCTGGCCAATTTCGGCCGGCAAACAAAACAAAAAGAGAGCGAGAAAAGCGAATACATAGATATATATCAACTCCCTTTAAAGTTTTCGATTTTGCGATGCTATCGACATGATCAAGCACTTTACAAACAATCACTGCCATGAAGAAAAAAAAAACACTGCATAAATGGCAGAATCCATGGAGGTGTATATGCTTATGTACACTGCAAATACTTAGGGGGTTGAGTTCACTGAGATCTCTTGGGGTGCTAGAGGGGTTTCTGACTCCTGTTGCGAGGGAATCACCAGCCGCTGTAAGGACTCGAGCGCGGTTGTCAGTTGCGCAAACGAGGGGCGCAAGCTTGGATCCCTGGTACGATAAGTCATTCAGACAAAATTTTAGAAAACTGTTTCTAGACTATATGATATAGCAGGGATTCATTTGGTCCCTGCCAAGAGAAACTATTTGGATAGAGCATTTATATATCGAAATGGATGAGGTACATGAGACAAGAGGAATTGGCATCAACATCCAGCCGTTGTGTTTACTCGTAATGTTGACTATGCTAGCAAAATCATGTTCAATTTAAGTGTTAATGCTTACGTTTGCCAGCATTCCCATATGATCCTTGCAACTAGAGGATCGACTTCTTTTGGGATGTCAAGACGCCGATTCTGGAATCCAACAGCCCCAACCACTTGCATTGGGTTCATTCCACTCCACGGCATCCTCAGGGTCGCAAGTTCCCACAGGATCACTCCAAAGCTATATACATCGCATCTGTAGAAAACGCAAATTTGCAAAGATAAAAGCAAGAACCATATATTATCTGATATGCACCTGATACACCAAAATTAAGCCATACTACGAAAAAGGTATACATTTAAGTAATCTAAATGCCAAACGAGCAATAAAAAAAATGTATTAGCATTCTCATCATAAATTCATGTCGCTCTCATCCTCTTCATGGCACGCAAGGGATTCAAAGGCCCGCCCCTACTAAAATCTTGGGTGTGAATATTCTATTGATAACATGTAGAATTGCTTAATGCCTAAATCCCCATAAACTTTTCAAAATTAAGAATCTGGATCATATTACTATGTTTTAAGACTCAAGTTCAGGTAGAATTAATGTCGGTTTGAGCTAGGCTTGGAGTTCAAAAGCAGAATGATAACTAATTAGTGGCACAAGTGTGTAACATAGGAGAAAGCTATAGCGTTTACAGAATGATTTCTAAAACGCACATTGTAATAGAATTAATTAAAGCTGCAAATTGTATTTAAAAAATGATTAAGCAATGATGGGATTAGAAAAAGCTCACTTTTCATTGGATTTTTCATTGCGCAGCACCTCGGGCGCCATCCACTCCGGCTATCAAATTGAAGAGACAAAAATTAGAAAGCAAACTGAAACAAGAAAGATTAATAATAAGTTTCTACAGAATTTAATTGACAGTATGTGGAATGCAGACAGACTGTACCCTTTTACACAAATTCATTATATTCTACTCTTATGCTAATAACAAAAGTGCTTCCGATGAATTCAAAACTTTAGAAGCCATGAATAAAGCATCAAAAATAATAACCACGTACTGTTCCAGCTGTAGATTTTGAAGATAGAAATGTGCTATGCTTCAAGCGTGACAGGCCAAAATCACACACCTGAAAATTCAAATTGGATGAATTAACACTATATGGGCTTAACTCTCACAAGCATTGCAATATAAATGAAAAATTATTCATCAACCGGTACTTAAAACTGTATATTGTTTAATGGTACTCAATCAGCCATGTCATTTTGAATTTTGTATCATGCTTAGTGGATAAGTGAAACATAATGATGTACAAAATAGTATGAGTGATTAAAGCCAGTGTGTACTGAATGGATACAAAGAGCAGAAAATAAGAATAATAATACCATAGCACCTTGTGTCAGCTAAAGTTGATAATAACTTGTAATGGGAATATACTATTTTAGCTTTGTTGGGTAGAACATTCTAGCTAGTTAACTTACGCAAGCCACAACTGGATTAACTGACGACAACCAACAATTCAGTGTTTTGAAGATTGATATACCTTAACAGTCCAATTCTTGTCCACCAATAGATTGGGTGATTTAAGATCACGGTGGACGATGGTAGGTATACTCGTGTGCAAGCAATTCATTCCCTTAGCCTGAGACAAAAACTATCAGAGAAGTATCCAAGAAGATGCAAACAAAAAGATTGAGATACAAACATTCAGTATTCGTACCACATCAAGAGCCATCTTTATCCTGCGCTTCTCATCAATTTGACAATTAGGGCGATGAAGCATCCTGTACAAGCTTCCTCTGAAATTTCAATTCCACCAGTCTAGTTATTGTATGAACAAAGGAAGATAGATTTTAAAACATAAATACATGAGCATGTAAAATAAATCGAGTTGAATATGAACAAATTCAATCAGTGAGCCCAGTTGACTAATATAGATTCATCATCCATCAGTATGCAATCCAACTCCTTACACCTTGTTTAATAATAACCAGCTTGTACCATATTAATCAATAGAATTCTTCAATGTGTTTTCCAGTCAAGAATGAAAAAGATAATACAATCTTAAATTGGCTATGAGTAGTAAATTCCTTGGCCATTAAAACTACTTTAATTGTTGAATTATTTTAGACATATGTAATAAGGACAATTTCCTGCCAAACATTAAAAAGAAAGGACCAATATATCAAACCTTGTAAGAAACTCAGAAACAATAGATAGATTAGGAGGCCGAGTTACAGCACCCATAAAAAGAACAACATTTGGATGGCGCAACCTGCGCATTATTCGAACCTAGACAAATACAAAACCAATTACTACAAGTACTGGTATCAAATTTAGGGTCAAAAAAACAATAGATAGTGAAAACAATCACATATGTAAATAACCTCTATATACCTCACTGCGGAATTCATCTAACGCATCCCCATAGAAGTCCTGATCCAGGAACTTTTTCACAGCTACTTCCTGGATCAAGGTACAAACACAAGCAAGTTAAAGTTAATAACTCACACTTGGCCCCTCAATTTGCCCAAAGCTACTTGTGCAGTTGGAGTTTGCAACTTAAAACAATACTATCAGAGCCAAAGCATAGCAATATTTTCTATGACAGTCAATTTAACGCAGCACAATAGAAGGATAAAGATACAATTTTGATACCAATATGTTTTCTTGTTTGCATTACAATTTACTATCCAAAACCTCGATTAACTCTTTCACAATAGCCCACTAGATGGTGCAGTTTTTTTTTTTAAACTTATATGAAAAGGTTCACCAAAATTAATTGATAAAATTTCAACAAGAAATCCAAACAGCAATGAAGTTTTGCAATCTGACTTTTTTTTTTTTTAAATAATCAGAAATTAATATAGGTATACTCCTATGAAATTTGAGGTCGCTTCTATAGAAAGTATCAAAAGGAATATTTCCACTGCAGGAAACGGATAAAACATGTTTTTAATTTTTAAAGCAAATTACTCTTGTTTATTCTCTCATCAAAATCAATGAAACAATAATCAAACATTTGTATAGTTTTGTTGACATCTTAAAATAGATAAAGATAAAGAATAGAAAAGAACAAGACATGAATATGCTGCTATTTATACATTTGATTAAAATTATTATTCATACATGCATCTTTTAATATACTTCAATTTTTTTCATAAATGTAATATAGTGATATTATTGGAGTTCAAGCAAATGCATTGCTGGACTAAGGCCAGGTTATAAGTCATTTCATAATACAGAAGACAAACTGATCATAGCTTAAATCTATTTGTATTCTTTGAGATAAACATCGTTTTTTGTGTGTGTGTGTAATCTAATTTGGATTGACAATGAACCTAAGTTGTTCTGCATTTTTAAACTCCCTTATTGTCAGTGCAACATTCTCATAAAGCAGTACTACATCTACAGCTAAACCTGGTAGAAAAGATGCCAGGTCACACCAGCACCAGACAAAATTTGTTGATTATACACCATCATCAATCATATAAACCAGAAACAAACATTAAAATGACTGCATAACCGACCACAGAAATCTTGAAATTCAATAAAAATATATGGCAAATGGAAATATACAAGGAAACATATGCATAATATGCCACATGGTTCTTAATATGATGATGCTACTGAAAAGACAACTTACCTCTCCATTCCAATCAGCACGATACACTTCTCCATAAGAACCTAGCAATAGGTAAAATCGAGAGATTTATCAATGTACTCAATATAAAATATGAATAGGAATTTGAGTTAACAAAAGAAGCAACATCTCGCACAGCCAAAATAAATAATATGAAATCAGAGGTAAGAAGGAAAAGATACATAGAAACATAAGATACAATATCTTGGAGTCCGATAACTAAGTTGGGATGGAAGGAACTCCGATCAATTAGCAATAGTACATTCAATAGAAGTAAATGCAACACAAGGTAACTTCCATAAAGTGAGCCATAATGACAATAAAAAAGGCAGTTATACAATTATGATTAAACTGAATTTTTTGGGGGAACATAAGTTCAACAAGTACCTAAACCAATCCTCTCTCCAATTACTAGTTCCTCCCAGGGGATTTCCCAATCAGCCACATCATCTAGCACAGGATCAAGCTTGCTCAGCCTGACTTGTGAACAATTTGAAGATTCCTCATAAATGCTAGGAGTTACAGCTGGAGGAACTTGAAGATTCTTGATCAACAGTGTTCATACTTATTTCTGTGGGTCTATCATGATTTTTGATGAACATGTTTCTGTCAACATTTTCCCCTTGTTTCTGCAATACATTTAACTGGCTGTTATCCTAAACCATTTTGTTGTCATTAAATAAATACTTTGCTTCTGATGATGAAGGTTTTTATGTGTTTTATCTGCTTGAACATCACGGCTCCTGTCCAATTTATGGTGCATATTATTTTCTGAAACATTATTGGTCTGACCATATTCTGACAAATGATAACCCATATTTATAGAAGGTCTACGAGTTTGGTTTTCAGAAATAACTACAGCAGAGTTTGAAATGGCAGAAGAACCTGCAACATTAGTTGAAACTCCAGAATATGCTTTTGCAGCAGAGCTGGGCATTTTAGAAGATGAAGTTTGGTGTACAAAATTCTTTTGTGGATTTGATGACTCCAAATTGTTCTGCTTTGTGCTAGAAATCTCATTACAAGCAGAACGCCCTTTCCAAACCAATGGAACTTGTGATTTTCCAGGTCCGCTAGCAATATTTTCCTTGTGTCTCTGGTATCCACTATTTGCACCACCAGCAACTTTGGGATGTGGAGCTGCTTTTGCAACTACAGTTTCTCCAAATGGGTTCAGATCAGCAAAAAGGTTTGTTACATCAGCAGCATCTTGTGGATTAAAATTAGCATTCACCTTTGCTTTGCCTAAACTATTTCCATCCATGGAAGCAGCAACAACTATTCCCTTCTGCTTTGACGTTGTTACACTGGTAGATGTAGATTGATCAGATCCATTTTGTATAGACAAACTCATGCTTCCACGTGATTACTTCCACTACTTGTAGAGGATTCACCATTACGATCACTTAGAACTGAAGATATTGCAATTGGACTTTCATATATTGTTCTGTTATCAACAGTTTTATTATGATCCAAGGAAGAAACTGGATTGGCCAATTTCACCATCAAGGTGCAACAGTTCATTGTTGAAAAAATCATCCTCTGGTATGCTTGCCCAAGAGCTCATTCTCTTGTTTATGCTTGGTTTGGAAGAAGTATCTTTTAGACTGAGTACATCAGCTGGGATTAGAGTGCCAGGAGCAGCCATAAGATCAACCAAAAATTCCCTAGTACAGAACCATAGAGATTAGCATTGAAATAAAAACTGTAATGTGAATTTTAATGGATTATAAGCCATGTTGACAGCCATGTCTATGTAGCCAACAAGAAGCAGCTGCATTTTCCTACCCTGGCAGAGCCAACAATCAAGTCAATACAGCAATTTCTTTAGGTGAATAAGAAATTTGGGGTCATAATCATGTCACTTTAAAATTGGAGTCTAAAGACTTTCTAAACTTCAATTACAAAAATTCAAGAATGATAATAAATACCCACTGCAGTGGGTTGTTTCTGACCAAAAGAATAATATTTAATATATGGTTGTATTGGTTAGATAGATCTATGATTTTCCATCTTTTCCTCCTTGTGTTTTGATCTATACCTCTGTTAAATGCTTTTGTTAGAATTTTCCATAGAGACAAATATATTTCCTTTTGTTTTCATGTTTGTATGTCTACTCCTGGTATAAATATATCAGCGATCGTGATCCAATAACCTGCTACAAATTGGCCTTTGAACATTTAAATAATTAGCATATCTTAAAATTCTCCAAAGAGGCATTGCATGTGAACATTTCCTTTTTTTCGTTTTACTCCCTATATGTCTACTCATGGTGCAAGCATATAAGTAATCTTGATCCTCAAACATATGACAAATTGATCTTGTTCAATGTTTCAAAAAACAACATTTACTTTGGATAGCACATACCATATTGATGTGCCATTACAATATTGGGAGGATGTAATCCTAACTAAAAACTGCAAGCCTTCTTCCATTTTGTATGATCAAAATGCTTTCACTACTCTCTACCGCTGCATATTTTTGGTTGTGCATATTTTGTTCATCAAATATCACAAAGAAGTGGCAAGTAAGTAGGCCAATCTCTTAGTATATTTTCTTGGTTACCCATTCTCAAAAGGCTATTGGCTTATTCGCTAGCTTCTGCCCACTTTCCATTTTGCTAACATTTTCGGTCCTCTCAGTGTACCAAACTCTCCTAGTCCAACTCAAGAGACGCTCTCACATTGAGCCTGTCTGTAGATAGCATATCTTTCTTAGATAATCCAGCACATACTAATGATATGCTTCTTCTACCAGTATACTTTAGACAACCTAGAATAACCTTTATTAATAGTTTTGGCAATAACTTTTGGAATCAATCATCTACTTCTTGGGTATCAAATCATGTTCCTAGAACCTACAGATCTCCACCTTCCTGCTCTTTGCAAAGCCGCTCAGCAATCATCTGCATCTCATTGCTAATTTTGCTTGATATACTGATTTTTTTGCTGGTACTCTGCCTTTGTATCCCCACTTCCTATTATCTCTTGTTCTTATGAGTCAAGCTCTGGCAAATGAGATAACTTCTATACATTCTGATAAAACGTGATACCTTTTTCTAGATGAAATCAGTTGTTGGTTGTCAGTGAATTTATACAAAGTTGTTTTACCGCATGTTTAGTTTCTTAAGCAAATCATGTTGCCAAAGGTTATATGTAAGTGTTTCAAGTTCATTATGACCATTTTATATTGTAGAAAAAATCACCACCCATACAACAATTTTAGGTATTGTCAGATTATATAGGCCACTACAGCTATTTTACATATGAAATTCATTCAAGGAATAAAATCTGATAGAAAATGATTCCACATTGTCACGAAGGTAATGCTAGTGTACAAAAAATCAATGCAACACCAAGAGAAAGAATATGGAAGCGCAAACCTTTCATCCAACTTTATTATGTTAATAGCATCATCGTCCATGCCTGTGTAATGACTCCCTTTTACGAGCTTGCAAGGAATGCCAATATTATCCGCAAGAACCTGGATTATCATGTAGCAACAAATAAATAGTATGAATAAATAAATAGGATTATAAGTACTATCAAAAATATATACCAAGTCCAATGAAATAGCAATAAATTTCGCAAATGATATATTGAAGTTGCAAAAGCAAACTATACATGAAAAACAGATGAACAAACCTTGAAGAGTAGAGCACGGTGCCGGGATAACCCTACTCTTATGCAGCCAATTGGTAGCAAACTCGTCTGAAGTGTCGTTCGTAGTTCTGTACTTTTTTCCATCCACTTTGTTAGCACGTCATTTGCATCTCTAACAGGACCACCCATATGATCCATGACCACTTCAGATACTCTCTGAACCAGCACTCCAGTTTCAGTAGTAGGGCATCCTAACAAAATGCACTGCGCCACTTGCTCCAACTCTACTAATGCAGGGTCAATTGCACGGTTGACAACGATGACTTCAAAACCTAGATCCCCGATTCTTGTTTGGAGTTCAGTTAATGAAGGCATCCTTCTCTGACTTGCAGAATTGCCAGAGAGACCAAAAATGTCATAGAACCCATCCACAACTTTCTCATCATAGTCGAGTACATTGTAATCCTGCACACAGAACCCATCAATACCCTAAAAGGCAAACTAATAGAGAGAAATTTGAAGTAATTCAATAAACAAGAGTGTCCACGCCCTTGCAATAGCAGAAAACCCAATACCGACTACCTAAGTACCTTCTGATAAAAGCAAATATGAACAACAAGTAGGAGTTAGAACTTTAGTCAAACTAGAATGATGAACCTAAGTTCCACCCAAAAACAAGGTCTAACTTCACTCTTAATTCTCAGTTATTGCAAAAAAAATTGACTGGCAAAAAACCCAAAAATCGGCTTCAATTTCTTCAATCAGGATCAAGAGGAGAACTCACCCAATAGCTCCGTGACAGCGACTCGACCGTCCCCTCCTCCCGATCCTGGTTGATCCGGTCCCTCCCCAAACTCAGCAGCTTCGCCGCTCGGATCTGATCGCCGTCCAAATCGCCCCCGAACTCCGAATTCGAAGCGCTGATCGCGAGCGCCATCTGCACCTGGAACTCCTCCTCCGACGAGAAGTAGTCCTGACGGTCCTCCCCGGGTGGGGCAGTTGCCCGCGGGGGCTCGGCCGGGGATGGTATCGTCGGAGACGCACCGGAAGAAGCGGCCCTGTGGTCTGCCGCGCACGAAGGGGCGGCCGCAGCGGTGGGCGACGGCGCCGGCGACTGAGCCGCCGATGGGGGGGAGGGGATCTCGTTGGATCGGTGAGGGTGCCGCTTGATCTTGAATATGTTCTTCATCGTGTTCCGATCGCTTGCTCCGCCACCGTAACCTCCTCCGCCTACTCTCCTTCCTTCTCGACGACGACGGCACGGCGTCAAGGAGCGCGACTACTTTTCTTAGCTCCCAAGTGCGACATCGTTACAAAAGAAGGCTCGTCTTAAACACTAAATTACTGAAATTACCACTACCCCTCACGTGCGCATCACGTGTCATGGTTACGCGGAGCAGCCAGCAATCGTTCGATGCCGTTCGTTCCCGCCTTCGAACACCTTGTCTGACGGCGATGGAACGTGCCACGTCGACGCTTAAGCAGAACCAGCCGCTACTTTACGAATCGGTCAACCTAAATCAAGTAAGGATATTTTTAAAATTCAATGTATTTTTTAAAATAAAATAAAATTACACTTGGTCTTTTAGGAATTCCATAGATTTGAATGGATGGCTGAAATGCCGAAAAAGTAAATATACACTATAATAAATAATTTACAGTCAACAAGATAAACATTTTTATACATATTTCCTAAAATAAATTTAGAGTTAATTGACAGGAAAAAAAAACTTCAACAATAAATTACTGACCCGCCTTCCAAACGCCGCCTCATCTGACGGCGAGGAAAATGCCACGTCGATGCTTAAGCAGAGCCAGCCGCTATTTTGCGAACCGGTCAGGTCAAGTTAGACCGAGCCCGGCCCAATCACGAGTAGTTGAACCCGATCACATCCCTAAAAATAAATAGACGGTATAATAAATAATTTATTTTTACTGAAAGTTAACAAGATAAACCTTAACCAACATTTTGTACATTATAAAATTATTTCCTAAAATAAATTTGAAGTTAATTGACAATAAAAAAAACACAATACAGTAAATTGAGCGCTGTTTAAGGGGGAAATATTTAATAAATGAATTGATTTGAATTTGGCTCTACTGATTCGATTAAACCAACAAAAATCGATTAAGAGTGAGCAACAATTCGATTAAATCAAAAAAATCGATTCAATTTAAAAATTCTATTCAATTATTTAGAAATTTTAATTTTTTTAAAAAAAATTAATTAATTCAATTAAATTTTAATTTTATAATTTTTTATTCGATTAAATCGAATAAACTAATTAAAATAAAAAATAATTTTTAAATTTTTAAATTTTTAAAATTTTAAATAAGTAAATTTATAAATCACTAATTAATTTATAAATTTTTAATAATCTTAAAAAAATTTAATTATTTTAATTAATTCAATCGAAAATCAAATTAACCGCATGCTATATTTAATCGGTCCAATTTATTTAACTTTAATTTAAAATTTCAATCAATTTAATTAATTAAAATTTTTAATTTAATTTAATTTTAAATTATTTTAATTGAATATTCCGTCTTAAGTCTGCCTCCGCCAGAGCAAGCGCTGTCTCTCACTTTGTGTCCGATGCCAATACGATATTGTTAGATGATTCATCCGCAATGCTCCTGTGTTATAACACCTTAAACTATAATTAAAAACTAAAAAACTAAAAAAAAAAATACATGTGGGGTGGGTCCGGGAAGTGAATCGTAATTTGATAATTTGGCCCACCCCACTGGTACATAAACGCATTCAAAACATTAAACGTGTTTATGTGTCACATCATCTTTTTCTCTTTTTTTGAAGGGTGTTATTAACACCCATTGAACAGGGCGTTACGGGTAGAAAAATCTTCTGGTTTTCAGTTATCGAACTCCTTTGCCGGCGGCTGCTGCAACGTCTCATGCTTCTTTAATTAATCTGATCAGTTGTTTGATTGAACTTTTACTTCTTTAACTTTTTTTTTTAGTCTTGTGGCGTATTTTTGTAAACATGAATTTATAATATAATATATAATTAAAATTAATGAAAATAAAAATATATAATATTTTTCAGATTAATTTTAAAATATATAAAATATATATATTCTAATATACAACAATTATGTTATAATTACTATAAGAATATTGAAATACAAATATTTTTAATATTCTATCAGAGAGATTCAACAAAGCTATCCACAACAGTTAGATAAGCACAGTTAGGAGAGAATATTCAACATGAGAGAGAGGAATGAAAATTCACTCTATTCGCTTCATTTAATTTTGATTTGAGTGGATAAAAAAAATATTCCATATGAAATTTTAAATTCTTCAGTCCATTATTTAACAATAGATAAATAAAGAACGCTGCTTTTTTCCACTCCGACACCGACATCGCACCCTCCCCTTTCACTTCCTTTCTCTCTCATTTTAATGACATTTCTATCCTCTTCTTTTTATTTATTTATTTTTTATTTTTTAAAATTTTTATTTAGTTTTATTTTTTAATTATTTTTATTAAAAAATAGCTCTCATATATTTTTAAATTTTTTTTATTTTATTTTTTAATTAATTTAATTTATTATTTTTTCATCAATATGATTTTTTTTAAATTTATTTAATTTTTATTTTTTAATCACTTTTATTTATTATTTTTTATCAATACTTTATTTTTAAAATTTTATATAAATTTTATTTAATTTTATTTTTAATCAATTTTATTTATTATATTTTTTAATTTTATATAAATTTTATTTATTATTTTTTTTTCATAATACTTGTATTTTTTTCAATAATTTTATTTTAAATGTCGAATTAGGAAGATAATTAAAAAAAAAAGAAGATTTTGACCTATATTAAAAAATATATAAAATAAAAAAATTTGATAAAAAAATAATAAATAAAATTGATTAAAGAAATAAAACTAAATAAAATTTAAAATATAATAAACAAAATTAATTTAAAAATAAAACTAAATAAAATTAAAATATATATATAAGTATTAATGAAAAAATAATAAACAAAATTAATTTAAAAATTAAAAATAAATAAAAATCAATTAAAATTAAAATATATATATATATATATATATATATAAAATAAAATAAAAAAATAAAAAAAGGATAAAAATATCATTTGAATGGGAGAGAGAGAGAGGGCGTGCGGTTTCAAGCATGGGAAAAGCAATTTGCATAAAGAACATGATAGAGAATCCATCGTTCTTTTATTTGATTACCCTCCTAACTGAATAGGAGTTAGAGTTCGTACACATCGATCGCCAGTCGAGGTTTGACAACAGCAACCACCGGCACAGTCTTCTGCAAAGCGATCCCAAACGTCTCGCCCATGTCCATATTTGCCCTCCCCTCCGGCAGCTCCCAGTCGAAGGCATGAATGAGCGACCCCAGCATGTACTGCACCAGCACCACCCCCATGCGCACGCCGGCGCAGATCCGACGCCCGGCGCCGAAGGGTATGAGCTCGAAGTCGTTGCCGGTGGGGTCGACCTTGGCGCCCGGCCCTCCGGGCATGAACCGGCCGGGGTCGAACTCCAACGGGCTCGCCCACACCTCGGGGCTCCGGCCGATGGCCCAGATGTTGACCAAGAGCTTCGTGTTCGGCGGGATGTAGTAGCCGCCGACCTCGCAGGCTTGGGTGGAGAGGCGAGGGAGGTTGAGCGGCGTCGACGGGTGCTTCCGGAACGACTCTTTGCAAATCGCTCGGAGGTAGGGGAGATTCGGGATGTCGGATTCTTCGAGCCGCCGGTTCCGCCCCACCACCTCGTCCATCTCGGCCTGGGCTCGTCGGAGGATGGTCGGGTTCAGCAGCATCTCCGCCATCGCCCATTCTATTGTTCCAGTGGAGGTGTCGGTGCCGGCGGTAAATAGATTCTGATAAAACAATTAAAAATATAGAAAATTTAAATGATTATTATTTTTATTTATATTATCAAAAGAGCGTACCTCGTTATATTTTAATGATTAAAAAAATATTTATATTATCAATATTTTTTTAATGATTTTAAAATTGTAAAAAGCATTATTATGAGTTGAAACACGTGTTAAATGAAAGGAGTTTGATTCAGCACGTGACCAATTAGTAAAAAGGCCATTTTTGTCTTACCAAAAGAAGAGCCTTGATGTTGTTCGGCGTCAGCTTCTCCTCCTTCGCCGGCGCCGGCGCCGCCGATTGCCTCTCCATGAGGACGTCGAGCAAGTCCGGCCTCCCCCCGCGCTCCTTCCTCGTTGCCGCGTGCTCCTCCACCATCCGCTCCAGCACCGCGTCGAACCGCTTGTGCACCCGGCGCATCGTCCCCTCGAGCCCCTGCAGGTCCAGCCACGCCACCGCCGGGATGAAGTCGCCGATGTTGAACTGCCCCGCCAGCGTCATCAGCTCCACCACCATGTCTTTGAACTCGCTTGACGCCGTCCCTTGCTCCTCGAACACTCGCCGGCTCAGGATCACCCGCCCGATCATGTTCGCCATCGTGTATATCAGCGAGGCCGCCACCGCCACGGGCCTCCCCTCGCTGGCCGCCGACAGCATACCCTGCAGCATCCGCCCCACCTCCTCCCGCCGGTACTGTCACAGAGTGAAAAGGACGCTCGAAAACTCCGGCGTACGTCGGCGCAAATTAAAATCGCATGCATACGCACCTGTCCCCAAGCGTTGAGGGCGCCGGCGCCGAGCATGTGGAGGTTGCAGAGCTTGCGCAGGAGCTTCCATTTGGGACCGTATGGCGCGAACACCATGTCCTGTCCTTCGTACGCCAGCCGGATCGGCGCCGCGTCGAGCGGCCTGTCGGCGAAGACCGCGTCCAGCGTCTTTAAGAACACCCGCGCGGCCTCCGGCGACGAAGCCACGACGACATCCGAGCTCCCCAGCCGGAGCCTCATCACGGGGCCGTACCGCTCCGCCATGCGCGAAAGCGCCACGTGCGGCGCCCGCCCCAGCAGCGGCAGCGCCCCCACCACCGGGAACCCCCGCGGCCCCGGCGGCAGCCGCCGTCCGCCGCCCGCCACCCGTCGCCCTATCCACCGAACGAACCAGAACAGAGCCACGCAGAGCAGGAGCTCGCGCACCAGAAACATCACCGCCGCCATGGAAACCTCACACTTCTCGGTGATCAAATTCATTGACAAATACCGATATTTATAACAAAAGCAAGAACATACGACAGCAAAACCAGTACAGAGTTCTCCGAAATTAATAAAAAAAATTGGAATGATATTGTTCTATCTAATTTAACGTGTGACCTCGTTTTGTGTTGGCATACCTAAGTCTTGATCTGAGTGGAGATCACACGTTGGACTAGTAGTCGATGCTATATCCTAATTTCACATCAGAATTCTACACTCAAACTTCCTATTCTAACCATGTGGTCGAGTCGCCAACTCAATTCCTCAAACTACGTAAATCCTGAGGACCCAACATCCGACTCGGAAATCAGCTCAGTTCGAGATCTAACATCTGACTCAGAAACCAGCTCAGTTTAGACTCAACACCCGACTCAAAAACCAACTCGGGACCCCGACACTCGAACACCCACACCTGACTCGGACACTAACACCTGACCTCTCTCAAAGACCAACTCTAGCTCAGCACCACACTCTAAGTCTAAGTTGCCTGAGCTCCACCTAACGCCCTATTTAGTGCTTAAATGACTCTGCTCCATTCACGCTCTCATTCAGCTTGTTAGACGGTCGTCAGAAGAATACGTGCGATGATATGATATTTGGGATAGCTCATCTGCCCCATTAATGCGCATGATTTATGATAGCGCAATTTGATGTCGGCTCAGACGTTGATGATAAGATCTTTCACTATAATAGTGGCGGAGATGAGATATTCTCCTTACAAACGATGAGACCTCTCCTCTAATGGGACATCTCCATTGAGAAGATATTCTCCTTACCATGGGACCTCTCCTCTAATAGGACATCTCCACTGATGAGATATTTTCTTTACCAAAGATGAAACCTTCTCTTCTATGATAATTCTATATAAGAACCCATCTCTCGTGGGTGCAGATATGCGAAAACAATAAAAAACATACTCTCTTCTTCATTTTATGTGTCTTCTCCAAGTTATGATCTGACTTGAGCGTCGGAACAGTTGAATCAGGACACCACTGGCCTTCGTTCTTACCCTCTTTCTTCTTCTTACAACTTGGCACTTGGCGGTACATCAGAGTTTGACGTCCTCTGGGTACCGTTTTGGTCATTCAACATATAAGTTAGGAAAAGAGATACATCATAGGGTCAATTTTTAGTCAAACCATCAAATGACTAAGGATGAAATGGATTTTTTTTCCCGAGGGCTTGTCTGAAATTGATCCATACCCCGTGATAATAATTAAGTCTCCACTGAGAACTCTCCCGTGCTAACAATTTAATGATATATTGTGCTTTTAGGGTTAGTTGCACCTACTATTATTAATCAATGTTAAATTATTGCACTGATAAAATATTCATGGTACATATGTAATAAATAAAAATAAATTAAAAACTATTTTAAACATTACAATAAATTAAAATGTTGCTTTGTTTACTATTTGTTAATTAATATTTTTTATTTAGATAATAAATAAATATAATTTGTATTAAATTATTATATTTTTATTTAAAATATTATTTTTATATTTATTATTCAGAGTCCTATAGTTTAATATAATTTGTTCACTTATTTCTTTATTTGCTTGATAACAAGGACTCAATCATTTGTCACTTGTCAGGACCGTCTCAGTCATGTTTTTTTAATCCAAAAAATATACAAGAGCCCAAATAAAATTGAATATAAATAGAATTTATATTATTAAAAATCAAGGACCTTAGTAAAATATTTTCCTCCTTTCACAGGTTTTCCGCGGGATTAATTTCTCTCTTTTTCGACACGTACAAGGCACGTGCCTCAGCCGACAGTGTCATGTGCATTTTAATTAAATGCAGGAAAAATGATACGTTATATGAAAAATATAGTATAAAATTCAATATGACCTACTTAATTGTATGGATGTCGATCTCACTATGTGGATATGAATTTACTATATGAAATGTGTCATGTTGAATTTCATATTATATTTTTCATGTAATGAATCATTATTCTAAATGTAGTGACTATTATTAATATAGGATATCAAAGGAATTATGAATAAAACTACTATGGATGAAAGATTTTGTTAGGAACAAAGGAAGAAAGGAGGAAACGTGAATTTTTTTCTGTAAAAAATATGGATTATATTGTTTATTATTATTTATTAATAAGCCGATAGATTTAACAAATCCATCTGGGTGCTAATTTTTTAATATATTTTTCATCCACTCAGGTAGGGTGGAAAATAATGTTCTTTTAATGTGGCTCGCAATTTTACACGTACCTCACGTGGACCACAAGCGATGACTTATAGTCGTCAATTTGAATTAGATTCGTCAGATTAATCTGCTTCATTCAGTAATTTAGACTGATTAAGTTAAAATTTTATCAATTCATTTTAAAATAGGTTCAAATAGATTGATCTGTCTAGGTCCATGACTCACATGGGTTGGTCCGCGACGGACTTGAATTTATCCGTGGATTAAGAAAGTTTATTTATTTATTTTAAAATTTAAAATTAAAATAAAAAACTTAATGAATTAGTGAGTTTGATCCATCTAAATTACAATTCAAATTTAATAATTTTAATTTGATCAATTTAAATCATAATTCAAAATTAAATTTTTTAATATTTTTTTTATTTTTTAATAAATTTATGAGTTGACTTGCCTAATTAACAACTTGCTTTAAGTTAGATTAGAAATTTTTTAATTTGTCAATTTGATAAATTGGCCTGTTCTGTTTTATTTTGGGATGAATTTTTAATAGATTGATTGTCCCATTGTACGTCGACTCGTTTGTACACAATCAACTGAAAAAGTAGTTGGGCACGTGCATTTGCAGAAGTAGTTGGGCAGGTGCACTCGAATGATTAACTCTAACTGGAAGCACAAAATATTATTTATTATATATATATATATATATAAAAGAGCTTATAAATTATTCGAGATTGATCTGCTGGACGACAGTTTGATGAACAACTCGTGGACGACAAGATTAATCGATCAGAAGATCGATTAAGCCCTCATATATTCGATCGGCCATTGCCAGCCGCGATTTCCGACCAAATCTCGATCGAATCGCGACTGACAATGTCTTAATCGATCAGTTGATTGATTAAGCCTCCACTAAATCCATTTAATGGAGCCTTAATCGATGATCGATTAATCCTCCATTAAATGGAGGCTTAATCGATTAGTTGATCGATTAAGTCATTGTCAGCCACGATTTCGATCGAATCGTCGGTTTCCGGTTCTCAATCAGAGACCGGCTGAGGAAGGACCGGACCGTCGGCGGTCCTTCGGTCTCCGATCGTGATTTGGCCGGAAACAGACCGCGATTCGATCGGAATCGCGACTGACAGTGGTCGCATGCGATTCCGGCCAAATTGCACCGGATTCCGGCCACAATCCGGTCGGAAATCGGTATTGGTCGACACGCCGACGAGTGGCGCGTCGATCGGGCCTGGTCCGGTTGCCGGACAGCGGCGCGATGGCGGCCGGAAGCGACGGAGGTCAGAAAGAAACACTGTGCAGTGGACGGTCGGATTTCGCATAATCGACGTGAATGGACGGTGAATCTGCGGCGCCCACAGGTGCCCACGAAATAGGATCAGTTACAACAACAGATCAGTTCTCATAAATTATTTATCTTATCAAATAATTTAAATTAATTAAATTAATATTTTATCAATCAAATACATCAATTTGTATAAATTGTAAGTTCAGATGATCTAACCCACTTAATCTGCAATTTAAAATTTAAATTTATAACTTTTTAAATTTTTTTATAGACTCATGTATTAATTCATCTAATTCACAATTTATTTCGCATTGGATTAAAAATTTTTTAACCCGCTCCTGAAATATAATTGAGTTGTTACGATAGAACAGATTTACAGAAGAGAACAAGAGTTCAAATCTCGACGAAATCGAGCAATATCCTTCTTCGTCGTGATCAACTGTAATTTTTCGATTTACTTCCTTACAAATGATCATGAGACCGATCATGTAAAACCGCTGGGATAACAGATTCCTCATAGATCGCTGGCTGCCAACTCCGGATGAGACACGACAAAAACATGTTTAAACGATAAACGCTGAAGCAAACACACAATAACAACTGTGGTTTCTACAATAATGACTTGCACAAACCGTAAGACAAGACAAACATCACAAGAATGACTAAGATTTGAAGACTAGTAGTGTGTTTACTATAAATCATACACTATCTTCTTCATTGGGCAGGTTGCTCAGAGAAAACCTCATACAGTCATAATTCTAGCAATGTGTAGAAAACTAGAGTGATCAATGCTCAGCATCGAAAACCTCTGCAGAGCCCTACAGTCATAATTTAGCTTTGGCGAATATTCTAGAGATCGAATCGAATTGAATCGAACTCAGCTTGCATACCCTGTGCTTAAGATATCAGGGTGCACATTGTACTCTTTGGCGAAGACAAATGGCACAATTCCTTGGGGCAGAGCTGCCTGCACGATTGCGATGCGCAAGAGAGCTCCTCGAAGGCCGACGGCGATGGAAGCAGCGGCCATGACAGCGGGGCCGGAGAGGAACCTCACGGCCATGGCGCGGCGACGGAGTTGCCGCAGGCTATAATTCAATGCCATGAACAGACCTGCACACAGGGCCAGGAGTTTTGGTTCGACGCTGCTAAATTAGATCGGAGAAGGACGGTGCGAGCTCACCGAGACTGAACATGGCCATCCCCAGCCCTGCATCCGAAAGCAAGGAGATGGACTTTGCGATAATGGCGGGCATCTCGATCCCCCACCTGAAAGGATGGTCACTGGCTATCACATTGCATTCTTGAAGTTCAGCCGGAGTAATTCATGCTACCTGAAGGAGACGAGAGACCAGCCGACTCCGAGGAGGCCCGAGCGGATGAGCTTGCGCCACCATGATCAGTATGAGCCTGGTCATCACGCTCGCAGGAGGCATAGGTGTTCATCGGCCACGACTTTCATGGATGAGCTCACCTCGGATTGATGAACAGAAAGCGCCATGGCTGGCCTCTGCTGAGCTCACATTGATGAACAGGTAGCAAGAACAGAGTTAGATGTTGGGAGTTCTTTCCCTGTTTAAGCTTTAAAGAGGCAACAAAGCTGAGGATCGATCTCTGAGTGATCGAACAGTTGGTGCAAAAGGAGCAAGAAATAGGGGTAAAAATCTCACCTTTGGGATGGTGATCATCTTGAGGAGCGACTCCATGATCGTTGCAGAATTCTGCAGCTCCGAAGACATGCGTTCCGCCTTCTGATACCGGCGACCCGCTGGAGCTCCACGCGAACATGAGCAGGTCCCTCCCTCCTTCCGTGGCGTTGGCCTTCTTTCCGGCCGGCGAGAAGATTCCGGCAGTCGGAGGAGCAGGGTGCGCCGCGCTGTTCGCCCTCGGAGCGGCCTCTGCGTCTGCCCCGGTGAAGTTGGAGTGCGCTGCCCCGCCGCTCCGCGCAATCGAGTAGAAGTCGGCGTGGTTGAAGCTGGAGCCCCTCGGCGTCGGGTTCCGCGACGACTGCAACGAGTAGATCTCGGCGTTGGAGAGGTTGGAGGGGCGTGGAGTGGCGGAGACCACGCCCGGAGTTGATCCCGCCGCCGCCGTGGGAGCGCCGGCGGCCTCGGACCATGAGCCCGCCGGAGTCGGCGCCGTACATCCCCTTCAGCAGCGGGATCCTCACCAGCGTGTTGGGGAGCGTGGCGAGGGAGAAGAGCGTGATCGCCCACTCGATGCCACCCCTCGACCTCGCCCACGCCGCCAGTGCGCCGAGCACTGCCAGCTTCTGCACCGTATCCGCCGCCACGAACCGGAGGTTCATCGCGTAGGGGTCGTTGGTGGAGATAAAGTGGAAGGACAGCAGCGGCACGGCGAAGAGCGCCACGAAGCGGTTGATCCCGGAGCACTGCTCCGGGCTGAAGATCCGCCACCACTTCACCGACCCGTACGCCACGATCATCGCCGCGTACAGCGGCACCACCGCCGCCAGCACGTGGTACAGGTCCGTTGCCGTTATCATCTCCTCCTCCGCCCCCTCGAGCAGGCACGCGAGGCGAGCTCGACGCCGTTGCGCTGGAAGGGAAGGGTGGAGATATAGACAAAGTGTGGCGGTGGGCGATACGAAAGCGAGCAGGGAGGACGTACCTGCTGCTGGGTGTTGCCGCCATGAACAAAGCTTCACGCAGGCCATCAATGGCAGACAGGAGACGAAAAAGAGGTGCTTTTGAGCAGGGTTTGGAGGAGGAAGACATGGGGAGTCGAGTCTAGGAACGGGAACAGCAACAGCTAGCTTCTCGCTGTCGATCAATCACGAGGGGCTTTGGCTTTGTCGCCGGCGAGGGGGAAAAAGGCGGATTCGCTTGGTCGGTGCCTTTCAGGATTCGCTCTTCGCTGCCTGACTACGTCAGTGATTTCTTCTTCCGCGCCCGGCCACGGGCAGGGCACTAACAGGATCCGACCCGGGCCCGTTATCGGGTAACGGATCGGTTATCCATTTTTGGGCCTAAATCATAATATGGCTCCGGGTCGGTTAAGATTCAAAGTTCAAATTAACTGTTAATTCTGATGTAAAAAAGTGAAATTCGTTATCTTAGCGGTCTCACATGATCGATCTCATGACTATATGTGAAGAGGTAAATCAAGAAATTGCAGTTGATCACAACGCAGGAGGGTATTGCCTGACTTCGTCAGAATTCGAACCCTTGTCCTCTTCTGCAACTCTGCTACATCGTAACCAACTTAGCTATTCTCGAGAGCAAATTAACTGGTAACTCAAGTCGACGGCTAGCTGGGTCGATTACGATTCAAAGCCCAAATTAATCGCCGATTCAAATAGACCATTAACCGTCAATTTGACAGTTATAGCAGTTAGTTTTGACCAGTGAAATGAAGCAACAATTATGATTCATTAAAACGACACATTGAAATGAAGTATCCAATGGAAAATAGAATCGAGCAATCTCAAAAGTAATTTTTAGATTTTCCTTAATTAATAAAGAGGCATCGATTCTAATTTATTTATGTATTTTAATAATAAATTTTAAAAAATAATTATTTCGATTTTTTTAAGAATATCTTTTTTTAAAGTGGAGTCTAAATGTATTTTTGAATATTTTATTAAAGAATCATTAATTCATCATTTAAATGCTAAATGTGTTTTTTTAACGATTTACAAATAAAAATTAATAAGACTAACAAAAAAATATATTTAATTACATAATTTA
This sequence comes from Curcuma longa, assembly GCF_044706935.1. Taxonomy (NCBI): domain Eukaryota; kingdom Viridiplantae; phylum Streptophyta; class Magnoliopsida; order Zingiberales; family Zingiberaceae; genus Curcuma; species Curcuma longa. Next base: position 6,887,893 of record NC_133867.1, on the reverse strand, counting down.
ATAAATTAAATAATGCAAATACATTCTGTATGATTTGCATTTCATATGTTTTGAATAAAAATAATGCATTTTCATGTCTATTATCAAGATTTCGTATTGAAATTTATCCACTTATAATTATTTTGTTATATGAGATATAAAATTTATTTTATGATGATACTACAAATTTAATATTAAATATTTAAATCGGGAATCAGAAACTAAAACACAAAAAGTGTGGAACTACTAGTCAATCAACCAACAGTGTGGAACTACTAGTCAACTAACTAAAAGCATCAAACTATCAGTCAACGCTTTCAACAAATTAATTTGGAATTTAATTAAACAACCCATCGATTTGGTCTAGGACTTAGAGTTTAGGATTTAGGGAGTTGATCCATCTAAATCTATCTTAAAATGGATTGATAAAATTTCAATACAATCTACTTAAATTATTTGACGGAATGGATCAATTAAACCGACTCAAGTTAAATTGACAGCTTTAAATAAAATATAATTATTTCTAGCTAGTTATAACCAGCTAACTAACTCTTTGATTGAACCAAAGCGTACTCTGGAACTACTAGTCACAACCGGATGACTTACGGATTGGTCGAGATCCAGTTCGATTGTTTTTCTTAAAAAAAAAAAGGTTAGGTTTTAAAATCTCTTCGAGTAATTTGCGGTTCAATTTTAATCTCTTCCAATAATTTCCTTTAAACACTTTTGGGAGAAAAAACACGGTTCATAAATTTTGTATTTCGAGGATATTTAATAAATAAATGATAAAATAAAAGATGCCTTGCCGCGTACGCTCTTCCGTTTCGTTACACGACACTTTGGATTGGAACCACTCCACCTTGACTGAGTCAGCGCTGCGTATTCTACGGGAGCGACAGTGCACGGGATCCGCTGCAGCCCTATGGACGCGGGACACTCGATTTCCTGCCTATGAAAGCCAGGGATGCGTGAGTCGAGATACAAGGGGATTAACGAGAAAATTTTCAGTTTACTCCCAAAATTTAATTAAATTTTGTATATACAATATAGTGATCTACAATTATCCCTTTTATCATAGAAAGAAATTAACATAATATAATTTAAACCATCACTCTAAAACACTTATTTCTTTATAAATGAGAATTAAAATAGTAAAAGATAAAATAATTAAGCACTTCAAACTTATTAACTTCTTTTGAAGTTTCATTAATACTAAAATATTTTTTACATTATCATTAAAATACCTTTTCAGTAATTTAGAAGAGTAATATATATATATATATATATATATATATATATATATATATATATTATATACAGTTGGGATCCTTGTTGTAATAGACTCCCGTCACAAATACAGTTGGGATCCTTGTTGTAATAGACTCCCGTCACAAATTTATGACGGAAATCTAGACCGTTCGATTTTAAAATCAACGGCCGATCGCTAAATCCCTAAACTCTAAAGCAAATCACCTATTCAATCTACAACCTATATTTAATCTTAACTTTAAAATCGAACGGTGCAGATTTCCGTCATAAATTTGTGATGGAAGTCTATTGTAACAAGCAACTTTTTATATATATATATACATACAATTTTTATACGCATTCACTTTCTCGTGTGAGTGACGTCCGCGATCAAATACATGTTTGGACGAATTCGAGCTCTCGGAAGTGATCCAGGCACACACTCAATCGCGGATAAATATCACCCACAATAAGTCACATTGAATATCAAATCTCATGTATAAATGTTTTTGATACTAGTGAAATATGGAGTATTTTTATAAAATATATTATTCAATATTTTGAGCATTTTGAAAATCTACCATTTCATATTTTATTTTTAAAAACAAAAAAAAAACTAGAGAGAATTAGGTGACAATTTTGATAATCAGGAGGGGCCAACTGGAATTTATGCACCATTAAATAGTTTTCACACCCAATTCCAAACGGACTCTCCCATTCGAAATTCGAAGTCTCGTTCCTCCTCTCGTCTCTGATCCACTCATCCCCTTCCCTTCCCTTCCGCCATCCATCGCCGTCTTCGCCGGAGGAGAGCGGAGGAGGAGTCGATATGGGAGGCAAAGAAGGTAACCTCGCCGCCGCCGCCGCCGGCGACGGCGACGTTGGCGGTGGAGTAGGGATCGTAGCGCCGGAGGGGGTGGTCCGCAAGGTGCTCCTCGCCTACGCCTACATCGCGATCTGGATCTTCCTCAGCTTCACCGTCATTGTGTACAACAAGTACATACTGGATCCCAAGATGTACAACTGGCCCTTTCCGATCAGCCTCACCATGATCCACATGGCCTTCTGCTCCTCCGTCGCCTTCCTTCTCATCCGCGTCCTCCGCCTGGTGGAGCCGCCGTCGTCTCCGGCGATGACCCGCGAGCTCTATGTCGCCTCCGTCGTCCCCATCGGCGCCCTCTACTCACTTTCCCTCTGGTTCTCCAACTCCGCCTACATCTACCTCTCCGTCTCGTTCATCCAGATGCTGAAAGCCCTAATGCCGGTCGCCGTGTACTCCGTCGGCGTCCTCATGAGCAAGGAGTCCTACAGGAGCTCCTCCATGCTCAACATGCTATCCATCTCCTTCGGCGTCGCCATCGCCGCCTACGGCGAGGCTCGATTCGACGCCTGGGGCGTCGCCCTCCAGCTCGGCGCCGTCGCATTCGAGGCCACTCGACTCGTCCTCATCCAGATCCTACTCACCTCCAAGGGAATCTCCCTCAACCCCATCACCTCCCTCTACTTCGTCGCCCCCTGCTGCTTCGTCTTCCTCCTCCTCCCCTGGTCGCTCGTCGAGCTGCCCCTCCTCCGCGGCCAGGCCTCCTTCCGCCCCGATCTCCTCGTCTTCGGCACCAACTCCTTCTGCGCCTTCGCCCTCAACCTCGCCGTCTTCCTGCTCGTCGGGAAGACCTCGGCGCTCACCATGAATGTCGCCGGCGTCGTCAAGGACTGGCTCCTCATCGCTTTCTCCTGGTCCGTCATCCGCGACGCCGTCACCACCATCAACCTCTTCGGCTACGGCATCGCCTTCCTCGGCGTCGCCTACTACAACCACGCCAAGCTGCAGGCCCTCAAGGCCAAGGAGACGCAGGGGGAGACTCAGCAGACCGATGAGGAAGCCGGAAAACTGTCTCCTCGAAGAAATGAAAGGTGACCTCATCGACGCCATGCTCTCATGCTCCTTCTCATATCTATATCTATCTGTTCTTAACTAGCTTCCATAGCTTTTGTTTAGATAAGCTTTTGTTGCATTATCGTCTATCGATCTAAATGCCATAATTCATCGAATTCATCGAGATGCTTAAATTACTTCGACGGAATGATGAATCTACTAAATTGGGCATTTGCTTGGTGGGTTGGGTTCTGATCAAAGTGTTTTCGGGACATGATCGAAGTGGGTTCTGATCGAAGTGATAAAGGTTGAATCTTGATGAAATAGATAATATGCGAGATCATAAAATGACAAATTCTATTTTTTAATACAATAAAATTTTGATCAAAATAAAAATATTAGAGTATCCACAGTGAAAAATATTAAAGCAATCCACAGTGAATTCTCTAACCTGTTAAACGCGTTCAATTATGAACGCATTCAATTAAAAGTAGGCTGATTTATTTTATATGTATTTTTTTATTTTTTAAATTATATTTATTAAAATGACTATTTTTAATGGCTTTTTAAAATTGAATAAAATTTTATTAACAGTTAAATTAAAAATTAAATTAAATATTTAGTTTTTAAAAATATTTTTAAAATATATTTATTTAATATGATATAATTTTAAGATAATTGAGTGGACGGTGAGATCCATAAATAATGAGGGTTAATGTTAAAATAAATATGGATGAAAGAGATATGTTGTGACAATTGACTAATGCATCCTCATCATAACACCCTCTACCTCATTAAAGAACATGGAATCTACTGTCACATACTCGTTATAGCAATATATTTTTTTCACTCCACATACTTAACATTAATATATTATTTATATATGGGTTTCTCCATCTATTCAATCATCTTAAAAAATAGACAAAATTCTGAGTCGTTAAAAAATAGTCATTAAAAAATTAATTATTTTATTTAATTTTAATTTTAAAATTTATAATTTTTAATAAAAATTAAAATTAATCGTTAATAGCCGTTAAAATGAACTATTTAATAAATATAATTAAAAACTAAAAAAAAAAAAAGTGCAGGGCTACCACCCCACTGCCATATGAAGCGCGTTCAAAACATTGCTCATTAACACTCAAAGGGTGTTATAACATTCCTTATTAACACAGCATTGGGATGCTAATAATTAAATTTTAATTCGCATCTGAATTCAATTTAAAAAAAATTTCAAATCTGAATTTAAATCATATAATTTGATCAACTTAAATAATTTGACTCATTCGATTTTTTAAAAAATTAAAAAAAATTTATTTTATAATTTTTTTATTTTTAATATTTTATTATTATGTGTTTAAAATAATTTAATTTTAAAATAAAATATAATTTAACTTTAAAACAAATTAAAATTTAGATAATGCGAATTAATCCAGATAATTTAAATCTAATTCAAATTCAACTCAATCTAAAACTCCCTGACTCGAATTCAAGCCGAATTCAACTCAAAATTTTAAAATTTTAATCTGATATTTTTCATATCAACTAGAATGAATTGACGAGTCAAATTTAATTTGTTTACACCCCAAATGTGTAAGGACGAATCATCTTCTGTAAAAGGTGGAATTCGTCTAATGACCCTCCGACCATTTGTGAGGAGACGAATCATCAACTTCTTGAGAGGGTGTCAATCAATTATTTCAACTTAAGCAAACTTATTATTATAAAATACTTTTGTATTAAATTATTTTTTATCAACTCAGTTTAAATTACTGATCGAAATCCTAATTTATTCAAAATTATTTAAGTACTTTTATAATAACTGATAAAAAATAATTTTAATTAAATTAATAAAATATTTTTTAGGATAATAATAAAAAAGAGATATGCTTTCCAATTAAAAATCAGGGAATCTCTTCTATTATTATGATTGAAGAGAAGAATTCTTTTATTGAGTCCATGATTATGGAATAAATTTACTGTAATAAATAAGAGTTGAATTTAGATAAAATTGAGACATTGTCATAAAAGTCAAATAAGTCACATGACTATATCCTCTCATGGTCTGTTTCAATTACCTTATTTATTTTTTTATAGATAATTATGAAATCATCTAATTTATTTTTTTTATAGACGATTATGAAATCAATCGTTTAATAATTATGAAATCAATCTATATGATCTTTTATTGTAGCTATCCTCTCTATCAAAATTTAAGTAATTATAAAGATATGCTACTACTATTTTTAAAATATTTATTTAATATTTCGCCCGGTTAATTAGCACAAACATATAACAATAATTTAAAAAATATTTTTTATAAGGGAAAAAATAATATATTTATTTTTGTATATATATATATATATATTTAATTAGTTGTTTGTTTCAAACATTTACGGAAATAAACTGCTTCCTATTTTGGCAGAAGAGAATCGTTCTGGCGCTTAAACTCCCCGCCCACTTTAAGAGCCTCTGTCTTCTCTTTAATTACAGTACTGCCACGAAGACCGAGCAAATTCAAACAACTCGAAGAGCACACGTTAAAAAAAGCTGATGGCATTGTCGTAAATAAGCCCCTCTAGGCATAGGCCTATAAATTTGTTTGTATCGCTCTCCTCGGTCACCGACATAGCAAAAACGGCGCTTTCTCTCCCTCTGTTTCTCGCACGCTCTCGCGTTCTTCCCGTTCAATCGGAGGCGCTCCAGTTCGAGGGATTAGGGTTTTGCGCTCACACTGCGCCTCTTCCTCAACTCTAGCAGGCTGTTCCGGTCTCGATTCTCTCCGACGAGGAATGGGTGGCATGGTGGTGGAATCCGAGGAAGAAGGTGCCGCGTCGCTTCTCGTTTGGCTTCTTATTGGATGTTGTTAACATTGGCTTGTTTCCGGTTCTTTTTCGGGTGCAGATGAGTTGGAAGCTTCCAAGGAGACGGATGGGGAGAACGTTGGCTACAGTGGCGACGAGTTGAATGATGAAGAGGAAGGTATAGCTCTGGGGCTTGTATTTGGTTCTGGTTGTTGTTTTTGATTTTCTTGGGATGGTTTAGATGCTCGGTTGTGGTGTTTAATTCTTGATGGAATCGGGATTTCTGAGCAGAAGAGGGCTGGGACGAGTACGAGCAAGATGGATTTGTCGTGGACGAGGTAGAAGAGGAGGAAGAGCCGGAGGAGAGTGACGCGGAGAGGCATAGAAGGAGGAGTAAGAAGAAAAAGAAAAGGTAACGCAGCTCGATCTTTCTCTTGCTTATTCGTATTAGTTTAGAACCCTCTGTATGATTTGCACTTCAGGGACTCGGAGAAGGATTTTGTTCTTGACGAGGATGATTACGAGTTGCTCGAGGACAACAATATTACTGGCTTCCGTCGACCACAAGCAGTATTTTCGCTGCCCGTTTTACTATTTTGCTAGCTTGGAATATAGATTCATCCTTTTGAGATTTTTAGCAATATGGTTTCCGTTCATAGGTTACTCCCAGATTTAAGCGCTTGAAGAAGACTGGAAGGAGCATTGAGTTGGAGGGGCAATCTGGGTTATTGAATGAAGAATCAATTGATAGGAGTAATCAGGATGGATTCTCAGCTGAAGAAAAACTTAAGCACAGATTGTTTGGATTTGATGAAGGTAATTAATTTTTGTGCTACCTGTCTATGCTTAGCTAGATTGCTGGCCAGAAGGGATTAGTTGTCTTTGTTTTCACTGCACAGGGATTATGTCAGATGATATTGATGAGGAAGAAGAGCACTCAGAAGATAGGAGTGCTATTGGAGATGAAGATGAAATGGCAGATTTTATTGTGGATGAAGATGTGGATGAAGTTGGTGACCTTGCAACGTGTGACTTCTCTCTTGCTATCCTATAAAATGCATTACCTCTTGTTGCTCTTTCGAAATTGAGTGACTGACTTCATTTTATTTAGAAAGAAACGGTTGACAAAGAAGAAATCACACAAATTGCCAGGCATTTCATCATCTGCTTTACAAGAAGCAAAAGAGATATTTGGTGACGTTGATGAGCTTCTTATGCTAAGGAAGCAAGTTCTTGCGTCAAGTGCTAGTGATGTCAGTTGTACAGAACAAAGATTGGAAGATGAGTTTGAACCCTTTGTTCTTTCAGAGAAATACATGACACGAAAGGATTTGGTTATACGAGAAACAGATGTACCTGAGAGAATTCAGGTAATAACGTAGTTTAGTTTTCTATACAATTTGGGCTACATTCAGGGCAGCAAAGTTGCTTGTCGATTATTCTGTATAACCTTGTTTCTTATGATGTTTCTTTTGTAGTTGTTTGAGGATATCACTGGTCCACCTCCTACAGATGATAAGAACATAGAAGAGGAGAGCCATTGGATTTATGATATGTTTACTCATGGCAGTATCTCACCTTTAGTTGGCTATGAAGCACTCCAATATATAAATAAAAAGGAGATTGAAAATGTCTTGACAATGATGCATTTGCAAAAGCTCGATGTAAGAAATTAAATAATCATTGTTCTTAAGATTTACAAGAATGTGGATCACTAAGTCATTGATTGCCATTCCCAGATTCCTTTCATCAGCATGTATCGCAAGGAATTATGCGGTAGTCTTTTGAAGGATCTTGAAGATAATGTGCAGGATGGAGAAGAAATTAAATGCATCAAATGGCATAAGGTGCGTATGAATCTTTTTTAGTGAAACTTTTGTATAACCATCTTTAGTGTGTATAAGAAGCTTTACTGGTGTGACTAAAGCATATCTTGAATGAGAATCTTTATTGTCTTCCAGATACTTTGGGCAATTTGGACGTTAGATAAAAAGTGGCTGTTGCTTCAGAAGCGGTTGATTGCACTTCGTTCATACTATAGTCGACGTTTTATTGAGGAAACCCAAAGAGTTGAAGATGAAGCAAGACATTCTATTAATAAAATAATTTTTCAGTCAGTGATTTCGGCACTGCATAATGCAAAATCTGAAAGAGAGGTTGATGACATAGATGTGAAGTTCAACTTGCATTTTCCTCCCAGTGAAGATGATACATATGATGGGAAATTTAAGAGACCAAAGAGAAAATCAACATATACCATTTTAAGTAAAACTGGGTTATGGGAGATTGCAAACAAGTTTGGTGCTAGTTCTGAAACATTTGGGATGCTTCTCTCGTTGGAAAAGGTGATATTGTCTTGCAGATATTCTTCTAATTATGTTTATTCCAAGAAATTCAGTATGTTAATATTTTCTTCTATTAGAATACTGTCTTTTATGCTTATTATACCCCCGTACAATTTCAATAAGGTTGTATTTGTGATGTAGCCCCAGGAACAAATCTCACAAAGTGGGAAGATTTTATGCCATCGAATTGACTCTCTTTTATAAGCAAAACCACAAAGACAAAATCTCCTATGACAAGACCTAACTTACCTAAAATATAACTTTTTAATTTAAACCTATGTTTGACGTCATTCTCACCACCAACAAGTCAAGTAGCAGGGCAAGATGATCCATCAAAATTTGCAATGTCTTACAGTAGTGCAAACCAGATTTTAATCAGGAGGCTCCTCTAATGAAGATGTTTTTAGAGTTTGCCATAAAATTTCAAACACTATTTCAGTAGCCATCTGCTGTAGTTTTTCTTTAATGATCTAAGTATCTTTTATATTTGAGAGTCCTTTCTATTGGACCAAGTGTTTCTCTGCGATTCTATAGGGAGCTACAGTGATCTAAGAATCTTTTATATTGTCTAATAATTATTCTCTGAAATATATGTTAGGTTGCAAGGGTGCAAACATAGTCCCATATCTAAAGCACATGGAAAAGATCATGGGGTTAAAAGGATGGAAAGTATCTCTATTGGTATGAGGCCTTTTGGGGAGAGTCCAAGAATAAAGCCATGAGGGTTTAGGCCCAAAGTGAACAATATCATACCATTGTGGAGATATTTTGATTTCATCGGTTTTAACAAGTGGTATCAGAGCAAGGTCGCTCTTCATCGGACTAACCGCCGGATGAGTCATGATTCAGATCTAACCATGTGGTTTGAACTTTAAACAAAGGAAGTGGGTGCTCTCGTGTCTGAATCAAGAGGACCAGACACCAGGTGAGAAGTCCTAGTAGGTCGGGTGGATCGAGGGGCAAAAAGTCCTAGTTGCGATTAGGTGGGAAGTCCTAGTAGGTCGGGTGGACCGAGGAGCAAAAAGTCCTAGCTGCAGCTAGGTGGAAAGTCCTAGTAGGTCGGATGGACCGAGGGGCAAAAAGTCCTGATGGATCGAGGATTCAGATATCAAAACGACGTTGAAGGGGGGCCTGTGGTCCTTTGTTTGAGGGGGAGATTGTTGGGTTGCAAGGATGCAAACATAGTCTCACATCTAAAGCGGATGAAAAAGATCATGGGATTAAAAGGATGGAAACTATCTCCATTGGTATGAGACCTTTTGGGGAGAGCCCAAGAACAAAGCCATGAGGGCTTAGGCCCAAAGTGGACAATATCATACCATTGTAGAGATATTTTGATTCCATCAGTTTTAACAATATAGTGGTTGGTTGTGAGGTAGGAAAAGTGGGATTCAGAACTAATTGAGCACAACCTATGGGCAAATCAACAATCAAAGAAGTAAATTCAAATGCCCCTTGATATCAAGTCCAATTTTAGTGTTAAATTAATGACATTAGTTTTTATTTTTCTTATAATACTAAAGTGGCTAGTGGAGCAAACATCATGTTGCTCAAATGTATCTTTGGGAAAATGCTAAAGCAATGTGATGAGGGTATCAATGAGCTTGATGATGAATTAAATATTCTGAATTGAAGGGAGTCCCAATTAGGCAATGTCCTCTTCTGTTGTGGTCAACTGTAGTTTCTCGATTTATCTCTTTATAGATGGTCGTGAGATCAACCGTGTGAGGCTGCTCGGGTGATGAATTCCACCTTTTACTGAAGAAAGAAGGGAGTCCCAATTGAAAACAAAAGCCACTGAACTTAATACCTAATGAACCCAATACCTTTAACATAGATATTTAAACTATTAATTCATCCTCAAACAAAAAGTAGATGATTGAATGAAGAAATAATTTGTTACAATTGAAACAAAATCAAAACTTATTGTATATATATAGTTGAAACATTTATAGTAAAAAATTTAAATTTGGTGCAAAATCAAAACTTATTGTATGTAGTTGAAACAAATTTTAAAAGTTTGCTCTATATTTTGTAATTGTCACATCGTTAATCTGTTGTTATATTAATGTCCGTAAGTTTTTTTATTCTCCCATCAAGCTACTTTCCTCCCTTTTAGATATCTGACGAAGTTGAAGATACTAAAGAATCTCCTGAAGAAGTGGCTGCAAATTATATATGTCCAATGTTTCAATCCCACAAAGACGTGCTTAGTGGGGCCAGACATATGGTTTGATACCCTGTACCATTGCTATACTATACACTTGTAATGTTATATATGAAGGTTCCTGGACCCCTTAAGTTTGTATGTTCAATTTTGTTCTCTGGCAGGCATCTGTGGAGATTGCCTATGAGCCTAATGTAAAAAAACATGTGCGCAGTATCTTCATGGAGAAGGCTGTTGTATCAACCAGTCCTACTCATCAAGGAAATCAACAAATTGATGCCTATCATTCGCTTGGCGGTGTAAAATGGCTACGAAATAAGCCTTTATCAGAGTTTGTGGATGGTCAATGGCTGCTTATTCAGAAGGGTGAAGAAGACAAGTTGCTTAAAGTCACAATTAAATTACCTGATGATGTCCGAAATAAATTATTAAGTGATGCTTCTGATTGTTATCTGAGTGAAGGTGTCAGTAGATCTGCAAAGTCATGGAATGACCAACGGGAAATGATATTGAAAGATTCATTTTTCACTTATATTTTCCCATCAATGGAAAAGGAAGCTCGTTCATTATTGACAACCAGAGCTAAGTATTGGCTTCGTATGGAATATGGGAGGCAACTGTGGAGCAAGGTCTCTATTGCCCCTTTCCAGTGGAACGGCAGTAATTCAGAGGATGAGCATGCAGCGAGAGTAATGGCTTGTTGTCTGGGATCTGGAAACTCGCCAACTACCATTGTCATGTTGGATTCAGAAGGAGAAATGGTGGATGTGCTTTATGTCAATTCCTTTAGTGTTAGATCCCAAACTGTTACTGATCAACAGGGAAAGAGAAATGACCAGCACCGGGTTCTCAAGTTCATGATGAATCACCAGCCACATGTTGTCTGTGTAGGAGCAGCAAATATGGCCTGCAAGAGACTGTCAGATGATATTTATGAAGTATGTTCCTCATTGCAATCCAACTATATTTGCATAAACATCTTTACCTTTTTCCCTTCGTTGTTGAATCCTTACTGTGTTAATGATTATTATGTTTCACGTGCATCATCATTTACAAATCAGTTGATATCTGCTGAGTAGGACTAGGATGCACAACAAGTCATCAAAAAGCTAAACTAAATTACTAAAGAGATTGGTAATATTTGCTGGAATCTGGTTAGGGTAGTCTTTGTTGTACTCTTTTGGAAAGAATTTAAGAGAATGAAACAAATTACATTATTAAAATATTTAAAAAAATAGAAGCAAATTAAATGTTTGAAATAACAAAACCACATTTCATTGTATGTTTTTTTGAGTTGACTAGACAACATTTAGTAATGAATTGGCTTCTGGTTTAACCAATTGAGAAACCATGTACTCTAATGTCAACTGAGAGCATATCTTGTGCCACTGCCTTAAATTGATTTAATGATTGCAAGGTTCAAAATCTCGAGTCATGCCGAACTTTCAGTCTTTGATTGGAACGATATAGTTTCAGTATCATACCGATGTTTCAATGGGTAATGGATTGGAATTGAAGAAGGAAGGAGATGCATAAGAAGTAGACATTGTCTGTGCCGAGTATGGTTTTAAATCTTTTAACCATGTTAGACAAAATGATTGAAATATATCATTTCGATCAATGATCGAAACTCGAAACCATTCAACATTTCCTTCCTTCTTTAACTTCCAATCTGGCACCGATACCATGCATTGGAGTGTCGGCATAATACTAAAAAATATCTTTTCAGTCAAAGATCGATACAATGGCACGGTTCAAAATTTTAAATATTGATATTGAGTGATATTGTGTTTCGGTGATTTATCAAGATGATGCGTTTCGACCGTTTCATCGGCACAGTATGAGATTTTAAACCATACATCGAAGTGCATAGAGCCTATGCAGTGCAGTGAACAATATCCTATCCTGAATATGGTTATATGGCTCACTGTTTTGAACAACACTGAGGCCTAACAAACTTGCTTTATGACTTGTAGGTTATTTTCAAGATAGTTGAGGATCATCCAACTGAAGTTGGTCGAGAGTTGGAAAGCATCAGTACTGTCTTTGGTGATGAAACTTTGCCTTGCCTTTACGAGAACTCAAGGGTTTCTTCAGATCAATTCCCAGACCAACCAGGTATAATACTATTGTTATTATTTTTTGTTATTGTATGTTGTACCGATCTTCATTTAGGACCATTTGGCATGTTTTTCCTTGAAAAGGTATCGTGAAACGTGCTGTAGCACTTGGCCGTTATATGCAAAACCCTTTGGCTTTGGTGGCTACTCTTTGTGGACCTGGAAAAGAAATTCTGTCGTGGAAGCTTCATTCCTTGGATCATTTTCTTACACCAGATGAGAAGTATGAGGTTGTTGAGCAGATTATGGTTGATGTTACCAATCAAATTGGCCTGGATATCAACCTAGCAACAAGTCATGAATGGCTTTTTGCTCCTCTACAGTTTATTTCTGGCCTTGGCCCACGAAAAGCATCTTCTTTGCAAAAAGCATTCTTGAGGGCTAGATTTATTTCTAATCGCAAGGAGATATCTATGGGAAAAATTCTTAAAAAGAAAGTTTTCACTAATGCTGTTGGATTTTTACGTGTACGACGAACTGGGGCAGCAGCTGCCACTAGCCATATTATGGACCTTTTGGATGATACAAGAATTCATCCAGAGTCATATGAACTCGCAAAGAATGTTGCCAAGGATATCTATGATGAAGATGGTCCAAATGAAGCAAATTTTACTGATGATGATATGCTGGAGATGGTGATCGAATATGTCAGAGAAAACCCACATATGCTTAAAGTGCTCGATATCAATGAGTATGCAAAGAGCATTTTTAATAGATATGGAATCAACAAAAAGGAGACACTTTGTGATATAAAGATGGAGCTTTTGGAGGGGTTTCAGGACTACCGGACACCTTTTAAAGAACCTAGTGATGAGGAGAAGTTTGCTATGCTCTCAGGTGAAACAAATGATACCATTTCAGAAGGGAGAATTGTTGAGGTCAGAGTGTGCCATGTACATGAGAATCAAATCATATGTGCATTTGATTCTGGTTTAAAAGGAATAGTGTCCTCTCATGACTACTCGGATGAAGGATATGATCTTATGAAGGTACATAAAGGTGACATACTTACGTGCAAGATTCAGCGCATCAATACAAATAGGCATGTGGTTTATTTGACATCCAAAGCCAGTGACCTGAGAAATAATACTTACAAACTTCATAATCGCGATCCTTATTACGTTGAGGGTGCGGTCAGTACGATCAGCAAAACAGAAGTCTCAAAGAGCAATGGACTTGCAAAGAGTCATTTCACACCAAGGATGATTGTTCATCCCCGTTTCCAGAATCTGTCAGCTGATGAGGCCACAAAGGTGCGTTTGATCAATTATATATGATAATTTACTAACTTTAATCTATAACTTAACCTGCTGTATGTATCAAATCTGATGGTATCACTTATCATGGCAGCACCTTTCTGACAAAGAACCTGGTGAGAGTATTATACGTCCCAGTTCCAAAGGGCCATCTTTTTTGACATTGGTCCTAAAAATCTTTGATGGAGTTTATGCTCACAAACAAATCATAGAGAGTAAAAAAGATCACAAAGATATGACAAGCTTCCTTCGTCTCGGAAAGACACTTACAATTGATAAAGAGACTTTTGAAGATCTTGATGAGGTTTAATTAACATCATAACTTTTTTTTTCTGCTTTTGTATGTTCTAACTTTTTCATGCTCATGATACTCAGTGGAGTACTTAGACAACTATCAGAATCCTAAAACAAAGTATTGAAGAGCTTTATAGTTGACCTAGCACTTGAAAGTAGTTTTATATCATGCTTCATGGTGGAAAAGACTCGCAATGGTTTTGTCTCTATCATCTCAAATGTTTTTTTTTCTATTTTTGATTGGTTTATTTTTGACCTATCAAATCATATATTTTTGAACTAGCTTTTCTACCTTGTATTTCTCAACTTTGTGTTGCCATTCTAAAAGGATTGGTAATTTGAAGCATATAAGTATTTGATTTGACATGAGACTAAATAATGTTATGATATGCCAACCAGCACTGAAGGTGCTTGCTTCAGTATATATTTGAAAAGACCTTAGAAGTTATTGTGAGGGTCTTGGGTCCAGCCTACATTTTAAGTTATCTTCTGATACAGCTAAACTATTTTATGGCACTCTTCTAATATGATGTTGTTCCTTGTCTTCCAGATCATGGACCGATATGTTGATCCATTGGTGGCCCACTTGAGAAGAATGCTTGGTTATCGTAAGTTCAGAAAAGGAACTAGGATAGAGGTTGATGATCTGCTAAGAGCAGAGAAGATCGCAAATCCAACACGGACAGTCTACTGTTTTGGGGTTTCCCATGAGCGTCCAGGGACTTTTATTCTATCATATATTAGGAATACAAATCCACATCATGAGTGTATTGGGCTATATCCTAAAGGATTCAGGTTCAGGAATAAGGATTTTTACAACATCGACCGGCTTGTGCATCATTTTCAGGAGAATATAAACAAACCACCACTTGATGAACGCCCATCTTTACCAACATTTGCTGCGGTTGTACCATTGAAAAGTAATACATGGGCAGCTTCAGACGGCTGCGGATATACAGGTATCTCATTGTACAAGTATTATTGGTTATTATATGCTTGTTTGTTACTTAATACAATATTTCATTCCATTGGTGATCAGCATCATGAATTTTATTTTTCTTCATGAACTATTTGAATTGAACCTCCATTACTTCTTTGAGTTTTTGCTACTTGTTAACTCGTAAGTTCAGCTATATTTTCATTGTAATTATGAATCCTGTTTCGATAACAAGTAGTGTCATTTGTTTTCACAAGATTTTTTTATAAGTAGAAGTAAGCCCATCAAACACTATAGGTGCCATAGTGTTCTAGAAACATTATGAGATTGTGCCATAGATGTTAAATCTGAAACAACATGAGGTATTTAATTGCAAAGCAAATGCAACGGAAAAGGATCAAGCTTTTACCTCCTGCCATTGAGTCCGTAGACGATTACAAGGCTGTGAAAATATGATGTTTTTGGCCCTTTGCTCCACAAAAGTTAGATGGTGTAATTTTGCTCTCGAAGAAGCACTTTGGAGCAGGTACCAGGGACCAAATTTATAACATAAAAAAACTCCCTAAAAACTCTGTCATTGTCAAGTATTTTGGAAGAGAGAAGTCATGGATGATATGGAGTCATGGGTGGTGACAGTTTTTGAAACTTCCAAATACATGGACCACTTGGTTGCTCCATGGCCAATGGAGTCAAAATAACCAACATTCTCCCACTTGGTTATTTTGATAACAATAACATATGGATCATGCTGATAGTTCTCTAAATATGAGCATTATCTTCCATGTATTACAATATGTTACACTTCTCAATGTCAACCCCAAACAATTTAAAATAAACCTTATGTTTATTTGTGGTCCAAACATAATGATTCAAACATAATGATATTTCAGTATGTATACAACCCAAAAGAGAAATATCTAACACTATAGGTGCCCATCAAACACTATAGGTGCCATAGTGTTCTAGAAACATTATGAGATTGTGACATAGATTGAAATGTTAAGATGGCCGGTTGGACAGGCAGAATGCATAGTTCTGTTTACTGATTGCCGTGTATTTATGAATAAATTTAGTGTTCAGTTCGATAAGAACTCATTTGTATTTGTTCAATAGTAAAATAAACTTGAATATTAATGAGCTTGATTCACTAATGATTATAAACAGAATTCATAAAATAAAACTTTATTTGCCTTTGCAAGCAGGTGACAGATTTGACTCCAGAAATACTAACAGTCTAGATGGACATCCTAATGGAAGAGGACATGATTCCCAAATTCATACAAATGATGAGGCAAACAATTCTCGTGGTGACAAAGTTCAGAGCTCAGCTGGAAGCGAATGTTCCGGTTGGAATCAGGGCGGATCGTATTCAAGGACTGGCTTTAGCTCGGCTAGCACCGGCAGCAATGGAGATTGGAGTGAATATGGCACTGGAAGTGGAAGGGCTGGGTGGGCTGAAAATAGTAGTGTTGGCTGGG
The DNA here is from genome assembly GCF_044706935.1 of Curcuma longa. Taxonomy (NCBI): domain Eukaryota; kingdom Viridiplantae; phylum Streptophyta; class Magnoliopsida; order Zingiberales; family Zingiberaceae; genus Curcuma; species Curcuma longa. Next base: position 6,871,392 of record NC_133867.1, on the reverse strand, counting down.
GCAGTGGTAGAACTGGTGGGAAGTGGGGAAGTGGCTCTGTTGCACCTGGTGGTGGTGAATCTACTTTGGATGGAAGCCAGAGCCAGAGAAGTTGGCATGGAAGAGGCAGCAGCACTGGTAACTGGGGAGGAGACAATGCCGATAGTCCTGGCTGCAGTGGCAAGGGCAGAGGAAGGGGAAGGGGAAGGGGAAGGGGCAGAGGTAGGAACACTAATGATTCTGCACAAGGAAATGATAGTGCTTACGGTCGATGGAGCAATGCAGGCGGCCGCAGTGGGAGCAACAATGGAGGCAGAATCGGCAGAGGTGGTAGTGGTCGTGGTTGGAGAGGTGGTAATGCTGGCGGCCGTAGTGGGAGAGGAAGCAGTGGCTGCAGCGGTGGTGATGGTGGCAGCAATGCAGGTGGCTGGGTTGAGAGGGGAAGTGGTTTTGCTGCCAGCAGCTGTGAGAAATCAGCAGGGGCTAGCGGCGGCAACGATGGTTGGGGTGGCTGGGGAGGTGTTACAAATGATAATGCTGGACCTGGATGGGGTGGTAATAACGGCGGTGGCACTGAAAAAAGTGGCTGGGGCGACTGGGGCAGTGGCTGCGGCGGCCAGGGCGGTAAAAGTAAGGAAGAGGTCGGTGCTAGTAGCGGATGGGGTGGCAATACTGCTGGAGGCAATGCTGGTTCTGGAGGTGGCTGGGGAGGTGTTACAAATGATAGCGGTGGACCTGGATGGGGTGGTAATAACGGCGGTGGTACTGAAAAAAGTGGCTGGGGCGACTGGGGCAGTGGCCACGGCGGCCAGGGCGGTAAAAGTAAGGAAGAGGTCGGTGCTAGTAGCGGATGGGGTGGCAATACTGCCGGAGGCAATGCTGGTTCTGGAGGTGGCTGGGGAGGTGTTACAAATGATAGTGGTGGACCTGGATGGGGTGGTAATAACGGCGGTGGTACTGAAAAAAGTGGCTGGGGCGACTGGGGCAGTGGCCACGGCGGTAAAAGTAAGGAAGAGGTCGGTGCTAGTAGCGGATGGGGTGGCAATACTGCCGGAGGCAATGCTGGTTCTGGAGGTGGCTGGGGAGGTGTTACAAATGATAGTGGTGGACCTGGATGGGGTGGTAATAACGGCGGTGGTACTGAAAAAAGTGGCTGGGGCGACTGGGGCAGTGGCCGCGGCGGCCAGGGCGGTAAAAGTAAGGAAGAGGTCGGTGCTAGTAGCGGATGGGGTGGCAATACTGCCGGAGGCAATGCTGGTTCTGGAGGTGGCTGGGGTGGCAAAACAAGTGGAGGCAATGCGGGATCATCCGGCGGCTGGGGCGGTGGGAATGCTAGTGAAGTCGGTAAAGAAGGCAGCTGCGCCGGCGGCGGGTGGGGTAAGAAAACTAGTGGAGACAATGCTGGATCATGGGGAGGCTGGAACGATGGCAAGGCTACTGACAGCAGTAGCAAGGATGGTTGGGGCGGAGGTGGTGGCTCTCAGAGCGAAGCCGATGGCGTAGAGACAATGCTGGTTCTGGCTGTTGGGGTGGCGGTGGTAAACCTAAGGACAATGATAGCAAGGATGGCTGGGGCAAAAGTGGTGCCTCTCGTGGCAAAGATGGTGGTGGCTGGGGTGGTAAAACCTCCGGAGACATTGCCAGAGCCGACGGTGGCTGTGGTGGTAGTAAAACTGGTGACGGTAGTAAGGGAGGTGGTGGTGGTGGCTGGATTTAAGAACTGGTTTTCTAAGTTGGATTTCGATACTCACAAGATACATGATGGTGAATAGAGTCTCTATATCACTGATACTGGAAATGCATATTCTTGGTAGCATGCTAACCCTAACACACAATCCAAATTTTGTTTACAGGCCCTCATATACTACGGTTGGCTGTTTTTTGTTTCTTATCTTAGAATTTAGATCTTATATATTTTGAGAGGGCCTTGAATTTTTTGTTAGTGTTAATGTAATTTGTTTGTTTTGTTTTGTTTTTCATTACCCTTCATGTGGTAACGCTGAGCTTGCCCTAGTTGAGGGGTTTTCTGTTGATCAAGAGTAGTTTTTGGATGCCATTCTGCAATATAAAATTATTATATATTGTTACCAACAATTCATAATGAAGATAAGATTATTTATGTAACAAATAAAAAATTATTAAAGGTAATTTTAATTTGATAATCCACCAATGATCTTTGTACAGTTTGCACAACCATGGGCCTAAATTTTGCTACTAGAGAAACAATTGCATCATAACGCTCCAATTGCGGAAGCGGCTAGTACACGCTCCAATCGCATAATAATAGTCACCCTTTTGCAGGTGAAATCTTTATCATCCTAAATCTCACACGTTCAGCGAGGGAGGATATTACTTTGATTTTAAAAGATTGATTCTGTCCTGCAATAATCTATCGCAATAATCAACCATATCTCATTTTCCGTAAAAAATGAAATTTATCAATCCAACGATTTCACACTGATTGATCTTATGATCATCTATGAAAAAATAAATCGAAAAATTATAATTGATCATGATGGAGAAGGATATTGTTTGGTTTCTTTTGCAAAAAGGTGAAATCCGTCAATTATATCCCACGACCATTTGTGAGGAAATAAATCGAGAAATTGCAGTTGATCACGATACAAAGGGGTATAGAAGGATGTCTCTTACCCTCTTTTACAATAATAGAATCAAAATAGCAATTTTCACTCTAGTTTATTGAAGCTTGAGTTATTTTAGATAAGCATCGTTTGAAATTTAAATGATCGATAAAATTTATTTTATGTGATTGAATTAATCATTCTAAAATTAATTGATTTAAAATTAAATTGCATCAATGGAATGGTTGAATTAATCATTCTAAAATTAATTGATTTGAAGGGTTGAATAAATTGCATCAATAGAATGGTGTAAGAGACGACCCACGAAAGAAAGCACGTGGTTGTCCTGCCAAGAACAGCACCAGTATCCTAAATTTGTCAGAGAAACAAATTTCTTACAGGACCCCACAGGTAAGAATCGAATCACGGATTCCCAGGTAGCTACCACCGCACCAAGATTGCCTAACCACTGCACCAAAACCCTGGAGGCATGCCACGAGGGAAAGTTCGAGTACCCTTTTTCAAAATAAGGAGCATTCGCTAACACTACTCGACAAAATTTTATTCATTGCTAGACCAAAATGAGATTTTATGTTCCAACTAAATACAAATGGAAGAGAACAAACCTTATACTTCATCACAGACCAACAAGCAGAGTATTCTACCACTTGCCATTGTCATGTTCAACAGAGGGGCTGCAATGCCACTCAACTGGAGATGTTATGTTTTCTCGGTGTGTCCTCGGAAGCTTTCATGGCAGACACAAAACCCAGCATCTTGTTCAGCGCGCTGATGTATGCACGAACACTCGAAACTACAATGTCCATCGCAGCTCCGCTGCCACTGCAACAAGATTGGGGAAAGCTGTGTCAGCGTGAGACGAAAGCTTTGTGTAAAACATACGATATCGGTAGCACAATCTGAAGCCAGACCTGAAAGTTCGGCATATCGCTTTTCCTGTTAAGGCATGAGTTGAAGTATGAGTTTCGTCTCCTCCTATGACGACTCGTGTGGTCGCAATTGCATCAATGCCTTCGGTTACGGCATTCATACCATACTCCTTGAGAACTGCAGGCACCTGTGGATGTAGACTGGTTAAAATTTAGATGTTTGCACATTAGACAGAAGTATCATTTATCAGGAGATGGTTTCAACACTACTGATAGTGTCATTACTACGAAATGTTTCGACAACTACAAACTAAGAATCTACGTGTCACTGGACTCGATTTGTGTTATGTTGCACAACCTACAATGGACTTTGCTAGGTAGTGTCTGACCTTCACTATGCTAGCAATGGAACACATGAGAGAATTAAGAACACATAATTCCATAGCCTCACCTTCACTATGCTATCAATGGCTTTGTAAGCAGCGTCGACTGGGCCTGTGCCAATGGAACATGCAATTCTCTCTTCTCCGTCAGAAGACATTAATTTCACCGTTGCCGTAGATAGACCAAGTGTTCCACAGGTGACCTGTATGGTGAAACCACATCGTGAGATGATTTTTATCAAACAGCTTATGAAGGAAAAAAAATCTCAATCCAGAATCACCTGTAGCTCTCCAAGAGACCAGATCACAAGAGGCTGAAAAATCTCATCTGAGATTAGTGCCTCCAAGTCTTCATCCGATATGCGCTGTTATCATGGCAAAATGGAGTAAGAAGTTTCAGATGTTTCTTAAAAAGATAATTAGCACTTCAAAATGAATTAATTGTCTCAACTGAAAAGAAAAAAAAAGGTGTAAAGGATGACTCCCATTTTATATTCGAGTAACAAGTTGCATTTTGTTTAAGGGGCCTGCTTTGCAGGAACTTTGTGCAGGATCACATTTTGTAATTATTAGTATGGAATCAGCAATAGCTACGATAACTTTTCATTTTGATTTACAAGTTATGAGTAAGGCCCTTGCTACTCACCTTTTTCTTCTCAGCAACTTCTTTGAAGCGCTTGAAGACATCATCAAGTTCCTTCCCATCAATGTCGTACCCAAACTGAAAAAAAAGAGAGAAAACAGTAAAAATGCAGTGTGGTAGAAATAAGATTACTAAAATGCAAATTGGAAGTACCTCCAACAATCTAGACCTCAATGCATGTCTTCCACTGTAAAGATCAAGGATTAGTCTATTTGAAATGTATTATATAATTAAAAACCGTTCACATGATTGTCTTGGGAACCTTTTATCAATTTTGTCAAGAGCATTATAAAATTAGTAAAATAAATATTCAAACCCTTTTAAATTATGAATAAGTTTCCAAAATCAACAATTATATGCTTAAACTAATTTATTACAAACTTAATAAATTTATAAATTCTGTTCAATTATTGAGTCTGGTGTCATTGAGCTTAGTAAAAGCTTAAAGTCAATCTTTCTAATAAAAAATCTCAAACATTTTTTTTAGGTTTGTAGCACATGAATCAGATATTGGGTTAACTCATGCAAATGAATCAGGCTTATAATTAGGTTTCTAGGTATGAACAGTTCTTGGAAAGCTCGACTCATTGTTCAATGAACTCTGTTGAAAAATAATGAAAAGGTGTTAACCCATACCTAAGCTTTCCGAGAACAATGCCTGATTCATTTGCACGAGTTAACCCAATATCTTCAGGAGAGATGATTTCATAAGTCCCCTTGTGTTTAAGCATCCCATCCTGCAAAGACTTGCTTCAGAAACAAGCAAAAGACAAACATGAACAGCTAGAAACCCATGAAATTGCTCCAATCTGAAAGATCACATTTGCCTTTCATTTATATGACATACATAAAAAGTTATAAACACATTAACATACTTGATCTTTATAGGATTATCCAGTACGCTGTTTTTACCATCTACATTTACTTATCCAAGTTTTTCCTGTGTTGCCAGACCAGCCCGTGTATTTTCCAGAAACTTAGGAGCCTATGAATAACAGTAAAAGGATATTTTTGCATGTTGTTTTACCTTAATCCTATTTCATATTTTTCTATTCTTCTGAGTAATTTGTTTTCTTTTAAATTATTTAATGATTGAATAGGTAGTCTTGGTGATGAACAGAGGCCTAAAAAATGGGTAAGTGGCATAAGATTCAGACCAAAGTAAAGCCACAATAGCAAGGGGGTCCTTTACAAAATGAAAGGGCAAAAAAAAAAAAAAAAAAAAGATGACGAAAATACCAAGATCAGTCAGATATGTATTACACAATGATTTCACATCCAAGGAAAGATAGTTTTAACACATCATAGCAATAAAAAATGCCTATTACTAATTTTCAGAAACTTTCAAATTCTCTAGATACTGGGATTTGTAAACATAAGTTACAAAATTATCCTAATGACGTGCCAACTTGAGGAGAAGGGAGCCAAAGTCGAGGGAAAAGGAAAGCATTTAATTCCCTTGCCCTTAGAACAAAAACGAACAAAAGAATGGAAGGGAGCAACTTAGAGCTACTTTCGTAATTTTTCAATTCCGTCCATAAGTGGATGGAAAAGGAGAGGAAGAGGAGAAAACTATTGAAAAGACTGTTTTAACAATGCATGGCTTGGGAATAATAAAATCAAAGAGTTACTTTTGTCATTTTCTCTTTTCCCTTCTTTCGTCTACTTTCAAGTAGACGAAACAAAGAAAACTCCTTTCCCTTCCTTCCCCTTCTCACTTCCCCACTATTGTTCCTTTCCTCTGCTTAAGTAAACATGCACCAAAGAGCCATCACCTCAAGTTGAATGATCTTTGCATATCATTGATCTTCACACTATTAGGCATAAGACTTCTATTTCACTTCAGATGAAAGTGACAGAGGTGTGATTGGAACAGGTATTAAGAGGGACAAACAGTCCAACTAGAATCTAATGATTGATTTCAGCTGGTGCCCTCATAGACAAGAAACACAATAAAATCCAGTTGGAAAAAAAAGGATCTACTGGGACATGTTTGTTGGCGAAGTCTTTTAAAACTAGTATTAGAAATTCAATTATTTTCCAATATCTTGAGCATAAACTGTAGCAAGTGATTCCTACAAGTTCCGGCAAGTAGTGAGTTTTAACTGTTAATGTTTCCTCCTGTTATGTTGTTGTCCATACATAGGTTGTTGTTCATGCTGGAGGAAGACCATATGATTTGGCACATTTCATATAAGTGAGTCGTATGCTGAATCTAAACAACACAAAAATATGTAAGCGTAACATCAATATCCTAATGACCATAAATGCCAATGAACCTGGTGAATGCCACTTTCATGAGCGAAGGCATTGGCACCAACAATAGCTTTATGTGGCTGTACAAACAATCCCGTATATTCAGCTACCTGGAGCATTAGTATGTAGTATACTTCAGCTATTTGCAAAAGAAATCAAATTCTTCCAAAAACAACTTTCAGCAGTCAATTATAAAATACCATCTTGCTTGCCATGACAATCTGTTTTGTGTTAATTCCAGTATAAAGACCTCCCAAGAGTTCTTGACGACACTTGATGGCAATGACAACCTATAAGGAGAGCAAAAGGACTAAGAGACCCTTATATGCTATAAAGGACAAAGAATAGAGATTCAGTTATTGCAACTCAAGAACATAGACATGAATTTACTTTTGGCATCAACCTTTAAATATAATTTTGCATATTCATCAACATGATAATTGAACGTGATGAATCAAAACAATAAATGCTTACTGAAGAAATATACAGTTCACTGGTAACTCAGAATGGACTTACATCTGAATCTAAAGGAACTAATTTCTTAACAGCTTGAAGAAGCATACAGCAGATAAGATTGAGAACACGTTAAATATGACTGTGATGTTTATAGACTATCAGTGAGGGACCTGACCAGTTACGTTATTTGCACAAGAGATAGACGGACTAAGAAAAATGAGGGATATCAATTGCAAGTAAAGCATACATATATTTCCAGATCTTGTGAAGATAACATGAAATAGATTATAGTTGAGGTGTTTTGTGCTGAGTAATATAATTTTTAATCGATAAGCTATTTAAAATAGTTTCTAGAGTTACTACTGATAATAATATTTTTACCTTAATCTTCTAGATCACTTTAAAAGGTATGAGTTCAAGTGGTTTCTATTCTCACACACACACACACAAACCAGACTCATGTTTAAGTTTAATCTTTTGGGGAATTTCATTGTGTGATCTGGATCTTATTTTCTTTTTTCCTTATCTAAAGCAATTAACATATCACTAGACAGTGACACCAAAGACCATGAACAGTTATGCAATATGTTAATACAGAATATGTCATACTGTTCCATATGAGCAAGGATTGTGAACTTTAGGATAGTGAGAACTGAGAAGTCTTGAAGAGTTGGATCAGATGCCTATTTAGACAGCCTATTGGGTCTGTATGGTAGATAACAAGATACCCAGCAGTATACAAACTTAAATAAACCTGTGACACATTAAAATGAGCAAGATAATAGTATACAAGGTTATAAACTACTAAAGAATTTCATGTTCCACTAAGGGCTATTTGCCAAATAATAACTACTGCAAGATACATATTAGTTTTACCAGTATCTTTAACTACAGAACAGTATGATTACCTTTCTAAAGTTAGTGAAATACCATGCTATTACCAAACCTTATAATCACTAGCATACACTAGAACTTCGGTAACCATGTGAAGGCATGCTATAAATGAGCACCAATCCATGTTGACCAGAAGAACAACCTTGTTTTGTACTTTTAATTAGCACATACCTCCTCCAAAGAAGCATTTCCTGCTCTTTCGCCAATACCGTTGATTGTGACCTCTAGTTGCCTTGCCCCTGCATAAGCGCCCTGAGATTAGGTTGCCAAAATAAGTAAGCGCAAAGATGATGAAAGAAAAACACACAAGAAGCTCACTGACTCAAGCATGCTAATAAGTGCAATACTTACTGCTAATGTGTTTGCAGTTGCAAGACCAAGGTCATTCTGACAGTGAGTAGATATGATCACATTCTCAATACCAGGAGTGTTTGCCTTTATGTCTGCAATTAACTTTCCAAATTCTGATGGAAGAGTATACCCGACCGTGTCGGGGATGTTCAAGGTCGTTGCTCCAGCTTTGATAACTTCCGCCAGCACATGATATAGAAATTCCCTATCCGACCTGAAGAACACAAGCATCCGAATCAGAATGTAAACTTCCAGTAGTCAAATTGAGGTGTCAAGAGGCAGAAGACCTGCCAGCATCCTCAGGGCTGAACTCAATATCCTGGCACCCAAGGCTCTTGGCATAAGCCACCATGTCGCGCGCGATGCTCACCACTTCCTCCCTCGTCTTCCTCAGCTTATGCTTCATGTGGATCTCGCTGGTGGCGATGAAGGTGTGCACCCTCGGTTTCTTCGCGTGCCGAACCGCCTCCCAGGCGGCGTCGATGTCCTTCTTATTGCACCTTGAGAGACCACATATGACGGGCACGTGGCCGTCCTCGCCGAGGGGCTGATTCCCGACCTCGATGGCGATGGAGCGGACGGCGTCGAGGTCGTCGGGGCTGGAGGCGGGGAAGCCGGCCTCGATGATGTCGACGCCGAGCCGGGAGAGGTGGCGCGCGACGACGATCTTCTCGTTGCTGGTCATGGTGGCGCCGGGGGACTGCTCGCCGTCGCGAAGAGTGGTGTCGAAGATGCGGACGTAGTTGGGGTCGGGAATGCGGTTGGGGATGTACTCGGGGCGGGAGGAGAGGGAGAATTTGATGGATCCTGCTCGCTCGCCGGCGCATTTCCGTGAATTAGGAAGGATGGAGGGCTCGGGGCCGGAGAAGGGGGATGAGCGATCCGAGGGAAGCGAGAGAGAACGATTGAGGAGGAGATGTGAGCGAGGGAGGAAGAAGCGGCGGCGGTCGGTGCAGATTCCGGCAGTGAAGGAGGAGGAGGAGGAGGAGGAGGAGGAGGAGAGATTGGGGATGGAGAAGACGAGGGAGAACGCCATGGCCACGCAGCGAGGAAGAAAGCTGAGTGGACGCCGCGTATCATGATAGGGCTCAAGGGATTTTTGCCTTTTACCACCCCAATGTTTTCTTAAATTTTTAAATATACGGATATAAATGTTTGAGGGCGAAAATAGAAAACCCCTCTTTATATTAAAAAATATTTTATACTAATTTCTTATCTAGAAATATTTTACTAATCTAATATTTTATTCTAATATTATTTATTAAAATTATTGTGCCTATTTTTGTATTCGATCTACATTGTTTTGACTTAATTAAAATGCTCTAAATTAATAAAATTATAATAATTTTAACCAATATTAAAATAATATTAACTAATTTTATATTGTAGGTATATTGGACGGGTCTGGTAAAAAAAAAATAAATTGAAAAGCAAATCTAGATAAAGTGTTTTAATATAGAGTCTAAACTTTCTCAAGAGTTTATGTGATATTTTGAAAATCTTTGAGAGCATTTTGAAAATCTCCTCGTCTGCACGAGTAGAGAAGGTTCTGTGGCGGCGGCGGCGGCGCCGTCGCATCCAAAACTTCCAATTGTAATTAAAAAAAAAAAAAGGATCGCCATTCGCACCCAAAACTTCCGATTGTAATTAAACAAAAGGAATTAAACAAAAGGACAAAAAGTCAAAGAGTACCACTTTTTCCAAAGTAAAAGCGTTTCATTTTAATTTTAGTTATAAAAAATAAATATTTCAATAATTATAAAATGATATAAATATTCTTTTAAATTAAAAATATATTATAGCAGTTGTAAAATTATATATAATTATAGTAATTATAATTTTCATAGCTACTACATAATTATAATTATAATTTTATAAATATTATAACTAAGCAATCATATAATTATAATAATTATTCACAGTTAATACATAATTATAGTAGTTACAATTTTATAATTATTATAACGTAAATGTTAGTAGCAGGTTGAGTCTGAATTATATTAATTACAAAATTATAGTCGCTAACTGTGTAGGAGGTTAAAGAGTGAGGAGAGATTGTCACAAGCGGATAAATTTAAATAGATCATAACTTTTGGTTCAGATTGAAACACAAAATGTATAATATATCAAATCAAAATTCATCCAAAGATCTACAATTGATTATAGAATGAAACTCATAATGACCTGATTTCAGACTCAAAAAATATCATTTAAAATTTTTTTTTAAGATGTCAAATAATTTTAATCTTTTTTAATGATTTATTTCTATATTATAGTAGTATGAAAATGTAGATATAAAAAATATGTAGTAGTTATGAAATCGTAACTACTATAATTAATTGATACTTCAATTATAGCAACTACAAAATTAGAGTTGGTATAGCATGTCTAATTAATTTAGGATTTAGATTGAAAATATAAACAGAATAATAATGTGATTGAAGCATAATTATATTATTTAAATTGCCCAGATTTAAGGAAAAAAAAACCTTTTTTATTTGTTCCAAAAAAAAATCACTTTAATCCTCGAGATTTCGTAGCTTTTGAATTTCACCGTTTCATAAATTACACTTCAACCATAAAATTTTGCGTCTTACAAAAAAATCTTATTTTTATAAAATATAATTTGAGGCTAATTTGATGTTCTATTTTTCCACTATAAGTATTTTGATTAATGTTTATTTATTTAATATATTATTCAATTATCAAATATATCTATCAAATATTGATCAAATATTAAAATTTATGATCGTCCTTCGAAAAACACTCTAATCGACTGATGATCTCCTTTTTTTTTCTTTTCTTGAAATAAACAAGGGCAAACCCTTTTCTTTTCTGAAAGAAAAAGGGTCTGCCCTTGTTTATTTCAAGGAAAAAGGTTTCAAAATGATGTTTCTTTTAATTTTTTTATTAAATGATCTTTTAACATTCTAAATTTTTTATATTTAAAAAAATAAGACAATTAATTTTATATTACAATCACTCCGGCAACATCACTTTATTTTAATTATCCTTTGCGTGTTTAAAACGAAATTACTTTTTTACCCTCGTGATTGTAAAATGATAAGGTTATTGATGGATTCTCTAGAGTGTGAGGATTTGATTCTCGACTAGAATGTACATATTCTCTATTTGATAAAAAAAAATATGAAAAATAATATGAAATATAATTATTTAGATAGATCGAGTTATTATTTAGTAGAATGATCATATTGTGACTTATGATTCTAATATTTACATGGAGTATGACACATGATAGATTAATCGTGAAGGTCAATGACCTCAATATAAATATATAGTCAAATTGGAAAAATCTATTTAAAATTATTTATTTATTTATAAAAATATATTCAAATTTAATTTTATTGAGCTTAAATTTTTTATTAAGTTCAACTAATAACGTTATTATTATTATTATTATTATTATCTCATAAATGGTTTATACATAAGACTTATATATTTTTAATATATTATCGGTAATTAAAATTTTAAAAAATTATGAACCAGTGTTTGGCTCAGCCAACCAATCCGACCGTGCACCCGGTCCAATTTCAAAAGCAGTAAGTGGGCCGGCGGTGAGTCCACTCCTCTCACCGGTGATCCATTTCTGGGTCACCGCACGGCCCAGGGCGGCCATTGGTCAAAGATTCGATTCCCCTCGCTGGCGTGGTCATGGTAGCAAACGTTCACCCGCCGCCAGGAGAGCAGTTGATTCTTCCTCTAATCCAAGCCACTCCTGTTCACACCCCAGCTTCAAAACCCACGCGTACACCCACCCCGTCTATCTCACACACGCTGGCTAGGGCCCACTCCTGACGTCGCATCGGGCCCGGGCCCCGCTCGGACGGCCGAAAGGGAAGCAGAGACTTCACGATCACACTGTCTTAACTGGCCGCCGCCGTCGGTTCCATTCTCATCGTATCATTCGCATCGCAGAGGAAAAGGCGATCACAACTCGCAGCAGCTTTTTGATCTTCCTTTCTCGCTCGATCCGTCGGAAGATCTTCTTCCTGCTTGTTCCTCAGGTGCCAGATGATTCTACGATTCTTCTTCTTCTTCTTCGTCGTCGTCGTTTTTTTGTTTTGTTATGCTTTCTTAGTAGTATAGTTGCTTCCGGAACCTATATGGTTGCAGTAGGGCGAAGTTGATCATGTTGGGAGTGGATGTGGATTCGTGTTCACGTCTTATGGTTCGTTTTCTCGTTTAGTTCGTCGCTGCGATTCCTCGGTGGATTTGTTATTTTGTCTGGGGCTTATTGTTAATTAGAATTCGGATTTCCAGTTGGTTATCGTTGATTATTGGATGTGGAGGAAAAGAGATGACTTGTACTAGTGATCCAGCAACGGTTAAGAACAGATCAAATAACTTGATTTCGTAGACATTTTCTGTTGCCTTTTGTTTATATTAGTGAATTTAGAAGACTATCTGTGAAAAAAATGATTGCTATTTTGTTCTAGACTCTTAGTTTGATGATAATTTTTATTTGAAGATTAGTTCATTTGAATGATCTTGCGTTCTTCAGTTTTGAACTCGTTTATGTTGATTTTTGTTGTTGTGATGGTCGTTGTTGCTGGCTGCTACCCTTTAAGCACAAAAAATAAAATTTGACTGACTACAAAGTGAAACCTGGTTTGGTACTCATGTAGATACTCTTCAGTGTTTGAAAGTTAAATTAAACAATACCAAAATCCTGAATGTTTTAGAATTTTTGTGGGCTAGCAAGTCAGATGAATGCAGATTATGGCTAAGGAAAAAGTGTAGAATTTATGAGCTGGTGAGGGAAAATAATAAGGTTGATGGAAGGAGCTATCAAGAAGAACATTGACTCCAAAAAGAAAGATGAGCAAATGTTCGAAAACAATGACATACATTTAAGACGAGAAAGCTTCTAATGATGAAAGAGATCCTTGTTCTTTGAGAGCCTGAACAACAATGTAAATAGGTGGCAAGGCCACACTTAAAGCAGTCACACATCATACCAAGTAGAGCCAGAGATTAAGGCAAGTTTGCCCACATTCTAAGGTAGGGGCTATAAGGTTATTCTCACTTGTGGACAAAACTTAATGTATGGATGCCAGCTAGAGATACTGTTTGAGCTTGCCTTAAGCACAAAACTTATGTTTATATTTCACTTAGAGAGATCATTTTAGTTTGTGCCTCAAACTCAAACATGCTTATTATTTTATTGCTCGTATTTGAATTTAACTGTTTTGTATAGTTGATTTCCTAAGGAGATCCAATATTCAAAGCACAAGAAAAGGACCCACAGGTTTTTTCTTGACTACTCTATTATGGTGGACGTATAGGATGCCCAAAAGGTTTCCTTATGATGTCAAATTCCCATCATTTGTAGCTTAAGGTCATGGATAATAATCTGTTGGAAGTTTACGGGATCTTCTCATAGCTATAAGAGCATACCGAGATTCTTCTTTTGAAGAGCATCCCGTAAGTTAGAATTGGGATGGGATGATAGAATTTATTGTAATTGCTGCTTCCAAAGCTGTGACATTGGGTTGAGAGTTTGTGCCACAAATAAAACTAGACAATTTTAAAAATAAATTGGTCAAATAAAATAAACAGGTTAATGGTATAAATTTAATATTTCCACTTGATATAGGATATAATTTTGTTGCTTCTACTTTGATATTTCTAGCTTATCTAGTCTAACTTTGCTTGAAACTTAGAGATGATGACCTATCTAGGACCACCTAGATAATCTTGTAAGGGATCGAACCTATGATTCTAGTCATGTATGATTGCCAATCATGTTTTAACTGCAGATTCATGCTCTGTATTTGACGTTTTAATCTGTAATTGCACCTTCTCAAATAACAGGTTGCTAAACTATGTCTAGTTCCACAAAATTTCTTGATCCTGCATTTCTGGGAGCTGGTCAAAGGGTGTATCCTTTCCTATTGTGCATTACAACACACCAGCATAACATTTTTTAAAGTAGTTTAGCTAATTTCCTAAGTTTTTCTCCTTATATTTCCTTTTTTATGGCTACTTGTCATATACTTGACATAACATAGCGGGCTGGAGTTATGGCGTATTGAGAATTTTCAGCCTGTACCTCTTCCGAAGTCTGATTATGGTAAATTTTACTCAGGAGATTCATACATAATCTTACAGGTACTATTTCTATATATTTTTTCTTTTCTTGCATGAGCGGCATCTATGTTGGTGAGAAAATAACATATTACCTATAAGAACATGGTCGGAAACTATTGCCATCTTTATTTAGTATTTTCATCATGGCTCTAGTTAGTTATATTTTGTCATTAAATATATTTTGCTTTAACATATGTTGATTAAGACTATTTCACTACGTCCGAGGGATGATTGCCTAATAACCTCTAAAGCCATTTGGATTGCTTTCTGTATTACGTCAACGCAAACATTCCTACTGATGTTAGGCTTCATTGTAGTCAACTGACTGTTTGGCTTGGATAACAAGTCCTTTAGTTTGACATGAACTCCCACTATTTAGGTTCATGTTAGGTTTCTAGTACACTGTCTTGTTTCTAGAGAGAAGTCCAATGCTCCAGTGAATCTATCCCTGCCTCGAAATATCAGGATCATTTGACTTAGGATGATATATAAGACATCACTTTACTGTTAAGTGGTCCATAGAATGCATAATTACTTCATTTTCATCTGTCCTTTGACTTGACTATCTGTCCTTTGACTTGACTACATATCTAACTTGTTAAACTTGGTTAAAAGCCTACTTAGCATGGCAAACCCTAACGAATACCTCATAATTGCCAACTATGTATTCTAACTTGTTAAAAGCCTATTTAGGCTGGTCATTGAAGTTGCAACTATTCTTGAGGTTGCCTCTTCTTTGCAGGTTGGTCTTGCTCTGTACAACATTTCTCTTTCATTTTCTTTACAAGAGAAGGGTTCCTTAGGCATCAATAAATTCCTCATAAGAAACTGGCATACTTTTCACATCTGTGTCTTGTGCTTGTTGTGCTAATACAGGTGCTTTCTTGCTATCAAATTATGCCAATGCTAAGCAAAATTCTTGAGCCTATCAATTATGAGGACTTGGAAGTGTGGATTGATAATAGTCCACAGTACAATGAGAACATTAGTCACTTAGGGAGGCTTTGCAAAATGGGGAAATTTTAAGTTCTGTGATTTAGCTTTTACTTTTCATGATTTTCTATATTATGAACACTTGATTACTCTCCAGCAATTTCTTTAACAAACTTGATCTGTGAATTTCAGAAACATGATTACAAAAATTAGTATTTTTCTCTGATAAAATAGAAATAATGAGAGAAGGTGCAATACAGGGTTTGAGAGGACTAGAAAACATATTCCTACATATATGGCCCTTAACTTTGTTCACTAATATTTGAACTCTTAATGGAGATTGTGTTTATATCTTGGTTGATGCCTTACAGTATTGGTTTTTTTCCTGTTTTCTCTTCGCACTTTCAGCAAACAAGTTATTTGTTTTATGTGCAGACAACTTCTAAAGGTGGTGCATATTCATATGACATTCACTTTTGGATTGGAAAAGATTCTAGTCAAGTATGCACCTTTGACTTTCTGGTTAAAAAAGTCTTGTTAGTTGCTCATAAGATTGAATTTATAAATTATGCTCAGGATGAAGCAGGCACTGCAGCAATCAAGGCCGTCGAGCTGGATGCAGTACTTGGAGGTCGTGCTGTTCAGCACAGAGAACCTCAAGGCCATGAATCGGACAAGTTCTTATCATATTTCAAACCATGCATTATTCCATTAGAAGGAGGTTTTGCTTCTGGATTCAGAAAGCCAGAAGAAGAGAAGTTTGAGACACGATTATATATCTGCAGAGGAAAACGTGTTGTTAGAATGAAACAGGTGATAATGCTATTTCCCTACCCTTTCACAGGTTTTAATGTTCAGACTAGTAAGTCGTGTTGCTCCATAATTGCTAGGTGCCTTTTACTCGTTCATCTTTGAATCATGATGACATCTTTATACTGGACATGGAGAAGAAAATCTATCAATTTAATGGTGCTAATTCTAATATCCAAGAAAGAGCAAAAGCACTAGAAGTAGTTCAACATTTGAAAGAACAGTATCATGACGGGAAATGCGATGTTGCAATAATTGGTGAGACAAAAAAATTTATGTTGAATATCACACTTATCATGTGTTTCAGTATGTTGTTTTTCTTAACGTACTACCCTGCATGTACCAAGTCAGAAGATGGAAAACTCCAAGCAAATTCAGACTCTGGTGAATTCTGGGTGCTATTTGGTGGTTTTGCACCGATAGCCAAGAAGCTTTTTACTGAAGATGACTTTGCCCTGGAAATTGTTCCTGCAAAACTCTATAGGTGAATTAACTTACTTTGCTATGGTTGAATTATCAACAAAAGAAATTTCATTGTTTTATTTTATTTAATTACAAGTTTTGTCAGAATCAGAAAAGAATTTCTTTTCCTTGTTTGATAAGTTGTTCCTATCATCTCTCTTTGACTTGCCAGCTTATCTTCCAATTAGACTAAGTTTCTGACCAAGAGAATGCAAGTACCTGTTCTATATTGTAAATTGCTACATGCTTCATTATCAATGTGGAAGTCAGTTCCAAACTGGATCAAACCTCCTATTCTAGACAACAAGAATGAGAACATACAATTGCATTATAAGTAATAAAACATGGATATAACTAGAGTATTCAAATACACAGTATGATTTAGCTGAGGTGTAGCTTTGTACTTTAAGGTATAGTACATGTGATGGAAGGATAAGTTGATTCCAACCTCACAATTCTTTGACATGACAATTTTCCTGTGATGAATGAAAGAGTCCAGCTCAAAGCTTTCCTCCTAGCTGGTATAATATGATGAAACTGAATTTTCCCCTGGATTCTCTGGTCGTATAAATATTTCCACTTGTGGGTGCCAAAATGAGCAAAGACTTGAAAGTGGTATTTGTTTGCGCTCCTAATAATATATAGATGTTCTGATTTGGAAGAACACTTAGCATATGAATCATACCTCATCTTGGTTTATGTGAACCCTAAACTTCAAACAACACATAATTCTCATGAGTTCCCAGTATTGGTACTATGCATAAATATAACAAATAATCCACATTTCCATCTGTCCCAATAAAGGCTTGAAATCTCATTCGGAGCTACAGATTTGGTCCTTGGCTTAAATGAGACAGTTTTGTGCAGTATTAAAGTATGCTGGCTGAAGACTTTGAGGAGGAGGGGAAAGAAGAGGAGAGGAGGAAAAAGATTAGGAAGAAGAGAAAAGGGGAGAAGAGAGGGAAGTCATTTACATTCAAAATTCTAGCCTTTGTTGCTCTTAGAGGAACAAGAACTCATGTTCACTGATGAGGAATGAGATGAATTGTGTTAGGGAAGGATTCAGAAGTTGCACGCCTTCATCAATTGGAGAGTAATTATCTCGTCTTCTTAGTGAGACTGAAACCCTGCCTCCTGAGTAACATGAAATTTTTTGTTCCTGTTGTTTAGTACCTTATTGTTCCTTCCATAATGTTCTTTTCCTCACAAGGGATTCACCACTTGTCTATGTTGCTCGTGGAGGAGGAAATCATTGTTTGGGAACTGCTGAGAAACAAAGAGACGTGTTGCGGTTTTCACATGCCGGTTGATAGGTGGAACAAAATATTCTCACATCTGTCAGCACAGAAACAGTTTTTTAAACATTGATCCCAATTATTCCATTTTGAATCTATCGTAGAATTTTATCATATCAAACCTCAATCCAATATTACATGAGTTTGTCGATCTGCAGGATTGTAACAAGAACAGAAAATGTATTACCTCTAGTTCTTCATGCAGAAATTGAATGTAGAAATTCTATAACAAGCTCAAAGTAGTTCAGACTTTGATATGATGTTATGGTAGGATATTGTACATTTTATTGGAAGATGCAGGTATAACAGGTTGTACACAATTTTTTTTTGAGTTGATAAGGACCTGTTTTACAATAGTTGCATGTGGAAAAAATATATTGATCATGTTCATGCAGAAATTCTTTACAGGTCAGTAACTGCCTATTGTTTTATTAAACTTCAATCTGCAAAACTTTGCTATATTATGGTACAGTTGTCATTTGACATTTGTGACAACGTTGTACACTGATATTCTATTTTTCTTAACATTTCTGCTTCCATGTTGTCAAGCTCATGCGAAGTAGTTTTTCAGTCGAGAAAGGAAAAGATAATTTGCAAACAATAACAATGTACTGATGATTACATTTTTTTGGCAGTGTAAACGATGGCCAGTTAAAGCTAGAAGATAACAATACTTCCAGAGAAATTTTGGAGAATAATAAATGCTATTTACTGGATTGTGGAGCTGAGATATTCATTTGGGTTGGTCGGGTAACTCAAGTTGATGAGAGAAAAGCTGCAAGCAAAGCAGCCGAGGTAAAAGTTGAATTTCTGTCTTCTTTTTTAATTGTGTTTTCTGTTTGTAAATTTCGTTTTAATGAATATTCTTTTAGGAGTTGATTATTAATCAAAATAGATCAAAGGCGACACGAATAACTCAAGTTATTCAAGGTTATGAGACACATTCATTTAAATCCCATTTTGAATCATGGCCAGTGGGCTCAGGATCTGGAGAAGGAACCCCTGGTGGAGAGGAGGCCCGAGGAAAAGTAGCTGGTAGTCAACTCTCTATTTCTAATCTTTAATATTTATTTGGTCCAGATTTGTGATCATTTTTTCTTTGATTATGCTGGTAGCTTTGCTAAAGCAGCAAGGTGTTGATGTTAAGGGAACATCCAAAGGACCAATTTCAAGTGAGGAAATTCCCCCATTAATTGAAGGAGCAGAAAAACTTGAGGTGCACATAACATTATTTTGATCTTATATTATCATACCAATAGTTCAACCTAATTGTCATTGGGCTTCAATTTTATGAAAAAATGATTCAAGGTCTGGATTATTAATGGTGGTGCGAAAAACCAAATTCCGAAGGAAGAGATTGGTAAATTCTACAGTGGAGATTGTTATATTGCACTCTGTACTTATCGTCGTGGTGAGAAAAAAGACGAATACTACATGTGTTGTTGGATAGGAAAGGACAGTGTTCAGGTATGTTGAGAAAGTACCATAATGGATATCTGAGAAGGTTGGAATTTATGAATCTGAATTTTCCATTTCTTTGTTTCTAAGTAGATTCACAGTTTTCATAAACTCAATCAATATTAGATTATTGGAAGTGGTTATAAGTGATTTGCATTTTGACCATCTTTAAGTGCATATCAAAGTTCATGTCACAACAAATCCCTATTCTTTTTATGCCAACTACTCAGTCATTTATTTATATTTGAGTTTTGTTAGATGATAAAATGAGAAATGGTCAAAATGATATGAAAATATGGAACAACAATTAGTTAGTTCTATAGTTAGACAAGGTGATTTACCCCCTTCCAGGTAGTGGGGGACCACTCTAGAGGGGCCGCCAAGGTGACAGATTCAGCTTTATGCTGCCTATAGTTAGAGAAGGTGAACCAATTGAAGATAAAGGTGTGAGGGGTAGAGGGAGATCTAAGAAAATCTTACTTAACATGATTCAAAAGATTCAGCATTCTGAACAATTAAAGTTGAATGTGTGAGTTCCCAATACTTGATTTAATTATTGAAACCTCAGTGGCTTTTTTGATCTAGTTTATGCATTTAATGATCTTTTTTGACACTTTACTATGTGTGTGCATCACAAGTTCCAGGGATCACAATGTATTTTTTGGTTCAATCTTCTGTTTCCTTCTTTTCCTTCTTTTCCGATTCTAATGCTTGTAGCTCCATACATTTAATTCAGCTTATTGACTTGGTTTTATTTAATGAATGTTACAATGAATTTTTTTGTGCCAGGATGATCGTGCAACTGCTACTCGGTTGTCTAACTCAATCTGCAGCTCATTAAAAGGAAGACCTGTTCAGGTACCCGATCAACATGGTTGCATCGCATGTGACAAAAGAAAAGGCTTGATGAGTTGTTTTCTCCTGCAGGGCTATGTCTTTCAAGGCAAAGAGCCACCTCAGTTTATTGCACTTTTTCAGCCTATGGTTGTCCTAAAGGTATTGCTTGATTGCCTTATTTTGCTTCCCATTTGCCACAGTAAAAGTGAACCAACTATTTTCAGCGAAGATTAATCTTGATAGTTTTGATATACTGCTTGGTTAGATCAGTTTTATTGTATTCTTCATTTTGACTTGTCTTATTTAGGGCGGAATCAGCTCTGGCTACAAAAAGTTTTTAACAGAGAACAACATCAATGATGAAACTTACACTTCAGACAGCATTGCACTTATTCAAGTATCTGGTACATCAGCCCATAACAGTAAATCAATTCAAGTTGATGCGGTATGCTTATGTGGCTTTTCTTTCATTGGATTTCTTCTCAAGTTCTTAATTAAAAACTACTGTTACTTTTGAAAAATAACAAAAGCTTACTATGCCTAAAACTCAACATTTAAAACATGGAAATGGAAAGAGTTAAAAATAGAGTATTTGTTTGTTTTATGGGAAAACTGCATGGGAACACTATACAATTTGATGTACTTTCTTTTATATCATCCTACTCAAGGGTTCCATGAAACAGTGAGTGAGATCTTGTCTCACATTAAGGTTGCCAAGGATTTGTAGCATGGAGATAATTTTGTTTTGCTTGTAATCGTGCCTCTATCCTGTGTTTCCTGCAGCCTCTTGCATTTAGACCGACTTTTTTTTTCCGGATTCATAGCCTCATAAGCCTACTCGAGGATTACAGAAATAGTTGAATGATTCTTTTGGGCTGCAATTTTTTTTTTGTCAAAGTTTTCAATAAGTCATAAGGTATCAGTACAAGAAATGAACAATATAATTGGATCACAATAAAGGGAAAGTTAACCCAACTGTCGATTTTCTATGTGTTTGTACTTAATGGCCATCACCTTAGCATGTATTGAGTATCAGTGAAACAAGTTGATATCTTAATCGTCATTAAGTTGTGATATCGTTGTCATTTAAGGTTGCTATATGCATAATATAATATCGCTCATTGTTTCAGCAATCAAAATAACCTATTATCTTTTCCATTACCTTTCAACATGGGAATGATTTTTAGTACTCTTAGACTAACTCATTTTTCTGCTCTTCTTTGCATTAAGGTTGCAACATCTTTAACCTCCAGTGATTGTTTCCTTTTACAATCTGGGAATTCTTTATTTGCTTGGCATGGAAACTCAAGTACTTTGGAACAACAGCAGTGGGCTGCAAGGGTTGCTGAGTTCATAAAGGTGATTGTCTACATGGTCTTAGTTTTTTTAATCCTAGTTTGTGAATCTCCTTTTATCAGTTAACTTTTTGTTGAAGTCCATCAATCATAAGTGTCTATCAGCATATTGTGCAGTTGAAACAGTTAGTGAAAGATTCAATGCATCTGCAAACAGCCAACCAGTCTGTTACCGGGCTGCCCTTATGGATTTAGAAGATTCATTTAGTTGGGTAAATGGGACTTTGGAGAAGATATTGCTCATAAAAACCTGCAATCACTAGTTGTTGACATTGCAACTGAATATTGGATATTATCATGGTCTTCAGTCTATTGAGATTCATTAAACTCTGTGTTGTGTGTGCATACAGATGTAATGGCTCTTTTTTAATCAATAAAACACAATTTTATCCCTCTAAATCTGCTAAATATGCGGCTAACGCTATTTAGGAGCACTTAATGCGGCTAACGCATATCCAAGGATTAGGAGCACTTGTGGTTCTCGATGATGCCAATGATAAGGCAAAATTGATGGGTTGGTCACAGAAACCAGTATAATAGGTATGTAGATTCAGTAAAACATTTAGAGAAAACCAATCCAAGGATTAGGATACCAAGGAAGGGACAGAGAGGTGTCAACGATTACTTTGTGTCAACGATGGGTTGGTAGATTCAGTATGATGGGTTGGTCACAGAAACCAGTATAATATGATGCTCTCAGTTTATTCTATCTGCTTATAATGCAATTATTTTGTGTCAACGATTACTTGCCAATTTCTTACCCAACAGCCAGGTGTTATACTGAAGCATACCAAGGAAGGGACAGAGAGCTCTGCTTTCTGGTTTGCTCTTGGTGGAATGCAAAACTATACTAGCAAAAATGTTGTTCAAGATATTGTTAAAGATCCTCACTTGTACACAATTTCATCCAATAAAGGTTGGTATTTTTTTCCAAATTAAAGATTCTTTTTTTTTTCTTGTGGCTTTTTATGTAACCATATATATGACAATATTCAATTCCGTCACTGAACTCCTCAACATCTTCATGTTGTGTACTTGACGCTTCAGGAAAATTTGAGGTATGTAATCTATGCTTCCTTGATATTATTTGACATCTAAAACACTTTACTGGTAGTTTATTCATATTAATTAATGGGCACTTCATCTCTTTTGTAGTTCACTGAAGTTTTCAATTTTTCACAAGATGATTTACTGACCGAGGACATGTTGATACTCGATACACATGTTGAGATTTTTGTTTGGGTTGGTCAACATGTGGATTCCAAGGAGAAACAAAAGGCATTTATTGTAGGACAGGTATAGGTGCTAAATTTCCTGGACTTAGATGTTTCGTTTGTCTTTTCTTTTTCTTATAATTTCATTTTTCAGAAATACATTGAGCATGGAGTGTCAGATGAGGGTCTATCTCCAGATGTTCCAATGTATATAATCACCGAAGGTAATGAACCGTGTTTCTTCACAACATACTTCACTTGGAACAACACAAAGGCGATGGTGAGTTCTCTTGATTTTGATCATTTCTTTGCCCGCTCTTTTGATATATTAATAATACTAGCTCAAGCTTGTTGAATGCAATAAACATACATTAATTAAGATATGATGTTACTAGTGATATAGTCCCATGCTAATTGGGAGATTAAATTCATAGTTACACAAATTGATGAGTAAGGGTGATAATTCGTGTTGTATTAATCGTGTTAAAAACAGGTCGTGTCATTCATGTCAACAAAAAAAATCATATGAGATAACATAAAATCCTATTTGGATAACATAAAACAATTA
This sequence comes from Curcuma longa, assembly GCF_044706935.1. NCBI lineage: Eukaryota > Viridiplantae > Streptophyta > Magnoliopsida > Zingiberales > Zingiberaceae > Curcuma > Curcuma longa. Next base: position 6,847,915 of record NC_133867.1, on the reverse strand, counting down.
TTGACACGGCATACAAGTTATTAATATTTTAAAAAATAATTTTCATTTTAAACATGTCAATTGGTACCACCAATTTATATACTCAGATCCTGTCGTATCATTTTAACATGTCTCTGCTAATCGTGTTCCAGGATAGATTGGGTTGTGCCTGATATTGCCAACGCTATTGATGAATAAATATTCACAAAATAGTAATATTTTATGAACTCTTCTCAACCCAAGATAGCTTCGTTCATCCATTTTTCTGTAATTATCATGTAGCATTTATAGACAAACTACATGCTCAGTTGAAATGTTCAACTAAGTCATCTGTCCATTTGGTTTGCACATTTTGATGCATCGATGTATTATACAGACCAGTAAATTGAATGATCAAAATCATGTTTCTGTAAAACAGGTTCAAGGAAATTCTTTCCAGAAAAAGCTCTCGCTACTTTTTGGTACAGCTATGCATGCTCCAGAGGTAAACATTCTCTTGTCAAGTCTTTTATGTTTGTTTCCTGTATAAAATGTTATAAAACGTTTCATTCATTCCCATTAGCACTATCTTTGAAACTTGAAGTGATGCCTTGACAGATTAAAATGCTTATAACCTACCATCCTGATCATAGTTATATAAATTGAACCCTTTCCTAATAGCTTATGCTTTTAGGAATTAGGATAGGATATTGGTTGTCAAAAAGAAAAAAAAACTGTCAGGGCTGATCTGAAACCTGAATTAACTAATGCTAAGAATCTTATGAGCCTGAATCTCAATCCTATTTGCTGTAAGACTAAATTTTCACTCACAAGTGGCATGAGGTACCTTCAAAATCTTATGAGCATGGATCTCAATTGTATTTGGTATAAGACTAGATTTTCACTTGTAAGTCACATGAGGTGCCTTCGCCTTCACAACCCAAGTATTTGCATAGCCAAGGTGGGCTTAAGCCAAGACATGAATCATGGCATTAGTGCCTGGATGTGATAAAAAATAGCAAGGGTATTTGATTGTTGTGAGTCGGTGCAAAGAATCTAGTGTAGCTTGTAGATCAGGATGGTAACTCAGAGAAAACTTTGAAGAAACGATTCCAATTTGTAGATGCGATTATTAGGAAAAGAATTAATTAAGTAAACAAAATGAGTTGAAGAAAAGAATAGAGAAACACATAATACGAGTTTTAAAATATAATATACAAATATATATGAATGTGTTTATTAAAAATGGAATAGGTATTATGAAATTTTGAAACCATGATTGGAGGGCACTGAATTTGGCAAGTTTAATCAGAAAACTTCCAATTCCCTTCTCAGCTCAATCATTCTTGGAGTAGATTCGAATGGACACGTAGAGAGAGGGCATATGAGCATTACAAAGATGCACATGAAAGCTATAGATCTAGGGACATAAACAAAATGGTAGGATAATTTTAGATTTTCCTACTCTTTATCTTGTGATAGTTTGCTACTTATTTTAGGAAAAAAAATTATAAACATTTTATTTTTGTGGATGACAATAACCATAGTTAACTACAGTTCTTTCTCTCACATTACAATGATATAGCTTAAGGGAAGTAATAGCCAAGAGCATTTAAAAAGCTCTAGCTTAAGGGAAATAAACAAAATGGTAGTTTAATTCTGGATCTTGCTACAGTTTATTATATCATGATTTTCTGTTTGTTCTCATATAAGGGTAATAATAATCATAGTCAGTTTTTTTTTTCTGTTATCATAGACATCAAATTAGTGATGCTCGTTATATATCTTTTAAGTAGATGTTAAAAGATTAAGAATAATAGTGTTAGATTTTAATAGGTAAATCATAAATAAAGGAAGAAGTTTGGAATAATTTCATTGACAATATTGATGCCATATTAACTTTGATGGCAAACAAAACTAAAAATGTAGCAAGGCAAATGTTGGAGAATCAAAAGATTAAAGTGTAAGAGGGATATTATTAGTTTAAGAAAGTTTATAAAAAGCTCTTTCAGTTGAGATTTCAATTAGTAAAATCTTTTGCTATATCAGACTGAGACTTCAATTTAAAATCTGAAGGATCTTTTATTTTCTCATCTTTTTTCTCAGTAGAAAAACATTATTTCAGTGCATGTTTTAAACTATTGTTTTGAAAGTAAACTCTAAAATAAATAGGTGTCTCTTTCTCTCTATATATATTAAAACGATTTGCGCCCTGAGTTAAGTTACTGCAATCTTTCTCCAGTCTAACAAGCCTGATAATGTGAGTCATAGTGGACCGACTCAACGAGCATCAGCATTAGCAGCCCTTTCTTCTGCGTTCAATCCATCTTCAAGCAGTTCATCACAAGTCAGCAAGGTCGACGTTGTGAATCACAGTGGTGGACCCACTCAAAGAGCTTCAGCTTTAGCAGCCCTCTCCTCCGCATTCAATTCATCTGCGAGTGCTTCACTCCAGTCTAATAACAAAGTCTACACCGTGAATCAGAGTGGACCCACACAAAGAGCATCTGCTTTAGCAGCATTATCCACTGCATTCAATCCATCTGCAAGCACAAAAATTACTGTGCCAAAACCCCCAGAACCAAGGAAACGGTCGCAGAGAGCAGCTGCCATTGCTGCCCTATCGTCTGTTTTGACTGCTGAATCGAACAAAGGTGAGAATGAAATTTCCACAGCAAGAAGCAGTAGAAGCTCCTCTCCTGGTCCAGAAGCAACTGGCACTGGTATAATTGTCTTGAACCTGAACCTTTAATTTGATGCTTCCCATTGCTGATCATTGATAATTTTCTTGTCTCACTGAAAAATGTAGCTGCTACATGATCAAATATTTAAGCGTTCGATTCATATGAAATTCTATTGCACTTGACCTGACCATGGACTATGTAAGTAAGACTTAGATATATGTTTAAGTTATTGAAAAATGTAAGACTAGTTGAGTGTTCCGGAGCTTAGGAAATGTTGTGTGTTTGAAGGATGTAGAAAACTAACATGTAAAAAGGAGAATTTTCTTCTTGTAGTGTTTCTCTTGGTGCCCAGAGAGTAGTAATAAGATTTTCCACTGATCTATCGGTGTTGAGAAAGAAGGCTTCTGAGGATCGAGAGTTCTCTTGTATAAGTTGTGGACATTGAGAGTTCTCTTGGTGCCTGATTTTTATTGCAAGTATATTCTGTAGACTTGGATTCTCTCTATGCGCCTAGGCTTACGCCGAAACAGGTTAAATTGCTCGTGTTTCTTTGTGTCTTTATTATTCTACCAAGCGAGTTGAAGATTCCACCATATGGGCTTGTAGTTTCTAGTTTATTTCGATCATTCAAGATATAGTCATGATGAATTGTTATAATCAACTTAAGATTACTAAGAGAATTTTTAGCCTCCCTAACTAGATCTGAATTTTTTTTTTACAAAAACATAGTAGCGGACCGTCCCTTAATAGTTCAACTCAAATGCTGATGCTATTTTTGCAGTTCCCTCGAGTTTGGAGTCTGGTCTGGAAGATCTTGGAGAATTTTCTGCAGAAAAGGAAGACAATGCAGACGACCAAATATCCGGGAGCCATGTGGTGGACTCAGAGGAAACACAAGACCCAGATATAGTAGAATACGATGGCGAAAGTACATACAATTACGAGCGGCTGAAATCAAACTCAAGCAATCCTGTTCGCGGAATCGATTATAAACGAAGAGAGGTTTGCCATCAGGACTGCTTTTCAATTAATCCCAATTGCAGAATAATCAAAATCTCCGCTTTCTTCTTTTCAATCCTCTACACTCATTCAGTGCTCCACTTTGACAGGTCTACTTATCAGAAGCCGAGTTTCAGACTGTGTTCGGTATGACCCGAGAACTCTTCTACGAGCAACCCAAGTGGAAGCAGGACGCCCAGAAAAGAAAGAAGGATCTCTTCTAAGAATCTGAATCATGATCAAGTGGAAGACTTCCCTATTTGCCTTTTTTTTTGTTAATTCCTCGGATCGGCTTTTAAATCCTTATATATTTGCTGTGTGTTTACTAGCCCGAGCTTGAGATTACTAAGGACTATTCTTTTAGAGGAAACAATAAGTGGGAGAGTGTGCCTTGTCATGGTTGGTCATTCCATTGTGCTCATATGTACATATTTTAGTGTTTTTTTTGATAATTCAGATATTTAGTTTTTCAAATCGATTAATTTTAGAGGTGATCGATTCGATCTCATAGAAAATTTTCATCGGTCATAAGCGTAATATTTTAGGTCTTTTGGTCTCTTGTTGCATATAGACAATTATGCAAATGGAAGTGGTACATATCAAACTTATACAAGTAAATTTGGTGGATGTAAAGGTGCTTGTTCACTGTCAATGGCAATTTATTTACAGACTGAATGATATTTATTCTCATGTGTTGATAATTTGATCTCATATTCTAATTTTGCTTGACCGAAAGAACTGAATCAAGCGATATTTGAGTTTGAATATGTAGGTTATTTGAATTCGATTTGAAATTTAAAAATATCAATAATTTTACTTCCAGCTCTATTTGAAATGAAATTTGAAGCTTAAGTTGGATTTGAGTTGTTTGAGTTTTGATTGGATCAAAATTGAATTATAGCTTGAAATGGTTTGAACTTTAATTTAGCATATGTCAAACAACTTGTAGCTTAAGCCAATTAGAAAAGCTCACATGATTTGAGTTGTTTGAGTTTTGATTAGATCAAAATTGAATTTTAGCTTGAAATGGTTCGAACTTTAATTTAGCATATTCAAACAACTTATAGCTTAAGCCATCTCTGGGGCAATGATATTGCGGTAGGACATCCAGGTTGTCATCCAGACATCTATAATTCGATTCTCAGCTATAGCGTATTTGTATAAATTTTTCTTCAAATGGGAAGCGCAATCAAAGGATGCTGAGCGTCTGGACTGGCCGTTGCGTGCACTTTCCTCGATTTATCGAACGTCTGAACTGGCCGCTGCGTGTACTTCTCGATTTACATTAATGGTTGATAAGAAATTTTCATAGGACCGAATCGGTCACCTCAGGGATAGTGAATGAGGCTAACTGAGAGCTTACGCCAATTCAAAAAGCTTGTGAGCTTGTTTGGTTCGTTTACATCTGTAATTTTTATAAATTTTTATTTAGTTCGTTTACACCTCTAATTTTCGTTACAATTTGAGCCAATCAGTAGTGCTAGGTTTGGTTTGCTCCATCGGTTGGGCTAACGTAGCTTGTCTATTCAATTACTCAAAATATAAAAAAAAAATTAAATATATAAAATTTTATTATTGAAGATTATTTATAAAATGTTAAGAGTAAAATATTATATAAAGTTCGTGCATTAGATAAATATTTAATCTATTATTTGATTTTTTTTTAACAAATAAACTTAAAAAAATAAATAAATTTGAACCCATTAAGGAGAACTGTCGTTAGGTTTAAACCCTAGTCCGTCGCCGTTTCGTTTCTCGCCGTCGTTCCTCTTCCAGCTACAGCGATGCCGAAGCATGCGGCGGAGGAGGGCGGTGAAGAAGAGGAGTCATCGCAACCGGCCCTCAGGCTCGCACCGGGCTCTGACGTGTGCACGGCTCTCATGGACCGCTACGGCAAGTCCTCCGCCCCGCAGCACCGCCACCTCTGCGCCTCCGCCGCCGCCATCCGTTCAATTCTCCAAGAAGAGGGCCTTCCACTCGCCCCTACGCCCTACTTCGCCGCCGTCATCACCGCCATGCGCGATGCTGACGCATCCGACCACGGCGCCGTCGCTACTCTCTCCGCGTTCCTCGCTATCCTTCTCCCGTTCGTGCCTTCCGAGTCCCTTCCACCGCACAAGGCCAAAGATGCCGCCGGCGTTCTTTCTGCTCGCCTTCAGGATTCGGCTGCTGAGCTTCCTACTGGGGCTGTGCGGTCCATAGTCAAGTCGCTGGGTGTTTTGGTGCTTCGGATGGATTTGGAGGACTGGATCTCTTTCAAATTGCCTTTGCAAGTGCTTGTGGCTCTCACTGTCGATAAGCGGCCAAAGGTACCCTTTTTTGAGCAATCTCGACGCCTGAGCTAGTTTCAGTCCAAGAAACAACTGCTTTAATCAATATTCTGCTCCCATCCTTGCAAAAACCTTTATCCAACAGATGACTTCGAATCCCTTTCTTGCTTTCTCTTACTTTTCCTTCTCCTCAATTCAAACCGGGCGTAAGGAGTTGTTATGTAATCATTCCAGATTTTCCTAGTCGATTTCCCAAATTAACTTCTACAGCTATTTGCTATTGTTTGTGGAGTTGAATGTGTTTCATAATCATTCTGAGAGTAGTATGAATTTTGTACTTATTCAGAAAGAAAGGTGAATGACAAGAATGCACATTGATATTATCATTAGAATTAAAAAATGAATTTTGATTTTTCACTAGGTATCTGAAGTGATTAGAATGTTTCCTAGGAGGTATCATACTGATATAAGTTTGCCTAATGCAAGCAATTTCTAATGTTACCATGCTCGATTGTTTATAATATCGAACTGGCATGGGTGAAACATCTCGTTCCAGCTGTCGATTGGCATGTAGAACTCTCTGAGATAAACGAAACTTGTATGCAATGACTCTAGGGTTCATGCAAGGATAATAACTACTGTAGGAGGTTTCCGCAAAATGTAGATTATGTGGAGGAAGAGAAATAGGCTGTGCCAAAGCTTTTATTGGGGGGGGGGGGGGGGGCAGGGGCACTTTGATCGGTCTGTGAAGGCTTTCATGGGTACACCATGGACACAGCTCCTCCTCCTCCGCCTAGTTCTCCTTTTCTTCTTAGGGTTGGCACTCAGGTTAAACATCGCCATTGGTTCTTGATATGTCTTGTTCCGTCTAGGGATTGGATTATTTAAACTCAACTGTGTTTGTAATTCAGCTCTTCTATATGTACTCATGCTAATTGGATACATATATAAGCCAATAAAATGATTTTATGTCCACGTTCAGCAATGTTTCAGGGCTATAGATGGTTATTGTAAACAAATGTCAGTTATGTATTAATCATGTAATTAATGTAACTATACTAGTTTGAACTTATATAGTCCATAGTTCTTGATATACATTTTGCAAGATGATGGTCCTTTCTAGGTGGAGTTAAAATTTTAATGTTTATATTGCTGAACTTGTCATCCCCCCAGTGATTTTAGATGCTTTCAATTAAGTTTGAAGCAATAAATTGAGTTTACGATCAATCATGCTTGCTTAATTCTGCTTTTTTTTTGCTTGAGTTATGCTTGTATATTTTGTCATTTTGATTTTTACATGAATTATTTGTAAGTGATTATTCTTATTTGCTAAGAGATATAACTTTTCTTTATGATTTAGGTGCGGAGATCTGCCCAAGTATCTGTTGAGAAGGTATTTGAAGCTTTCAAGAGCTTTGGCATCATCAAAAAGGCGAGCAAGGTTTTGTTATCTTTGTACAAGAAATACATATCTTTGGCTGCAGAAATGGGTACTACTGAAATGTCTGGTGAGACTGATTTCAAAGAGTTACCCAAAAGTGAACATCCGGAAATCATCCATATGCTTATTGCCCTTAAACTTATTGTCCCGTACCTGTCTGAGAAAGTACGGATGGAGATCTTTTCTGATGCTCATAGGTTCTTGAGTTGTGCTTCCTCATCGCTTACAAGACATGTCATTGAACTTGTTGATTCTTTAGTACAACAAACAGAAACTAAGATTCTTTTGACTGAATCAGACAAGATCATATTTGCTTTTACATCTTATTTATCTTCTAGTGAGAAGAATCCTGATGAGACAATAGTGTCTCGATTGAAATTGTTGAGAAATTTGTTGAACAAACTCCATACTTTTCAACCCACCATATGGATCAGCAAACTTCCTGTGGTCTTCATGTCAGTTAAAGGTACGCTTATGCGCAACTGTAATCTCTGCTCCTTATTCCAATTTTTGTTTTTTTAGTTCAATCATGATCTAACATCAATTTGATAATTAAGGGTGTGCTGAGGAAGATAGTTATTGCATTTTCTACTTTATAGTTCATATTAAGGGCATTCAAATTTAATTTAATGTTTTTACCTTTTCGTTCTTCCTTTCCTGTGATTGTGTTGAAAGTATCAGCTTCACTTGTTAGCAATTTTGGATCATTTGATATTTGAACTGCTAGTTTTCTGGTAACACTTTCTTCCATTATACTTGTATTATGGATCTTCTTGATCTGTATTATTCTCGGGGTAAATAGCCATAAAATGCATCAATCATTTATCTGCTAACTCGCTAGATATTTTTGTTAGTTGAAATGTTTCTACAATATTTAGCTTCATTTTGCAGTTCAATTAGGATTTTGTTAGGACTGAGGCTACAGTCCCAACGCCCATAATCAAGTACCACAGACGAGCCAAGAGAATCGCGAGTATGGTTTTGGAAGAAAGCGCTGCGTAGTGTTCGGTTTTGTTAATGTTGTTCTTATTCTGTTACTGTTTTTGGTTTTCGATTATAGGGTGTCATATTAGTTGGGCTTGGGCCATGATTTAGGTTAATAAAGGTGGTGCGGATGTAGGGTATAAAACCAGAAATTATCTTTCTGGTTGTTTATGGAATAAGATAGCCGTCTCTGCAATTCTGTGCCCTCAAGCCGTGCCCTCGTGCAACCCGTTTCTGCCTTACCTTGTCCTTGCGCAAGGCTCCCCATCTCTCACGATAGGGCAGCACAAAAGGTTCATTCCCTTGGGGTTGTGGAATCGCCCTGTGACGCGTTCGGTGTCGGCGAGATTGGCTAAGGTACAGGCTGAAGGAATCGAGTTGGAACTAGGCCATAACAATCTGGTATCAGAGCACCCTCGTCGAAGGATGACCGACGGGGACAAGGGAGCCGAGGCTTTGATTGATCGGCGCTTCAACGGTATGGCCAGACAGATCGAGAAGTTGAGCAACACGGTGACGGAGATATCGTCAGCCGTGACCAGTGTCACCAAGGGAATCCAAGGGATGCAGATGCGAGTTGATGCTCTGGAACATCGTAAGGAGCGTGGCAAAAGCCCTAGTCGGGAAACGGATGACTAAGGAGAAGACAAGGAGGAGGAACCTCGCCGGCGGTATGGAGGAAATAAAACCACTTACAAATTGGAAATTCTGAAATTTGATGGATCAGAGGATCCTGTAGCCTGGTTGAACACCTGCGAACACTTGTTTTCGTACCATCATACAGAGCCCTATGAGAAATTGCATGTGGTGGGGACTAGATTGACAGGCGGCGCCAAGTATTGGTTTATGAAGCTAACTAAGGGCAACCCGGAGTTGACCTGGTCTCGATTTAAGTCAGCATGCGAAGGACGTTTCGGCCGTAGAGACACTGAGAATGTTATTGCAGAACTGAACAGATTAAAGATGCATAAGAGTTTGGAAGAATACAACAAGAAATTTGAGGAGATAATGTTCCGAGTGGACGGAATGTCAACAGAGCATGAATTGCTCCATTATTTGGATGGATTACTGGAAGAACTGGACATCCAAGTAATTTTACAATGTCCGAAAACTGCGGACGACGCCATTCGGGCGGCAAAGAAAGTATATCGAGAGAAGTCTAAGGAATTCTGGGGTGCAAAAGAGAAACAGGGAAAACCGAAGGAGTATGGCAGTTCACGAGAGAAAAATGAGAGGAGCAAGGAAGAAGATAGAGGAAAGGGACGAGTGGGAGAAGACCCAATAAAAAGAGCACCAGACTGGAGACTTCCGCGAGCAGAATATGAGGAGAGGAGAGCCAAGGGATTGTGTTTCCATTGCGACGAGATGTTTAAACCGGGACACAAGTGCAAGAATCTTTACAATGTAATGATGCAATCTGATATGCTTAATGAAGGAATGGATGAAGAATCTGATGTGTTAAATACCACTGAAACCACAGAAGTAGTTGCTGTTTCAGTGCTGGCCGTCACTGGCAAACCGATCTACCAGACCATGCAAGTAGAAGGACAAATTGGGAGCAGAACCGTGAGGTTTTTGATAGATTCAGGAAGTACGCACTGCTTCCTGCGTCCTGAACTGATCGAGATATTAGGACTGGCCTTACAACCGCGACCGAGCACCGTTCATGTAGCTGATGGAGGGGCGATTACCAGTCCTGGAGCGTGTCAAGCTTTAACTGTAATTGGTCAGGAGAAATTCCTGATTACTTTTTACGGCCTAGCTTTGGGAGGATATGAGGGAGTTTTGGGAATAAATTGGCTGGATGAGCTGGGAGAAATAAAATGGAACTCCAAGCAGAAACAGATGAGCTTCATGGTGTTTGGGCGTGTAGTCAACTTGCAAGGAATAGATCAGAGAGAATCTCGGCCAGAACTTCTCAGCTTGGATATGGAATAGGAAATTAATAGCTTGAACGAGGAATTTCCTAGTCTGTTTGAAGAACCACAGATTTTGCCGCCGCCTCTAGCTTGTGATCATGAAATTATCTTGAAGGAAGGAGCAGCGCCTCTAATGAAACGACCATACCGCTACCCACATAATCAAAAGACGGAGATTGAGGCACAATGTCAAGAGCTATTGAATAAGGGTTGGATCCAACGCAGTACATCTCCTTTTGCTGCTCCGGTGATCCTCATTGGCAAACATGATGGAGCTTGGAGGATGTGTATCGATTTTAGAGCATTGAATGATTTAACAGTAAAGGTGCACTTTCCCATCCCCACTATTGAAGAATTATTAGCTGAGTTGCATGGAGCCAAAATCTTCTCCAAACTAGATTTAAGATCTGGATATCATCAGGTCCGCATGAAAGAAAATTCGGTGGAGAAAACAACCTTTCAAACCCACCATGGTCACTTTGAATATTTGGTAATGCCATTCGGACTTACAAATGCCCCTGCCACCTTCCAATCGCTCATGAATGAGGTCTTCCAAGATTATTTGAGGAAATTTGTTTTGATATTTTTTGATGATATATTAATCTTTAGCAGATCCCCCGAAGAACATCTACAACATTTACAGCAAGTATATGCAGCGTTACAACAACATCAGTTGAGGTTGAAAAGGTCGAAGTGTCAATTTGGACAATCGGAAGTAAGCTATCTGGGGCATATTATTTCCGATAAAGGCGTGATGGTGGATCAGTAGAAAATTCAGGCAATTCTTGATTGGAAGAAACCCACGACAATGAAAGGATTACGGGGTTTTTTGGGACTGGCTGGATATTACTGTCGCTTTATTCCCTTGTACAGCGAACGGACTGCCCCCTTGACACAAATGTTGAAACGGGGAAATTTTATGTGGACAGATCACGCTTCAACAGCTTTTGAAGTCTTGAAACAAACCATGACAGAAGCCCCTGTCCTGAGCACACCTGACTTCTCGGCACCCTTCGTGGTGGAGTGTGATGCATCAGATTGGGGAGTAGGAGCGGTACTGCAGCAAGGGAACCCGATTGCTTATTTCAGTAAGAAGTTAAATTCCCAGCAGCGAGGGCTTGCTGTTTATGAAAAGGAACTCATTGGACTGGTTTATGCCGTAAAGAATTGGCGGCACTACTTGCTAGGTCAGCCGTTTGTTGTGCTAACTGATCACAAAAGTCTACAGTTTTTATTACAACAAAAGGTGCTTACCCCATTCCAACAGAGATGGCTCGGAAAACTGAAAGAATACAACTTTGAGATTAAGTACAAAAGTGGCAAAACAAATTTGGCGGCCGATGCTCTGTCCAGACGAGATGAAGAAGAACTCGGATTAATGACCATCACAATGCCGTATCCAGAATTGTTTGACACCATTTGATCTGAAGTCAGCGAGTCTGAGGAATTGAAACAGATTAAATCGGATATTGAGCAGGGACTGAAGGACGACAACTGGAAGTTTGAAAATGGGATGATTTTTTACAAGAAGAGAATTTTTGTGCAGAGCAGTTCCCCGATGAGAGCTGTGATCATGGCTGCCATATATACGGCTCATCATGGAGTGTTGAAAACAGTGAAGAGAATTAAAACAGATTTTATTTGGAAAGGAATGAAGGGCGATATAGCCGAGTTCGTGAAAGTATGCGCCGTTTGCCAGCAGAATAAAATTGAACATTTAAGGCCAGCCAGATTACTGAAACCATTACCCATTCCTCAGAGAGTATGGTCGGATATTTCGCTTGATTTTGTGGAAGGGTTACCCCTGTCGAATGGGAAGAATGTGGTGCTAGTTGTGGTCGACAGGTTTTCAAAATATGCACATTTTTTGGCTCTTAAACACCCATATTCAGCCCCTTCGGTGGCTAAGTTATTCTTCGAGAATGTCTATAAGCTACACGGGCTATCGGAATCAATTTTAAGTGACCGTGACGTCACGTTTACTAGCTTATTCTGGAGGGAATTATTCTCCGTATCAGGAAGCAAGCTCAAATTCACCACTGCATATCATCCTCAAGGAGACGGACAGACGGAAGCTATCAATCAAATTTTGGAAACATATCTACGATGCTTTACTTCGTATGCACCCTCGAAATGGCATGATTGGTTGGCTTGGGCAGAATATTCCTATGACACTAGTCATCACTCAACCACAGATATGTCGCCGTTTGAAGTAGTGTATGGCAGACCTCCGCCAACTCTGGTTTCTTATGAGTCCGGCCTTTCAAAGTTAGCCGCGGTGGATGAGGCATTAAGAGACCGGGACGAAATGTTGACACGAATGACAGAGTATTTGGCTCACAGTCAACAGGTGATGAAATCCTACTATGACCGGAAACATCGTGAGCTTGAATTCCAAGTTGGAGATTTAGTGTGGGTGAAACCGCCTCAACCGCAATAGAAGGTGTTCGCTGGAGGCAAAATGTCGAAACTCCAGGCCAAATTCTATGGACCATTCAAAGTGAAACAACGAATTGGAGAACTGGCTTATGAATTAGAGTTACCAACAGAATGGCGGATTCATCCCGTGTTCCATGTTACAAAGCTGAAGAGACATTTGGGAGAAACCGTCACGCCGGAGATTCCGGCCATTGTTCCGGTGGCTATTGATCAGTTAACACCTCAGGCTATTTTGGAATTCCGCAAACAAGGAGTTTAAGAAGAAGTTCTTATTCATTGGGTGGGTCACTCATCGGCGGAAGCCTCTTGGGAGGAGCGCGCAACCATGACAGAACGATATCCAGAGTTCATGAATGCCGTTGGCCCTCAGGTGGAAGCGTGGAGGGATGTTAGGACTGAGGCTACAGTGCCAACGCCCATAATCAAGTACCACAGACGAGCCAAGAGAATCGCGAGTATGGTTTTGGAAGAAGGCGCTGCGTAGTGTTCGGTTTCGTTAATGTTGTTCTTATTCTGTTACTGTTTTTGGTTTTCGGTTATAGGGTGTCATATTAGTTGGGCTTGGGCCATGATTTAGGTTAATAAAGGTGGTGCAGATGTAGGGTATAAAACCAGAAATTATCTTTCTGGTTGTTTATGGAATAAGACAGCCGTCTCTGCAATTCTGTGCCCTCGAGCCGTGCCCTCGTGCAACCTGTTTCTGCCTTACCTTGTCCTCGCGCAAGGCTCCCCATCTCTCACGATAGGGCAGCACAAAAGGTTCATTCCCTTGGGGTTGTGGAATCGCCCTGTGACGCGTTCGGTGTCGGCGAGATTGGCTAAGGTACAGGCTGAAGGAATCGAGTTGGAACTGGGCCATAACAGATTTGTATTTCTCATTGTGATTGATGTAAAACCGTTATCCTTGCATAAGTGATTAGACATTTGTATCAATTTGGATTAAAATTTCAGTATCTGTGGTAAACCTCTGCGCAATGTGAATCATGATGCATATATTGATAAAGTATCATTCAAGTTCAAGAGCGGTCTGCTTAGTGGTTGCTGATCTGTAAAGATAATTGGGTACATGGTGGGTGCATGTTTGTTCCTTAAAAGTTGGATGGAGTTTCTTTCTCATTGTTCACCGGGTTAAGTGCTTTCAAACTCCAGTTTTTCCTGCCTTTTGTGGTATATAATCACGATTTAATTGAATGCATATTCGAGTATGATACTATGGAAAGCATTCTGTTTCGAGGTATTTAATGATACTTTATCATGATGCAATATAAGTAATGCAAAGCATTATATTGACAATCTTATCCATCAGTTATACTCTTGATTATATTATTCATTGTTCATACTTTATAACTAATCACCATTCTCAGGGTTTCTAAAGTCAAATTTATTGACTATTGTGTGTTTTAAATTTTAAGGGTTGGGTCATCTCGTCTTGATATAGAAAAGTCTCTTATACACCATTGGATCTTTTTTATTCTGATTTGCATGTTCACAATTTTATCATTCATATCTCATATCACTGAATTACCCCACTGACAATCACCTAAAGTCAAATTTATTGACTATCACCTTTTATTATAAACATTAATCATTGGGTTAAAATCTCTTATAAACCATTCTCTTTTTTATCCTGATTTGCATGTGCACAGTATTGGTGAGGTTTCATAGTATACTTGCTTAATTAACTTTCTATGGATTTTTTTGTCTATATATATAACTTTTGCAGGAAGCTACTTTTTTTTCTTATAACTTATTTTCAATCCTTTTTGGAGCCTTTGCAGGATATCTGGATGCTGATAACGATATATCAGAAGTTGTTGCTGAAATCTTGAAAGACTTGATTAATGTTCAGATTGATTTAGGCCTTTCACTGCCTACTGCAAACCAATCATGTGATAATATTGAACATAGCAGCCCTGAGAATTGTGCAATTGTAAATATCATTTCAAGCATAAAAAGTTTGCTTGATGCTTGCAGTACTCCCACCAGACATATGCTTGGTGTAATTTCAGTTTTGTTTCTTAAACTTGGTATGTTTTTTTATTAATTTACCCCAACACTTTCATTCAAATTCATGGCTACTGCTTTTGACTACAAATTAATTGGTTAAATTTTATTCATTTATATTTCCTTCTGACTACTGATAGTAATTTTCAACACACCGATATTAAACTGTTCATGATTATATGCAGACATTGTACTCTATATTCATTTTGACCCTATGCTATTTGTATTACATGCATTACAATGATTTTCCTTCCATTTTATCTGATAATGCATAAATAGATAATTGTGTCGAACAATATTCACGCTAATTATTTTCCATGATTCACTATAGGTAAGATGTCAAACATATTTATGAAGGATATATTGCTTAAATTATCACGGTATACAAGAAAAGCTGATGCAAGTTCACCTTCAATGGAGTCTGTAAGTTCAAATGATGCTTCCCTAAATACAATATTAAGCTTCGAATTGCTGCTTCATTTCCATCAATTCGAATGATCCTTTTAAGTGTATTCTCTTTTCATTCAGGCAACCACTAGTAAACATGTTGTTAATTACCATTTTTTGATGTTGAAAACTAGATCTGAGATGTATGGATATTCATGTTTATCTTTACCCTTAAACAGGTCATCTAATAAGAATTCTTAATGCACTGGTGTTTCTCCTTGGTTAAGATAGATATTAAACATCTTTGATGGTATGGTTTTGATATTAGCATTTCATGAATTTGAATCATATAAGATTATTGTTTACATTGAAACCCTGGGCTAGATTTTGCAGGGCAGTAAGCACATTATATCAAACAATCATCTAGTCGGTCCACTTCATTGTATTTCATGTGATAATTTAGCAGATTGCATGGCAACTTGATGTCGAACCTTTGATTGAATGACCTAGATATTGTGAACTGCAAGAATTTTACAGATCAGATTGATGGGAAATTAATTTAACAAAGTTAAGACCGGTGGGTCATTTGATTTATGCTAAAGTTAATCTCAAGGGGAATGGAAAAAATTTGGTGGGAAAAGGAAAATTAATGTCATGCATTCATGGGCGCACTTTTTCTAGGTTACTCTCTTTTGGTGGAGCCAGAAGCTTCCATGATTGGTACGAGAAGCACTTATGATGTCAAAAATGCAAACACTTGAGGCAATAGAAACTAATCATGCTGTATTTAAAGTTACTTTGAATTGATTTGAATAATGATGTCAAAAATCATCTCAGAAAATAGATCAACAAGCCAAGTTGCAATTTATATCATGAATCAGAGATATAAGCCAATCTTAACTCTTGAATCAACAATGCAAATCATAAATCAAGTAATCCAGATTCAAATTAATAATGATAACTCTTATAAAGAATCAATCATCAACTCATCTCCTGGCCAAAATACAGACTGTCAACAAATAACTTACAACTCACATATCATCTATAGACCAAGAAATCAATCATTAAAGTAATTTAACAAATATGAAACTCATGGATAGGTCCAATATTGACAGCCAAAGAATAAAGATTCATATTCAAATGATTGCCATCACTCCATAAAACTAATGCTCACCATCTAGCTTTAAAATGCTCTTGTCTTTCGCTTTGACTCGTCCAATCATCCGCAGAAATACAAAGTATTATGTTTTCCAACAAGAGGCAAACACTTGAGGCTCACACTATTTCAAGGCTCTATACTTTGTGACAGTTACTGCTGCAGGCAGTTCTGATGAATAAGAGCTCGCATGCTCCTACTTGCTATGAACACATTGACTACAATACTAAATTTTCTTGTAGTAGCTCGACGCTCTAATCAAATTGACAGGCACAAGCCACAAACTCATATCCATCAATGTTGATTAAACACTGTCAGTTAATGCCAAAATGAGAGTTTGTCAAGGAATCAACCAACACCTCCACAAGTCAAGATGACACCTTGTTCACACAATTTCACATGACCAAGGAATGCACCTCAGCAAATTATTTGATGGCTCAACTGTTCAAACAGAATGTTATGAGATCAATCAACCAGCAATGCTTTACAGGATAAAAGTAAACATTAACTCACGACCCAAATATCTCAAGATTCATAGGACATTACCTCTTGCTAATGAAGCAACAGGTCTTCTTTCTCAAGCCACCTTGGTAGTGCTGCTGTTTGAAAGAGCAAGAAGTGGAGCTTTGTTGGTGGTTTTGCCAGTAGTTAAGCTGTTTCAAAGCTGTGTTGATGCTCTTCAGAATGGTTTGGTATTGCCTGTTTCGTGCAATACAGATTGCAGATTTCGATATATGCACTAGTCCAAAACTGTGCACATTTTGTACTCCTTTTTTTCTCTCATATTGTCTTGGATGCCAAGAAATAATAAGCCTTCTTTCACATCCCAAATTAATCTGTCGTAATAAGTTTAATTGTAGTTAAGTGGAGATTTGTTTTGAGTTGTTCTTGATTGAAGTTTAATCTACAATACTTTAGAATAATTTTCTTCTAATTGTAAGATCTTCTGTAAATTTCAGTGCCACTTAATCTGTTTTCTTTATTTTGAATTCAGCTTTGCGAATGTATTGGATCTGCTGTGACTGCTATGGGTCACGAGGTGTTTATATTGATTCCATTATCTTTCAATGAACATAAATTTACAATTTCAAATATTTGGATGATACCTATACTAAAGAAAAATATGCGTGGAGCATCATTACATTTTTTCATGGAACACATATTCCCACTTGTTAAATGTGTGCAACAAGCTTGTGCTGAAGGTATTTACTGAACCTATTCTAATTAACTTCAATACTTACACTTTACAATTGTTTTACCTTGGCTTCTGTTTTTATTCTTTAGTCACCAGTGCAAGATTACAACAGAGGCTCAGAACATATGTACGCCAATTGTGGGATTTGCTTCCTGCTTTTTGTCACTATCCAACTGATACTTCTGAAAACTTTGATTCCCTTGCCAAGATACTTCTAGATCTTATAAAAAATGATTCCTCTTTGCATGAAGCCATATCAATAAGCTTGCAGGTGCTGCTATTATCATTGTAGTTTGATTGCTTGACCTTGTAGATAATTACTGCCTTACATTTGCTGTTGTGATAATGCAGACACTTGTGATGGAGAATTTAAGTGTTCTTCAGGCAAATCAAGATGTGAATCAGCATGCCATGGTGGATAGTCTTGCATTGGAAAGTTCCCACAAGTCACAAAGCTTCACTATTGAGTATACAAAGGAAACTGCATCAAAAAACATAGAGGCTTTAAAATCCAATTCTATGGTTTTGATTCAGACTCTTGCAGATGTTTTCTTTTGTGCTCCTCCTGAAAAGCATGCTTTTCTGAAGGTGTACAATCCATCTTAACAATACAATTTCTTGATTTTCAAAATTTTTGCTAGGAAGACACAATGTTTCATTTATACAGGGGTGGCTTTTAAAATTATGTGATCTAATTACTTCTGGCGTCTTCAGTTTGACAGCCTTTTTTGTTCTCATTTGTCATTTAATTTTGTGGGAGAAAGAAAATGATAACGGTTTTGCTGTTAATGTAAAGGAGATGGGTTGGCTAGAGGAGGTAGATGGTAACGTGTTCCTATGTGGCCTGTGAGAACTAAAAATCTTGTGTGAGAAACTTATTTATCTATATGACTGTGGGATGACAAGAAAATTTTGCTGCTACAAAAAAATTATCTTCACATTTACTTGTAACTTTATATTTGTTTCATCAATACAAATCTGTACTTCTATTTTTTTCTTAAAGTTTTGTGTTTGACATTGAAATAGACTTTAAAATATGTTGCATGAGTTATATGCTGCGTCAGCAGCCTTATGCATTTGTTTCACTTTTTTATAGAGTTACATGCACTGAGTTAGCCTGGGTTTAATTTTTGCAGGATGCAATAGAGTCATTGTCTTCGCTTGTCAAGAGCGATGATCTTCATAAATTTTTCCTATCATTGTTGAAAAAGTTTGATCTATTGAATACATTAGAGGAATCTAATAAACTATGCGAGGGTGACACTGAAAATGCTGACAAAAAGGAAACAAGTACAACAGAGAAAAGCCAAGAAAGGTATCTGTCTATATTTTAATATATCAACAAACTTATCTAACATTTTATTTTCCTTTCCTTTTCATTTCATTTTTTTTCAAATTTATTTTCATGTTTTGTGAATGAGCATTGAAACTTCTAACTACGGTATGTCATTGTTAACATGATTGAATGCCAATGGTAGGGATAATTATGTTTGTAATACACATCTGCCTTGAGAGTATACATGTTGCATACTGAAACTGGAAATGTAAATAAGTATCCGTATACTTTCACATGGCTCAAAACCATTTTGAAATGCATATGTAAACTCCAATGACAAGTAATATCGTGTGTTGTACCAGATAAATGGTGGCATTGAAGTATTCTTAAAGTGTGTTGTATCCATAAAGCAGGGTCTAGTACACCAATCAACTTTCAAAGATACAGAAACTCTTAAGCATTCTCCTCCCATGATCATGGAGGTTAGAGAAAGAAATCAACAAAAAATTGAGTAAGTGCTGCAAATATGATTATATCTATGTAAGAGAATACGGCATTGAAAGCATCCAGAATGATTAGATAGACTACCAAAATGAGTGTTCCAACATATTATTGATCAGTTAGTCATTGACAACCATAGAAGTATTGCAATGCAGCCAATGCAACCAATGTTGACAACCATGAAGCTAACAATTTATTTCTACAATTTTTATCATGCAGCTACTAATTCGGAAAGCATTGTGATTACCAATAAACCTGTTTTTGCTGCAGGTGTTTGGTAGTTAAACTTGTGTCCTCGTTCATTCAAGCCTCTGATGGGGATCTGGTTAACTTGATATTTGATTTTATCAAGTTATCGTTATTGGTATAGTCAAGCAACTTGTCTATTTTGGGCGACCAATAAGTAACCTTCTGCGCATAGTGCAGTTTAAATTTATAAATTACCTTTGTTCTCAGGCTACAGATACCACAAATAAAGCAGATGAACTTTTTGCTTTGAGAAAAATTATCGAGGTCAGCAGATATAGTGTTGTCAATTGACATTCTTGCATAGGCCTGTCTTTCCTTATTTACCTGCTTGTTTCTCTTATCATGCAGAAGCATAATTGGTTTTGTGTTGCTCGGACTGATGATTTGATTCATCTACTCCACAGTTTAGAAGTCCTTGGAGATTATAAGGCTGAAACATATCGAATCTCTTGTTATCATTTATTATTGGTTCACATAATAAAAGTGAGAACTCCAAGACCCTTCTGGTTTTTTGTTTCAATTTGGTTTTTTTATTTAGTATTTTAACTGTTAGTTTTTTTTGTGCATCATATAAAATTTGAATGAATAATTAGAGACTAGAGTTTATCATGTCGAGACCAGTCCTTATTATACGACCAACTTTTACATTTTGTCATACTTTGCTATGATTACTGTTCTCATAAGATCAAGTGTAACAAAGATCTATCTTTTGTGGGAAAAAACTTCATATGCCAACTTGTGTATTAATTTTTTTTGACTTATAAGCTTATCCTCTTTTGTTTTTAAATTCTTTTGCAGAAGAATGTGGAGGAAAGTAATGCAAAAGCCTTTCTAATTTTGAACGATATCATACTCATCCTAAAGGTTGTTTACTGTGTTTGCCTCCATCACTGCCTCTTTGGCTTTTTTTTTTTTATTTCTCGGCTTTAGAGGTTGACATGTTTTTTCCTCATTTTCATTCATATCGGGGAAATGTGATCAGCTCAGTTGGTTTTGCCTCTGGGAATTGAATCACTCTCTACATTGTATTCCTTAACTTTTAGCCTTTGGAAAAGGCAATGTTTAATTCTGATTTCATATTTTGTAGCATATGAAAAATGGAGGTTTTAAACTGTTAGGATGAGGAACAGTGAGCTTTATTAACAAAATGGTGAAACAGTTGTGATATTGATGATTTATCTTTAATATTTTTTTGTTGCAAGATATAGTAGTTCATAAAATTTTTGTCTTGACCCAAAAACAATAGCCCGGTGGACAAAGCTCCTGCCAATGCAGGATCTCGGGGAAGGGTTAGATCACATTAGATCTATTGTACACAACCCTACCTTACATTGCAAAAGACTGTTTTCGTGACTCGAACCCGTGATCTCTAGGTCATACAGTAGCAACTTTACCGTTGTGTCAAGGCTCCCCTTCATCTAGCAATTGTTATATACACATTGGGTTTTTTTCCATCTGTATATTGATTGTCATACTCCCCATCAGTTACAAGCAATTCAAACAGATTCAAAACATTTCATGACTTCTAGATGAAACTTTTTGCACTGCAGGAAATACTATTTGCATAAAGCTAGAGTATGATAGATAGGAATGTTGAGGATATATTCTCCAATAATTAGGAGACTCAATAGAGGGTACAGCGCCAGGAAATTACTAAGGTTTGAAGGCGTTCAAAGAAGATAGGTAGATGCTGTAGTAATAACTTTGTCCAATTAGAACAAATATAGGTAGGAAGCATAGAGGGAGCTCAAAGAAAGATTTCAGTTAATGCAACAAGAAGCAATGTATGTGGCTTGTTAATACTGAAGGTCTTGAATAGCTCTAATCTCTATTAATGAAAATCATCCATTTAAGCTAACATCATATAGTGTGAAATATGGCTGCTTGTTGTCGTCCTATGCTATGTTTTTTTTTAAATGTGAAAAATACATCAAGCTATTAGTTATCAGTATAGTTGTTTTTAGTCTTTTTCTGAGCTCATTGATTTACATATGTTATGCAGTCAAAGAAAGCATCCAGAAAACTAGCATATGATATGTTGCTGGCAACTAGTAGTAGCCTGAAGGATTGCCATTCTGGCAATTCACAACCAGATCTTAGGCGGCTATTTGTCATGGTAAGTATGCAAACAAAAGGTACTCTGATGTCTTCTATAAGAATTTTCCTCTGTGGTGCTAGGACATATGATCAGCCCACTACACTGACATAATTTCGCCCAGTTGAAAAACCTTGCAAAAGTTCGTATTCTTTTACTCGCTGCGTATTTATCCAAGATCACACATGCATTTTTTTTGAACTATCTTTATTTTGTATCTTAACTTTTTAAAGTTTCTTTATGATAAATCATTATAAAGGAGCATTTCTATACCATAATCTGATTAGGGGGAGCATGTTTTGATATTGTAACAAACAGAACAATAATACATCACCTACCATCCAAAGTCTTCTACTGTAGGAAGTTAAACTTCGAAAATTTAAGCTTATGCCTGTTCCAGTTTTTGATTAATCTGCATTAGTTCTTCCCTTACTAGTCATAAATACCCAATAGCTAGGACTAATAACAGTTTGAAAGTAGTATTTTATATTAAATGAGTTGTTGTGGTGCATGTAGATTCTGGCTTAGCGGTCAAAATGGAATATGCCATTTAAAGGTTAACATCTTTATCTTTTTCTATGTTCCAAAGCACTTTAGATGTATTGCTTAATTGCATCGCACCATATGGGTCCCATTTCGATATTTTGCCCTTGGATCATGAGCCAGGTTGTTTGCTACAGAATGAATCGAGGATTGTGTCTATTGTTTTCTCTTTTACTGAACTCATAGAACTCTTGCAATTTCACAAGCATTCTAATTCAATCTAGGATCTGCACCATCTAATTATCCGTTTTGAATTATCCATGTGACACTCCTTAAATTGTCCATGCATGCAAAAAACAAACAAAAAAAAATCGGAAGGTAACAATATTCAATCTTGAAAAATCATGTTTATATTTGAGTTTATCAGAAATTGAAAGGTCACAGGGAAACTGTATCAAACACAAATAAGACCTTGTCTTCTTATCGCATGCTCGGTGACAGTAATATCTCGTTAATTTAACTCTGCCTGATAAAATTGTTTTTTCAGGTAATGGGCTATCTCTCTAGTGAATCTACCCACATCATGAGTGGTGCAGTATCTGCTCTTTCATTGCTTATATACAACGATGCTGAGTTTTGTCTGTCTGTGCCGAACCTGATACCTTCTGTTCTGTTCTTGCTTCAAAGCAAATCTAATGAAGTTATTAAAGTAAGTCTTTAGCTTCTTGCTCCCTTGTTTGCTAAGTGTTTTTGATCTCTGCTTCTATGTATGACCGATTCAGGCAGCATTAGGCTTTGTCAAAGTGTTGGTTTCGTCTGTGAAATTAGAGAACCTTATTAATTTAGTTCCTGATATCCTGAAAGGAATATTGCCGTGGTCTGAAGTAACCAAATATCATTTCAGATCAAAGGTATGTTTTTGGTACTATTTTACATATTAAATTTCTTTTCTCCTTTGGTGTTCTCTGGGTGATTAACAGATTCAGCGTCTCTTCCATGATCACAGGTTGTAGTTATACTTGACATTCTCATCAGAAAGTGTGGTCTTGAGGCAGTTGATCATAACTCACCCAAAAAATACAAGGTTTTCTTGAAATCCATTCATCAGGTAAGTTAGCTTGCATATTCATATCTAGGAAGTCATAATTTTTTTTCAGCTGTATCATTATAGCAAGGCAACAATGAATTTTTTAGTATAATTCTGAAAAGGTTGTGTGCGTCATCTCATTTTGCGTCTGATTACAGGCCCGCAAGAACAAGAAGAAACATAGTGGTTCAGCTAAAGATGAAGCAAAATCTAATTCGAAAGATCTTGCCTCCAAACGGTTTGAACTTTCTTTGCCTTGAGAATCTCTAGATTTTCTTTACTTGATCGTGCTTGCTCATGGTGTGTTGATTTTATTCAGAGGAAAGAAAAGGACTCATAATGAAATAGAAGAGAAGGGTCCAGGGTTAGGTAGCAAGAGCGAAAATGGAAGGGAGAAGAAACAAAGGACTAATAATGCTTACAGTGCAAACAGGGTTCAGAAGTCTGTAGATAGCAGTAGACATCGACGTGCTCCGGACCGCATGGCAATGGACAAGAACAGAAGGATCGGTAAGAAAAATTTCAATCAGAAAACGAAGGAAGTTCCTAGAGTACAGGCCAAAAGAAAATCACAAATGCGAAGAAGAGCACGATAATGTTGCAGAGGTTGCTATGTACATCTCTGTTAGTGGCCATGGATGCAAAGGATGTATCGCACCAAACACAAATGCGACAAAGGGTGAGTTAGATTTCCCAATCTAAGGTTGAGACAATGGATGGCACGTCAAGTGCATTTGGTCTAGTTCACCAAAACTATGCTAGTGTTTTTGTGTTGAATCCATCTCTGAAGAATCAGAAGCATGCCAAATCTGTAACGCAGGCAAGGAATATAGTGTTTTGGCTTCCAGATGTATCAGCTGAATTTAGTTTATTTATTCTGTTTATATATTTCCGTATTTTTATGGGCTTTTTGTACCAACTAATGCTTGTAATGGCTGGTAATGTTTTTTTTTTATAAGAAAGTTTTGACCTCGTCCGGATTTGTTCTCTACGTTTTCCATTATCTGGTTTCTGATCTCGTCCGGATTTGTTCGTGGGAGGGATGAATACCAACATGGACCGATAGATTCAACATCTGATAACCAGAACTGATGGAGCTTGTTTCGTGGTTTGTAAAGTTCTTTGCTAGCACTGCTGGCATGAACCATTTGCACACTGCTAATTATTAGGTCACTGGCTTGTGTTTGCATAAACCTTGTAATTACTCACGAGCAGAAGTTCAAAGCAGGTTAATCAAAAGCAACGTAGTGATTTTAAGGTAGCAAGTCAATCAGTTATCTGTGGTTATTGTGAAGAAGTCAAATCCTACTAGAGAAAAAGGGCAAACCGAATAACTGGGTCTTATCGCTAAAAGCATTGCACATATAAAAAAGAAGGTGAACATCTTTTTGAGAATTCATTTATGGCTATTTGGATTAAAATACCTTTTTGACATAAACTACAGCAAATTCCGGCTTAACCAGAAGAAATGTTTGCATATAGCAGGCCTCTATTTTCACATGGACAATAGGATGCATACACTAACTTCCCTGTCAAAAGAAATTGCCTGAATCCATGCATAGTCTTCTGTAAATCCATGTTCTAATTGACTAAAATTGTGTCAAGAATCTTACTGTTACTTTTACCAGTAGCAACAAACAAGAAAGAGCCATTTGCATAAGATATCAGTTCAGACTTTGGGCATCATATCTGGAGAAGCAATTAACTTATCAAAATCCATAAATCCACCTTTTATCTGCTCTATTAATTCCTCCCCACCAACAATATCAGCTCCAGCATTCTTGGCTTCATCAAATTTTGCACCTACAGAACTTAAAGTTAGTATGTAAAACATATATAAACATACTTAAGTATGAATACTAGATGTGTGTGATCAAATTTTCAATACTTCTGATATAATTGTGATAATCATAGAAGGACTAAAATAAACCAAAGATTATTTGCAAAAACACTGAAGTTGGAATATTAAACAAGTTGCATGCATATCAATTTATATCAGTTAATTGCTTGACTGTCTCTACTTATTTTCTTCCTGAAAAAGAAAAAGAGAAATGAAATTCTTGGTTGTCTGACCTACCATCTTAAACTTCCTTCCAACAGTCACCCTAACTACTATTTTCCTAGATGTCCAAGAAACATGCTAAGTTACTTTTTATGAGAGATACTATATGCTAAATTAGAAGAGCATTCTACAAGCTTACAACCCAAAATTTGTTCAATTTACATGTCAAATATGACCCAAGCTTATCTCCTTTCTCTCTTCTACTAATGCCCTTCTAATTTCCTTTAATTCTTATCAGTCTTTACTTAATGTCTAAGATGCTGCAAGTATAGTGATATGTAACTCCAAGGAATATGGACTACATATGCAGCCATAGTGATGATACAATGCCTTGAAAATATTTACTAGACTAGACTAAATTGCAGTCTTTGACAGTCAACACTGTAAATAGGGTGCTACTTTCTCACCCACCAGATGAAATGTCCAGAGAAAAACCCTAGATATAAGAGGACCTGATCATATAATGCAATTCACCCTTATATGTAATACCAGTATAAATTTCATTGGATAATTGACAGGGTAGATGACAAAATAGTTATTAATATGAGAACCAAAACTCCTCTAAATAGCATAGTACTGAAGTAATGGAATTCCTCAAGTTATACAGCTTATATTGTTTCACTAGGCCTTTCAACTTCTATTTTGTTTAGTATTTCAATTTCAAGATATAATGTATAATTTAATCATACCAAACATATAAAAAGATAACCCACCTTGGGTTAGCACAGCCACTTTAACAGTCTGCCCAGTTCCCTTCGGCAGATTCACCTACATGACATGAAAAACAAAATAAGCAACCCACAAAATTCAAGATGTCTCAAGACAAGCAAGATAATGAATCAGCACCGTAGCCCTCAGCTGCTGGTCATTGTACTTGGGATCGATGTTGATGCGGAAATGGGCCTCCACCGACTCCACAAACTTCAAGCTCGCCGTCTTCTTGAGAAGCGAGACCGCGGTGGGTACATCGTACTCCTCTTCCTCTCCCTCAATTTCTGTATCTCCAAAAACCGCTTGGACCTTGTCTGCGCCAAGAAATTCCACAAATCTTGCACGATTCATTCGAACCCCATGCGCAACCCCAACAAACAAACAAACAAACAAACAACCAAAAGGGAGTAAAGGAGAGGGTCTACTCTATCCCTCTTGAGGAGCAAGGCAGCCTTGCAGATCTTGGGTCTCGTCGGGGCAGTCGATGGTGGCGACGGCAGAGTCGAACCTGGATTCACCACCATCGAGATCCGTCTGCGGTTCAGCCACGGTTGAGAGCTCAGCGCGAAGCGGCGGAATCTCGAACTTTCTCGGGGCGATTTGAAGGCATGGTTTGGTAAGGAGGTGGAGATTGTGGAACACCAAGGAAGGAACGGCAAGACGAGGAGGAGGAGGGGAGGGGCGGAGGCAGGCTTCTGCGAGGCGAGGGCAGCGGCGGCAGGCTTCTGCTAAAAGAAGAATCGACAGCGGCCAGAGGGAGGCTTCCCCTAGCCGGCGTTATATAAAAAAAAAATGAGTTTATTCTTTTTCTTTTTTCCCCTTTTCTTAAATTAAACAAATAGAGTAATACAATCAAATTAATGAATTCAATAATTTCTTTTTTTTCTATTTTTTTTAAAATTATATAATATATAAGAAATAAAAAAAAAAAGGTCTACAAAGTCATAAAAAAATCAAAATAAAAAACAAAAACAAAAAAAACACAACAAAACTAGTTTTGACAACAAAAATCAAATTGAAGCATTTGTTTCAGGTTTCAGAATGCTTAGCTGACCGCCCTCCTTGCTAGCAGCCGTTGCAGCCTTGATCTCATTGCAGTGGTTTATGAACTTGCTCAGCTCCTGTTACATGAATTGATTAAATCATAAGCTCTGCATCTTCAATAAGGAGTTTAAACATTAAAAACCTGAGAACAAGTAAGATTCAAGTACTAGATCTCGATCGATCGGAAAGCTTTACATCTCGATATTTGTAGAAATATGTGTTCTTGGATAGCAAAGCATGGAATCATTTAGAGAGCTTTACCCCTCACAAGATTGTTGGTTATCATCACAATTTCAGAAAGGTCAAGGATCACAGAAGGAGATGAAGGTTGAAATATCCTCCAAACAAAATTGTTTAAGCTTCTTAGGTTATCTTAGTAAAAAGCTTCGAACTTAAGTTGGACTCGAGCTTTGGCCAAGCTCAACTAAAGACGAGGATTGAACGACAACCCAATAAATGAGACCAAAAATAATATATTCGAGCAAAAACTACAGAGACAACATATGATGGAGCCATAGACAAGTTTGTAAACAATTTTGTTCTTGAACTATTCATGAGCTTTGTCTATGAGCATTATGATATATACAAGCTTGCAAATGTTTAAGCTTGACTCTTTTATATTTGTATAGTGAATGAACATAAACAAGCACTTATCTAGTTAAGTATCGAGTTAGTCGCAAAGACTTTGATCATTTGCAGCCCTAGTTGTGCCAAACAGTCTTCCTCTTACATAAGACAAGACAAATATGTGTTCTAAAGCTTAATGTGCCTCAATGTGAAAGTATAGCTGGTAGCCTGATCATGCATATTTGGCCACGGTTTAAAGCCGAAAATGAGCCACGAGAAATACACACACACACACACACAGCAAGAGTTTGTTTCCAGCTTCCCATTCCCTCAGTGGAGAAGTATTATTTGACAGACACAAAGAACACTACAAAATACATGTTTTCTAACCTTTGGCCATGTTGTCTAGCAACCATCTCTTTTATATATAAGATTTGCAGCATTAAATACTTCTATAACTATTAAATCTAGTTCCTTTCTACTGGTTGTATCAGGTCTAATGAGGAGCACTTGTTGCTTGCAGCTCTGTGTCTCATCAGGCATATTACTCTTATTCCTACAGGAGCAAATTGGTTGGTCTCAACAACAAGGAGAGGTGTATAGAAAAGCATTCCATGTTCAGCTAGAACCTCAAATACCTAGAGATCCTCACACGAGTTCGGCGCATCGAATAGATGCTTAAAAAAGGAAGCATTTTGAAATCTATGGTGACCTGAAACCGTTATTAGGGTTCCGGGAAGTCGGCTACTTTACTGTAAAACCTTCAGACCTAATCAACAGACTGAAGGAGCAAAAGGTATATTTTCTTGCAGAAGAAACGAGAGGATCAAAGAGCTAGAGTCTGCAATGTTTCATGTTCTTGTTGTCATTCTATCTTTTTGTTTGGGTAATGGAAAAGGGTAACTGATGAAATCAGTATTCCATCAACAAGGAAGCTCTTTGAAGTCTATGGTGACTGAAACCTTCATCCTTGCAATGTATGAAACAACCTCCTAAAACAGACTGAAGGAGCAATATGTTTTGCAGAAACGAGGAGAAAGAGGAGGAAAGACAGAATCCATGCTATCAAGGTATGCAAAAAGAGAATTTTGCAATCAAATATCCTTGGATATCTTGGAAGGCTTCAAGAACTTCTTCCCTGGACCATGGCGAGGCCTAGTTAACGGTACGCAACAACAAAGCAAGCACGCAAGGAGAAGGGATCAGGGGAAACCTTTCCGGGTTTGAGAAGTCTTCCCATGGCGATTGGGAGGGATGGTTCTCCTCTTCTGCAAGCCCTTGAACAGATTTCCCTTCTGCATCATCTCCGCTCGCGCCGATCCCCACTGCCTTTAAAAACATATCTGCCCAATTGCGGCCCGGCCCATCAAAAGCATCGATAAAAGGCCCGCTTGCTGACCGTGCACGATTTCGCAGCTTCGCCGTGCGATCATGGCGATGGTCGATGACGTTGCGTCGGAAAGCGAAGGGACGTCGTCGTCAGTCCTTCCTAGCGAGCGTCTTCTCGGTGTTTCTTCCTTCCCGCACACCCCTTGCTACTGGTATGCTTCGATCCTCCATGTCTATTTCCTTTCTGGGTCAGTATACAATCTACCTAAGGTAGGGTTTCAGTGCCTGAATCATGCTCATCGGTCGCTAATTGATCGATTTTTCTATACATAAGCTCAGAACTGCTCAGTCGACTGTCGAACCTTGTTGTTTGGCTGTAGGTTTTGGGCATCAATGCAAATTTGTCATTTTCTTCGTTATATTGAAGAAACTAACGGAAGAGGGAAGCGAAGTTAGAATTGTATAGCCGAAGATGACCATCTAAAGATGCCTAGTAAATTTTATAGTTAGAAGAGTTGCATTCATTAGAGATCGATACTAATGAAAACATCGATCAATGTATTAAAAGATGGTTGAATTTTTTGAAAACTACTAATGATATTGCTCGCATTGAGCTCAATGGAAGATAAAATTCATATAGTCAATGCTAAATAGTTGGTAAAGCACACCTTTATGATGATGATGATTCGATTAGCCAAAGAAGAAGCTACGACAGCCAAGATTGCGCTTTTCTCTCATCATTCTCTCAAGTAATACAATTGACCAGTAATTCCTTTAGCTGTTGGATGCTACTTTGAGTCACAAACTTCAATATGGCTAGTGGCACTGATTGCTAGGGAATATGATTTTCTACAATCACTATCTTGAAGTCCTCATTGCATTTTTGGCATTAGGAAGTTTGGAATATATTCTCGTTCATCTAGTTTGTTTTCAGAAACCAGAGAAGCAATGAAGTTTCCGATACTTTTGCATGTAAAATGTATAATTGTTGTGTGCATAATAAATATCTAAGCTTCAATGATTTTAATGGCGGAAAAATGAGTTATATATTGTTTTTATGTTCTTGAATGCTTCTCCATCTTTTCTAGAAATCTCTATAAAAGGAAGATACTAAATGGTAGCATGTTATATAATTTAATAACAATATCCTATCGAGTTTCTCTCTAGATAGTAGAGGTGCTTATGTTTATCTTCATATCTTTTCAACTTTCGATATTAGAATGTCAAACATCTTATCTAATGTTGTTTTAATAGTGAAGAGAATGTATATCTACTCTGTAAGAAACTATGTAAGGTTGGGGTTGCTGATCCAGTAGGCGCTGATCTTTTTGTTGTCTTCATATCCAACGAGAAGAAAATGGTACACTTCTATGTTTTACGCTTTTAGTTTATCATAGTTATTTATGTGCTCATAACACAATCATCTTACATAGTAAACACTTTTTGATTACATTGCGACGTGATGAATCATTATTCTCTTCTATATTCCATATCAACATTCTATCGTAATTCATAATGCATCAGAAGCTCTTGCTCCTAGTAATCTTTAAGATCCTTTTCTTGCAACCATGTCATGTGGGATTTGGTCAATCTTGTAAAGGTTATAGCTGTTGTCAAATAAGAGTTTGGTATCAAGTGCATGATCAAAAAAGAAAAAACAAAGATTTGTATGGTATTTTGAAGCTTTTACAAAATGAATTGTTAACACTAAAGTATCCTTTTTGTTGCCCTGAGAAATATAACTGTATCGCATAAGATTCTCTTGCAAATTGCATCAATGAAAAATCTTGCAGGCTCATGGTCTCACATTTATATCGTTAGCTATTATTAATTTATCTGACTCACAAGAACTATCTATGATTCAAGAGAAGGAACGTTTTTTTTCAATATGCCATAGATTTTCTAAGTTACCAAATATATTTCATAATTTAATAAATTTTCTTGTACCATTCTAATAGATTCAACGCTTTCAACTATAGTGTGTATGAAGTGAAGTTAAAACTATATATGTGAATCAAGTAGACGACTTCTACATTCTTCAATACTATTTCTGGGTCTTCAGTTGCAACTTGAGTGTGAGTTTAATATCAACTCTTAGCACCAGTTGGGAAATGGAAGCCTAGGAATTTTGGTAACTAAAATTGGGTGGGACTAATGGAACTAGTTTGTCTTAGTTTGATAAAGCAATACTTCATCTCTTATGTATATTTCTCTTGTCGATTGTTCAGTCCTTTGTTAAATATAATCATGAAGGATGTTTTACTATTCATCTACTACTGCAAAAGCTCTAATATGCAAATTTAGATTGATCAGCTAAAATTTAGACCGCAAGCGACTGATATACAGCTGAACTTGATTTATATATCATTCACCTGCCATGCCAATCATTATAAACTATCTTAACGAGTTTTATCGTCTAATTAACTACTTCCCTTCTTGCATTAACTGGAGATAAAGCAGTTCTAAAGTGGACTTGTTCACTATCTCCTCTCAAGGTTCCTCTTTGGCATCAAAAGGCTAGTAAAAGAAGTGATGGGCTGGTATTGTGGGATTATCATGTAATCTGCATACAGGTTAGTGCTGAAAGTTTTTCGGTGAATTGAGATTACTCTTTTGATATGTATTATGAAAAATCCTTTTTCCTGTTCATTGATGAGCCATAGAAAAGAAGAGGCGAGGCATTCGATTTGGTGTGGGATCTGGATTCTGATCTTCCATTCCCTTCTCCACTTACAGTGTACTTTCCTGAAGCCATTAAACCAGTCAGCTCTCCTTATAGCAGGTGATTTCTTTGGTTCATCAAATAGGCATTATCTGTTAGTTCTCTGGCACGATAAATGAAACAATAATTCTGCGTTAAGATCGATACATATATACATTTTGCTCGACAAGTCCCTTGCTTACAAAATCACTGAAACATTGTACACAAACAAATTATAAGCACACAAAACCAGATAAAATGACTGATGTGGTATGCTTGATCTCAATCACACCCTAAGAACTAACTTGATTACCTTGCAGACTTTTCCGAGTAGTTCATGCTCCGAGATTTCTTCGTTGCTTCGCATCAGATAGAAGTCACATGAGAGATGGTCTAGGGAATTGGCTTGCCTTGCCTCCGACATACAAACCTATTACTAGTGAAGGTATTTCATGATGCATAAACAAACCTTTTGCATTTTCTATGATAATTTTTTACTCTCTGTCTACTGTAGATGGGACTACTAACAACCTAGACAAATACATCCAAATGAGGGCAACCGATGTGTCGGCAAACGCACAGGATTCGCTCCATGGCGTGTTCTCGAACGAATATGGTGTGGTGGTGAGTGAAGCAATGTTGGAGTGGTTCTTTGCTCAAATATATCAATGACAGCTTTTGCAAATCTTTAAAAGGAAAGCAAATGGATCGATTCTCCTCGTTGAGCCATGTTTGTCGTAGTCATTGAGGATCGGCTCGATGCCTAAATGATCGAAAACCTTAAGTTATATTTGTAAAAGAATTTTTACAGTTCTGGCTACTTGTAAAATGCTCTTCAAATTTTAAGAACTGCCATTTTGCTCTCTGAGCTTAATGAACCGTTGGATTTTCATCAATTGGCAGTGACACGTGTCATTCTCTCATTGGTAGACTCCACGTCATTTATTCCGGTCGCTGTGAGTGGATGCCGCATACTTGTTCCATGGAATACGAGATAAAGTGCGGAAAATTAAACAGCGAGCTTTTCTTTTTGATCATCTAAATACCGGTCTCTTATTGGTTCGTTTCATGTGGGGTCCGCTGTATGGTTATTATATTGACCAATGGGAATGCGGGTGCGAAATTTGACGCTGAGTTTCTACTTTTCGTTAAAACAGATTCCGTTACTTTCTGCGCCTCTCCGACGCATCACGGCGAAAATTTTCCGAGCTGAAGGCGGAGGCGGGGTCACAGGCGGAGCAGGCAGCGCCGGCGCCGGCGGATCGATGAGGCATAAATCCTCATGGTTTCTTCTCCCACCTGCCTCACTCTCCTCCGCCTCTACCGCCACCCCCCAATCCAACCCCCTCCCCGCCCATCCCACCGCCGAGATACCTAAATCCACGGCAGCCTTCCCACAATCACTTCTTGAATTCCTCGCGAGCTCCCTCCGCTGGGTTCTACCACCCCGGGTGCCCGATCCCGCCCTCGTGGCCTCTCCAGCTCCGATCTCGCCGCTTCCACGGCCTCGGCGGATTTCATCGGATCGAGGCTGCTCGGTTCCTCTTTTCCGTCCCTACGTCGCCTCCGTGCCCTGGCATGGTGGTGTTCGGGGGTTCCTCTCGCAGCTGTTCCCTCGGTACGGCCACTACTGCGGCCCCAACTGGTCCAGCGGCAAGGACGGCGGTTCTATGCTGTGGGATCAGCGCCCCATCGATTGGGTCGACTTCTGCTGCTATTGCCATGATATCGGCTACGACACCTACGATCAAGCAAAATTGCTGAAGGCGGACCTCGCCTTCCTGGAATGCCTGGAGCAGCCGAGGATGACTTCGAAAGGTGGTGGTGCTCCAGCAGCAATTATCTATCGATCTATGTGTATTGCAGGCAAGATTCAAAATTTAGTATCCCCTTTCCCTTCTAATTTTTTTTTTCACCTGTTCTATAGTGTATGCTCATGTAGGTTCTTATTGCATTAGGATAGTGTGCTATCCCTTTTAACAATGATAATTCTTAGTGCTCAAGCACCATGAAATTCAGTAGAATACTAGTTAAGACCTTCTCAACAATGGTGGTTATACAAGCATATCAATATAATTTTCTTACTGTAGTCAATTGGGATCGAATCTGATTGACTAGGGGTTATGATATGGGATTTGGTTTTGCTTGCTTGCAGGGCTGAGGACCGTATTGATACCTTATAGGATGCACCTAGTTAGACTGCAATCTGGACCATCATTCATGGATGTGTTCAGCAACTTCATAAGTAAATCGAGTTCATCTCTGCAAAGGAATGTTGTGAAACCAAAAGGGATATTGTGAATTGTAGCGACTGAATACATGTTGATGCTACATGCTTCATTAGTCTTGGCACAATTTTGAGAAAGCATGTTCAGTTGCCCCTTTACCTTGATGCACTCTAAGCTTTGTTGTTCTAGATTTTCACTTTCTTACCAAGCATGTTTTGTATTTCCACTAATCCATATCACACATAGTCATTAACAAGTTAGAGTTCATTTTCGATACCGTATAGGATAGACAATGGCAAACACACATAAGAGATGGACTAAAACTCTTGGGTGTGTATCCATGATCAATAAGAGAGGTTCAATAGATCCAATCACCTTCAGTTTCTGAATCTCAATTGTATGTAGATGCTTCTGCATTGTGACAATTTGTTATTGTATGTTTATGTTCCACTTTATACTGTTTTATTTGATCTCTCCTTGCCTTGAGATCTAGTTTGGAATGCATAGGATTTGAGTTATTGCTGCAATGTGAGTTTTTAGGTTTAGGTTTTGAGTTATTGCTGCAGTGAGTAGTAATTGAATTGCATAAATGTTTGGCCAAATAGAACAAAATGTTGAATTGCTGCACGAATTTGATCTCCATCAAGCTGATGATTGTTGACAAATATTGTTCATATCATAAAATCTTTGTTTGTAGAGATTGTTTTATAGTAAAGAAGTCCCCGGGGTAATGGTGCCGCGGTTTTTGTCACAGATACTGCGAATCTCTAGTTAATGTATTTATTTTCTCCAAATTGTTTGATACCGCTGAGATTTATTATAGCCGGTCCAATCACCCCAGAGATAATCAATGGGATGTAGCTCATTATCAATGGGGCTAATTGTTTATTTTTCTTTTTATTTTACAATAAGGAAATATAATTTTTTTGATATGAGATATTATATCCAACTCTTTTGTAGGTTCCTGTTTGTGCCGTCATTGATTGCAGGTGGGAAACGTCATGGAATGGTCAAAAAGAGCTTCTCTCCTTTCGCAAGCGGCGTGGGCCCTCGATCCATCGCCGTCGGTGGTTGGTGGGTAAGCGCATGACCGAGAAATTTCCTCCTCCGTGGGCCCCTACCTTTCATCGACCCCCACGTGTCGGTTCCCAATTGGAATCCGCTTCGGAATCCACCGCCTGATAAAGGTAGCAGCCGAACCTTCTCGATTTTTTTCCAGATCTGGTTTGGCTCCGGCGGCGATCCATGGAGGTGAAGCATCGCGCGGCGAGAACGATCGTCCACCGCCTCGAGTCCGCCCCTGCCCGGTCGGGCGCCGCCGCTGAAGTCGTCGCCGAAATCCGCCGGCTCTCGAGGGACGACCCTGAGATGCGCTCGCCCCTCGCTGAGTCAGGCGCGGTCCCGCTCCTCGCGTCCGCGCTCCTTGAGTTTGACCCCTCGGCGGCCGAGGCCCAGGAGAACGCCTCCGCCGCGCTGCTCAACCTCTCGATCTCCGCCCGTGAGGTTGTGATGTCCACCCCTGGCATCCTCGACGCCCTCGCCGCGGCCCTTCGCCTCCCCTGCCCTTCCGCCGCGCAGAACGCTGCCGCCACCGTCTACAGCCTCCTCTCCGTTGACGAGTACCGGCCCATCATCGGGTCGAAGCGGTCGCTCATCGCTGCCCTCTTGGATCTCTTCCGCGGCCACGGGGTCACGCCGACCCGATCCATCAAGGACGCGCTCAAGGCGATCTTCCTCCTCTCTCTCTACCCGCTCAACCGCGCCACTCTCGTCGAGATGGGCGCCGTGCCGCCGCTCTTCGCGCTGGTGGTGAAGGACGGGCGGCGCGGGGTGGTGGAGGACGCGACCGCGGTGATCTCCCAGGTGGCGGGCTGCTACGAGAGCGTGGACGCGTTCCGGAGGGTGGCCGGCGTCGCCATACTGGTGGAGTTGGTGGACGCGGCGACGGGGGCGAGCGGGAGGGCGAGGGAGAACGCGGCGGCCGCGCTGCTGAACTTGGTGAGGAGCGGCGGGGACAAGGCGGTGGGCGACGTCATGGAGTCGGAGGGGGCGGAGACCCTGGTGCGTGAACTCGCCGAGGGCGTCGGCGGCGAGGTGAGCGCCAGGGGGAAAAGCAAGGCGGCGGAGTTGCTCCGCGTCCTTGAGCGCGCGCGCGGCAGCCACCTGGTGCGCGGCCTTCAGGAGGACACCGAGACCGGCATCGGCGACTCAGCGCCGCAATCGCTGCTCTTCTCTTCCTCCTCCTACAGTAATTCCTCGCTCCATAGCTCAATTAATTAACTGATTTAGCTGCGTTTCTGCGATTTTGTTCTTGTGTTTGTTAATACCTGTTCTTCGTGCACAATTATTAAGGAAACTAATTATAAAAAAAAACCAAAACTTTGCAAATTGGTAGGTTATGAATGTAAATATTATGTAACACAATTGATATTGAATACATAGCGGCCACTCAGGCACTGATTACTTGTTGCAATCAGTTCTTGTTATAGAGGAACATTCATCATCAAGCTTGTTATGTTTTATCAATTTATTCTTGTTACATTGAGTAATATTTTCTTGCTCTAGAATGTCTCTTCAGTGCCAACCTATAATCAGATTTAAGTGAAACTTGGATGTGTTTGATTTCATATTGTGGAATCTTTTAGTCTCATGATTTTAGGGAATTCTTGACCATAAATCCAGAAACTTTAATCTCAAGTTTGAATGCCAAACTTTCAATGTCATCTTTTTGTTTTCCAATTGCTGGTATTTCTGAAGTTTGGCATCAGTAGAGTTTTTGAATTCAATGACTGAGGTATAACTTTAAAAATGGATTCTTAATTTCATAGAGTTTTGTGATCCCAAACAAGAACTTGGAGACGACCATAGTGACTAGTGTGTGTTCTTGATTGTTGAATCTTGACACTCCTGATGATAATCAGAAGTGGAGCATCACATCCTGCATTTTCCACAAGAGTTATTGGCAGTTTCCTTGGCCCCACCCCACTGCCTGACATATTGACCGGTTCGGTTATTAGGGCTAAACAAAACTTTGATTAAATCGAATAAATTGATCAAATTAAAAAATTCGGTTCGATTGTTTTTTTTTTTTAAAAAAAGTTAATTCGATTCAGTTTCGATTTTAAAATTTATTATTCAGTTAAATCGAATAAATCGAACTAGAAAAATAATTTATAAATTTTAAGTAAATAAATTTATAAATCTTTAATTAATTAGTAAAATTTTAATAATATTTAAAAATTTTGGTTAATTCGATCGAAAATCGAATTAATCAATAAAATATCAATTCAGTTTGTTCGATTTTTATTAAAAAATTAGGTTGGTTCGGTTGGCTAAAAAAAATCGATTTATTCGGTTTTCGGTTTATTCAGTTTGGTTCGGTTTTAACCGAATACTCACCCCTATTTATATGGCGTCAGAAGGGACTTCGTCGGTGGCTCTCTTCGCCGGTCCGACTTGCTATGGCTGAGTCAGCGCGAGCTTCCGGCGGTGTGATCAGCCACAACCATCCCGCCTCCGACGGCGATGATGACGGTGATGGCACGTCCTGGCCATGGGTGGTGGTCCCGGACGAGACCTGCGCCGAGTCGTCCTCCGTCCGGAAGCGCCGAGGGCGCCCTCCCGGCACCAAGAACAAGCCCAAGCGGCAGGGGGTGGTCTCCAAGGGCACCGCGTCATCGTCCATGAAGTTCGTGTTCCTCCATTTCGACGACGGCATCGACATCGTCTCCGACTTGTCCGATTTCGTCCGCGACCACCGCGTCGGCCTCGTCGTCTCCTCCACCATCGGGGCCGTGTCCGGCATCTCGCTGCACCATTCTTCGTCATCCCACGGCCTCCAGGGCATCTTCACCTTGCAGGGCCAATCGAATAAATTGAAAATCGAATAAATCGATTTTTTTCGAGCCAATCGAAACGATCAAATTTTCCAATAAAAATCGAACAAACCAAATCGATATTTTATCAGTTAATTCGATTTTCGACCGAATTAACCAAATTTTTTAAATATTATTAAAATTTTACTAATTAATTAAAAATTTATAAATTTATTTACTTAAAATTTATAAATTATTTTTCGGTTTATTCGATTTAATCTAAGGAATTTTAAAATCGAAACTGAATCGAATTAATCGATTTTTAAAAAAAAATAACCAAAATTTTGAATTAATCAAACTGAATTTTTTAATTCAGTCGGTTTGGTCGGTTTGTTCAATTTAATCGAATTTTTATTCACCCTCACATAGCCAGCTCATTTTTATAGTTAAGAATTGAACTTTTTTTTTAAATTTATTTATTTTTAATAAATTAAAATATTACTTTTAAAAAATAAATTTTTAGGTGGGGCGATGGTGATAAAGGGCGTCTTGGCCATGGAGACAAAGTATGTAGACCTGTACCCACACGTGTTTCCGACTTAATTGAACCGAATTTTTGTCAAGTTGCTTGTGGAAACAGCCTAACTGTAGCGCTGACTACCTATACGATGGGCAGTGCAGTTTATGGTCAGCTTGGAAATTCCCTAGCAGAGGGAAAGCTACCTGTCCGTGTAGAAGGAAAATTGCTTAAAAGTTTTGTGGAGGAAATCTCATGTGGTGATTATCATGTGGCAGTCTTGACTTCAAGAACTGAAGTCTATTCCTGGGGTAAAGGAGCTAATGGCCGACTAGTCGTTTGCGGTTCTAGCTTTACTGCAGCAATTTGTATTCATGATAATCAACCAGGATAAATCGGGAAGCGCATACAGCCAATCCAGATGCCCTTGTTGAAGCTTTAAAAAAATTTCAGGTTGCAAATACGCCGTTTGCGGTGCTAGCTTCACAATTCGAATGTCCTACCATTGCAGTAATTTGCATTCATAAGTGGCTTTCTGGTGTTGATCAGTCTATGTGCTCAGGTTGCCGTTTGCCATTCAACTTCAAAAGGAAACGACACAACTGCTACAATTGTGCACTTGTCTTTTGCCATTCTTGCCGTAGAAAGAAGTCTCTTAGGGCGTCTATGGTGCCGAATCCTAAGAAACCGCATCGGGTTTGTGACCACTGCTATAACAAACTGAGCAAGACCTTCGAAATGAACTCTTCATCTCAGTCTTTAGTTAACAGAAAAGGAAGCTCAACACAGGATCTCACTGAAATTGTTGAGGAGGATAAGTTGGATCCCCAGTTCCAAGTGGAAACTCACAATGGAGTGCCCTTGGTATTTCAAAATCTTTTAATCCAGTATTTGGAGCATCAAAAAAATTCTTCTCAGCTTCTGTTCCTGGTTCAAGGATTGTTTCTAGGGCATCATCACCGACGTCCAGACGTCCCAGCCCTCCTCGTTCTACCACGCCAACACCAACACTTGGTGAGCTTAGTTCTTCAAAATTCATGATCCAGGAAGAGGAAACCACAGACGAAAAGCTTGGCCAAGAAGTTACCAGGTTAAGAGTTCAGGTAAAAAGTCAATTGGAAGCTTGAGAACTAACAAAAGCTATTTGCTTTTTTCATTTAGTGTGTAATTTTGATGCACTGACAATTTTCTTGAGGGAACTCAACTTCAACATTTTATAGTTTGCATAGAAGCCTGAAAGTCATCAAAATGTCCATCCTTGTAATGATTTGGGAGAGATAGAGATTCCTAAATTTAACTTGTGAGACATAACAATAGCTTCATGTGCTATCTCCAATTCTTGCCTAGATTGCCACTTTTTTTCTGGTTGGAGTTTTAGGTATTTCACATCACAATGCTGCCATAAGCATTTTCTGTTCATTGAAAGGAGAAACTGACCACTTTTAATAAACTTCTATCTAAAACTTTGTAGGTGGAAAATCTCAACCGCAAGGCCCAACTCCAAGAAGTTGAGTTGGAAAGAACAGCTAAGCAATTGAAGGAGGCAATTGCAATCGCAGGAGAGGAGACTGCAAAATGCAAGGCAGCCAAAGAGGGCATCAAGTCACCAACTGCACAAGTAAGAATATTACCTATGTCGTATGCTTTTAGCGGTGCGTGAATCTCTTTCGACAATGTTCTAACTGCACACGTAAGAATATTACCTGTGTCGTATGCTATAAATTTCCATATATTCGGACTTCATATTGGTTTTTAGGTTGTTCTACAGATATGCAGTGTGAGAATTCTCAGATTCATACACTTTGACAATCCCTCAATTCCATTTTCATGATATGCAAATCAGATTTAGCGCCAAATCGCCGTTAATTTGCTTATTGCTGCTACTCTTACTGTCTTTAGACATTCATTTTTTGCTGGCTTATCTGTCTGATAGTTAAAGGACATGGCAGAGAGGTTACCAGTAAGAGCAGAAAAGAGCAGCAAATTCCCTTCTTTGTCATCGTTAAATCCGACTACCGCAACATCTGACACGTCCGACTTTTCGGCGGCAAATGTGGAGCAGTTAAGCATCAGCATTGCATCCCATGAGCTAGATTCAAACAGTTCGTATGGAAACGGGTATGGTCCTAGTTCCGCAAGCAATTCTGAAGTTGGGAATGGAAGCAAGGAGAACATTTCCAACTCTACTCTTCCTTCCGAATGGGTTGAACAACATGAACATGTATATTACTCTCACTTCTTTACCTGGAAATGAAAGATCTCAAGAGGGTTCGTTTCAGGTATGTGCAAGTCCTTTATGGCTTTAAACCTATCTGCATTCATAATTAGGTCATTGCTCGGAGTTCAAAAAACATGTTCAAGCTACTTTGCAATCTAGGGCTTACGAAAACCATTTTCGATTTCTTCTATGAATGCAGCTGGAAGAGATTCAGTGATAAGCAGGCAGAGCAATGGTGGTCTGAGAACCGTGCCAGGGTATATGAGCAATACAATGCGCGCATCATCAACCGGTTCCCCGCAAATGCCAGCAATGAAGGACCTACTTAAGAAGAAACCACATTAGTAGCTTTAGCTGAGACTCTGTTATACCAAGTAGCTTTAGCTGATCATTCTTTTTTGGCTCTTAAGCACATGTATATTCTTTGTTGCACTGCTTGAATAATACCTTGTTTTGTAAATGTCATAAGATCAATTGTTTTTTGCCCTTCTCTTCTGGCTCCATGTAATCTTTACAGGATGTGTTGCTCAAGTGTACTTGTGTTGACAAAGTGAGTTTCATGCTTAAGCAATACTTTCATGTGCCGAACCGATACTTCTCGAAGATTTATTACTGCAATTGTGACTAGAGATGGCCAAGTGGTTCGGAGGGGCAAGCAAAGAGAACATCTTACCTTTGCTCTTTGCATTGAAATTCTTGTGGGGCAAAATGAGATGATACAAAAACCTCGTACCATTTCACCATGCTCGATAGTGTTACGGAGCGGAGTAAAATGGTCCCTCTCCGAGTGAATTGATATTTCAAAGTTAGAATGAGGTGATCAAACTGTCTTCTTTGTTCAAGGCAAGAATGATGAGAGGCACTTGTCTAAAAAGGTGCCCTAAAAACCTTTTGGTGATGAACCATGGGAGACCATGATGCCTTTGCTACTCAGCATAGACCACAAACATAAGCCTACTCTGTTGCTTTGATCTCTAGACGAACCATTTTGAGCGACCACAGAAGCATGGGGGGGAAAAAACTAGTTTGGAATATACCGATAAGCCGAAGGTAATGTAGCAAGAAAGCAAAAGGTTCCAAGTATCGAAACAATAACAATCTCAACACATGTTTACTAACTTCTATATAAATAGATACAAAACAGTACTTCAAACAACCACTTATTCTTTAAAACATATAGTAGATAAATGTTTCGCTATCGAACTTAGAAACGAAAATGACCAGACTTATTGTGCTGATTCAAAATGTCAACAAGTAGAAACAAAGGAACAAATCAACTCGTACTAAATTGCACCGACACAAGATTATGCATCATTGAATTCCATGTGAATCCTTAAAGATAACCTATAAATCAATCTAGCGATTCATCAGTTTACCGACATTGCAACAAAAGATGATGTTAATCATTCCATCCAAAAACAAACATGTAACCATGAGCTTAAGAAGATGAAATGGAACTCAGTTGTTATAATGACAGTATTCAAGGCTTACTAACTGATAGATAAAAGTACTTTCGAATCACATGGTGTCTCACACAAAGCCAAGAATGCACTTGCATCTACTCGACGATATGATAATAATCTTACCTTTCCTATATATCACATATAAGAACATTGACAATACAAAGTTAACAATCTGTAACAAAATGAACTCAAACTACTTTTCTAAAGAAACTCAAACTGCTTATAACTGTTGACAATAGATATCTGAAACTCAATTGTAACTCAACCATACAAGGGAAACTCCAACAAAACATCAAGATTGCAGCACATAGTTATGAATCTTCACACACACACACACACACTTAAAGTAGCATTAGATAGCTAACTGTTAAAGGAAATGATGTGCCCAATGAACGCAAAAGTTGAACACCACAATTCAATATTGCACAATAGATTTATAAGCAAACCAACTAGTACAACCATATCATACAAGCAACTTATTTCTTTCCAACACACTTGTGCAATCAGAATCAGTAATTTCTTTATCATGATCAGCACTAGCTATCAAACCATGGTACTGGCAAACCAGAAGAAATAACAATCAACCATGTCATTGGTAAACTGATATGCGCACAATCGGATTATACACGCATGCTTACTCCTTTCCTATCACCATTCACCAACACACTTTTGAGACAAGAACCAGCACTAGCAATCAAGAGAAACCATCAGCTCCAGATAAAGCAGGTACTCTCAAATTCATCTAAGTTGAGTAAAATTCCACTCAGGCAAGTAAACTGATTGCCTCCAGATCAACAAACAGGAATTCAGAGGGAAATTATTCCCTCGATTTATCGTTTGCTC
Source organism: Curcuma longa (assembly GCF_044706935.1). Lineage (NCBI taxonomy): Eukaryota > Viridiplantae > Streptophyta > Magnoliopsida > Zingiberales > Zingiberaceae > Curcuma > Curcuma longa. The sequence goes on along the minus strand of NC_133867.1, from coordinate 6,805,290 downwards.
TTCGATTCATTCATCATTTCGAAATCTAGTTCCAGTAAAGGCATTCCCTATGACAGTGAGAAAGTAAAATTCACGAACAGCAGTAAGAGCATCGTACCAGTCCATTCTCGTTGCAGAACTCACAGCGTCTCATCCTCCCTTCTTCCTCAACAAACACCTTCCGGCTTCCATAGCAATTGGAGCAGGGGATGAACCGAATCCCACCGCAGCCACCGCAGACGATCGCAGGGTCCTGAACGGCAACCCCTTCGAGCATTTTCCCTAGCTCCCCGGCCTCGTGCATCTGCCGGATCTCCTCCGCCCCGCCGAGCCACCGGCTGCCAATGAATACCTGGGGCAGAACGACCGGCCGGCCCTTCCCCAGCAACTCCTGCAGCTCTCGCCGGAAGGATGCGTCCATGGAAACATCGCGCTCGTCGACGGCGACGTGGAAGCCGCGGAGGATGGCGCAGACGGCGCAGCAGTCCCCGAAGGTGCGCCGGATGCTGCGGAGCGAGGTGGAGTAAAGAATCAACTTGGGGCGCTTCGGCTCGTCGGCGCACCGCTTCGCGAGGCTCTTCGACGAGGCTCTCCGTTGGGTGTGGTAAGAGAACGATCGCAGAAGGGAGAAGGACTTCTTGAACAGGGAAGCACCGGAAGACGAGGACGACGACGAGGAAAAGCTCGACACAGGGGCCAACCTCTTGGAACAATCCGCCATGATTCCGAAGATGACCTGACCGTCGCCGATCAGTGCGTGACCGGGGGATCCTAGGGTTCGGAGGACGAGCGACGCAGGCAGCGGCCAATACAAGGCGGAAGAGCAAGCGGCGGCCTGATATAGAAGACACAATCCGTGTGGCGGAGAACAGCGGCAAAAGGAGAAACCACAAACCACGGCGGCGAGGGGCGGCGGCCGGCGGCGATGAGAGAGCGGAAGGGGGAGGAATGTTCTGGAGAAAGCGCCTGCCTTTAACGACAAGAAGCCAGCTTTTTTCTACTTTAATTAATTAATTAATTAATTATAAACTATTTTTAAAATAGATTTCAGCTATCTTTCCTCCTGTTTTAAAAATAATAATTAATAATTATTATTATTTTTAATGAGCGTAGAAATTTCATTTTTTAAATTTATTAAAGTAGTTAATTATAAATGGCTATCTTTTTAGGAAAGCAATAAGAGGAAACGTGGAATAAATGCAAGTCCAATATGTAGAAAGGAAATCAAAGAAGGCAAAGGACAAGGAAAGGAAAGGAAAGGGGAGGGAAGGGAAGGAATAGAAGAGAAGGATGGAAGGAAGGAAGGAAGGAAGGATTTGAATTGAGAGTAATTTTTTAAAGTTAGAATAAAATTTATTAATAATTATTTTATCCTTTAATTAAAGAATAGTTTTTTATTTTAGAGTTAATATTTTACCATTTCGAATTTGCTACGCTGTGCGTCAGTTTTCTACGCGCTCGTGTGCGACACGGGATCACCGTCTATCATGCGATCACGAGCCCATCTGACCGTTTAAATATGTGAATGCTCAGTGCTCAGCCGCCATTGTCGCCACGCCGTCCAGCCACGGTCGCCTGTCGGACCAAGCGCAATCGACGCACCGCTCCTCGATGCGTCAGTCGGCGTCAAATTCCGATCGAATAGTGGTCGGAATCCGACGAATTCGATCGGAAACCTCCGAATCTGGTATGGTGGTTCTTCCTCGGCCAATCTCCGACCGTGATTTGGCCTGAATCCGACTATGATTTGACCGTCAGTGATCGCGCGTCGGATTCGACGATTTCCGACCGAATTCGTCGGATTCCGACCACATCCGATCGGAATTCGACGCTGGACGGTGCGCCGGCGAGTGGTGCGTCGATCGTGCCCGATCTGACGGTCGGCGATGGCCGAACGGCACGGCAACGACAATGGCAACTGCGGGGGTTGCGGGTGTCGCGCACAGGTCGCATATATCCTCGTTACGCAGCATAGCATTCCTCTTTACCATTTTAAAGATATATTTTTTTATTAAGGTACGATTTTGCTTATTTAAATAAATTTATTATAATGTAGAAAAATGACATTGAAATAGTATTGTTAGTGGGACCCTTCGATGAGATCGATGTGTCGGATAAAAGAAAATCTGCGCGGGAAGCTTCGCGGAAGCTCGCTGCTTCCCGCCACGCTCTTCCCTCCTTTTTAAGCTCCGGCGAATCCATGGCGGAGACGGGGAAGAGGAAGAGAAGAGCGGAGAAGGCAACGAGCGCTTCCACCATGAAGCTAAGCGTGCCATCCTTCTTGGGCTCCCATTCAAAGAAGGGAAGCAAGAACTCCTCCTCTCGCCGCTGCTCCGCCGCCGGGTCCTCCGACGGCGACTCCTCCTCCCTCTTGCGCTCCACCCTTCTCCCCTCCTTCTCCGCCCGCGAGCTCGAGGCTGCGCTCCGCCGCCTGGGTCCCGTTGACCCCGCCTCCGGCGTCGACCTCACCGAGGCCGAACTCGCGGCGCTGCTGGCGGAGCCGTCGCGGCCGGAGGCAGAGCGCGAGCTGCGCGAAGCTTTCGCGGTGTTCGACGCCGACGGCGACGGGAAGATCTCTGCGGAGGAGCTGAGGAGCGTGCTCGCCACGCTGGGGGACGAGGCCTGCTCCCTGGAGGACTGCCGCCTGATGATCCACGGCGTCGACACCGACGGCGACGGCTTTGTCTGCTTCAACGATTTCGCCCGCATGATGGACGGCCAGCGATGCTTCTGAGGCCACTGTGGCCGCGATTTGCGGCCGTGATTTGAACTGGAGAAACAAATCAAACAGAAGCATCTTGTAAATGATTGAAACAAAATGGAATACAAAATTCACTTCTCTAATAATGATTAATTTTCTCGTAATATTTATTCACCATAAAAATCACATTTTTAAATTTCTTCTTCAACAAAATAAAAGAAGAAATCTGCCATTTAATAGATTTTATACAATCGATTCTACGATCATTATAGAAGATAAATTAAAAAATTATAATTAATCGTTATAAAAAAATATTATTTTAATTTTATTGAGATTCGATCTTTATCCATTTCAACAAGTTTGTACTCATATTAACCAACTCAATTAGATCAGAGAACATATTTTTAAATCCCAAATCATGAGAGATTATGGAACCTGATTAATTTGGTGATCACAATTAATTATTTGTTAGAAAAGAGTTTATGATCACTAAATATCTGTCAAAATAAATAATTAACAAGTCATAAATTTGGAGCAAAGCACAAGCAGACATTTACAGAGCAATTTACTCAAGAACTTCTTCAAAAACATGCGGCATTCCATTTCAATACAAGTCCTCAAACAAGTTTTAAAATTACAGTAATGAAGAAACAGATCAACATTGATGTTAACCAAACCAAGAAAGATCACAATCACCATTGTAGTTAATCACATCTAAATCGCCAAATGTATTGATAATCTATTCACAGGTTCTTCAACCATGTACTCAGATGTAAAGTGATGAGTCCAGATACTTACTACAGATTAGTTTGGATGTCGACCGAAAAGTCTTACAATATTGGCCATAAACAAAATCATTAGTTTGGTTACAACAACCAGCATACGAGATTCGGAAGACTATAATCTTTAGGCAACATGAAGCACAAGCATTTCGAGAACAAAATGAGGGAAGTGCACAAATTGTTCAGGTCTATTTCTTTTTCCCAGCTTTGCCTTCCTTTCGTCGCACAATTTCATCAGCATACTTGACACCTTTGCCTTTGTATGGCTCCGGAGGTCTCCATTTTCTTACAGCAGCGGCAAACTCACCGATGGCACACTTGTCGTACCCGCTGACGGCGATCCTGGTGTTCTCCTCCACCTTCACTTTCAAACCTTCAGGAACTGTCATCCTAACTGGATGTGAGAACCCGAGGTTGAGAACAAGGTCTTTGCCCTCCAACATAGCCCGGTACCCAACTCCAACTAGTTGAAGTCTCTTTTCGAATCCTTTTGAAACCCCAACCACCATGTTATCTGTGAGAGTTCTGCATTTCAAAAGGCGACACAAGCATCAACGAAACCAGCCTGAAATTAACTAAAGAAATCCACTTGACTAACAAACTAATGTATAACAAGTCACCAAACAACATAGAACTAAAGAAATCATCTTCACACATCTGAATTTTCTATTCTTCGAAAAAATGGATAGGTTGAGAAGAAGGTCCTTGCTTCCCACATGGCACGGTACCCTAACTCCAACTAGTCGAAGTCTCTTTTCGAATCCTTTTGAGAACCCAACCATCATTTTATCGTTTCAAAGGCCAACATGAGTGTAATCCAAGCTAGCCGGAACTATCTAAAGGAATCCACTTATCTAACAAACCAATGTGCTACAAGACTCCAAATGAACATAGAAGTAGTATTTCTTAAGAATTAAAGGAATCATTTTTACCATCTGAATTTTCTGTTCTTCGAAGAAAATGGATATTCGAAGGAAATACATTGTGTGAAAGGTACGGAATGTCACCTAATGATCAATATCTGAGAGAAGTCCTGGTAATAGAGACCTAAAGAAGACCTCAGCGACTTATTCTACTGACTAGCTTAGAGATAGAACATAAGCAATTACCTAAAGAAGATCCCCAAGGAAATCTATGAGAATCCATAGAGGCTCTCATGTAGGTTGGATCAAAGCTAAACATTCAATAGCATAAAAGTCACCCATCAATTGCCAACAATTAAGCTAGAGAATTCAACAAACCTGAAAAGCCCATGCATTTGATTTGCTCTTCTAGTTTCGACAGCTTTCGATACTTTTATATACCCTGATTCATCTCTTACAAGCTTCACTTCGCGAGGGAATGTTCTTGAAAGCTCCCCAAGTGGCCCCTTAACACTGAGATCCTGTCCTTCCAATGTAATGGTCACATTGGTCGGCACTTCAATTGGTTTCTTCCCAATCCTGGACTCTTTACACTCCACCAGCTTCCGCACGAACCGCACACGGCCAAGAGGAGCAACAGCAACTGAGAAACCACTTCTATCGCCAAGAAACGCAGCGTTCAAGTTGCTGAAACGCGAGAACCAAAAAGAGGCAATCCATTCAGTATGCCACAAGATGAACACCCCGAACCTCCCAAACAACAAATTCAACCAATTCCACGGCGAACTGAAGCACAATAGGTAGTAAAGACAGGATTTTGCAATAACCAACACCTAAAACTACACAACGCGATGCGCAAACATGAAATTCGTTCGCGTGAACTGCGATCTAAAGCAAGCAAACGAGCAAAGGAACAATATTTCGATCAGATTCCAGATTCACGAACTCAACGAGTAACATGCCCTAGAAAAGCACACGCGCGACGAAACCAAAGAGAAACCTGCGGATTAATGGATCCCGAAAGAGGAATAGAGGAAGCAGAAGAAGTACCAGGCGGAGTGAATCGAAGTGGTGAGCGACGCCATGCTCGAGTCTCTCTCTCTCGCTCCCTCGCTCTCCTCCCTCGCTTCCCTCTCCTTCGCACGCGTTATCTTTACCCTATCCCTCACTGCTTAACGGGTCGGGTAAGGATAATAACGGGTAAGGTATGCCCTCTACTAAAGGGTATTATTATAATCACCGTGTCTCTTCGCGTTTTAATAACTATCATGTTCCTTCATGTTAAAGATCGAACCAATAATAAATCAGGAGATCGACAAGTCAGGATATCAAACCAACTCCATATGTCAAGAGGCTAGGAGATCAACAAGTTGAATAAGATCGGGAAGTCGAGAGATCGGCAAATCAAGATGTCGAACCAACTCGAGAGGTTCGGAGAGTGGTAAGTCGAGATGTTGGACGAGGTCAGGAGGTCAAGAGGTCCGTAAGTCGAAATGTCGAACTAACTCGGGAGGTTAGATACTGATGATATTTGCATGACCAAGTCTTGAACCTATTACATGATCCTTGCGTTGAGTGAGTCTTGAATCTGCCACATGACCCTTACGAGTTCTTGTCATCTAGAGCTTTCCTAAAAAATAAAAAAGAAAATCAAATAATTAGATTAGAAAAAAAAAATTATGGTTATTGTCTCTGTAAATTTCTTTATTAAAACTATGGTAATTGTTCATGAGTTATTCAAGTCTCGATTAAAAAAACTCTATTTGAATTCGTTCGATTAATTTAATACTAGGGTTGTTTATATATAGAGAGAGAGGAATATTGTTTTCAAAACATAATTGAGTTGGTTACGATGGAACAAAATCGCTGAAATGGACAATGATCGAATCTCAACGAAGCCGAAACAATGTCTTCCTCCGTCGTGATCAGACACCATCCGTATGAACACAAAGTGTAAAAAATATATATTTTTTATTTTCACTCATTTTAAATTAAATATTAAACTCTACATCTTAAAAGTCTAAATTCTAAGAAAAAAATAATTTTAATATTATATATTAACAAAATCGAGTTTAAAGTGAACTCACTTAATTTATACAAATCGAATTAGAATTATTTAATTTTATTATAAATTAAATTGGAATTTAAAAATTAAATTTAAGTTGAGCTCGAGCTTAGAAAAAATTCATCGAGTCAAACTCGATCTTTTTAATGTTTGACTCGACATCTTTATGATTATACAATCTCTATTTAATATTTATAACTCGTATCATCAACATATATTTAAATTTATATTTTTAAATACACAATAAATTTAATATTGACATTTCATAATAAACTCTTTTTAAAAAAAACTTTTATGTCAAATGAAAGTTAAATGAATTTTTTTATAAATAAATATATAAAAATTAAAAGAAAATACATTTTGATCAAAATTGTTCAAAGTAATTAATTTTAATTAAAAAGATTCCAATACTAAATAAACTTGCTTTAGCATTAGTTAAACTACTCTAACCTAATCAGACCTACTCCAACTTATCACAACTGATTTAATATTATTATAATTGATACAAAAGTACTAAAATAGTAGAGTCGAGTCAAAAGAGTAATAAAATTATATAAATATTATTTTTACTAAATTATTTTGAAAGTGAGTTATGATAATATTTAATAAAATATGTTGTATCAAATGACATAATTGAATATAAAAAATAAATAGAACAACCCAAATGAGTCCAAATTATTAGAAGACGTTTAGTCGGAAGTTATCATTGATAACCTTAGTTATCTATTTATCAATGTTTGATTCCTATTGTGAATGATGTTCAAATAATGCAGCATTATCGCCCCATCAACAAATGAGTTATAACTAGAGAATGTGATTATCGGATGAGATTTGAATCTTCATGTGGGTTTGATCGACTCCTATGACACCCTAACGCTTTGATTGGGAGAAGGTGAAGGAAGGGAAGGGTAAATAAGGGAAAGAAGAATTTTGATCCTTGGTTGGGATGAAGTGAGTTAAGGAGGGAAGAGAGGAGAGAAGAGTAAATTTTACTCTTCCATGCTCATGAATCGTTAGAATTTCTTACACTTCGATTTCGAGTGTAACGAAGGGGAAGGAAAACTCAAAAATATTTTATTCTAATTTTATCTCTATTTTAAAATATTATTAACTCATTTATTTAGATATCTCATTTTTATATCGTCGCTTCTCACATAACGCGTGTCGTCAATGTCCAATGTCCAACCACTTGCACTTCATGACGTTAGCATCTGCCCTCGTCGTAAATCTTTTCAATGATAAAACTCAAGAGGACAGAGACAGATAACCCTAATATTCTTCTTTATCTTCTCCAAAGACAGAGACTTATCCAATGAACATGTGTTATCTATTTTAGGACCTTTTGTATCCTAATTTTTACATATAATATTGACAGAATTTTATAATTTTTTATGTATCCTCTATATACGTTATTTTTTTTAAGAAGTCCAAATATTTTTATAATTTTATATATTTAATCTTTATTCATCTTCCTTTCCTCCCAAACAAAATAACAGATATTACATAAATAAATATTCCATCCATTTTATTTTTCAAATAAAAAAATAAATATTTATATATATTTTTTAAAAAAAATATTTTATTAATAAATTTTCTCTTACTCCATCTAAATAGAACATAAATATTCCCTCAGTGGAAGAAGAATAAAGGGAAAAAAAAAAGAATAATGCTAAATGGGCCTAACCTAGACGGCCCAAGAAGCTATTGCTATCGATGAATCCCCAACCTCTTATTCTCTGTTTACTTCAAAGCGCGGATGAAGAATGGAAAGGAATCAACGGTGGAAAACCATCCTCAAAGGAAGAGAAGAGAAAGGCCTTTCCGAGGGGAGACGGAAGGAAGAAACCTGAGAGGGAGATGATGTCAAAGCGGCGGTGGCTGCCGGAGTGTGACGTTGGCGATGGCGTCGTCGCCGTTGAGCACGGCGACGCTGCGCTGTGGTTGATGGCGCTCTGGTTGTGGCCCTCAACAACCACAGCGAGGGCGGAGGATCCGATTACATGAGCAGAGGGCCGTTGCAAGAGTTCCTCTTCGATGGCGAGCGGAGCAGAGGGCTTCGATCGCGATCGCAAGGGGGTACGTGGCGCCGGAGTGGTTCAAGAGCATGGCGATCACGACGAAGGGATGGGAGGTTTGAACTGCTGCTGAGAGACGAGGAGGATGATATGGCGAAGGCGTCGGATCCTCCGATGAGCAGTCCAAGGAGAAGGCGAGGGAGATCTTGAGGTTGCGCACACACGGCGGCATGGCGGAGATTATCGTAGTGGTTTTCGTCTAACCTAGTAGATTGTCGATTCTTCTCTGTCCAAAAACCTAGCTATCTTCCTTTAGCTAAGATTTCTAAAACCTAATTCCTCGAATCTAATGAAAGAACAATTCAAGTTGCCAAAGAAAACAAAATGGGAAGACACACAGTCGATCTGTTCCAAATGGTTTGTCAATTAACATCACGAGAGCAAAAACATTTATGTGCATGCACAGAGGAAGAATCGAAAGCGAAACAGGAAGGAAAAAGGAAGAAGAAGAAGAAAAGATGAGGAAGAAGGAAGGAGAAGAAAAGATGAGAAGAAGAAGAAGAAGAAATGGAATTCAATGGAGTCGATTGCATTTCCAAGCTGAAACAGAGAAGAGTGGGCGGTCATGCCAGGACATCATCAAGCAGCCGCTGTCGTCCCTCAGCTTGTACCCTTCGCACCCGAAGCCCTGCAGCAGGCGGCGGCCCTGCAGGAGCGCGCAGTAGCTGAGAGGGGTAGGCCCGAAGCCGGCGGCGTCGAGCCTCCGCGCCCACCGCTGCAGCTTCTCGTGCCGCTGCTTCCTCTCCGGCCCCTCGCAGGCTATGATGTTCTTGATCTCCTCCCCCAGCAGCACTTTTTCCAGCCTCAGCCGCTCCACCGACGACCGCGCGGCCGTGGAGTCGAGGCAGTCGAACAGCGCTGCGTAGTAGAACAGCGCCTCCACGAACCGGTTGCTCAGGGCGCCGCCGTTGTGGTCAGCCTCCTGCTCCGTCACCACCATTACCTTGGGCGACAGCCCCCACAGCGACGCCAGGAAGCTCTCCGCTGGCGACGACGGCATTGCCGAGTCGCTGCTCGAGCTGTGGTCCTTGTCGAGGCACTCGCCCAGCGTCAGCTGCTGGCCGACCGCCGCCGGCGCCGCTTGTTGAGCCGCCTCGGTGGCGAGCAGGGAGTGGAGCTGGAGGACAGAGCTGATGGCCAATGCCTCCCCTGTTTTGACGCGGAGGCTCTCGACGTCGAGGTTTTCCAATTTGGTGGCGACCGGGTTGAATTGGAAGGGGATGTCGAGCCGCTCGGCCTCCTCGGAGAGGCAGACGGCGGTGTTGTTGAGCAGCTCGCGGTGCTCGTGGACGCCGGTGATCTTGAGGTGCGGCGGGCCCTCGGGCCGCGCTCTCAGCGCCTGGAGGAGGGAGAGCCACTGCGTGGGGTCGGAGGCGTTGAGGTCGACGATGTGCACCACCTTCTCCCCCTCCATCGCCTCCATGATCGCTTGGTTGGAGACGACGTAGGAGACGCGGAGAAAGGGGCAAAGATCGAAGAAGTGGCGGCGGGCGGCGGTTGCCTCCGCCACGGGGTGAACGCGGTCGAGGGCGTGGTAGAGGCCCGGCCACTGGCGGAGGGCGCGCCGCGCGAGCGCCTCGGAGAAGTGCGAGGCGATGCGCTGCATCGCGTCGCCGTCGGGGGCGGCCAACAGCGCGATCTGCTCCAGGAAGGCGTTGGCGTGGTCGAGGCTGCCGGCGGCGACGTGGTTGGCGCAGTTGAGGAGGAGGTGGATCAGGCAGAGGCCGCGCTCGTCGGACTTGAGCTCGTGCAGCCACGGCGAGTAGGGCGACGGCGACAGGGACGGCGGCTGAATAGACATCAACGAGAAGGTCTTGAGGGGCGAAGAAGACACCGACGACGAGCCGTCGTCCTGGACCGGCACGTTGCCCACCACAGGCGCCATTTTTGCCGGCCGCCGACGACGAACTAGATCCAAACTTACAGAAAACAGCCGAAAACCTCGACTGGAAAACTATCCTCTCTGTCTTCTCCCACCAAAGCTAGCTCCGGCGACTCAAGAGAAGATGAAGAAGAAGAAGATGAAGAAAGAAGATCGATTCAAAAGCTCAGAAAGGAGGCCCCTTTCTCCATAAAACCACTCCAGAAAAGCGAGTTCTTCACCTGGAACACGTCTTTCTCAGCGGAGATTTGCTAAGATACGCAACGACTCTCCCCCACCTCCGCGACCACACAAATCGCACGATCAGGTAGAAGAATTGGGAGGCGGATTGGGACGGACGGAAGGAAGATAGAGGTTGGAAGGACAAAAGCGGAGTCCGGTGGCGACAAAAGCGAAGCCTTTTTGTCCGCGATCGCTTCGGTGTCTGCATCCGGATGGAGGTCGCGTTGCCTCGCTTTCCTGGCGTCGCAGTCGTCGGCCGCTTTATTCGGTGGCCGCGGAAGCCGCCAAGGGGATCGAGGAAGAAACAAAAGCGGACTCCTTGTGGGGTTTTGTCTCACGCGGGCGGGGCGCAAGCGTCCGCCATTGGCGGGTAGCGTGCGGCATGAGGATTCGCCGGAGGATTATCTCGAGGGGAGCGGAAGAAGACAAAGGGAGGAGGACGGTCGAGGTGGCGACAAGGATGGGGATGGGGCTCCGCCATGGCCTCCGGGAGCAACACGCAGAGGCAGAGAGAGCTCCGATGGTGGATCCGGATGGAGGAGTTTCTAGATCCGATTAAATAATTAATAAATTAGATATGTGAATTTTTTAATATGGATAATAAAATATTATTTAAATTTAATTTGAATATCAAATTAAATATATATTTATATATATAATGTTTATTTTTAAAAATCAATATTACTTTGTTAATTAGATGGAATGAAAAAAAATTATTAGTAAGAAGATATTTGATTTTCTGATGAATACGAAAATGAAAATGGATATCTGATTGCTCGATGGATATGAAAAATGAAATTGAGATATGGAATGAAAAATGAAATCGGGATAGGAATGAAAATAGAATGAAATCTAACTCAAACTTGTTCATTGTCGAGAGAGTTTTTTTCTACTTCTTTGATCATTCCACTTTTATTTATTTTTTATTTTTCCTAAATTTATATTTTATCAATAAAAATAATATGTTAAATTTATATTTAAAATATGGTAGATTAAGAAGATTAATTTAAAAAATATAGAATTCATGTTAAATTTACAACACATTGAAATTGATTTAATAGAATTTGAATATTTAGAAGGTTAAAATTAGGAAACAATTGACATTTTCAAGAGTGATAGAGTCCAAATAAGTGACTAAGAACTCAAGAATAAAGAGTGACTTTTGGCTTGGATATCGAATGCAACATTACGAGTCACACGCGATTCATGCTCCTTGTGATTTATTAGTGTGACCTACCTCGGACTAACCCGTATTCAAACTAGCCCATTTTTCCCGCCCGCGATCCCAAATAGCCCCACATGCTTCTTTATTTGTAACACCAAGCGTGTACCTCACACACGCAAACAAGAACACCATGATCGAAAACTCGAAAGTGTGAATGTGGAAGAGAAGGTGGAACAAGGAATCATTCAGCCGCGAGTAGCTTCCAACCGAAACCTACAAAGAGTTGAAGAACTCAGAGGCAGTGACAAAGTTTGGACTGGCCCTCTTGTTGTGCACTTCATTTCATCTTGGCTGTCCTCTTGTCCTCATTAGGGTTTAAACAAGGGTTCCCACAATGAGGTTTTGTTTTGTAGGTTTCGCAAAAGGGCAGTCAAAGAAAACATGTATGAGAAACATTCAAAAATTCTATCCGATCGATCGAGGAACAAAACTTGGAGCCATCTCCATGAATACAAAAATAAAATTTGCTTCCCGCCTTTTTCTTTTTAAATTTTAGATATGAACAATAACTTACAGAGCGAAGAAGCGAACAGCTAGAACATTTCAGGAGTGAGATTTCTGCACTATACAAGTTCTTCTTTGTGACTTTGGAACAATTTCTTACATTTGCACAGGAAAAATAATTGAATTGAGAGTTTTGGTATTCATCTTTGGGATGAATATAGTGCAGCAAGCAATGCAGTGCCGATTCCCGGTCCATCTTCTGCAATCCTAAGGACTATACTTTGGGCAACCTCCTCACCTAAGATTTCCAATATGGCCTCATTAAGGTATTCCCGGAACATCGGGTAGTTAATATAAAGGCCACTCTCAATCGCGATGACTGTTCTCCTTGATCTGCCTTGGGTTCTTCCGGTCGATGTGCTTGCATATCCATCTCGACCGATTTTCTTCAGTATAGCAATTATCCCTGCTGCAACTAGTCTGGCAGCTCTTCGGATCACGGTGTTGCAAACTCTCATGACAAGCATTCTTGCTTTCAGAGAAGTATCAGATATCTGATAAGAGTAGAAGTATTAAGGATAGAGGAATCAGAGACCGATAGGAAAGAACAAATTCAAAAGGTTTGTGTACCTCGAAACTTTCTCGGAGGATCCTTCCAACTTCTTGTAAGTCCACAGAGTTATCCTCGAGCATGGCAACCATCAAAGATGTCCTGAACCAGAGAATTTCGAGTTATGGACTCAAGAATCTCCATATTTGTCATTTGAGATCAAATGAAAGAGCAAAGGAAGTTGGATCTTTATAAGCTAACTACTCTTATCACATTTGAGAATTATGCAATTCTAACTTTGAATTCGCATTCTGATTCCTGTAGTTTGTTGAATTACTGTCAAATTATGAGTCGAAGTTAAACCTAGTTTCTCGAAAAAAGTTTGTACTTTGTCACAATTTTCATTAACGTACAAGCAATAATAGAGATTGACAAACATACTACCGGATTTCGAATATGGGTTAGGTACCTCAAGGTAAATGATACCGATAGTTGATGAGTAGAATCTCCGAATATACTCAGTTCATCTGCAATTCTACAAAGAACCCTTCGAACAATTTCACCCAAGTATATTTCTGAAATCAGTTTTGTGAAACCCTGAAGGGGAATGAGTCACATAGTTTAACATTATTTCATGAAATTGAAAATGTATTTCAGTAGAATAGAAGTGAATGATGATCAAGAAGCCTACTTGGTCATTTCGACTTGCACTTTCATTCTCTAAAGCAATATCGTAATCGGTTCTTGGTAGATGCGATGACCAGAAATTTCCCCATTCCATATTGACAACCTAATCGATCGACAAAAAAGGAAATTTAAGTGAACTAGAAGAGATTTTCCACTAAATTGTACAAGAATCAAGCAAGCCAAAGAAAAACATGTGCCTTGACATAAACAAAAAGGATACCATGCCTCCCGAGTTTGTAAGAAGGCCTTGACACTTAATAATGGCATCCATTCGCTCGAAGTAGCATGCATTGGTATCGCTACCAATTATCACAGCAGCTACAGTGTCTTTATCATGATAATGGCCAAGAGCTAATGTACCAACAGAATCATTCACCTGGATAGAAAGAACCCATTTAAAATGAAAGAAAAAAGTCTGAGTAAAAACACAACCAGGAGATAAGGATTGATGGACAGGATTGGGATCTATCATCCAAATTGGAACTTGAAGTGATTCTGTTTAATGATACTTCTTAGGTCACTAAATGCTAGATAACACTATTGAGGCAAAGTTCTCTGAAGAGAAAAAGAAAAAGGTTATGCTAAAATTTTACAATCTCTCATTTCAGATAATGCAATTCTCTGAACATGTTTCAGTTGATACACTTCTCTAAAGATGCAATGAAAGGATGTGCGTAAAATCCAGTGGGCAGTAGCAAATGAAGAAGTCTGAAAACATACCAAAGCAGCTACGTGCATATTCAATCCATTCCTTGACATGGCTTCCTCTAAACATAGTGAAACATCTTTCCCAATCTAAATTACAAGTTGTGTTAGTCATTTTATAAACAAAGGTTCTAAAAAAAGCATGTTATGAAGTGATTTTGAGCTACTAGAACGTTTTACTCCATGCAAAGGAAAAGAATTTTAATCCACTCAGCCTTATTGGATTTAAATTTTTTGACAATTTTATTCAAGTTTCATAAACATTGATTAAACAATTATTTTGACAAGCATCATATTTTACAGCAAACATTTATGCAATGAATTACCATTTAAAATAATTTTTATAAATAAGCATTTGAAATGGTGGTTAGGAGTAAACAATATTGTGTGTAACTCTGAAAATTTTACATCGATGAATCAGCATGTGTAGCACACTTAAATAGCACGAGCTGACAGCAATGTAATGTAGCCATAGTTGAAACAAAACCTAAAATAACCCATATAATAGCATAGAAATTGTTAGTCGTGACATGAACAGGATTGTTTTAAAACAATGATGTCAATGCATTGACTTGCATTAAAAAATCAATCAGATAATAGTCAATTTGGATTCACTATACATTACTCTACTAGTTATATTATAATTAATTATTTGCTAGTCAACACATATTCTGTCTTTAAATATTAATTGATGCCTTATCTTGGAAAACATTCCATTCACTACATAATTGCTTGTTAGTGCTTACATAGTCATGTTTTAGAAGAAAAATATCGCTCTCAAGTTGCAAATATCATATATGAACTAAGAAAATTACCAACTTAGGAATTGGGATCATATAAATGAATGCTAATGGTTAAAAGATCATTCAAGAATAGAAAGAAGCCACCATACAATTAATTAAAAGCATTAAAAATTTTCAGTCGATAGCAAGTTCTTAATGAATATTAAATAATGCATTATTATGAATGAGATCATACTCTTAATAAAAATTCAACTTACAGCATCTTCAACAGCAAAGCCTTTTGTCCAGTTAAGAAGAGCGCCTGAAGAACAAGACACTTGTCTAATAGGAAAAGGAAATGCAAACCCAAGTTCCATCCTGGATTTAGATATTTGCTTAAAATCATTTTCCTCTCTTTCAACAAATTCTTTTAATGCCAGAGCAATGAAATTAAAAAAGTCCTGCATGGAAACAAGATAGAGTAGATTTTATAGGACACAGACAAGGAGAACAATGTTCAAAAGGAAGTCAGAATTACCTCTCTTGTACTGGTCAGCAATTCTGGCGGAATCTTTTTCTGTTCAACTTTATAGTTGATGGTCTTAGAACCTCTACCGTGCAGTTCAACCTTTAAGACTCTGCAACTGGTTGCATCTAAATCAAGAGTATAGTATATTCCATCTTCAGTTCTGTTTAGTAAGAGGAACGTATTAGTTGCACCAAAAAATTCCATTTTAAAAGGGATGGTATAAGTGGGTATCCTTGCATACAAAATTAAGAATTAAACATCCTGCCAAATACATTCATAGTAACATTTATACAATTCATTTTCAACAATAAAAAAGGATTTAGCAGTAACCTAGCTTGCCCAGGGATGCTGCATTGCCCATGTGATGATGTAACAGACAGAAAGGGAAAAAGAGATGGAGTGATGGTTAGGAGGGCAAGTCATAGTCTATACCTCAAAATGTTATATAGAAGCTTAAGCTTGATTTACATCGCACAAATAATTGCTACCATACTCAAGTTGGACAAGCATTAGTGCAAAACATACTGGATGTCACAATGAAGTATATATATCTTATAGACATACAAATAAACACTGATCAAGTAATGAAAGAAGCACGCTGAAGTAAGCATGAAAAACTGTGGATTAGTTGTAACACAAGCTCACACATCAATTTTTATACAAAACTCTGTAAAGCACCAGCACACAGTAAAGAGGGACGATCACAATAAGCAGTTAGTTAGGATATCACTACTAAAATAACTGGTGATAGCATATGTAGCTGGGATAATACTAGAACACCAGATATAATCACAGTGGACAATTGCTACACGCAGAATGCACTCTTGCTCAGAAAGTTAATCTTGATAAACAAACTAGTAGGCAGATACATGTCATCAGTTGAATGATAGAGAGCATAAGTATGTGATTAAGATGAAAAAATTACCATAAAATGGAAATAAGTAATTGACACTCAATAAAGAAGCAACATTCAGGGGAAAGAAAGATTGTCGAATAAAGGAGTAGAGAATAAAAAAGGTAACACAATCATAACTGATAAACTATTCTTCACAAAAATATGCATAAATATTAACCACAGGAACGCTAATTTTCTCATAAGACAAAATTTCATGTTTTCCTATTCTCACACATCCAATATCGTATTACTAACATTACTCAAAATGTAAAGAAACGTTAGTAAACTGGAGCACTTAAGCAGTTGAGTTTCTTAAAGAAATTCTGCACCCAGAATAAAAATTTCTAAATGTTTAATTTGCTAGAATATTAGGTTTACAACTTTGTGGAATTATATAACAGCAGCTCAAATCAATGATTCTCGAGTCCAAATTGATCAGCTCAACCAGTATGCTATTATAACATGAAGAGAATGCAAAGAGCAAAATGGAAAAAGCACAAAGATATAGAGCTGACAAGAAAATTGGACACTATGAATGATGAAAAATCTAATACTACAGGGAGATTCATTGTCAACATGTCTTGACATCCTTCCAGTCTCATCTTATCATTTGCTTTACTCTCCTCGTGGCAAGACATTCCAAGCATCAAAACATGAACTACCTCAATCTATAAATGGACAAAGTGAAATTCCAGACTGAAAAGAGTGATAATCTGTATGAATCATTGTCCTAGCTAATACCATTAAAGTTTATGACATTACCAAAAGAATCAGTAAGATTATCTGCAAATAACCTTATATAAG
Organism: Curcuma longa; assembly: GCF_044706935.1. Taxonomy (NCBI): domain Eukaryota; kingdom Viridiplantae; phylum Streptophyta; class Magnoliopsida; order Zingiberales; family Zingiberaceae; genus Curcuma; species Curcuma longa. The sequence goes on along the minus strand of NC_133867.1, from coordinate 6,788,160 downwards.
CTATTTGTTCATTGCATAACCATGATATGTAATACTGTTTCTGGACATAATTTAACAACAAAATTCAATTATTTGTCGACGATGATAAAAGATTCTATTTCTAGTTTTTTAACCACTAAAACTAATTAAAAATATCATTTAATGTTTTTTCTAATATAGGAAAATTTTAGAATTCATGATTTAGAGACTTCTTAAGCAAGAAATTACTTCTATTTCACATACCATATCAGAACAATTATCATTCATTCAGATTTGTTTTTCATTTTTGTCCCTATCATCTCTTTAGATCAATTACTTGAGCACTTTCTCATGCTCATGTTACTGCAACACTAAGAAAATAAAGAATGGAAGTCTCCCTAAATATGGAGTTTAAGGAATAACATAAACTAAGACAATCGAACACATTATAGCAGTACAAAACCAGAAGTATGTAAAATTAACTCCTACAATCAAGTCAGTACAGATGCTCAAGTCTCAGACATTGAGAACCTTATAGAAGGAAAAACCCGTAAATACTTATATACGAGTCCATCTACCCTCGTTCTTGTCAGAACATTAAGACACAAATAACCCACAATGCAGCTATCGGAAGTTCCATGATTGTTATAGTAGCGAGAATAATTCCCAATCTGCGTAGAACACAAATCTATTCAGATCATCAATGCATAGTTATGAAAATTAAATTAGAGTAGAAAAATGAATAATGATGACTGAAAAGGGCATCAGAAGCGCATATAGCAAATTATTCCAAAAGACCAAGCAGCAAAATCAATGGTATAGCATCCTTCTTTGCACGTACAAAACAGTAACTTTCTCCATCGTCCACTGTATGACATAGTATAACATCAAAACAAACATCACTCAAGCACATCTACCAACGCGCAGATTAAACTCGAATCTAACAAAGAATATATTCAAAGAAGACCGTCCCACATGCTTCGAGATCTTATTGAACTTTTTCCAAGCAAGTTCTTGCTATTTTCCTCAAAAGCAAAGCAAAGCAAAACAAAGCTGCAGGAGATAGGGGGGACGGGGAGCGACTACGATTACCCATCAGGAAGGACATCGACGAAGGTGGGAAGCATCTTGAGCTTGCTTCCGCCATCGGAGGCGAGCCCCGCGTGCATCTCCACCACCATGGCGTCCACCAACTGGCGCAGCCTCCCGACCGGGGTGGCGCAACCCGCCTCGAACCCCTGCACCACCTCCACCGCCCTTCCCCAGCGCCACCAACTCCGCGCCCTCCGACCCACCAGCGCCGCCGCGATCGCGCACGTCACCACCGCGCACCCCACCGCCACACCCAACCCAGCCCTCCCCATCCGCACCGAATCTTCCGCGACCACCCAGGACTGCGCCTCGCCCGCGACCAACGGGTCTCCGGCTATCGCCGCCTCGCCGGCGGGGGAGAGGAGGCCAGCGGAAAAGGAATGGAACAGAGAAAGCGACCGCTGGAACGGAACCGAGAGAAAGAGAGAGAAAGAGAGAGAGAGAGAGTGGTGGTGGAGAGAGAAGGGGGTTTATTTAAGGGGCAATTTGGGCAGTTTAATGCTGCCTATTTTTTTCTCCTTTACTTTATTTATTAATTTATTTATTTATATAAAATGTAAGGGGTTGTGTATTTTAGGGACAAAATTTTACTTTGCCGCCCAAAGTTTACAATATTCAACTTTACTTTCCTAAGGCTGCCAGTAACGACAATTTAGCCCCTATAGTTTTGGAGCATCTTTTCAACTTTCCCCTTGTATTTTGTTTATTAATTATGTAGGTCCAAAATTGCATCAATGGAAGGGGGACTCCGAATGGCAAACAATGTAAAGTTTACTTGTAACAAGTTATATTGATTTAAAATGTCACTATATTTGTCTCAATGTCGATCTTTTCCACGTGAATATATTATTAGAGAATTGATATGCAATATGAAAAAATACAGTATGAAACCAATATGACACACTCAACTGCATGACTTATAAGTTCTACTGTATGAATGTGAGATCCACTGCATACAGTATATCATATTGATTTAATATATATTTTTTCATATTGCATATCAGTGTTCTATATTATTATGATATTTAATAATTTATTAAATTGAATAAATACATTGGAATATTATATGTTCAATTCATTAATATATATGAATAGAGATTATAAATTGTTCATATTCATTAATAAATTTTTTATGAAACTTATAAATAAATTTTAAAAAATTAAAACTAATAAATAAATTTTATAATATTAAATTTACTAACCAATTAAATAAGCTCAAAATCTTATAAATTTTAAATAATCAATTAATTTCAAATTAAAATTTTTATAATATTTAAATAAATTGAACTCAAACTCAAACTAAATTAAAAAATTTAAACAATTGTCTAGCAACTTAGATTTGATTAATTTGATTACCTAAACCGAATAATCTTGGACAACATAAACCCTAATTCGGTTTGATTCATTTACCACCCTAACAAAAGTAAACAAAACCTAACAAGTTGTAATTTCCAAGGGTAAAATAGTAAAATCAATTATATTGATGAGCAAAAAGGAAATACGGCGCTCCTTTTTTTAGTTCAAAGCGCGAAAACTAATAATAATAGGGACCGAACTGAAAACATCCTCATTTTTCCAATGACCATTTTGCCCCCAAACTTGTACGAAATCCCGGACGTGGACAGTTGGTCGGCCTTTGACTCGTGTCGGTCGTCGATCGATGGCGACCCCTCGCCGCCCGCCCCCTTATCGCCCCTCTCTCCCCACATTCGCCCTCCTATTTCCACATATTCACCAAATTGCCATCATCCCTTTTCACTATACATCATTTCGAACAATGGCCCATAAAAATCATCACTGCTGTCCCTATAAAATCACACGATTAGATACGTTTTCAAAAGTATTATTAATTTCCAATTTATAAAAAATATTAATATTTAAAAAAAACAATTTACTTAATTCTTAGAATTTTCTCCCATCATCATTCCCATCCATCCTTGGCGTGCGAAGAAGCACTGGGGCAGGATCGTAATTTGGAGCAAAAGGCGAGGGTAGCGAAGGGAAGCGGCACGGCCACAGTTCGCGACGTAAAAGAACAAACGCGGAGGAGCGACGATGGGGAGCCGCTGTGCGCTATTTTGCCCGCGCACTCGGCCGCCGCGCACCCAGAGGAACCCGCGTGGGTCCGGGGTGGGACCCAGAGCCATGCGGAGAGGTGGCTGCGTGTGGGTCGGGGAGTTGGGCGCCGAGGCGGGAGAGGGCAGACGTACGAGACAGTTGTCTTCCGCTAATTCCAGCTCAGCGAGCGGTCAGAGCGCGCAGAGCCGTACGATCGCACAGCGTCGCCTCCCGATGCACGCAGACAACGCGAATGATTATATTATCATATATCATTAAATATTGTAGGGGAACATTTCACAGGAGACCTCAATATTTTCGGAAATTGCATCTCCATTCTTCGCATTTTCAAAATTGTCTATAATTTTTTCTGTAATTGCATCGCTGGACACCCTTTACACTTCTAGTATTAAAAAATTACATAAAATTTTCAATAATAAAGACACCTTTTTTATCTTTTTTAGGAAATAAAGTTCTCTTTTGAAATTGGACAAAAATCAAAAGCGTACTCATATTATATAAATTATCAAAAGGAAGCCATTTAAAAAAAAGTCAGAAGGATATTAATTAGGTGTTTTATCTCTAAAATATTATTTATCTACAAAGTTATTTTAATAACTACGCTTAATTGCTAAAATGTATAGAAACTATTATATAGTTATTATAATTATTTTAAAATAATTTTAATTAATTTAAAATTATTTTGATAAAATTTAAATAATTTTTACTAAGTTGGTAAAGAATATTTTAATACTATAGTGTTCAAAATTTATAATTTAGGGTTTAAAATTTTAAGATTTAGGATTTAGACACTACTCTAAATTACTCGGTAGTTACTATTTTAAAATTTTTAAAATTTAGTCATAATATATAGAAGTTATTCTACAATTATTCTATAGTTGCTACGGTGTACGGTGTGTATAAGCTACTTGGTTGCTATTATTACATTAAAAAATAATTATTTTACTAAAATCTTAAATCATAATTATAAACTCTAGACACTATTATATCAAAATACCCTTTATCACTTTCTCAAAATTATTCTAAATTGATTATAATTACTTGAAAATAATTATAGTTACTATGTATAGTAACTACTAAATAACTACTATAATACTATAATAATATTATTTTAAATAGTACATGTTATAACAATTAATTGTGGTTACTATAAGTAATGATATTTTTAAGATAAAATATCTATTGAGATACTCTTTTGATTTTTTTTTTTTGAAAAAAAAGATATCCTTTTTAATTTGGGAGGCTCTTTTAATTTTTGCCTTTTAAAATTCACCATCAACACCAATTAATTAAAATTAACACACCGACTCGATTCCAAGTACACTAAAATTTAAAAAGAACTATAAAATATTATCCTAAAGGCAACGTGACTATCACATTGACTTTTGTTCACTTCTCCAAGTTACAATAAACAATGACTATCAGTCGCCCACTAATTAAAAAGATAATCAGGGATGTCTCTTCTTATAATAGTTTTTTCTCCTTAATTGCGCTATAAATAACGTAAAATCCGTGATTAAGTAACTAACTAGATCTCCAGATCCATATCTTGCCCAAGCACGTGTCGAATCTAGGGCATTTCCACTTTGGTGACCACCCAATCATTGAAAAAATCTTTCAGGCATTGGGCCGCATCTTGGATTCGGTCTCCGCATAGAAGCCAGATGGAGAAGCATTTCGCCCCCACCAATGGGTAGACGACACATGGATTACGACTGGTGATAGCGAATACACTTCAAGGTATCGATCTTGTCGTCCGAGACGTGCATGGTGCCGCTTTAGCAGTTGGTCCACCTCCAAGATTTGATGCACTAGATTTGATGCATATATAAGGGGGGAAAAAAAATTCTAACGTCAAATATTCTTAGATTTAGGCATCCTTGGCCCATTAACAAACATGAATGTCTATTTTTTTATTCTAGTTTTAGAATTTTTTTGGATTTCAATTTTAGATTTTTTAGATTTTAATTATTGAGTTTTGAGTTAGGGCATATGCAACGTTAGCGCGTTAATAACACTAAAAAAATAAAAAAAATGCATGTGACAGTGGACCCACCCCACTGCCACATAATTACGATTAGTTTGAAAATATTGAACGCGTTCATTCCAGTGGATCACTCCTCCACGTCACCTTAACGTTCCATTCCATTTCTCTACGTCACTCAAGAAATGCTATTAACGTTCCATTAACGGAGCGTTACAGCTGCTCTTATAGTTGTTTAGTTTGAGTTTTTAAGTAAATTTAATACAAAATTAATTAAAAGAGAATGAATTTTACTTGACAATCAGATTTGCCCAACCCTTCAGTATTATGATGGAATCTACCACTCTAATGATTTTATATGATTAATTTTATGATCATCTGTGACATCGGTAAATTAAAAAATTACAATTGATCATTACGAAAAGCATTTTGTATTTCCTCGACTTCACCCTCGCCATAGAGTGAATGAATTTTACTTGACTAGATTTGTCTTACTCAATTAGTCTATTTAGAGTCAACTGTTAATTTGATTTATTGTTGATTGGAGTCAACTACTTGAATTGATTGGACCATTTAGACCAAATAAGTTGGTCCGGAGCAATTAGGTTTGGCTAACCTATTTGACTTGATCGATTCATTCAAATCAACCAACCTATCTTACGCGATTGGCTTAGCCCCCGGGACATAGCTGAGTTGGTTACGACGCAACAGACTTGCAGAAGAGGACAAGGATTCGAATCCTGGCGAAGCCAGGTAATACCCTCCTGCGTCGTGATCAATTGCAGTTTCTCGATTTACCTTCTCACAGATGGTCGTAGGACCGACCGTGTAGGACCGCTAAGGTGGCGGATTTCACCTTTTGCAGAAGCGATTGGCTCGCCTAACTCGACTAACTATTTAAACCCAACAACTTGCCGGTTCAAAAGGTTTTTTTTAAAATAATTTTATTATTATTATTTATATTGGTTATTTCATAATTGAACCAAACCGGTTCCGGCCTAAGTTGAGGTGGTCGAGTCGAGAGGTCCGGTTCACAGCGACCGCCTTTATCCGAATCTCGAGTTATCCCCTCAAAGGGGAAGCCTCCGAAGCGGGTGACCATGGCGGCCATCTCTGCCCTCTCTAGCTCCCCTCTCTCTTCCTTCATTGCTTCCCGAAGAGCTATCCCTCGTTCATCTCCCCGCCTCGCTCCTTCCCTCTCTCCTGTGCCATCTCTTCCTTGCCGTCTGATGTCGAAGCCGCTACTCGTCTCGAGGAGGGCCACGGCCGAAGGGGAGGCAGTGGCCCTGGCGGAGGACCAAGCCGCGGAGACAGTCGTGGCCGCAGCGACGAAGGAGGGAGAAGATGCCACGGTGGCCGTCCCGGTTTCGCCTTCGGATCTGCTCACCATGCACTTCCAGGTTCGCCATCTTCGATCTCGTTCAAAAAAAAAAAAAATCAATTTTTATTAGGGTTTCATGTGGGGTTCCTTTTGTGCTCGGATTGAAGGCCGAAGGAACAATGGATGAATCGGCGATTCCTGCCGTGAGCAAGGCATTACAGGTTGATCAACTAACTCAAATTCTATGATTTTTGTCGTCGAAGTTTCCATTTTTTTTGTTCTTCCACTTTTCTCAGGGATCGGAAGGAACCAGCGATGTGAGTGTTCGAGTAGATGAGGGCATTGCCATTGTCGAGGTACGAGCATATTGATCCTTGAATTCTCTTTTTTGCTGTGATGAAGTTAAATCACTTGAAATTTGAATTCATACTTAGTTTGTTTAGAATTAGTCCATAAACTATTCTTGAGTTAGGGTTGGATGTTGCCTTTGCAGATAAGCCTACAAATGGATGTTAAATTTACTAAACAAACAGCTCTCGCTTCTATGATATCGAGCTCTTAGGACGATCACTCACTCGTGCACGCACTTTGTTCATACATTTTGCGTCTGTTCATGTTAACTCAATGGTTCAAATCTCTAGTTGTATCCTAATATTCATGTGAAACTCCATCATAAGAAAATCAAGGCAAATGAAACAGAAATGCTTAGCCTTATTTCTGCCTTTTTTCAGTTAAATATTTCAAGAAGTCGAGTTCTATTACCTTATCATCAAAATGGTTTTGTACCAAGTTGATTCTTCTTGACAATGCATTAGGTTTTTTTGTATTCTGCAGTTGACAAAACAAACCACAGTGCAAGCAACTGGAGTGGCTTCCAACCTAGTGGAGATCATTCAAGGAGCAGGCTTCAAGCTACAAAGCTTAAATCTAAGTTTTGTCGACGAAGAGGATGCTGCTGTTGCTGTCGGTTAATCTTGTAAGTCGATTAATTTTTGTGTTTTTGCCTTTCTATGAAGAATGAATTGGCCAATGCTTATAACTCTTGTTTGCTTGATGAAAAATTTAACATCCTATTCAGTAATCCTGTTAAGTTTCTTTCCCTAGTCAGTCAGTCAGACCGGTCAAGCCGGTGAAGTCGGATGGACTAGTCAGTCTAGTCTAGTTCAGTCCAATTGAGTGAGTTTTAGTGGTCCAATTTTCTAATGCATTTCGATATTACAATCCAAACAACAGAGGGAGCCATCTTCTAATGTTTCGAATAGTGAGACAGTAGAACATAGTTGTTAACTTATTCATTTGAAGTTCAGGCAGTAGATGATGCTGGAGTTTACTTAGTCATAGTTCATATCTTGTTGAAGATCCTCTGTACAGGAGCAAGAATGACCAGGCGATTGTGGAGACGAATGGCGATTGGTTAGGTAACACGATCGATGCCTCGTTGACGGAGTTGATGTTCTCAGGGTTGAAGTACTTGGCGACCTCGAGGCAGTACAGAACCTTGTCGTCGGAGACAAATTGTTCAGCTCCGGCGGGGTCTTTGGGGATGAAGGGGAAGGAAGTCATCCAGTATTTGAGGAATCCGACTTTGTTGATGTTGATGAAGCCTTCTTGGAAGTCGAAGGTGGCTGAGCCATTGTCTGGCAGTGAGATGATGGACTCTGCGTGCGCCGTGTAGGCGGCGACATCAGTGTTGACAAGTCTGATACACTTCACCTTCATGGGCAAGGAGGAATCGAGTGAGAATGGAGCAGTGTAAGGACCCTTTGCGAGAGAGATTATTATTGGAACACTAATCCTTTCCTTCCAATACCGACTAATCTCCTCAAACACTTCCCTTGTCTCTGTTGATGGCAAGTCATTTACCACAATATCAGCATCCCACACTGCCTCCTGCAAGTTAGTAACAACCTTCATCGATCATGTTTAAGCAGAAACCATCCTTCAAGATCTTCAGCATACAGAATTCGATCACCGAGCCTCGCTTCCACATGCTTCAAGTAGGCGGATCGCCTGATCAACCGGCGCTGAATTTATGACCTCAATCAGATGCTCAGCCGTGGATCAATCAACTGACCGGCCAGGCCTCCTCCATGTCCTTATCTGAACCTTGTTGCGGAGATGACCATAGGCATAGCCTTCCTTCCGCGCCATTGGAGTGAAGATGACTGCCATTCCTTTTGACAACGCCGACCATCTTCTCTCAAACAACAAACTCTCCAGTTCTGCGCAATTATTATTTCATTCAGCAAATCATAAGATCTCGTGAAGCAGTAGCTGTCAAAATGAAGGAGCATACCTTCGATGTAGAGAAATTGGGGAACTTTTATGAAGAAGTAATCTTTATGCCTCGTCCTAAACCCTAGAATCCGAAACCAACCAAATGCATATATATCTCCACATCCAAAAAGGGGGAAATCAATCGACCACCAACCCTACCTGTTTCTGACCAGATTAGAAAGGCGAAGCACGAGCAAAGCGGGGATGGCTTCGGGACCGCCATCAGAGGCAGGCGTTCTCATCGATCCCAACTAACAATGTGGGCGATTGATTGATTATTCATGCCCTCCGACTTCCGAACAACCAAAAGGGCCAGGGACCCCCAGACGAAGCGGCCGTGGAGGTGGTTGAACGCCTTCGAACTCCCAATTAACTGAAGCTAGAGCAAAGGGAAGCCGATCGGGAGAAGCCCCCAAGTGAACAAGTGCTGGATATTATAGCGCATGCATTTGATATTTACTCAAGAGGATCAATGCTAATGGGGCACTATATATCTAAAATAGGATTGCAAATATTTGACCCAAAAAGGGGTGTCTTGATCCCTGATAAACTTTGTTATCTTTGTAGAGAAAAAACACATGAACATGGAGATCACATGTTCACAACATGAATGAAATTTCACAATTCAAACTAGAAAATATAGACATATATGGTATGGAGGTTGATCAGTGTCTCACACATATGTTTGAGGAAATTAAGAACTTATGGATAAACAATATGGTTTGACTTAAGCACACTATTCATACATGATACATAATTTAAATACTAATGTCAACCTTAATCCATTACAACAACCTTGGTCTTAATATCATAAAATTACAAGCTCTTATTGTATACATAAATTCTAGAATAAATTTAGGCCTATTTAAGGCTACGTTTTGATTACATATATGTAAACCAATTGTAAATCCTGTCAATGAGTAGGATGTATTTGATTCTTGTGCTCCTCTTGATCATAACTGCACCCATAAATCCCCAGAAGCCAAACACAAATCCAGGAGCAAACCCAATAAAATACCAAATTACTCCATGCTCATCATCTTCATGCATGTCCACTTCTTCAACTGCATTGTTGCCTGGGCACTTGGTTTGAAGTGGCTCCCCACAAAGCTTAGGATTGTCGATGTAAGACAAGTTGGTGAAAGTTTGTAGCTGAGTGCCCGTTGGTATTTTCCCAATAAAATTGTTGTAAGATAAATTTAGGGTGCCCAAAAAATTTAAATTAGAGATGCTTGGAGGAATTCTACCCGACAATTGATTCTCTGAAAGATCAAGTGATTCTAGTTGACTCATAAGACCAATCTCATCTGGTATGTTTCCTGACAAATGATTCGAAGACAAGTTGAGAAAGCGAAGGCCATGGAGCTTTGTGATCTCTTTTGGAATGCTACCTGAAAGATTATTGTTTGAGAGGTCAATACTGGTGACAACTGAAAGCAAAGTGGTGTACGGAAGTTCTGAATTCTTAGCACTTATGATAACACTCTCCAAGTAATAGTTGACACCATCATATAATGGAGCATATTCATTTTTGTTCTGACTTGCCATCATGGAGCTAAACATGCCAAAACTTGGAGGCAAAGAGCCAAAGAGATTATTGTGAGCCAAGTCTAGCACTTGGAGGGATGGCATTAGAGAAAGCTGTGGTTGAATTGCGCCAGTAAAATTATTTGACCTTAGAGAAAGCACTCGCAATGCTAATAGTCCACTTCCAAACCAATCGGGTATAGCTCCGGATAGTTTATTCCAACTCAAGTCAATAACTACAAGTTCATTGCAGTGTTGTAAAGTTGAGGGAATTGTACCAGATAAATTATTATTATTCATGTGCAGTGATTGTAATCCAGCTAAAAGCCCAAATGTTCTAGGGATGCTGCCGGATAATTTGTTGTTGGAAACATCAATGACCGCTAGCGCTGATGCATTTCCCCAACAATTTGGGAGTATTCCAGATAACTCATTGTTGGCAAGGTTCATAATTTGCAATACTCCGTTTGTACAAATGGAAGATGGAATGCTACCATTCAGTTTGTTATTGGACAGAAACATATAGGAAATGTTAAACTCACCGGACATGCTTTTAGGAATTGGTCCAGAGAAGGAATTGTAAGAAAAGTCCAAATATCTCATCCACCGTTGCATTCTCGGTATGAAGCCTCCAAAGCTGTTGTAAGATATATCCATGTAATGCAACTTTGTGAAATTGGCAAAGTGGGCTTCTGTAATGTCTCCAGCCAAGTAGTTTGAAGATAGATTTAAGAACTCTAATGCAGACAATTTCCCCAAGGATGCTGGAACTGAGCCACTCAATTGATTGGAAGCAAGGTCAAGATAAGTTAATCTTTGAAGTCCCTCAACATGTCTTGGGAAAGGACCACTAAGCTGATTGCTTTGCATGTTAAGATAAGAAAGTTTATTAGTTCTGCATCTTGAAACTTGTTCAAAGAATTCAACAATTCTCCCTGTTATACTGTTATATCTGAGAACAATTTCACTCAAGTTGCATAGACTTCCTAAGGTACCAGGGATCGATCCACTTATGTTGTTACCAGAGATATCGAGAAATTCTAACCGGAGGAGATTTCCAATTGAATCTGGTATCTTTCCACTAATCTGATTATCTGATAATCCCAAACTTTGCAATGCAGTTAGATTGCCAATAGTCTCCGGTAAGCCTCCAACAATTCTATTACCAGAAAGGTCCAGCATTGACATTTTACTCAAGTTTCCTATGCTTTTCGGTATTACACCTTCAAGACCGTTATAACTGAGGAACAAGCCTTTAATGTTTTTGAGGTTTCCAATATCTTCTGGTATCTCTCCGTCGATGTTATTATAGTTCAGGTACAGGAAATGCAGATTTCTGAGATGGACAAAAGATGTCGGTATTTTTCCAAAAATCTGATTACCAGATAGAGATAAATAACGTAGATGGGAGAGATTGCCAAGTTGGTGGGGAATTTCTCCTCCGAAATAACAGCCCGAAAGGTCCAAGTCCTGCAATTGAGTTAAAGATCCAATGGAGCCAGGAATTGGACTGCCGTCAAAGCCGTTCCCACTTATATTTAAATACTTCAAATGCTTCAAATGAAACAATGAAGGATGCACCTCGCTTCTGTTCAAAACAATACCAGATTGCCAGATATAAATAAAAGAGAGGTCAAGTTTGATAACATGACCTGTGATGTTGTTGCATCCTACACGTTCCCAACTGCAACAGTCGACGCCCTCCCATGGAGATAGCACTCTATCGAGGACAGGAAAACCACTTCTCACACTCAGCAGAGCCTTCCTTTCCTCCTCTATGCACAGTTGCAAAGATCCAGAAACAAATAAGAGAGAAATCCAGAAGAGATAAAGAAGAAGAAGCTTGAGTGTAGCAGCAGCAGCAGCCATGAGATGAAAGAGATGTTGCACAAAGAGTAGTTCAAAGGCAGATCAACAAGAACTCACGAGTAGCATTTTTCTTCCTCTATATATATATCCCTTATTTAATTTGTTCAAAATTAACAGGAAATTTCATGGAAGTCACCATCGATCAGAGTTAGTGCTTGCCTAACTATTCCTATTGACTAACTTGCCTCTACAGAGATTGTCTTGCATATCTTTTTCATGATCTCATCACTTTCCACTTGCCACAATTTTATATTCTTCTAACTTTTAACTTCAGGGTCAACTCCACACACCATGTGGAAGAAGACTTGGAAAACAAAAATCTGATGGTCAATTCACTACAGTAGTGATATATATCATTCCAAGTCTCTTTCTTTTAAGATTAAAAAAAAAGAGAGTAGATAACTGGTAGAGAGATTCCACCTACTGAAGTAGACAACAGCCATGAGATGTTGAAACGAAGAGTTCAAAGGCTGCAGATCAACAAAAACTTTACCAAAATTTTATAGAAAGCCGCATCAAATTTTATAAAAAACGTACGTGACCCCTAGTTAATGTGAACTGATAGCCTTTCCATATTGAGAAAATATCAACGGGTTGTGATTGGGTTGTCGGGGCAATGGTGCAACGGTAGGATATCCGGGTTGTGACCCAGGGACCCGCGATTCGATCCCCAGCTATGGTGTGTTTGCAGGAATTTTTCTTCAAATGGGGAACGCAATCAAAGGATGTTGGGTATCTGGATTGGCCGCCGTATGCGCTTTCCGATTTATCTTGGTGGTCGGTGGGCAACTTCCGGGCTGGCCACCCAGTGTTTAAAAGAGAAAATATCAAGACTTGAATGAATTAAACGGTTCTGAATAAATTTAGTGTTCGCCTTGATAATAACTTATTTATATTTGTTCAATATATACAATGTAAATTATATGAACAAGTTTGCATAATTTATTAAATTAAATAAATAATCTTAAACGCATATATATTCAGTTTGTTAATGTTCATGAATAAATATTATAAATTATTTATGAATAATATTCATGAATAAAATTTGTAAATGATATTCATTAGAATTGTTGAAGTGACCAAGGGTCGAATCTCGACGATGTCGAGATAATGCCCTCCTCCGTCGTGATCAACTGTAATTTTCCGATTTATCTCCTCGCAGATGATCATGGAGCTGATCATGTGAGGCTACTAGGATAATGGATTCCACCTTTTGCCGAAGTAAATGATATCTATCAATAAAATAATGCAAGAGGGTATTTTTTTATTGAAATTATTAAAATGGTGTACCTTTTTTTATTAATTATCAAAATTTTAAAATATTTTTATTTTTATTATTAAAATAAAATATTTTTATATTAAAATAAAATAACTTGATTAAAATTATCCAAACTTATTAAAATCACTTTAACATAATTAAAATAGCTTAAATATTTTTTATTATAGTTACAAAAGTATTTAAGTGATTTTAATTATATTAAAATAATTTTAATCAAGTTTGAAAAAAATATTTTATAAGTAAAATATAAGATGTAGCAATTTACTATATGTAGCAATTACGGAGAATAGCTGCTACAATTTATTACCGTTGCGTTCCTTTTCTTCTAAAAAAGGTGAAATCCGTCACCCCAACGGTCCCACACGATCGACCCCACGACCATTTGTAAAGAGATAAATCGAGAAACTGCAATTGGTCACGACAATAGTGTTGCAATAAGAATATTATTAAGATAAAATATACGATGAGATTTTTTTAAAATTTTTATCCTAAATTTTTAAAAATAAAATAGGAATTTGACAAAGTTTAACATATCCTTGATGTGGTTGAGCTCTTTAAAAGGTCTAGATGTCGATAAAATTACTTGATTGATGAGATGAGGGCAGAAGAAAACTAGATTAGTTGCATTTATTAATATTGGTGGTGGGATAATTAATGGGGGGAAAACATTGAGTTAATATTAATTTCATGGCATCATCATAAATTAATGACTATTTCATCCTTAATTACAAATGCTCCGTCGATGTAAACGATGCAACCTAAAAACATATCAATATCCACCAAACATAATTTCTCTAATTAAACTGGAAACTTTTATGTAATTCTGTTCTGTCTTAACCAACTCAGTTATATTTTGGAGCAATTGAGTGAACATTTTTTAAATTCAGATTAGAATAATAAATATAGATAAATATAAATTCAGATTAGAATAATAAATATAGATAGTTTTTCATTAAAAATACTTAGTATAACAATTATATATGCCCAATAAAATTACTCTATCTTAGTCAAAATTGTTATATAAAATATAATTATATTAATATATTTTTTATCAACTCGATTAAAATTATTTTTAATATAACTATAATTGTTATAATGTGAAATAGTTTAATTAAAATTGATTTTTATATATTGCAGAACTATATTTATTTTTCTTATAGGTAAATAAATTAAAGTATGTATAACCTAAAACGAATTTACAATCGTAAATGAGCATCTCCAGGCCAAACTCGCATATGAAACCAATGATAATTGCTGCGATGACACCGTAGTAAAAATATTTTCAAATAAAAAATAGGACAAGATGGTCTTCGCAAAACACATTGCGAGTTTTTTGTGTGATTCGATGTGAAACTTGACCTGCAAACAGATTTTTGTGGAGAGTAATTAAAACAATCTGCACAATGTTATTGTGCTCAATTTGTGTCACTTACTCCAGTCTTTCAAAAATGTTTTTGCTAGTCTTGCAAAGCCCTGGGTGGTTCTACTGCGAGTTGACCCACCCAGTTGGAACTGGCCTCTGGCTGACTTTTGCGCCTGAGCGAAGCTCGACCTGTTGACACCTATAGATACTGGATCGAATTGATGTAGCAAGATAACTATGTAAGGCAAGCATGTTAGGATAACTCAATCGGAAGGCCGAAAAACCTTTTATGCTAGATCTCCAACTATCATTGGAGCAAGATCAGTTTAGTTGTTAGGTTTTTCAGAATGTTTCTTCTGCAATTCACTTGCGAGGATGATCCTCTTCCAATTACCAGACAACAGAAATTAACAGGATTGCATAACAAGTTTTGCATCTGAGACAATTATAGGACATGGTTGATCTCTTTGCACATGACACTCCTATCACATCTATGATATCGAGAACTTAGGATGATCACTCACTCGTGAACTCACTTTGTTCATACATTTTGCGTCTGTTTATGTTAACTTAATGGTTCAAATCTCTAGTTGTATCCTAATATTCATGTGAAACTCCATCATAAGAAAATCAAGGCAAATGAAACAGAAATGGTTAGCCTTATTTCTGCCTTTTTTCGGTTAAATATTTCAAGGAGTCGAGTTCTATTACCTTATCATCAAAATGGTTTTGTACCAAGTTGATTCAAGGTTTTTCTATTCTGCAGTTGACAAAACAAACCACAGTGCAAGCAACTGGAGTGGCTTCCAACCTAGTGGAGATCATTCAAGGAGCAGGCTTCAAGCTACAAAGCTTAAATCTAAGTTTTGTCGACGAAGAGGATGCTGCTATTGCTGTCGGTTAATCTTGTAAGTCGATTAATTTTTGTGTTTTTGCCTTTCTATGAAGAATGAATTGGCCAATGCTTATAACCCTTGTTTGCTTGATGAAAAATTTAGCATCCTATTCAGTAATCCTGTTAAGTTTCTTTCCCTAGTCAGTCAGTCAGACCGGTCGAGCCGGTGAAGTCGGATGGACTAGTCAGTCTAGTCTAGTTCAGTCCAATTGAGTGAGTTTTAGTGGTCCAATTTTCTAATGCATTTCGATATTACAATCCAAACAACAGAGGGAGCCATCTTCTAATGTTTCGAATAGTGAGACAGTAGAACATAGTTGTTAACTTATTCATTTGAAGTTCAGGCAGTAGATGCTGGAGTTTACTTAGTCATAGTTCATATCTTGTTGAAGATCCTCTGTACAGGAGCAAGAATGACCAGGCGATTGTGGAGACGAATGGCGATTGGTTAGGTAACACGATCGATGCCTCGTTGACGGAGTTGATGTTCTCAGGGTTGAAGTACTTGGCGACCTCGAGGCAGTACAGAACCTTGTCGTCGGAGACAAATTGTTCAGCTCCGGCGGGGTCTTTGGGGATGAAGGGGAAGGAAGCCATCCAGTATTTGAGGAATCCGACTTTGTTGATGTTGATGAAGCCTTCTTGGAAGTCGAAGGTGGCTGAACCTTCGTCTGGCAGCGAGATGACGGACTCTGTGGGCGCCGTGTAGGCGGCGTTGTCGGTGTCGAGGAGTCTGATACACTTCACCTTCATTGGCAAGGAGGAATCGAGTGAGAATGGAGCAGTGTAAGGACCCTTTGCGAGAGAGATTATTATGGGAACACTAATCCTTTCCTTCCAATACCGACTAATCTCCTCAAACACTTCCCTTGTCTCTGTAGATGGCAAGTCATTCACCACAATATCAGCATCCCACACTGCCTCCTGCAAGTTAGTAACAACCTTCATCGATCATGTTTAAGCAGAAACCATCCTTCAAGATCTTCAGCATACAGAATTCGATCACCGAGCCTCGCTTCCACATGCTTCAAGTAGGCGCATCGCCTGATCAACCGGCGCAGAATTTATGACCTCAAACAGATGCTCAGCCGTGGATCGGTCGACTGACCGGCCAGGCCTCCTCCATATCCTTATCTGAACCTTGTTGTTGCAGAAGGGCAGCGAACACACTGGACGATGAAGGTCCCCATCAGATTTCCCGCGGCGCATAGCCTTCCTTCCGCGCCATTGGAGTGAAGATGATTGCCATTCCTTTCAACAGCGCCAACCATCTTCTCTCAAACAACAAACTCTCCAGTTCTGCGCAATTATTATTTCATTCAGCAAATCATAAGATCTCGTGAAGCAGTAGCTATCAAAATGAAGGAGCATACCTTCGATGTAGAGAAATTGGGGAACTTTTATGAAGAAGTAATCTTTATGCCTCGTCCTAAACCCTAGAATCCGAAAGCATCAACCACGGGCCTCTTGCTGTTAATGGCGCCTCAAGCATTAAGGACCTCGTCACTCCAGTGAATTCAAACCAACCAAATGCATATCTCCACAGCCAAAAAGGGGGAAATCAATCAACCAACCCTACCTGTTTCAACATGATTCAAGATTTTGAATCTTGATTGTGCCTGTGTTGGCAAAGATCATGTAGAATGCATTCAACACTAATATACCAAAAAAAAAAAACACATCAACATGGAGATCACATGTTCGCAACATGAAGGTTGATCAGTGTCACACACATGTTTGAGGAAATTAAGAACTAGTGGATAAACAATATGGTTTCACTTAAACACACTTTTCATACATGATCCATAATTTAAATACTAATGTCAACCTTAATCCATTACAACAATCTTGATCTTAATATCATAAAATTACAAGCTCTTATTGTATACATAAATTCTAAAATAAGGCTACGTTTTGATTACATATACGTAAACCAATTGCAAATCCTGTCAATGAGTAGGATGTATTTGATTCTTATGCTCCTCTTGATCATAACTGCACCCATGAATCCCCAGAAGCCAAACACAAATCCAGGAGCAAAGCCAATGAAATACCAAATTCCTCCATGCTCATCATCTTCATGCATGTCCTCTTCTTCATCTGTCACTCCATCATCAATGGTTGGGTTGTCGCCTGGGCACTTGATTTGGAGTGGCTCCCCACAAAGCTTAGGATTGTCGATGTAAGACAAGTTGGTGAAAGTTTGTAGCTGAGTGCCCGTTGGGATTTTCCCAATAAGATTGTTGTAAGATAAATTTAGGGTACCCAAAAAATTTAAATTAGAGATGCTTGAAGGAATTCTACCCGACAATTGATTCTCTGAAAGATCAAGTGATTCTAGTTGACCCATGAGACCAATCTCATCTGGTATGTTTCCTGACAAATGATTCAAAGACAAGTTGAGAAAGCGAAGGCCATGGAGCTTTGTGATCTCTTTAGGAATGTCACCTGAGAGATTATTGTTTGAGAGGTCAATACTGGTGACAACTGAAAGCAAAGTGGTGTACGGAAGTTCTGAATTCTTAGCACTTATGATAACACTCTCCAAGTAATAAATGAAACCATCATATAATGGAGCAGATTCATTTTTGTTCTGGCTTGCCATCATGGAGCTAAACATGCCAAAACTTGGAGGCAAAGAGCCAAAGAGATTATTGTGAGCCAGGTCTAGCACTTGGAGGGATGGGATCAGAGAGAGTTGTGGTGGAATTGTACCAGTGAAATTATTTGACCTTAGAGAAAGAACTCGCAATGCTGATAATCTCCTTCCAAACCAATTGGGTATAGCTCCGGACAATTTATTCCAACTCAAATCAATAACTACAAGTTGATTGCAATGTTGTAAAGTTGAGGGAATTGTACCAGATAAATTATTATTATTCATGTGTAGTGATTGCAATCAAGGCTAAAAACCCAAATGTTCTGGGGATGCCACCAGATAATTTGTTGTTGGAAACATCAATGATTGCTAGCTCTGATGCATTACCCCAACAATCTGGGAGTGTTCCAGATAACTCATTGTCAGCAAGGTTCACAATTTGCAATTCTCTTTGTGTACAAATGGAAGACGGAATGCTGCCATTCAGTTTGTTATTGGACAAAATCAGATAGGAAATGCTATACTCACCAAACATGCTTTTAGGAATTGGTCCAGAAAAGGAATTGTGAGAAAGGTCCAAAAAATCAGATTGCATTGGTGGAATGAAGCCTTCAAAGTTGTTGTAACTCAAATCAAACGAACTTACATCCTTGAAGCATTCTGAAGAGCGCGGCAATATCCCTCTCATATGATTGTGAGAAACATTTAGGTCATTCC
This sequence comes from Curcuma longa, assembly GCF_044706935.1. NCBI lineage: Eukaryota > Viridiplantae > Streptophyta > Magnoliopsida > Zingiberales > Zingiberaceae > Curcuma > Curcuma longa. Next base: position 6,769,200 of record NC_133867.1, on the reverse strand, counting down.
CGATAAGCACAATCTCCAAAACCAATCAGGAAAAGCATCTGATATTCCATTATTTGATATGTCTAGGTTAAATAAACTGGTTTGGTTCCGCAGCCATGGAGGAAATCTGGGTCCCAAGTTGCAAGAGCGCATTAAGATATCTCTTGCTTGAAATGGAGGAAGCCAATCTTGGCTCACTTTGACCGACAAGTTGTTGTTAGATATATCCATGTAATCTAAATTTGTGAGATTGGCAAAGTGGGCTTCTGTGATGTCTCCAACCAAATGGTTTGAATGTAGATTAAGATCTCTAATGCAGACAATTTCCCCAAGGATGCTGGAACTGAGCCACTCAATTGATTGAACCAAGGTTTAGATAAGTTAATCTCTGAAGCCTCTCAAAATGACTTGGAAAAGGACCGCTAAACTGATTGCCATGCAAGTAAAGGTGAAAGAAGTTTATTAGTTCTGCATCTTGATAGTTGTTCAAAGAATTCAACAACTCTCCCTGTCATACTGTTATAAGCGAGAGATCAACTGTACTCAAGTTGCATAGACTTCCTAAGGTATCAGGAATCGATCCACTTATGTTGTTACCAAAGAGAAGGAGGTCTTCTAAGTGGTGGAGATTTCCAATTGAATCTGGTATCTTTCCACTAATCTGATTAGGATATAATTCCAAACTCTGCAATGCAGTTAGATTGCCAATAGTCTCCGGTAAGCCTCCAACAATTCTATTATAAGAAAGGTCCAGATTGACATTTTACTCAAGTTTCCTATGCTTTTCGGTATTACACCTTCAAGATCGGTTATAACCGAGGAACAAGCCTTCAATGTTTTTGAGGTTTCCAATATCTTCTGGTATCTCTCCGCTGATGTTATTACTGCCCAGGTCCAGGAACTGCAGATTTCTGAGATGGACAAAAGATGCCGGTATTTTTCCAGAAATCCAATTAGAAAATAGAGATAAATGACGTAGATGGGAGAGATTGCCAAGTTGGTGGGGAATTTCTCCTCCGAAATCACAGTGCGAAAGGTCCAAGTGCTGCAATTGAGTTAAAGATCCAATGGAGCCAGGAATTGGACAGCCATCAAAGCCATTCCCACTTATATTTAAATACTCCAAATGCTTCAAATGAAACAATGAAGGATGCACCTCACTTGTGTTGAAAACAGTAGATCATGCCAAATATAACTAAAAGAGAGGTCAAGTTTGATAACATGACCTGTGATGTTGCATCCTAACACGTTCCCAACTGCAGCATTCTTCGCCCTTCCATGGAGATACTTGCTTATCAACATCAGGGAAGCCACTTCTCACGTTCAGCAGAGCCTTCCTTTCCTCCTCTATGCACAGTTGCAAAGATCCAGAGAGAAATAAGAGAGAAATCCAGAAGAGATAAAGAAGAAGAAGCTTGAGTGTAGCAGCAGTAGTAGCCATGAGATGAGAGAAATGTTGCACAAAGAGTAGTTCAAAGGCAGATCAACAAGAAAATAGATGATCCATGGAAGTCACCATTAGGATTCATTTCTTGCCTAATTGACTGAATAGACTTGGAAAATAAAAATCTAATGATCAATTTAATTCTTCGATAGTGATTTTTCAAAAGAAAAATAATCTGAAGAAATTCCTACCAAAATAAATATATGGGTATAGAGATAATTGTAGACTAGCAACATTTTCTCCCTTATATAATTTAGATAAATTAATAGGAAATATATGATCCATAGAAGCTACCATCAAAATTAATATCTTGCTTGGCTATTTCTATTGACTTGGAATGACTTGGAAAATAAAAATCTAGGATAGTGATTTACATATATCATCATTCTAAGTTTTTTCTTTCAAAATAAAGATTTGGTAAAGAAATTCCTAGATAATTGTATAGAGTCTAATGTACACTTTAGCAACATTTTCTCCCTCTCTCCTTTATATAATTTAGTTTTAGATAAAATTAACAGGAAATTTATGATCTATGGAAGTCACTATTGCTTTCTATTGACTTGGAAAACACGATTAATCCAATGATCTATTCACAACGTATATCATTCTGAGCCCTTTTTTTTTTTAAAAAATAATTAGATAATGATCATAAAGTGAGGACCAACATATAACTGTATAAAAATATATTATATAGAGTTAATAAATTAAACTAACATAACTACAATTTTCCAAGCTCTCCCAAAAGAAATTGAAAAAAAAGAGGTAGGTAGCATGTAACTAACATAACTAATTTCCTTGAATAAAAAGGAAAAACTACCACAATACATCTAGGTATATACCTAAGTAACTAATCAAGGTTAGAAAGCATCATCAAATTTTATGGAAAAGGTGACCCCGTTGATGTGAATTATCTTTTTGTAACCCCTCCACATTGAGGAAATGTCAAAACTTAAACGAATCAGTTTGTAAATCATGTTTATTAATAAAATGATGCAAGAGGGTATTGTTTTACTGAAATTATTAAAATGGTTTGTCTTTTTTATTAATTATCAAATTTTAAAAGTATTTTTATTTTTATTAAAATAAAATATTTGTATATTAAAATATTATTTATCAACTTGATTAAAATTACTCAAACTTACTAAAATTATTTTTATATAATTAAAATCCTTTAAATACTTTGTAACAGTAATAAAAATATTTAAGCGATTTTAATTATGTTAAAATAATTTTAATCAAGTTTGAAAAAAATATTTTATAAGTAAAACATAAGATGTAGCAATTTACTACATGTAGCAATTACATAGAATAGCTACTACAACTTATTATAGCGTTGAAATAAGAATATTCTTAAGTATAAGATGAGATTTTTTTTAATTCAAGATATATAGTGATCAGTTTAAAAGAAAGATAATTGATAAAGAAATTTTCATCAAAATAGATATATTGTATAAAGATAATTGTACACTAATGTTAACTTTAACAACATTTTCTCCTTCTCTCTTATATAATTTAAATAAAATTAATAAGAAATTTATTATCCATGGAAGTCACCATTATCATTAATATCATTCTATTGACTTAGAAGAAAAAAAATCTAATAGTTGATTCACAATTGTCACCTTCAGCATATTAATTTCTTGCTTATTATTGACTTGGAAGACTTGGAAATCAAAAATCTAATAATTGATTCACAATAAGGATATATATCATTCTAAGTTTTTTTTTAAAAAAAAAAGATAATTGGTAAAGAGACTTCTACCCAAGTAAATATATTATATAAAGAATTAAAGAGGTAGTAACTAAATAACTAACTAAGTAAATATATTATAGAGTTAATAACTAATATTACTATAGTTTTCCAAGCTCTCCCAAAAGAAATTGAAAAAAAAGGCAACAAGTAACTAACATAACTATAAAGTAACCGACATAACTAAGTTTCATGGATAAAAGGAAAATACTTATCACAGTATATCTAGATATCTAACTAATCAAGGTTAGAAATCCGCATCAAATTTTATAGAAAACGTGACCCCTAGTTGATGTGAATTATCCTTTTGTGACCCCTCCACATTGAGAAAATATCAAGACTTAAATGAATCATACTTTCATGAATAAATTTGATGTTCAACTTAATAATAATTTATTTCTATTCATTCAATATACACAAAGTCAATTAGATGAACAAATTTGCATAACTCATTAAACTAAATAAATAAACAATTGAACACGTATATATTTAATTTGTTAATATTCATGAATAAAGATTATGAATTGTTCGTAAATAATATTCACGAATAAAGTTTGTAAATTATGTTTATTAATAAAATGATGCAAGAGGGTATTGTTTTACTGAAATTATTAAAATGGTTTGTCTTTTTTATTAATTATCAAATTTTAAAAGTATTTTTATTTTTTATTAAAATAAAATATTTATATATTAAAATATTATTTATCAACTTGATTAAAATTACTCAAACTTACTAAAATTATTTTAATATAATTAAAATCCTTTAAATACTTTGTAACATTAATAAAAATATTTAAGTGATTTTAATTATGTTAAAATAATTTTAATCAAGTTTGAAAATTTTATAAGTAAAATATATGTAGCAATTTACTACATATAGCAATTATGGAAAATAGCTACTACAACGGATTATCGTTGTGCTCCGTAGCTTGCTACAATAGCGTTGAAATAAGAATATTCGATCTTAAGATAAAATTTACGATAAGATATTTTTTAAAATTCAAGATAGTGATCAATTTAAAAGAAAGATAATTGATAAAGAAATTTCCATCAAAATAGATATATTGTATAAAGATACACACTAACGCTAACTTTAACAACATTTTCTCTTTCTCTCTTATATAATTTAGATAAAATTAATAAGAAATTTATTATCTACGGAAGTCACCATTATCATTAATATCATTCTATTGACTTAGAAAACTTGGAAAAAAAATCTAATAGTTGATTCACAATTGTCACCTTCAGCATATTAATTTCTTGCTTATTATTGACTTGGAAACTTGGAAATAAAAATCTAATGATTCACAATAAGGATATATATCATTCTAAGTTTTTTTTTTAAAAAAAGATAATTGGTAAAGAGACTTCTACCCAAGTAAATATATTATATAAAGAATTAAAGAGGTAGTAACTAAATAACTATAAGTAAATATTATATAGAGTTAATAACTAATATTACTATAGTTTTCCAAGCTCTCCCAAAAGAAATTGAAAAAAAACAAGTAACTAACAATATTTTCTCTCTATTTTCCTTATTTAATTTAAATAAAATTAATAGAAAAATTATGATCCATAGAAGTCACCATTAGAATTAATTTCTTATTTGACTATTGAATGAAAAACGTGACCCCTAAGTTGATGTGAATTATCCTTTAGTGATCAAATTTTATAGAAAATGTGGCCACTAAGTTAATGCACATTATCCTTCATTGACCAAATTTTATGGAAAACGTGACCCCTAAGTTGATGCAAATTAATTATCCTTTAGTGACCAAATTTTATAGAAAATGTGGCCACTAGTTAATGCGAATTATTATCCTTCAGTGACCAAATTTTATGGAAAACGTGACCCCTAAGTTGATGCGGATTATCCTTCAATGATCAAATTTTATGGAAAACGTAACATCACCCCTAAGTTGATGTGAATTATCTGTTAGTGACCAAATTTTATGAAAAACTTGGCCCCTAAGTTGATATGAATTATCCTTCAGTAACCAAATTTTATGGAAAATTAACATGACCCCTAAGTTGATATGAATTATTCTTCAGTAATCAAATTTTATGAAAAATGTGACCCCTAAGTTGATGTGAATTATCCTTTAGTGACCCCTTCACATTGAGGAAATATCAAGACTTAAATGAATCAAATATTCATGAATAAATTGAGTGTTCGATTTGGTTAGAGTTTATTTATATTCGTTCAATATACACAAAGTCAATAGATGAATAAGGTTTGAACAACTCGTTAAACTAAATGAAAAAGTTTGAACGAACAAAGTTTTTAGATCCAACTTCAACATATATTGATATCCCAAATATATTAATGTTCATGAATTATTTGTGAATAAAATTCATGAATAATGTTCATGAAAAAACTTAGCAGTTGACTTCACTTTATCAAACTTCAGCTTAAGAATATATTGATATCCCAAATAGTAACAATAATAACAAATTATAGTTTGGAGAATAAGTAACTTACTAGTAAATATATAGATCAAGCTTCAATTGAACCAGATTAAACAAGTCAAATGGTCATGATAAACCTAACAGTGATCCAATACATGGCCAACCTCTTCTTCTCTTATTCTTGGCCCTTACCAATCCTTGGGATTCAGATAAAAACAAGCAGGAAGTTGACTTCTGAATGACTTTAAAAGTTGGGCATTGACCAAAGAAAATGATGCTAAGAAAATATGCACATAGAGACATTTCTCCATGGCGTGAAGTCTCTGCTAGAGTTTTCAGTTTTGCATGCCTGGTCCAGAGAGATTCCCTTTGAGAGAGGTTGAAGCTTTTGAATCCTTAATTTTCATGACACTGAGAGACCTAAATGGTACTGTTGCATCTGTTTTCCCTTCTTTATCTCTATCTCCAATCAGGCTAGCTGTCGCCACCATTTTTGAAGATGAAGATGCAGACCTGTTACTGTTGACACTTTGAGAATTAAGGAAATTAGTGAATATCTATCTAGATCAGGCCTCTCTTCAATTTCTAATTTTCCTATTTGAATACATCCAATCTTTATACACACTCGCAAAGATTCAGAGAAAAATAAGAAAGAAATCCACAAGAGATAATATATATATAAAGAAGAAGGCTGTGTAGCAGCGTGCAGTAGGCTTGAGATGTTGCACAAAGAGTAGTTCAAAGCCAGATATATCAATAAAAACTTTAGCAACAATATAACTAGTATTTCACCCGTGCAATGCACGGGATGTTATTTTATATAATTAACAATTAAAATTAGTAAGTATGAGTGTTTGAATAAATAATTAAAATATAAATAAGTTAAATTGTACAATTAGAAAAAAAATTTTATAAATTTTAAAAAACTTCCTTAAATACAACGTTTGTTGTTGAATTTTTCTGTTTGCTGTCACTATCACATATCAAAATTTTTAGACCCATAGGATTCGTAACTCTGGATACAGCGACATACAACTGACCATGACTAAAAACAGGGTTCTTTAAAATAAGTCCTATATGAGACAATGATTGACCTTGACTTTTGTTGATTGTCATTGCGTATGATACAATCAAAGGATACTGTCTTCGTTGGAATTTAAAAGGAAGTCTTGGATCAGAAGGAGTCAATGACATTCTTGGAATAAGCACTTTATGACCGGCATTACTTCCAGTAAGAATTTGTCCTTCTAAAACATGGTTTCCGAGCCTCGTCACGATCAATCTAGTGCCATTGCATAATCCAAGAGAATGATCTATGTTCCGCAGCAGCATAACCGGAGTTCCAACCTTCAAGTTTAACTCGTGATTTGGTACTCCAGAACATCTTATTCCATTTAAGAATTCAGGGGTATGCACATCATGCAATAGATCAACATTTCTATCCGAATGGCACGTCGAATCAGAACTTAAATACAACCTTCCCTCGGAATGGTTTAGAGATATCATGTATTCATTTATGGACTGAACGACATCAAGAGTTGGTGCTAGAATAGCCCTCTGCTGAAAATATGCAGTATTGTTGATATTGTTGCCTGAAGACGGATACGTACTATCAACTATTGCTGCAATAGGATCATTGCAATCTTTCAGCAAAAGTTCATCAGGAATATCGATTGTCGCATAACCGTCATTTGGTTCTCCAATTTTTCCATCTCCTAAATTAGCAATCCAATCCGAAAATTGCTTCATTTTAGCACATTCTTTATCAGAACCTAAATTTTGCAGTCGCATGTTTTTTGTCAATCTCAAAACTGTGCAATGTCTCCAAAGATACGAAGAATTGATAGTGGCGTGAACAATATCCTGCCTACTGCCTTTTGGAATAACAGGTAATATTTGTCGAAAATCACCACCGAAAACAACTGTTTTGCCTCCAAAAGGCAAATGAAGGCTTAAAGGATTGACAAATCTCATTATATCTTTCATGCTTTTATCCAAAGCTTCAAAACAAAACTTATGCGTCATTGGAGCCTCATCCCAAATGATAAGTTTAGCTTTTACAATAAGCTCCGCAAGAGGACTCCCTTGTTTGATATTGCATGTTGATTCCTCATTAGGATTAAATGGAATTGCAAAACGAGAATGAGCAGTTCTTCCACCAGGCAATAGAAGAGATGCTATACCACTGGATGCCACATTCAAGACAATTTCTCCCTTCAATCTCAAGAATGCAGACAGAGTTTTCCAGACAAATGTTTTTCCAGTACTTCCATATCCATATACAAAGAAAACTAGAGGTGTAAACGAGCCAAATTGCTCACGAACTATTCGAGTCTCGGTTCGAAAAAAAGTTCGTTTGAGTTCATTCGATTAAGTTAACGAGCCAAGCTCGAGCCTGATTTCAAACTCGAAAATATTATCAAGCCGAACTTGAGCTTAACAGTATTTGGCTCATGAGCTCGCGAACATGTTCGTTGAAAGGCTCGTAAATATATTCGTTTAAAGACTTACGAACGTATTTGTTAAAAGACTCACGAATATATATATATATATATATATATATATATATATATATATATATATATATATATATATATATATATATATATATATATATATATATATATGAATTATAAATATTATATGTTAACGAACCAAACTCGAACTAAATTTATTTAACTTTAAACGAACCTTTTTCAAATCGAACTCAATCCGTTCGTGAACTATTTAATTTCATTACGAACCAAGCTCGAGCTTAAAAATTAAAGCTCGAATCGAATTCGAACCGAACTCAAACTTAGGAAAAACAAACCGAACTCGAGCCTCTTACTGTTTGACTCGGCTCGGTTCGATTACACTCCTACAAAGGAGGATATTGTCTCGACTTCACTGATATTCGAACTCTTATCATTTTCTACAACTCTATTCCATCGTAACCAACTCAACTATGTTCCGAGAACATAAATTTCACTTATTCATCTAATATAAATATTATAACAAGTAACTATAATTATAATAATAACTACAAAACCTATAATAATAGAAAATCATAACTACTACATATAATAAATACTATTTAATAACTACTACCATAAGGATTTATTCATAATCTAATATATATAAAAATAATAATATCGAATAATATTTTAATAAATGCTGATATAATAATTCCAAAAAAATAGTCGTTCCTCTAATTTTTGTCCTAAATAATAACTTTGTGGGCTCTGCGATCGCGTCTAGTGGAGGAGGCATCAGACAACAGAAAAAGGCTCAAGAAATCTAATGACAGTTCGTTGTAAAGCTCATTAGACAGTCGTTAGGAGAATGGTTACAATACACGTTGAAGAATTGGTGATGCTCAATGCAAAAACTGGCAGTTCATGCTACCTTTCTCGATAGGTTCTTCATTCCACACCCGACGCATTTCAGAATCACGGTATTTGTAGTTGGATCTGGTTTTATAACAAATTTGACATCTAGAAAATCTCTGATGTTGCGAAGTGTTTCGATACCGTACGGTGTCAACTTCCCCACGCGAACTTTGGATACGTCTGGAGGGCCGAGAGCGCAGAGGAGAAAGAGAAGACCCTGAGTAACAATTAAAAGGCATGTCAGTCCACAGATCTGGGAAAACAAAAGCTTAATTGCAGTTGTGAAAGGAACTCTGAAGAGCATGGCAGTTATTCTAATTGTTCTCCGATTTTGTTCGCTGTGTTTAGCACATGTTGTGATGGATTGTTATGAGGAGGAAGTAGCGAAGTAGACCTGGTGTGTGGAATCGACGACGCCCCCCTGCTCTATCTCCCCGAGCAACATTGAAGCAACTTGAACACCAACATCCTCAGGAGGTAACATCTCTGGTTTCTCATAGGAATCCTCCATGGTATCCATGTCCTCAGGTTTTGGATGGCTGATTGCAATATCTGTGGAAATTAAGCAGCCAGTAGTGGTCTCTGCAACTAATGATACACCGTAGCCTGGCGATCTGCGAGGTGGATTATGTAGGAGAATTAAGCTAAAAACAAACATCCACAAGAACAATTTTTTTACAAAAAAAAAAGGAGCTAGCTAGATAGTCCATGTTCAAACACCGAAGCTCAAAAGAACCATTTGGAGTAAGTTCCCTTGAGATTCACTTTGGTTGGAAAAGATTGAGAGTGAGTTAAGAGGACACGAGCAAGACAATGCCAACGTGAGCTTAGTTAGGGCAGAGCATCATCGATTGGGTGCAATCAAGTGGGCATTGACTAAACTGATAAGTGATCAAGTCCTAAACTGTTCTCCTGTCAGCCTATTACAACTAAGCTAATGGATTTGGGTTGTTGAGAAGATCTCCGACGACTGCTCCGTCGAGATCAACGAGACAGGTCCGTCCGTGAAATCCTGTCTTGTTCTATTAAACGTCTTTGATTTCCAGAGATTTTTTTATTGACAGTTGGGATCAATTTCTCTGACAATTTTGCCTTTTTGCTTTGGGTAGGAATGAAACTGAGATATAAGCCGGGAGTTTTGGTCGGAGGCAAGTATTTGGTACATGACTGTGGTCTTAGTCGTTCCATCGGCTACTTCCTTGAGACGCTGATCTTGCTGGGCTTGTTTGGGAAGAAGCCCCTGTCTATTACGCTTAAAGGTTAACTCTTTTTTTTCTCTCTTTTCTATGTATACTCTCTAAGGAAAAGTGCAAGTAATTGTATCTTTCAACTTGCTGCTGCAAAGCAAACATCTTTCTAGAATTTGTGGTAGGAGCAAAATAATTATCATGTATTGGTAATGGGCCCTTAGTTCTTAGCTTCCTGCAACTTGGTTGATGCGCTAGCCTTGTGTTCCTTATGAGCCAAAAGTTTAGTGCCATCTTCTGCTCAAGAAACTAGTTGTAGATAAGATTTTATTGGCTAACTCCACTGATTCAAATCTTGCCAGAATTTTGTTACATACTGATATAATTCGATAAGTTAAATTGTGATAATTGGACCAAGGCAAATCAAACCTGCAATTTAATTATATAACATTGCAAATGAACAAAAGGTCTCCCATGTACTGGCAGCACTAAAATTGCATCTATATAGTTTTGAAAGTGCCATCAATTTTAGTTCCAAGCTCAAATAAACACCTGGAGATTTGCATTGGGCTCTAACAACCAATTGACAATTAGGCAAAGAACCTTATCCTTTATCAACATGAAGTTTATATGAATTTGTTCTTAGGGTAGCACATCACTTGTTAACGGGCAAAACGTTTTTACTAGTAATGTAGTCTGAAAGAAGGAAACTTCAGCATTGAGCTCAACCCCATAGCAAATTAGGCAAACTTGTGGATTTTGTTGTTCATTACCAATACTCTAGAATCAAATGTAAGTATTTGGTTGTGCTATTTCATGAACTCAAGAATCCTAGAAAAATAAAATTACCCTAAAGTAATAACATTGCTACTGCATAGATATTTGACAAAGAAAGATACTGAGTTGTTCCGAGATTCATTTGGCTAATAATTGCACTGTATGCTCGTGTTTAGAGTTGTTATCAATTCCATCCTTCAATTTAAAAGCATAGCATAAGGATCATTTACTGGTCTTAGTTGCATCTCCTGTATTCAGTGCCTTCTTAAGCTCAGAAATGCCTACCAGGTAGTGTCCTATTTTTCTCGAATCGGCAAAGTAACAGTCACTGGATGTAGAAAAAGGTAAATTTAAGGGAAAAAGTTTGACAAGTTTTTTTGTTGATAGTATTATAGGATCTTTTCAAACCTGATTTAATAATACAACATTGAATCTTTATGGACCACCGGGTTAAAAAGTGGGAATCACAGTGTATAATCTTTTAGTTAGAAACTCCAGCTCTACTAAACAACAAACTAGAATAACTTAAAAGATACAGCCTATGTCCTTTGTTAAAACATGACATCACATATTGAAACATTTGTTTTTTCACAAGTTAAATTATCAACCAATCTGTATCTAGGCTATTTCGAATACTTGTATCCCTAAAAAAAGAGTATAGTTCATTGAATGCTTACTCATTAATTAATGATCCTAATCATATCGTGTGCTTTGTTCCACCATCAACCATGACAAAAAGAAATGTATACTATGACTACCTATATTGTATCTGGTTAAGTGCCCATGAATCTTTTACAATGTTTAATGTGTGACTAACAATGTATGGTGACCTATTTTGTGAAAAAAATACATCATGATAGTTTTCCTTTTAAATAGGAATTACAAATGATTCTAAAGATCCTTCTGTTGATACCTTCCGTACAACAACACTGCATATGCTCAAGCGATTTGGTGTTCCATTAGAAGGTTTGGAGTTGAAAATTGTGAATCGAGGAGCTCCTCCCCTTGGTGGTGGTGAGATTATTCTAGGAGTTCCAATTGTCCCAACCAGCTTAACTATGAGTCTTGATAAATACATAAGCTGTGTAGTAATAAATCATGCCTCTTATTTGTTAATTTACAAAAAATAAAACATGCAGGCAGCCCATTGGGTTGATGAAGGAATGGTCAAGAGCATCAGAGGGGTGACATTCTCAACACGAGTATCTCCTCAAATAGGTAGTCGAATGATATATGCAGCTCGTGGAATTTTCAATCGCTTCATTCCTGATGTTCATATTTTTACTGACCATAGATCAGGACCATCTGGTGGAAGGTACAATTATATATATTCTTTCTACTAGTAACCCTTTGTTTGCCTAAGTACATGATATCATTTTTATGATAGTTTGTCAAGTTCTTGGATATGCATGTGATTTTTAATTCAGAATATTTGTTAAATTCTATGCAGCATGTGAAATTTGGAAGTTATTGTGCTAAAATATTCTCTTTCTAAGTCATGTTAAACCATCAGATCAGGCTTCTTATTCCTTCAGTCATCTAGCTACCGCAGGTCCCGGGTATCCGCATCATTCCGACGTCAGCGCCCGGGTCTAGGGGTGTAAACGAGCCAAACTGCTCACGAGCTATTCGAATCTCAGTTCGAAAAAAAGTTCGTTTGAGTTCGTTCAATTAAGTTAACGAGCCGAGCTCGAGCCTGATTTCGAACTCGAAAATATTATCGAGCCGAACTCAAGCTTAATAGTATTTGGTTCATGAGCTCGCGAACATGTTCGTTTAAAGGCTCACGAACGTGTTTGCGAATATGTTCGTTTAAAGGCTCGCGAATATGTTCGTTTAAAGGCTTACGAACGTATTTATTAAGACTCACGAATATATATATATATATTATATATATATATATATATATATATATATATATATATATATATATATATATATATATATATATATATATTACATGAATTATAAATATTATATGTTAACGAGCCAAGCTCGAACTAAGCTCGTTTAACTTTTAAACGAGTTATTTTTGAACCGAGCTCGAACTAAATTCATTTAACTTTAAACGAACCTTTTTCGAACCGAACTCGAGCCGTTCGCGAACTATTTAATTTCATTACGAACCAAGCTCGAGCTTAAAAATTAAAACTCGAATTGAACTCGAACCGAACTCGAACTTAGGAAAAACGAACCGAGCTCGAGCCTCTTACTGTTTGACTCAGCTCGGTTCGATTATCTCGGAACAACTCAGTATCTTTCTTTGTCAAATATCTATGCTGTAGCAATGTTATTACTTTAGGGTATTTTTATTTTTCTAGGATTCTTAAGTTCATGAAATAGCACAACCAAATACTTACATTTGATTCTAGAGTATTGGTAATGAACAACAAAATCCACAAGTTTACCTAATTTGCTATCGGGTTGAGCTCAATGCTGAAGTTTCCTTCTTTCAGACTACATTACTAGTAAAAACGTTTTGTCCGTTAACAAGTGATGTGCTACCCTAAGAACAAATTCATATAAACTTCATGTTGATAAAGAATAAGGTTCTTTGTCTAATTGTCAATTGGTTGTTAGAGCCCAATGCAACTCTCTAGGTGTTTATTTGAGCTTGGATAAAATTGACACTTTCAAAACTATATAGATGCAATTTTAGTGCTGCCATTACAGGGGAGACCTTTTGTTCATTTGCAATGTTATTTAATTAAATTGCAGGTTTGATTTGCCTTGGTCCAATTATCACAATTTAACTTATCAAATTATATCAGTATGCAATAAAATTCTGGCAAGATTTGAACCAGTGGAGTTAGCCAATAAAATCTTATCTACAACTAGTTTCCTGAGCAGAAGATGACACTAAACTTTTGGCTCATAAGGAACACAAAGCTAGTGCATCAACCAAGTTGCAGGAAGCTAAGAACTAAGGGTCCATTACCAATACATGATTATTATTTTGCTCCTACCACAAATTCTAGAAAAATGTTTGCTTTGCAGTCATGTATACATAGAAAAGAGAAAGAAACAAAGAGTTAACCTTTAAGCGTAATAGACAGGGGCTTCTTCCCAAACAAGCCCAGCAAGATCAGCGTCTCAAGGAAATAGCCGATGGAACGACTAAGACCGCAGTCATGTACCAAATACTTTGACTCCGACCAAAACTCCCGGCTTATATCTCAGTTTCGTTCCTACCCAAAGCAAAAAGGCAAAATTGTCAGAGAAATCGATCCCAACTGTCAATAAAAAAATCTCTGGAAATCAAAGACGTTTAATAGAAAAGACAGGATTTCACGGACGGACCTGTCTCGTTGATCTCGACGGAGCAGTCGTCAGAGATCTTCTCAATAAGGCGGAGCAGGGAGACCTCGTGGGGCAGATGAGAATTGCGTTGGTCGACAGCGTCGCCAAGAGGAGCCGCTGCCGGAAATGGCGGCTCCCATTGAGCCTCATGTACGACGTCTTCCCCATCTTCCCGGAGTAAGAGGCTTCTCGGTGCTCGACGCAGCGGCCGACGGCGGTCGGCGGTCGGCGGGCGGCGGGCGGCGGGCGGCGGGCGGCGGGCGGCGGGCGGCGGGGGAGAGGGAAGAGGATGGAGGGTTTCGGCGAAAGCGTTGTATACTTATATAGGATTCTATCAAACCCCCCAAACCCTTAATTAAAGCAGATCCGATCGATCCGGTCCGGACCGGATAACTTGACCGGTCTATTTAATCAATCATTGAACAATCTAATTAAATTTAACCCAAATCGATTATCCTACTAAATACATTGATAAGTCACAAATTAATCAATTTCAATCTTAATTAACCTCGCTTACCACTAAGATCTCTTAAGTTATTTCACTAATTGATAATCGGAAGCATTTGAGTGTATAATACATTTGAACAAAATTTAAATTGAAAGTTCAAGCAAGTTTTAAGATCAAAATAACAAAAATAATTAAAAATATGGTGCATTATTTAACTTTTATTTTGATAATTATATATAATTATTTTGATTTGAGTTTTTAATATGAGATATTTTCACAGGATATAAAAGTTCTCTTTTATTTTGTTGCGCCAAGTTAAATTAAAATACTATAATATATAATATAATTAATTCAATTCCAACTATTATTTTGATGATTAATAAAAAAATATTTTTTAAAAAATAAATCTTCCAATTATATATATATATATATATATATAATTTAAATATTCAAATTTTATCCTATTAATTTTGAAAGTAGATAATCTCTTCTTTTAAATCTTTATCTATCGAATAAATTTAAAATACAATTTTATACATATTTAAAAATTAATTTTTAAAGCATTCATCCTTATTAAAATTTAAATTAATATATTAAATTTTGAATCATTTTAAATTAAAATTAATATATTTATATAAATCTCTTTAATATATCTATACGCTCAAAAATTTTAAATAAATAGAGTAAAAAATTACTTGAATAAATAGAGTAAAAATTTAAAAGACGTATAATTATTTCATTAAAAAAAGGAATAATATACTAAAAATATGTTATATATTTTTAATATTATAAAAGTTAAAGTACCTCAAATGGGAAATATTGAAATTTCCCTTATGCGGTTCCGTAAGATGATGAAGAAAGAAACTTGTCCTCCGTGCCATCACTCGGTTTGCCATCCGGAGGGCCCTACAAATTGCCTGGGAATCTCTGGACCCCACTCCTCCTCTACCAACGACAGCACCACCACTTCCAGACTTCCATTCCAGGCCCCTCTCCAGTCTCCAATTGCGCCTTCTCCCTCCCTCTGCAGGAAACAAATAGGGATGTAAACGAGTCAAGTTGCTCACGAGTTATTCGAGTCTCGGTTCGAAAAAAAATTCATTTGAATTCGTTCGATTAAATTAACGAGCCGAGCTCGAACTTAACAGTATTTGGTTCGTGAGCTCGTGAACATGTTTGTTTAAAAGTTCATGAACGTGTTCGCGAACATATTCGTTTAAAGGCTCACGAACGTATTTGTTAAGAGACTCGTGATTATATATATATATATATATATACTACTCATTTTACCCGGCCTGCTCGTCATGATATTTCTTTTACCCGGCTAATCACGACTGTAGCCAGTCCTGGGTATCCATCTCCATTCCGCCGTCAGCACTCAGGTCAGTCAGACCACTCAGCCTATCCAGGCTGCTCGTCCATCCAGTTTGCTCAGTTTACCCGGATAATCCCGGCTATCTCCAGTCCCAAGCATCCCATCTCACTCCGACATCAACCCAGACTCAAGTCTTCTGGCGGACAGACAAATACAAGACAGACAACCAAGTGTGTGAACTGCCGTGCAGGGGAAAGGTTATGGTTATGTCTCCATGCCTCACTTCGTCATTGCTGCCAACTTTTCACTCATAGCTAAACGACAAAGGTGACGTACAGAATCAAGCCGCAGAGCAGTTATAGGCATATCGTTCCCGTTTCCTAGATGCCGCTCTACCGGCATAGAGGTCAGCAATACCCAGATTCCGTCCCCTCAGATACCACCATAGTCTGCTCTCTTGGCAGAAAGAATGTTCTTCTCATAGGTATATCAATTCCCAAACAGGTACAAGCTTTCTCGCTCGACTCTTGCATAATGAAACTACTACTGCTTCTTCTTCTTGTTCTAACCTTCGTCGGAGACTGACTTGAGCCTCGGAGTGGCCTGTCGGGACTCCTCGACACCAGCTAATCCATTCGTTTGTGGTAATCTTTCAGGTCTTCGTCCTACCGGGGCCCACTAAGGTTGAGGTGACATTTCCTTGACTGGTGGGTTGACTATCGACAGCATTTGATCGGAACACTCATACTTACATTCACAACATTAATGTTTGTGAAATAATATATACAAACAATAAAATCATGATGTAGGGTCCCAAGGATGTCCGCATCTCCACAATGGCATGATATTGTCCACTTTGGGTCTAAGCCCTCATGGTTTTGTTCTTGGGCTCTTCCCAAAAGGCCTCATGCTAATGGAGATATCTTCCATCCTTTAAAACTCATGATCTTTTCCATGTGTTTTAGATGTGGGACTATGTTTGCACCCTTGCAACCCAACAATTCCCCCTCAAATAAGGACCACAGGCCCCCCTCAAACGGAAAGCCTCTGTTTGATGTTGGAATTCGACCCACTAGGACTTCCTGCCCCTCGATCTACCGGACCTACGGCGACTTTCTGCTTGGTGTCTGGTCCTATCTTGATTCAGACACGGGAGCATCCACTTCCTTTGTTT